>NC_058375.1:150266272-150910994 GCF_018350175.1 Felis catus
CCTTCTCAGAATAACAATTTTAAATACATAAAGTACATAAGGTTCCAAAGAAAATGAGTTTTATTTAAATAAAAAGTTCTACTCATCAGCCCATTGGGAATCTATGGATCCCAGGTTACAAACCAACCAAGGATCTGGGTTCTGTTTCTCTCTCTCACTCTTGTTCTCTCTCCCCCTCCATCTTGAGCTCAAAACTCCAAAAATAATGGCCTTTTCTCTGTTCTATCAAAATGTGAATTTCCTCCTGCCTTGGGTTCTTGCCATATGCTATTCCTTTCGGGGTTTTTTGGTGTTTTCCTTCTCCCAGCCCCTTCTCCACACACACCGGGATAACTCTTTCTTGGTTTGAATGCTACTTTATTGGGAGTATTTATATGATCCTCAAACTAGAAAAATCTTTCATTACAATATAATATCATTCATTAATTTTCTTCTACATTCTATACATATTCTATAGTTATTTATGTGATTATTTATTAATGCCTCTCTCACTGACCAGTCACTAATCTCCATGGGTGCGGGAGCTATTATCTCTATTGCCAATGTCTAGTTCAATTCTTGGCACATAGTAGACACTGAGTTTTTTAAAATAATTTTTTTATTTTAAAAGTTTTAGTTTACAGAAAAATTATGATGATAAATTTATCATATACCCAATAGCCAGTTTCTTCTATTATTAATACCTTAACATTTGTATGGCTCATTTCTCACAATAATTGAATAAATATTGATACACTATTATTAACTAAAGCCCATACTTTATTCAAATTTTCCATTTTTATATACTGCTGTTTTTCTATTTCAGGATCCCATCTAGGATATCACATTACATTTTGTTATCATGTCTCCTTAGTCTCCTTTTGGCTGTGACTATTTCTCAGACTTGCCTTCCAGTGAATAATCTTGAGAGTTTTGAGGAGTACTTGTCAAATATTTTATAAAATATCTCTCACTGGGATTTGCCTGATCTTATCCCCATGATTAAACTGGGGTTATGGGTTTGGGGGAGGAAGACCACAAAAGTAAAGTGTCATTTTTATCACATCATTTCAAAGGTGCATACATGACTTACCACTACTGATATTAACCTTGATCACCTAACTAAGGTAGTGTTTGTAGGTTTCTCAACTGTAAAGTTATTCTCTTTTTTCACCCTGTGCATACTATATTTTTGGAATGAAGTCACTATGCACAGCCAACATATAAGGAGTAGCGATTTATGCTTTACCTTCTTGAAGCTGGAGTACCTACACAAATTATATGGATTTTTTTGTTGCATGAGAAACTTGTCTAATCTCATCTGTTTATTTATTTTTTATATCAGTATTGATTCAGGATTGCTTATTTTACACTTTGTGCTATAATCCGATACTACTTTATTTATCTTTTTGTTCAAATTGTTTCAGCTTTGGCCATTGGAAACCTTTTTAGTTACTTTCTGGCATGAAAAGATGCTTGAAGTTCATGATGTATATATCCTGCCCCAGTCCTAGAATTGGCCATGTTCCAAAGAGCCCTGGTTCCTTTTATTGAAGAACCAGGTTAGAAACTAAGGTCTTGGCACTAGGTATGCTCATCACTACCAGGGGGTCATTGCTTCTAGGCCCTCTCAACTGACAGAGCAAGGAAGTACATTTGTATACTAACCCATTTTTATATGTATTTCCATGAATATTTCTATGTGTGACCAAATGTATCTATATGGAGCTAAACATGAGTTAAAAGTCATATTTCCAACTCTGATCCATTACCACAGAATTGTTCTAGTCTCCTTCCACCCTTGTTTTCTGTAACTTCCCACTGCAACAGTGAGAAACCCAGGTCACTCCATCTGCCATACATTTTCTTAGCTGTTCAGTCCCATCATACATGTATAGTGGTTTCAGAATTGTTAACCCATTGACTCATGGGGAACAACTTCATTAACTACATTACAGTGCTTATATACAGTTCCCTTAATCTTACAGATTCCAATCATTTCCAAAATGATTGTCAGCACCTTTTCCTTCACCTGCTTTAGTGAGGCTGTTTCATATATTTGTAATACAGTTAGATTCTTTTGCCATAGTCTGCATTCACCCTGGGACCTCCCTGACCTCCTGAAGGATTTTAAAATTTGCATCCACTAATAGTTACTCACTGTAAAGTTCTATGGGTTTTGGCAAATGCATGATGTCATGTGTCCACCATTATGTTGTTGAACAAAATGGTTTCACCATCCTAAAATATCTTCTGTGCTTTGCCTGTTCAACTCTTCCTTCTTCCCAACTTTTGAACTCCCAACAAACACTATCATCTCTATAGTTTTGCCTTTCCCAGAATGTCATATAAATGAAATCATTTACTATGTAACCTTTTTAGTTAGCTTTTTCAGAGTAGCTTTTTTTAGAGTAGCTTTTTTTCACTTAGCAAACACATCTAAGATTCATCCATGTCTTTGCAAGGTTAGAAAACTCATTCCCTTTTATCTCTGACTAGTGTTCCATTGTATGGATGTACCACAGTTTGTTTATCTATTCACCTGTTGAGGGACATCTTGATTTCTTCCAATTTTTTTGCTAATCATAAATATAGCTGTCGTAAACATTCTTTTACAGATTTTTATGTTGACATAAAATTTCAAATCAGCTGGGTAAACACCTAATTGCATCATTTCTGGCTTGTGTGGTAAGACTGTATTTAGTTTTGTAAGAAACAGCTAAACTGTCTTCCAAAGTGTCTATGCTTCTATGCATTTTTCAATGAATTATGAAGAGCTCATTCTGGTGGCAGCATGCAGGTGTTAATAGGATTAAAAGTTGGATGTTAAATTTAGTCAAGAGACTGCTACAATGGTTCTGGCCAGAGATAATGAATGTCTGGGAAAAGAGCAGCTGGGACAATAGAGGGCAGTGTCATGGCCTTGGAGAGTTAAGGACATAGAGTCCACAGGATCTTGCCACTAATTGGATATGGGATATTGATGATGTATTGTAGCTCCCCGGTGTCTAGTTCGCATAACTTAGTAAATGGAAATGGAGCAGAGGGGCACTTTGGGAGGACCAGAGATTTTGGAACATTGTGATTACATGAGCCTGGAGTGTCTGTGGCACTTATCAGGGGAAATGTCTAGAAGGCAATTGTACACCTAAGTCCTGAGCTCAAAACTAAAACCTCTTTATCAGGACAGAAAGAAATACAATTTCTCACAGTTGTAAAGTGACCTATAGTAAATTCTAACTTGTTAGACTGTCAACTTTGGTTTAAGAGCCATCATTTCCATTAAATTTAAATTTTTGCATGCAATGTATTTGTCTGTTGAGTGACAGTGGCTTCAGAATGAAGATAGATATCCGCATCACCATCCTTGCATATCTGGTTGTTAAATTATTCTACCTGCCAGCCTGGATAATTCAACCTCTATTTATCAACTATATTCTGAATATTCCCTTAGATTACCAATATTTTGTGTTTTAGAATCAAGAAAGAGTTTGGAGACCAATCACTTATTCTTGAATATGAACTTAATTGTGGATGCAGTTGAACTTAATCAATTTAATTGCTATTATTTTACTATGCTTTCTTGTTTCTTATTTTTAAAAAGTAAGTTCTTTTTTTAAAAAAAAAACAACACTTATTGTGATTCACAGGAATAAGTTGTTCTAAACCCTGGGATGAAGGTAATATTGCATTTATTTATTTTTCTAAATCTAATAAAATCTAACTCTAATTCTCTGCCCACTGAAATTGGCAGTTCAGTTCCAGTGTCAGTGGTTTTTTGGGATTCTGTCTCTCTCTCTCTCTCTCTCTCTCTCTCTCTCTCTCTCTCTCTCTGGGGCATATTAGGTCCTACAAAACGGGAGTAAAGCCAGGTCTTGGGTTTTGAGATTACTGCTGCCATTGGGCTTTGCAGATGCCCTTGGAGGCTGGAAAAAGATGACAGCTATTCAGCGGCTCTAGTCCTTTGTGGCAAACTCAGTTACTAGAGACCTTGACCAAGGCAGAGAAGTTGGTTCACAGGATTCAAAGGCTCCTGCCTCTTCTGCATCTGGACATTTCAGTCAAGTACCTGCCAGAAGGCTCTTTACCACCATCTCTCTTGTCTCTTTTCCATTCCTGGGATATGCAACTCCATTGAAGTTAAATTATTCCTTTCTTTACCTTCAAAGTACAAACTTCTGTTCCCTTTGCCCTTCCAGATAATTGTCTAAATTATTTGGATAGATGTAGACCAGGAATTCTAACTTCTGTTGACCAGAATTTGAAAGCAAATGAGTAATGCTGTCCAGGTATAAGGCTGACAAGGTAGGGACCACATACCCTGTCTATAGGGTACAGCATACCCAACCATACCAAGTCTTTTGGTTCAACAAGAGAAACCAAGAAGACATCTCTTAGGAGAATTCTCTCAAGTTTCAAAAGTTAGTGACTATTTTAAAATAATTTAAAATGCCTCTCAGACCAAACCAAAAGAAAAACCTGTAATCAATGGGCAATGATTTTGAAACCTTTTAAAAAGATCTTCTGAATTCACATATTTGTTTAGTAAACACAAATTCTTTCTGGAAGATTCTACTTTCTAATCCTAGAATTTAACTTTTTTTCTAATGTTTATTTATTTTTGAGAAAGAGAGAGAGCAAGAGCAGGGGAGGGACAGAGAGAAGGAGTCACAGAATTCAAAGCAGACTCCAGGCTCTGAACTGTCAGCACAGAGCCTGATGGAGGGCTCGAACTCATGAACCATGAGATCATGACCTGAGCTGAAGTCAGACGCTTAACCAACTGAGCCACCTAGGTGCCCCTCTAATCCTAGAATTTAAAAACAAAAGGTAATTACTCCTAACTGGAGTTAGGGGAAATTGACCACACTTCAGAAACAACAGTGGGTGAAAAGATGCAGAAAATCAGTTTCTTTTTTTTTCTAATGTGTCTTCAGCAGGAGAACTCATTGAAAGTACAATATTCAATATTGTTACATTACTTTTACAATGGTTCATATACATGACCTAATTTGGACATGTGAATGATAAATATCTGTGTTAGAACATAAGGCATTTGGATTAGCACTGAATCTTTGGTTTCTCTTCTACTGATGTTTTCCTAGTGGTTTGCCCAGTGAGTTTGATAACTATTCCAATAATCAATTGATTCATAAAAAGAAGGAAGTAGATGATCCACTTACTATTTCCTAGTATTACAGCAAGATAATTCAATAATACACTTCTGTTTGAAACTATATAGCCCTTGATAATTGTGTGTGTGGTGTGTGTGTGTGTGTGTGTGTGTGTGTGTGTGTGTGTGTCTGTATGAAAATATTTGGTCAAGACTACTTGTCTTGGTCTGTTTGGGCTGCTGTTCAGTCTAACTACCTTAGACTAGGTGCCTTATAAACAACAGAAATTTATTTCTCACAAGTTTGGAGGCTGGGAAGTCCAAAATCAAAGTGCTGGCAGATAGTGTCTGGTGAAAACCTGCTTCCAGATTCATAGATGATCACCTTCTCTTTGTGTCCTCACACAATGAAAAGCAATGAGCTCTCTGAGGCCTCTTTTAAGGGTACTAATGCCATTCATGAGGGCTCCACCTTATGACCTAATCACATCCCAAAGTTTCCACCTCCAACTGCTATCTCCTTAGAGGTTGGGATTTCAACATATGAATTGGTGGGGGTAGGGGGGGCAGGCAAACATTCAGTCTATAGCACTATTGAACCATTTTATGAAAATCATTTGGAGGCACAGGCATAAATCCACTCAGAGAACTCTTGTAGCAGAGAGGTCTCTACAAAATGAAGGTGCCTTTCTCATGGTTAGTAACGGGCCTTTCCTTCCAGTTTTGGTTTGGAAAGACAGGGCTTTTTACTTATTGAAATGAATTAGTAACTCTGTATCTTAAATTTCCGGAAAGTAAAAACTCACTCACATTTACCATGATTATAAAAAAACTCCCAGAAAATCACTATGCACTTTTGTCTCCTTGAAATACAAAGAGCTCCATGCTTAGTATTCAATGCAATATGATTCTGAATGACAGTCAACCCTGGGAGGACCACCATATTTCATACTCAGAGGCCTCCTTGACTCAATGGTATGCACAGTACATTCACTTTCTCATCATCTAATCAACTCTGTTAGGATTTTACCCAACTTCACCTCTGTGGTATTTTCCCCCCAAATCCATCATCCTATTCTAATCATGAAAAAAACATGTCAGAAAACTCAACCTGAAGGACATTCCACAAAATATAAAACCAGTATTCCTTGCAACTGTTCAGGTCATGAAAACCAAGGGTAAATGGAGAAACTGCCATAGGCCAGAGGAGATTAAGAAAATATGACAACTAAATGCAATGTGGTATCCTAGATGGGATCCTGGAACAGAAAAAGGACATTAGTAGGAACACATGTGAAATTCAAACAAACTCTATAGTTTAGGTAATAACAATGTATCACTATTTTGGCAATTGTGCCATGGTTGTGTGAGACATTAATAGTAGAAGAAAACAGGCAAAAAAATATCAGAATTCTCTATAATGTCTTTGTAATTTTTTGTAAATATGTAATTACTTGAAAATAAAAAAATTATTTAAAGTAAAACAAAATTTTTTCAATTGTGCTAAAATTAACTTCCTGGATATCCTGCCTAATTTAGCTTCTTCAGTCAAGCAACTTATTAATATGCTTTAGACATCTAACAAATTTCCAGGTGAAGACTTTTGTTTTGTACTACCTTGTAGCCCTAAGAGGGTCTGTCCTGAGTCAATATTTCAGTCAGGAAGGAATCTTTTGGCTGCAAGTGACAGAAATTTCAATTTCAATCCACAAACAAAAATGGGAATTTCTCAGTTCATACAAGTGAAAATCCGTGGTTCTACTGGCTCTAGAAAAAAAAGGAGTATTGTCACTAGTTTTTCCTAATCGCTTAGCCCTGCATTTTGCTCTGTGGCTGCATCCTGGAGCCCTTTATCATGACTCTTTGAAACCCTGGGTTTACACCCTCTGAATTCAAGTTCACCAGAAAAGAGACTATGTCCCTTTTTCCAAAAGTTGGAGCAAATTTAATTCACTATAACTAGAAAATGCAATGTTTTGATTATCAGACTTGAGACACAGGTCCACTCCTCAAGTGAGGGCAGAGTTAACTCCCCTGGATGTTCATGAGCTGATAGTGGTTTCTCAAAAGGAAAGGCAAGCATTGTTACAAGGAGCTGACTGAATGGACATAGGAAAGCAAAAAGAACAGACATCTACCTTTCCTACAGTGCATTTCCCTTAAACTAGGCTGCTTTTCCAGACCTCCATCCCTGGCTCATAACCAGTACTTTTCTATAGAGAGGGAGGTAGCCATGCTTCTTCTATGCCTTTCTTATGTCCACCTGTAACTCACTCACCATAGTGTCCGGATATACTATAGTTTACCTGCCCTAGGAATGCTGGTAAACCTTCCTTGATGCCAGCCACATTTTCCCCTTCCCATGTCTACTCTTTAATTCATTTTTAGAATTAGAAGTTGGTGTTATAAGCAGTATTAGCCATTCCTTTGTAGGTGTGGTTTTATAGCCCTCCTACAAACCAACAACATGTTCCCTACTATGGGATGAAAACTGATATTTTTCTATTAGTGGCTCCAGTTTTTCTCTAGAAAAACTTGAACTATTTCTCAATCTCATTCTCTGAGGCCTGATCAAAGGGAAAAAATGTCATAGTTTCTTATTGTTTTCTGTCAGGAAGGCTTTGATGCTTGATGGCCTTTCATCTTAGAGTGTTTTTTCTGCCCATAATTTTTTATTTTGGCTCACTTTAGTTCACTTGGGCCACTTGCGCAAACCATGATCACATATAATTCACAGATTCCCAGACCAAGAGTTGAGGTTTGGGAGAGGCAAACAGAACAGGAATTTCTGTCACCTGGTGAATCTTGTGTAGTAGTCAATGTCTTGTGTGTGTGTGTGTGTGTGTGTGTGTGTGTGTGTGTGTGCCTTCACCATATCATTTGAGCACTCACTGTTCCTTACGCTCTGATGACTCCTACTGAAAATACCTGGAACTGTCTTCCAGATGGCTCTCTTCAACCTCAGGCAGATACTTGACTCACATTTGGAGTAGGCCAAAATTACCAAGGAGTTAATGCTCTCTGGAATAGAAATCTCAACAAATCATAGTAATTGGTAGATAAATAACACTATCTTTTGCTCCTCAGTGTCTTTCTATGAAGAAAACGGCTTAAGCCTTTGAGTGAGGACAGCAAATCTTCTCATCCCTGGGGCCCAAGTAAAAGACCATTGCTTCTGGGGGAGAGTAGAAACAAAACCTGTGTCTGTCTGGGGTGTGGAACACAGGCACAGATCAATTTGCTCCTAGGGGAAGTATATCAGTAAAAACCCTCTGCTCCTGAGAGTAGGGCAGAAAAACATATTGGGTGCAGGATCCTGCACCATTAAACAGAAACTAGCTACCATGAGGGTGGGGCAGGAAATTCCACCCACCCACGACCAAGCACAGATACAAGGCAGAGCTTGGGAGCAAGAGGGAAGGCAGGCAGGAATGCTGAAAAAGCAGGCAAGGTATAAAAAGCCTGCTTGATTCAGGCTTTCCATATCTGCTTCAAATCTTGATTCAGATTTCCATATCTGCTATGATACTAGCAGGGAGTAGCAAGCAAAAGCAGTCAGCCACATGCAAGAGCATGGAGAGAGACGCCATCTTTGGCACAGGCAAAGGGATTGCTAAAGCTGAAGATGGAGCAGGAACACAGAGGAAAACCCTGGAGTATACTAGGCTCTACTCTAAGTACAAAATAAGAGCAACTAAACTCTGGAGAAATTTGAAGCCTGTGGTGAACAGGTGAAAATAGCAACAAAAAAACCCAAACCCAGTTTGACTCTTGACTAGTTGACTTAATCCCACACACTATGGGCCTGACAAAAGAGGCAAGCAAATTTCTGGGTGTGGATACTATTTAACTCAATCTCTTCTATTATATACACAATACCTGGTAATTAATTTTAAAAAAGAAAAAGAAAGAAAGAAAATTAAGGGATAAAGCAGTCAATACAACCAGATTCAGAGATGACCCAAATTTTGAAACCATCAGCCAAAAACATCGAAACAGCTATAATTAATATGCTAAAGGATCTGATGGAATAGGTAGCAACTTTCATGAACATACAAGGAATTCAAACAGGGGGACAGAAATTACTAAAAAATATATACAAATTAAAATGCTACAAATAAAAAAATATCAAAGATAGAGAATTCCAATGACAGGCTTATCAGCAGTCTGGAAAGAAATAAGAAATCAGTAAACTTAAAGGCAGATCAATAGAAATTACTCAAAATTAAACACAAAGAGGAAAAAAGAATAATAATAATAAAAAAAAGAACAGAGCATCCAAAAGCTGAACACAATATTAAATTTCTAACATACATGAAAATGGAGTCCCAGAAAGAGGAAACAAAATGGAGCAGAAGAAATATTTGAAGAAATTACTTCAAATTTTCTAAAATTTGTAAAAGACAACAGGTCATAGATCTAAGATGCCCAGAGAACCACAAGCAGGGTGAACACCAACAAACACACAAATGTTCACACCACTATTCAAACTGCTATAAACCAAAGACAGAGAGAAAATTTTGTAGGCAACAAAAGTAAAAAGAAACATTACACACAGAAGAACAAAGAATGATAGGACACTACTCATTAGAAACTGCAAGTTAGAGAACAATGCACCATGATAAAAGAAAAAGAAATTGCTGACCCAGAAATCTATACCCACTGAAAATACCTTTCAACAATGAGAGTGAGCTGAAGGTATTTTTTTCAAATAAGCAAAGGCTGAAAGAATTCACTGTCAGCATATCTGTACAAAAAGAAACATTACAGAAAGTTCTTTACATGCAAGGAAAAATGCTATCAAATGGAAATTTAGATCTACCAAACCACCTGCCCCCAAAAAGAAGAGAATCATAAATAGTAAAAATAAGAGTATACATAAAAAATATTTTCCTTAATTTTAATATTTTAAAAGGTAATTAAAACAAGAATGGGCAATTTTTTTTTTCTGTGACAGACAAAATAGTACTTTAGGCTTTGCAGACCATATAGGTTTTCTGTTATATAACCCACTTTCTGGTTGTTATCATTTGCATAACCCACTACAAATATAAAAACCATTCTTAGCTCACAGGCTGTATAAAACCAGGCCATGGGCAGGATTTGGACTGCAGACCATATTTTGCTGTCCCCCTGAGAGAAATCAAAATAGTAACTATAGTGAGTCATGTGTAGAAGTACAATGTATGGCAACAATAATATGAGAGGAGGAAGTAGATGAGAGGGAGAAAAGGATATACAATGTTTTGAGGCTTTTCCACTTTAGAAGTTGTATAATGGGGGCACCAGGGTGGCTCAGTCCTGTTAAGCATCGGACTCTTAGTTTTGGCTCAGGTCCTGATCTCACCGTTTGTGAGTTAGAGCCCCACATTGGACTCTGAGCTGCCAGTGTGGAGCCTGCTCGGGATTCTGTCTCTTCTTCTCTCTCTGCCCTTCCCCCACTCTCTCTCTCTTTCTCTCTTTCTCAAAAAACTAATAAATAAACTTTAAAAAAGTTGTATAATGATGGAAGATAGACTATGATAAGTTAAAGATGTATATTGTAAACCCTAAAGCAATCACAGAAAATATTTGAAAATGAATACAAAATGGAATTATGAAAAAATATGTAAATATTAAAAAAGAACAAAGAACAGATAAAGAAATGAAAAGATTGCAGATTTAATTACAATAATGTCAATAATTATATTAAATATGTATTGTCTAAATGCCCTTAACTATTAAGAGGCAAAGATTATTAAATTAGATAGCAGTATCCATTTATATGCTATATGTTATATAAGAAATTCACATTAAATATAAAGACATAGGTAGGTTAAAAGTATAATGAAAAAAGATATATACTATGCAAATCTAATTTTTTTTAAACACTGAACTGGCTATATTAATATCAGACAAGGTCAATTTTAGAACAAGTAATACTATCAAGGTTGAGGGACAGTATATGATGATGAAGGGGTCAATTATCAAGAAGCCATAACCTCTAAATATCTGTGTATGTATCAACAAGAGCCAAAATACATGAGGCAATAACAGAATTGAAAGGAAAAATAAACAAATAAACAATGATAATTGGAGACTTTAACACTCTTCTCTCAGTAATCAATAAAACAAACAGATTAAAAAAATCAATAAAGATCTAGAACAACAGTATCAATCAGCTCAACATAATTGCTATTTGTAAGACCCTCCACCTAATAACAGCAGAATACACATTCATTTCAAGTGCACATGGAACATTCACCAAGACAGACCATACCTGGGCCATAAAACAAATCTCGAAAAAAAAGGAAAAGAATTAGAATTATACCCAGTATATTTTCTGACCCCAACAGAATTTAATTGGAAATCAACAACAGAAAGCTATCTAGAAATCCCTAAATACTTGGAAATTAACACTATACACTTGTACACAACTCCAGGTCAAAGAAAAAGACACAGCGAAAATTAGGAAATATTTTGAATTGAATGAAAACGAAACCAAAACATGTCAGAATTTGTGGGAGGCTGCTATAACAAATATTTTTTGGGTTGATACCAGGAGCCAAGCTCTGTTTTGAATAGGGGCAATATACCCATCTGGTAAAGCAATGATTCAGGCAGGAGGCAACAATTTTGTCAAAAGCTACTGGTAGTGTCAGGGAAGATGAGGACTGAAATTTGGTCAGTGGACTTGGCAGCACGGAGGCCAGTGGTCACCTACACAGGAGCAGTTTGTTTAGAGGACTGGTGGCAAACAACTGGCTGGGAGAAATGGGTTGAGATGAATCGGCTGAGCCGAATGCCAACTCAAGGCATTTTTTCCTGCAAAAATGGAATAAGAGAAAGAATGGCAGGCAGTAAGGGAAGTAGGGTAAGGAGAAGGCTTTGTTTTTTGTTGTTGTTTTGTCTTTTACTTTTTTTTTTTTTAAGAGAGAGAGCACGTGTGAGCAGGGGAGGGGCAGAGGTAGAGAGACAGAGAAACAAAGACTCTCAAGCAGACTCCACTCTCAGTGCAGAGCCGAAGGCAGGGCTCCATCCCACTACCCTGGGATCATGACCTGAGCCTAAATGGAGCCAGGCACTCAACTGACTGAGCCACCCAGATGCTCCTGGTTTGTCCTTTAAAAGGGAAGAACTAACACCATGTGTGCCTTCTAATGGGCGTGATCTAATAGACAGCTAATAATTGATGATATTGGAGAGAGGGGAAGGCTATCATATGAAAGCACATATTAAGGAAAATATTAGCCCAGAACTCACAGGCCTGCAGCAAGGAGTAAAAGAAATAATTCATGAAGAATAGTTGTTTCCAGCATGTAGAAAATGCTGGACAAATGTTAGCCATTACTGCTACTTATCATTATTGTTGTTGTTGTTTTTATTACCATTAATTTTTCTACATCTCATTTTTCTCATCTATAAAAAGAAGCTGGCATATATTTCTAAAGGGCTACTCAGTTCTAACAGGCTGTGAGATGAAATTACTCAAGAAGCTGTACATGATGTCTGACGAGGACCTAATCTCCACACTGAGATCACATGTGGTCACTGGGTAATATTTAAAATGAAACCCATACACAACTTCAATATATGCAACCATATGTGAAAACTTAATGGCATGCACACGGAAGAATCGTAATGCCACTGGGCCTGTTGCTGCAGTAGGAAAACAGTGAAGGAAAAATTCCCCTAACACCTGAGTCTCTAAGACTCTCCAAAAGCAATTGAGTCGTGCAACTTCCATTGTGGACTGGGTTGCTATGTAAACTGTGCTCCATAAGGCATTTAAAGACTTAGCACAAGTGGCTCGAGGTTTAATCCTTTAATTCCATTGCTCCATAAGTTCCTTGTAGGTTCAGTGAACAAGGAATTTAGACATAATATTAGAAACCCATTTTCAGGAAAGGGCTTAGGCATGGAAAAAATGTGCTGCATTTTAGTACACAAAAGACACCACAGACTAATCTCTAGATTTACTCAGTCTAAGGGTAATTCTCGTGCAGGAATCCTGCTGAAAAGGCTCCTGCTTACCCAGTAAATTGTCTGTGGTGTACTTCTTTCCTGCACCATCAACCATCCTCTCCCAGCACCTCCAAAGGCTTCCTTTATCAAAGGGCTTGTGTAGATGGAATATGGTCACAAACACGCCAATCTGGGTCATTTGCTCCTTGATGAAAGCCCCGATTCACTGTGAAACATTATGTGCCACTTATGGACTCGGACATTTGCACTTTAGAACAGTAGAAAGAGTCACATGACCACATTATCAAACACAGTGTGGATGCTCAAACCACTTGTCACCTAGCCAAGCAGAATGAAGGCCAAGCACTATATAACATAGAGAAACAGTGTCAGGAAAAACAAGTCACAATTTATCCAGCCTGAAAATCCAGTGCTAGTTTACATATATCAGATTTAATTTTATTTGTCACGAGTCACTTGAGGGCAAGACACATTTTATATTTGAGCTTCAAGGAAGTGCTGAATTTGCTCTTCTCACTCTCTCCCTCCTCCCCTTGGGAACTTGATGAGTTACAAAATAGTTGTGATATTCCTTGACATGTTTCTAAAATCATTTACTAGAATTTTTGTTTGTTTTTAATTTCTTGCTACATTAGCTATTTAGTAATTCTAGACAATTGGACAAGGATTCAGGTGGCTGGGAAGCCATGAGTTAAGTCACTGGGACAGAGGAGATTGCAGTGAGCTTATGGCTAACACATGGTGTCCCCAATTTCTTGTTTGGACAAAGAAGGTAATTATCTCTACTTACATTTTTCTATCTGGAACATCCAGACAATGATAATCCCTTCAAAGGAATGTTGCAAGAATTGATAAACTACTCTAAAATTCCTTAGCACTTCTAGACAACAAATTCCACCACTATTATTTTTACATTATCATAAATTCTATGTTTTATTTTGGTAACAGCACTGTCAGGGACTTTTATTCTTTACCCTCTCGTTTTAGGTATGTAGGCATTTAAAAAAAGAAAAGAAAAGAAAAACTCATCTGAGGTTGCAGTCAGAGAGAAAAGCACAAGAAAAGCATTTTAGACGTAGTAAAGCAATTTTTCTATGAGTGTCATCAAGGTACAAAGGAGAGAGACAAATTGTGGCATGTTTTATCACTTCAAGATAATTAAGCCAATTTTCACTGATGCTTATAAAAGTTTGCCACTGAAATAAGAAAACTCTCTTAGAGTCAAGTTTTGTGTTAAAACCTTTACTGTATGTGTTCTGCTATGACAAGAATGGATTTTTCATCTCCTTTTTCCCACCTTGGCTCGTACCTGCCTAATCTTGGTGACCACATGCACTCAGGTGGCCAGATTTAGCAAATAAACATACAGGACACCCAGCTCAACTAGAACATCAGGTAAATAAATAATTTTTAGTACAGGTGTGTCCCATGCAACATTTGGGACATACTTAAACTAAAAAAATCATTCTGTTTATGTGAAATTCAAATTTAACTAGGCAACTTCTATTTTCTCTGCCAAACCTAAACATGCTGGGATTTTCTTTATTTTTTTAATGTTTATTTATTTTGAAATAGAGAAAGAATGTGTGGGGGCGAGGGGCAGAGGGAGAGAGAGAGAGAGAGAGAGGGGAGAGAGAGAGAGAGAGAGAGAATTCCAAGCTGGTTCCAAGCTGTCAGCATAGAGCGTGACATGGGGCCTGATCCCATGAACTGTGACATCATGACCTGAGCCAATATCTTGAGTTGGAGGCTTAACTAACTGAGCCACCCAGGCACCCCCATGCTGGGATTTTCTAACAGATCTGTGGGAGAGAGGGGTCATCAGAGTTTGTCAGAGTTAAAGAAACTAAGGCTGGATGCCTCCCCCCACAAGAAACACCTAAAGGCTATAGTTACCCTTTATTGTGTTCTCACATTTTAAGTTTCAGTGAGGGATTATTATTATTATGCTCATATCGTGTTTGATATTTCACCAGTAAAAAAAAAAAAAATCAAGATTAAAAGCACTGGCTTTCAAGTCAAACTGACCCAGCTTTGAATCCTGGCTACACCTTCCAACTGTGAGACTTTGAGTTGTGTGAACTCCCTGAATTCAAGTCCCTCATTTGTGAAACAAAGGTAATAATACCACTTCATAGGGATGTGGGCAGGAGTAAACAAGTAATGTCTAAAATTTTTAATATCGTGTCTGCCATAGAGTAAGATCTCAGTAAATAGTGCCTACGTGTTATAAAAAACTTTTGTGAGGATCAAATTCTTAATCTGAACTGATTATTACACAAGAAGCCTGTTCTCATTGTGGACTTAACGGTATTCATTGACAATCTCTGATAAAAAATCCAGAGCAAGTGTTAGACTGGCCCTAATCATTATCATCCTATTAGGGCAAAAAAGCCATTCTAGTCCAATGATTACACTTTCTGCTAGTTAAGCTACAACCCCATAATTATTAACAAGAAAAACCTTCTCTAATGAATGAGATCTAAATGAAGAAAATCCTTCAACTCAATATAGATATTTGTATTGATCAAAATGAGCTATTTCATTGATTCTTCAATAACACTATATCCAAACGTAAATTCTGCATGATCATAATATTACTGTGAATTTTTTGACAGCTCTTGGGTTTCAAGACTCAGCACATGTAGCACAGTGGCTCTTACCCTGGCTGGACAGAAGCATCATCTGCAGGGCTTTTTAAAAAAGTAAAAACAGGGGCACCTGAGTGGCTCAGTCGGTTGAGCGTCCGACTTTGGCTCAGGTCATGATCTCATGGTTCATGAGTTCAAGCCCCGCATCAGGCTCTGTGCTGACCGCTCAGAGCCTGGAGACTGCTTCTGATTCTGTGTCTCCCTCTCTCTCTCTGCCCTTCCCCCACTCATGCTCTGTCTCTCTCTATCTCTCTCAAAAATAAACATTAAAAAAATTAAAAAGAATAAATAAAACAAAAACAAATAAGAAAAGGCACCCCTCCCAGACCAATTTAGATTGGAATTAGAACCTTGAGATAAGGCATGAACATCAGTATGTTTTAGGAATTGTCTGATTTTAACAAGAAGCCAGTTTGAAAATATTGGGTAGAGGAAGGAACACGAACTTTCGAGTCTTCCCAAGTTGACCTGAAACCCAAGCCTCTGTATTTGTTAGCTATGACGCCTTGTACAATTAACTAATTTCTCAAATCAGTTCTAAGGATCTGTAGAGTTCCTACAAAAACGGAAGTTACTATTTTGGAGTTTGTATAAAGAAGATGGTCTCCTGTAGACAACTCCAGCCAACCAGAGCATTCCTTTCTTTCCATTCAAAAAGACTGGCAAGTTACAGCGTAATAATTTCAAATTTTTCCAGTATTTTTCTTCCTTGACTTTTTTTTTTTATTGCATGCTTGGAATCTGCTTCTTGCTGAAAAACAATGTCTTAGTTGAATTATATACTTTTTTCACGTTGCTTTGTTATCTTGGAATTTTCCAGAGCCATTTTTAAAGGCTGGCCGTGAAGTGGTACAAACTTTTATTTAAAGAAATTTAAATTGGTTTCACTACACTATAGTTATCATTTCCGTATGCTTCCTTCCTTTGGTCTTAGAGCTGAAGAATTTCTCCTGCTGTGCAATGCTTACCAAAGAGCTTCCACTTTCTCTCTTAATCTCCAATTTCCAAAGTTTGGAAGTTGATTCTAGTACTTATTATTTTACTTTATGGTAGTTGCTCTTGCTAAAATTGCTGTCTAATACAGGTTTATTTTAAGTTTTTAATCAATTTTTGTATCAGAATATTTTTGCAGGGGTGCCTGGATTAAGTTGGTTAAGTGTCTGACTTTGGCTCAGGTCATGATCTCACTGCTCATGAGTTAGAGCCCTGAGTAAGGCTCTGGGCCAACATCTCAGAGCCTGGAGCCTGCTTCGGATTCTGTGTCTCCTTCTCTCTCTGCCCCTCTCCTGCTCATGCTTGCTCGCGCTCTCTCTCTGTCTCTCTCTCTCAAAAATAAATAAACATTAAAAAAATTTTTTAAAAAAAGAATATTTTTGCAATTTTCCGTGCAGCCCTTGAGGTTCAGGGGCCAAACAAAGGTGTCACGTGGTCAGGGTTAGAAATCCAATTTCCAACTGTCTTAGAGATAAATGGATGTAAAGGTTGTAAACAGAGTCGATATTCAAAATACTTAGAAACCAGCTCTATAATATAAAAATAATACAATTAAAAAGACAATCCCACTTATTTTTTTCAAATGTTGCCATATTTACAGTAAAACTAATTTTTTAAGTTTATTTATTTATTTTGAGAAAGAGAATCCCAAGCAAGCTCTATGGTGTCAGCAAGGAGCCCTACACGGGGCTCAAACTCACAAACCGTGAGCTTGTTTGCTTGACCGTGGCTGTCACTAGCTATATGACAACCTCATCTGAGCCATAATTTGACTTAAAAAACTTCATCAAACTCCTCCAATGGCTTCTCTATTAAGTAGATTGCCATTAAGTCTCAGGAAAAAAGAGATTTTTTCTTTTTATTTTTTTAAAGTTTAGTTATTTATTTTGAGACAGAGAGGGGGCAGAGACAGATTGAGAGAGAGAGAGAGGGAGAGGGAGAGAGAGAATCCCAAGCAGGCTCCACACTGGCAGCACAGAGCCTGATGTGGGGCTCGAACTCATAAACAATTAGATTATGACCTGAGCTAAAACCAACAATCCGACACTTAACCAACTGAGCCACCCAGGCACCCCGAGATTTTTTCTTAATATTAAGGTTATTGCCCATGGGGCTGAGTCTCACAGCCTCAAATTTTTACATTTTAAGTATGTTTTTTAAATAGTTCTATAAGAAACAGTTAACGTTTCATTAATTATTGTTGTAACTTCAATGTCCTGATTTATAAACTTTCCAGAAAGTTGTTTCATTTTGGTAGATAAAGGTTTTGCAATAACTAGGAACATAATTACAGATTATCATAATTATCACTTCAAACTCACTTTTTAAAAATTCCATTCAACATCTGTACTTTCTCAGTTTTTTCTTTTAAATTAAGTTTTTAGTTTGGAATAATCTTTGATTTGCAGGATAGCTGCAAAGCTAGTACAGATCTCATACACCCTTCACCCAGTTTCCAATCTTATATAAACATGTTCCATTTGTCAAAAACAAGAAATTAACATTGGTAAAATGCTATTTACCAAACTACAGACTTTATTTGGCTTTCACTGGTACAACTCAAGTCCCCTTTCACTACCAATTCCACATTCCTCCATCAAGGTAACTATAATTACCACTTCCATTTGTGTGCATAT
The DNA here is from genome assembly GCF_018350175.1 of Felis catus. Lineage (NCBI taxonomy): Eukaryota > Metazoa > Chordata > Mammalia > Carnivora > Felidae > Felis > Felis catus. The sequence continues at coordinate 150,284,611 of NC_058375.1, forward strand.
TATATACATATAGAAAGACCTACAGAAATATAGTTTTGCTCTGGGATTGTGCTGGATTTTCTTTTTTCACGGAAACATTATTGTATTGTTCAAGTTTTCTTCACCCGAAGACACGTTGTCCAGAAGCAAATGGCTTTTCTTTGTTATCTGTCCCCCAGAGGCCTTAGAGGTGAGAAGTTTCACTGTCTATACCCAGCAACTTAGGCTTTTGTTTCACATGAAAGAGGGCACAGGAAAATGAGCAGTGCTGCACAGCTGGTAACCAATCACATCCTGCAAATTGATGCCCCCGAGGGGGGGAATCTCTCCAGTTTCTTTCCCTACCCCTGGTTTTTCTCATGAGCTCCTAGAAGAGACCTGGGGGAAAGACCTTGAAACCGAGTGTGAACTCCTCTTATGTCTGGGCCTTCCAGGTATTTTAAATTGATCTGTCGGCCTACATTTGCCTTTAGGAATTTGTAAAAATTGTAGCCAATTTTTCCTTATTCTCTTCTCTGGTGGCTACTTCTTCCTCCCACATTCTGCCAAAGGTGAAATAATTCATGTGTATTCATGTGTGCTGCCTCTGAGACTTCAGCCCTGTGATAGCTTCTAGAAACGTTATGATTGAATAGATCATTTGACCTTTTTAGGCTTTTATTCATTGCTAGGCAGGAAGTGAAATTTTCTTGTGACTTTTACATGTTAAATGTAAAACTGAGAATTGGGTAGAACATTCATATACATATTATTCTTTTTCATTGTGGCATTGAATTCTAGAATAATATGTATCATGGCCCAAATGAGTTTATCCCAAATGGTTTAAATAAAGAGACTTTAATGAAGGACTATTCACAGAGGTGTGGACAGGTTTAGGGGAACAGGCAACTTTTGTCAGGATTATAGTATTTGTATTCCTAGATGTATGTGGAAACAGGGACATCATGAACATAGAACAAGTAAGCCTTCTGTTGACTGGATTTCTTTTATATCAAGGCAGTTTTATTAGTCAGGGTTCTCTAGAGAAACAGAACCAATAGGATATGTACGTATATGGAGAGATTTATTATTAAGAATGAGCTCACACAGTTATGGAGGCTGACAAATCCCAAGATCTGCTGGGTGAGTCTGCAGGTTGGAATCACTTTATGCTTTTGTTCCAGTCTGAGTCCAAGGGCCTGAGAACTTGGAGAATCAGTAGTGTAGTTCCAGTCCAAAGACTGGCAAACTCGAGACCCAAAAAGAACAAATGTTTCAGTTTGAGTACAGAGACAGAAAGAAAGCCAATGTTCCCGTTTGAAGGCCAATAGGCAGGAAGAATTCTCTCTTGCTTGGAGGTCAGTCCATTTATTCTATTCAAGCCTTCCACTGATTGGATAGAGCCCACTCGTATCAGGAAGAGCAATTTGTTTTACTCAGTCTACTGATTTAAATGTTAATCTCATCCAAAAACATCCTTACAGTAATACCCAGAATGTTTGACCAAATATCTGGGCTCCCTATGGACCAGTCCAGTTGAAACATACAATTAACTATCACGACAAGGAATAGGCCAGCTGCTCATTTTAATTCATGAGGCACTTTGTGAGAATTGTTATTCTTTCCAATCTAAGAGCTTGTGGTGACGTCCTATTTGGGTAATATGTGCTTGTATGCATACAAGGTTATGTGCCTGTAATACATAACATATATGCACATATACATAGCTACAGTTTTTTACAGGAAACAAGATCTCTGGATCCGAGAACAAACCATTTATCATTCACTGAGCATCTCAGCCATGAGCTTCAATCCCCATTGAGCAATTCAATGTGGGCCTGATATCACCCCGAACATGCAGCAGAATTTCATCACAGGAAAGGAACCCTTAAATTTTGAAACTCGGAGCTTTCATAGGTTGCTCACACATTTGTTCACTTCCCCTCCAGAGAGGGAGTGAGACCTTTACCCTGGAATGTAAACAAATCTTCTCTGGAGAGGAGAGAGAAAGGTCTCTACCTTTTCTTCACTATCCTGGAGTTAAAAAAAAAAAAATGGTGCCATGAAAAATTTAAAAAAAAAAATGGTGCCAGTGGAGCCAAGTCTATAATTTCTCCAGAGCAATACACTGTCACTTCCAAGTCATGTTTGTCTTTCAAACTTTAAATGCAATGATGTTTCCTGATTTCCTCAGAGTGATTATTAATTACTAAGATTTCAGTTCAATTAGCAAAATTATCAACTGTAAGATGCTAGAGATCTTTATAAAAATCATAAATAAAGATTTGTTTTTCTTCAGTTAGTTTTCCTAATCCTTTTCCCCACTGATGTGCAATGAATGTTAGGTGGCCTTTGGAGGTTCATCTGATTTCTTTCAATAGCTTAGCTGAGAGCTGGCCTAGCAGGACTGAGCCAGCAGAAGGATAGCAAAGCCTTTGGTTGATGTCAACATTCTTGGTAGACAAGGTTGTTCCCAGTGTCCAATATGCACACTCCCTAGGGCTTTTTTTGTTCCTAGAGGTTGTTCCCAGTGTCCAATATGCACACTCCCTAGGGCTTTTTTTGTTCCTAGAGGTTCCTTGAAAGATATATTTACTGCAACTTAGAAAACTTAGATGTTCCCAACCCTTCCTAGGCTAACTTACAAGTAGGTACTATGGTGTGGGGGTAGGACTCATTATTGTTCTTAGAGTGCTTTTTGACTGCCAGCCAAGGCAGGCCCTTCTCTGCTGGGATCTTGTCCATGGTAGATACAGAATATTTATGCCAGGAATGTTCTGTGGAATAATTGAGAGGTCAGGGCTGCATGCTTTTGCTACTTCTCTGTTTTTAAATTTTTTCTCCCCATGAACACAGTTCTATATCTGTTCTGTGCATTGCTGGTTGTATATAACCAAGACCACTCGGCATGACAGTAAATAGTGCAGGTCTGTATATTTTGAATGTCAAAGTAAGTTTTTTCTTTGTTTTTCCCAGTACCTTTTTCTGGGAGGCATTTCCTTGTGATCAGAGAGCCCATATTCTTCCTCTTCAGGCTGAAACTGCTTCATTCTACTTACCCTAAATGGAAGTAATGAAATTACTGTTCCCGCTGATACTCTCATTGAAATACTTTGTCATTTAGTTTTCATCAGTTTCTAGAAGGTTCTATGAGTGAGAATTCATCCTTTTGATGGTCCAGTTTTGTGGAGTATGATTTTTTTAAGTATAAAGTTTTTCTTCTTTATGATTACAATTAAGGGCTATCTAAATGTGCTAGAGATAACTGAAACAAAAATCTGTATCATAGCTCAGACTTAATATCCTTCTAACAGAAAATATACTTAAAATGCTAATGCACTCACCGAGCAGGTGGTGTTTGATAGCATTACAAAGAAGTATCATGATAATCATGTCTGCCCAGTAGAAAAGAGGAAGGCCCACTTTTCATTTTATATCCCAAAGTGGAAGCTATTTTTTCTGTGAAAAGGAAAGGATTTATACAATTTTTCCACAGTAGCAGCCAGAGTAAAGGGACTAACTTAAGTTTAGAGCATAAAGGCAACTTGCCCAGGACCACGGAAAGCTCAGCACAGCAAAATAGATGTTGCCAAAGACAGAATCTCTCAAGCAGAAAGAGAGGCTAGACCTGAGTCCCAGCAGCATATGTACAGACACATTTGCAGAATGTTTGAAGAAAGAATAGCCCTGTTAACAATAATCTTCAGTTCAGGAAGTGCATGAAATTATAAAATTCCTCTTGGTTCCTAAAACCTAGTATAGTGGCTGGGTCATGGTAGATACTTAACAAGCGCCAGCTGAATGAATGAATGAATGACTGAATGAATGAACCTGAACATATGGCCCAAGGGGTAGCTTGTTTCTCAAGAGAGATTATTCTAAATTCCTTACCTTTCTTAGGCTACATGTTTGGTAGCCTCATTCTTAGTGATAAAGTAAACTTCACCATACACCTACTCTTCCAGGAACAAGTAACCCATCATTGATCCCTCAATACTAGACCAGGACCAGGGGTAGAAAGATCTTGGATTGATAGTATTGTTCTAGGAAAGCCACAGAGAATCCTGGAGGACCAATTGGTTGGGGTGAGTTAGCACAACTAAGTGATTCATGAGTAAGGCTGTAGAAACATTCTGGACTCTGGCTACACTTCTGCTATAGTTGAGTCATTCTGAAACTTCAGTGTTGGCCTTGGCAGCAGTAAGGCACCCTCCCATAAGTAGTATATGTATGTGTGTGTGTGTATGGGTAGTTGGGACATAATTGTTGCTATCATTCCCATTGAGTTGCAAGTCATACCACTCTTGAGTACTTGCTATTCTCCCTCACCTTCCTGAAGGCATTGGTTTCTCCTAGTGTAAGTTTTTTATTGAGTGCCATCTGGGTGCCAGGCACTGTTCTAGGCTGTTTCTAAGGCATTTGCAATCTTGTGTAGTGGGATAATTAGATAAGATAATATCAGTTAATGACAAATCTCATGAAAAAAATTTAGAAAGGATAGAGAATAACACGTGGAATAAAATAAAGAATAACACTAAATAAGGTGGTTAGAGAGTCCTCCTTAAGCTGGTGCCATTTGAATGGTGAGGAGACATCCATGGAAATGTATCTCAGATGAGAGATTGGGTAGCACCAAGGCCTGGGATGGAAGCAGCCTTCTAAAATGCCTCTGACTACACTACCATTCCTCTACATGCACCCAGCACCCAGCACTGTCTCCAGCCAAAGCTCATTAGTGCTCCACCGGCTTCCAGGAATCTTTTCCATGACACCTACCCTCCCAGTCACAGAATCCACCCACAGTTGAAATTTTCCAACAGGAAGTGGAAGAGTTGCCCCATGTTAGGAGCACAGAAGTGTGCCCATCAGGCAGTTGCTTTCCTCTCAAAGACTGACCCTTCTGTAAAATTTAGTGAGAGGCTGGTACTCTCCTGGATGGTGTAAACTAGGCTAAATGCTGTCCATTCTGCATCTCATTGGAGTCTCACAACCCCTTTGAAATTGTTTCTATTGTTGATTTCCTTTACTGATAAGGAAAGTGGGGGCGGGGGGGAGGTTAAATAATGTCAAGAGCTCAGAATAGTAAGTGGATGGGGCTGACATGGAAAGCCATGTGATTCTAGCATGTGTTCTTTTAAGTAACACATAATTCTCTTATGAGTGAAGCCTAGAGAAAGGTTCCTTCAATGCTCCCTTCCTCTCATGGGAACCTAGGTTCTCTTTCAGTGTCATATCCACTGGCCCTAATTCCAGATCTTCCAAATCAGGTCTTGGAAGTTGGGTTTTCCACTAAAACATAACCTTATTCATATCTAGAACGATATTGTGCCATGTATTTAACTACCATCTCTCAGATTCAAATCAATTCTTCTGCATTCTTCTTTGGGATGCTGGGATTCTGATTCAGAAAAACACTTTCCCCAAACAACTTTGCCACCTAGTTCTGCCAACAAGAGGCACTAAGCAGTGGATTGCAACCATCAATCTGTGTCAGAATACCTTGGGAACCTTTGCAAGCTATAGATGACTGGGCCCATACCTCGACAATAGTTTTCAAGTGGTCTGGGGAGCCTAGCTATCACCATTTAACCTCTTTCACAGGTCATTCTAACACCCCAACAGGTATCAGATCTACTGCACCAGAGGGAGATTGGAAAGCAGGAAAAGGAAAGCAGAGAAAGGGACTTCCTTCTTTCTATTTGTTTGAGGTTCCTGATGTCATGGCCCAACACTGGCACTTGGCCTCAGCGACATCAATGGTTTCAGTGTCCAGCCAGGCAACTATACATTGTAGATGAGGCATCCCCTGTCAGGAAGGGCAGCCCCAGCTGCAGCACAACATCCAGTTATCCTGAGCTCTAATGGTTCCAACTGAATTCTGTGTTAGTTTTTCCACCTTTACCACTCTCTTAGCAGATAATCTCCTCAAAGAAGGAACACCAAATACTGCTCCTACATTCTGAGGATATAAAGCCTTATCTGCCTCTGTCCTTACCTTGACCTGTCTCAATCCACCTCATTTTTACAGCTACCAGTTTCTCCAGCAGTGATAGAAGTCACTTACTACAAGGGGTATGTCTGCCCAAGCTGCTTCCACTTGGACTCTTTTGGAGAATCTAGTCCCTTCCTCATTCCATGGGGACTAGAAATTACTAAGAATCAATACGACAGATAGAAAATAAGAATGTTGGTCCAGAAGAGGGAAAATTGCTGAGAGCTGGGTAGTCCGAGAAGGCTTCATGGAATGGAGGTTTCGGCTGGGTCTTGTATGGGTAAGTGGTTTTGACAGGCAAGGGGAGGGCATTCCAGGCCACGGGAAATAGAGGGGGAAAGTTGGGGACAAAGGCAGGATGAAAATGTTGTCTTCTGAGGAAAATCAGCAGATCAGTCTGACAGATATATGTGTGGGGCAAGAAAGGGAGGAATAGCGAGTGTAGGGTAGGAAAGGTTAAGAGTGTACGACTCAAAAACGGCTCCATATTTCAAGCTAAAAGGTGAGACTTTATTCTGTGAGTGAGCATATGAAATTTTCAAGTGAGTTTCACAACTAAAACAAGTCCCTTAATAAAACAACAGGATATGATTAACACAATCAGTAAAAAAAATCCAAACTTCTTACCATAGCCTCCAAGACCCTACATGATCTGCCTACCTCCCAATGTCGTCTCTCCCCAAGGAAGGCTGTCAGTTGGGAGGCTTCTTCCACCGACTTTTCAACAGCTTGGAGACAAATCCCTTCCTGATCAGAATGGGGTATTGCATCTGGATTAGGTACCACAGTGCTCACCACACACATCAGCTTCTGGTTAGTGTTTACCTTGAGCTGTGGGAAAAGGGATGGAGAGATGTGGAACATTAGTTGGACATTTCTTTTAAAGAAAGAAAAGACTAGAAAGTGATCTAGAGCAAATATGGCAAATATGGCAAACTGCTAACAAAGGCAAACTGCTAACAAAGGCAAACTAAGGCAAACTGCTCTTAGATTTACTGATTGACTCATTTCATTACTGAAATCAAGACTCATTGGAGTCCATTAAATTATTTTCTCTGCTTTTCAATATGCTTGTATACTTGGAATATTTTATACTTATAAATATTTCAGTGTTCAGTCAAACACATTTTGATCAAATAGCTAAGTAGAAACTATTAGCAACAAAGCAAAATGATTCATCCTTATAATCAGTATCACAGCCATTCATAACAAATTAATATTCTTCCCAATTTCACTTTTTCTTTTAATGGATATATCAGAAAATCACAATAATTATTTCTAACTTTGAGTTCCATATAACTGGCATCTTTTTTCCCACAAATGTGCTGTGTTCCCCTGGATGGAGCTGTTTACCTGGGGAGAGAAAGGGCTATTACAGGCTGAATGTTTGTGCTCCCCCAAGATTCATATGTTGAAGCCCTAACCCCCATGAGGGACCTTTGAGAGGTAAGTAGGTTTAATGAGGTCATGATGGTGGGGACCCCATGATTGAATTAGTGCCCTCAGAAGAAGAGGAAGACAGAGAGCTCTCTCTCTCTCTCTTCCCATGTGAGCACAAAGAAGAGATCATACACGCACAGGAAGGAGGCAGCCACCTGCCCAGCAGGAAGCAGGCCCTCACCAAGAACAGATCAGCCAACACCTTGATTTGGAGCTTCCCAGACTCCGGAACTGTGAGGCAGGCAGACTATAGTATTTTGTTGTAGCAGCCCAGGCCGACTAAGAGAAGAGAGTTGAGGTACAGTGGGGAAAAGGAATGCTTCATTCTTTCTCTCCCTTTAAGACACACACTGTGGCCTCTGCTCTTTAAAATGGAAAAATCCTCCTTCCTGCCATCTGCCCTCTGGTTTCTTGCTCTCTTTTGCTTCTCTTTCTTCTTCCCTTCGGATGCCCCTTTTCCTTATCCTGCACAACATTGTGGGGTGAGTATGTATGTTTAGGATGGGAAGGCAGGAAGCATTTTAATATTTACATTTTCCCCAACTTCCAGAATGGCCACCAACACTGACTTTTGTTTTCCCAGCTCACTCTTTTATGTTAGTAACCAGTTATTTTTGTCATCTTTCTTTGCTAGTTCATAAATTACACAGTAGGTACATTGAGTCCCGTTATATCCTGCTTACTTGTGAGTTTCTTTGGTAACCACATAATTATCTTGGGGAATAATCTGTAGTTTTTTAAATGGGCTATAAAAATCTGGTATAACAGGTTTTCCTTGAATGTGAGTTAAGGTCCCAGCCTTATGAAAGTGTAATAATTGGCACTTGAAGATGCCACCATCTATTTCATGGACTCATTCTCATTCATCATTGTCAGCTATTTATTGAACACCCAGAGTTCATAATATTGTACAATAGAGCCTAGCACAGGGTCTTAGGCAAAAGACAATAAATCCTGTCAGCTTTTAAAGGGTGATTTACAAGATGCAGTCTCTTAGGGAAAAACGGGTGCCACTTTTTTTTAATAGTTTATTTATTATTTGAGAGAAAGAGAGCAGTGGAAGGGCAGAGAGAGAAGGAGAGAGAGAATCTCAAGCAGGTTCCCCACTGTCAGTGCAGAGCCTGATACAGGGCTTGAACTCACGAACCGTGAAATCATGACCTGAGCTGAAATCAAGAGTCAGTCACTTAACCACTTAGTCAACTGAGCCACCCAGGTTCCCCGTAAGGATGCCACTTTTAAGTCAAGTGAAATCTCATAAATTCTACCTTAATTTGTAGGTGTAGTATATGTGTTTGGAGGGGGTGAGAATGTGGTGGGGACATGAAAAAATCTGCCTAAAAAGAAGAAATCAACAGTTGAGAATAAATCAAGTTCCACATTTACTTTTAAAGGGTTATTAAACTTTCATTTGAGACCCGTTAGAAATTGGTTAATTCTGCCAGCAGTTACAGGTTTATTTTTTTTATTTGTTTTTTAAAGTTTACTTTTTATTTTGAGAGACAGAGAGAGCACACGCACATGTGTGCACATGTAGGGGAGGGGTAGAAAGAGAGAGAAAGAGAGAGAGAGAGAGAGAGGGAGAGAATCCCAAGCAGGCAAATCCTACATGAGGCTCAATCCCATGAACTGTGAGATCATCACCTGAGCTGAAACCGAGAGTCTGACCTATAATGACTGAGCCACCCAAGTGCCCCAGCAGTTAAAGGTTTAAAGCCTAAAGCCATTTTACTTAATAAGTCTTTTTAACATGGGAGATGAGGAAAAGGACCAGGGTTTAAGTACCTCCAGGTAACTTGTACGCTTGGGGGGGGGGGGTGCGGTGCAGACAAGTAGACACTCAAGAGGTTGATTTGATATTTAACAAGTCTATAGGAAGTCTTTTGAATCATTAATTGGGGGGGTCCAGGCCTTAAATGTGGGCCTCAGCAGGGTGTGGTTTTGCAGGATAGGAGTTCTGTTCATTGATGGGCTGGTAATCAGGGTGTGAGTGCTTGATGTCTTCAAGCAGCACTGAAGGATGGCATGGTCTGAGGGTCTTTGAGTCCTAGATGACCTTGAAATCCTAAAATTCTATATTCTTTTCATTATTTGGAACAATGAAGAGTCCCAAAATAACAACATATGAGAGGTGGAAAGAGATTTGGGGCCTGTAGGGTCCAACCTTTTCATTTTGAAATAAAGAGACCAGGGCCAAGAATGGGAACCAACTAACCCAGGGCGCCTTTGGTAGTACTGCAGGGTCAGGCCTAGAGACTAGCTTGGTTCCAAGGCCTGTGTTCTTCCCAGTCATGCACAATAGGGATGGAAGCACGTGCAGCTTCCTGTTCAGAGCACTCCCGGAGTCCAGTGCCAGTATCCTCCTCCTGCTTTCTCTCCTAACTGGAAAATGTATATGCATAAAAGAAGTACCTAGAGGGGGGCGGGGAGAGGAATCAGAATTTCTTCTCTAAATCTGTCTTCAGGCATCTACCTGGGTAGACTTTTAATCTCATTATGAAGCCATAACTGGCTGTGATCGAAGTTTATCTTAATGTGGTTATTATAACGGAGTAATATTCTGGTGTGATGAGATCACCTTAATTCACTGTAAAACATCTGTGTGTGGTGCATTGTCTGATGCTCCTGAGTATGAATATTGCTTCTCAAGGTAGAATTCTCAGCATCTCAATTTTCTGTCTGGGTTTTAAATTGTGTCTAATTAAAGGATTTCACATTCCTTCACAATATTGCCTCCTCAAGCAGAAATAAAACGACAGAACCACATTTTGTGTTTTTTCTTATGAAAGACATTCTGTTAATATTTGGGTGGGTTATTTTGCCTGAAGTGTGTTAATTACATTAATTAGCCTTACTTCAAGAACAGTAGCTAGGAGTTGGTGGAATGAGTCTAAGCTGGATCACTGTCATTCGAAAACCTCCTTTCCCCGTTCCCCTACTCCCACCCTGCCCCAGCTTTCCCTACAAAATCACCAGGATATTGGAAAGCCCTACTCACTTGGAATGGCTCTCATGCGTGTTATTTTTGAGTTGAAAGCTCAGACACTACAGGAAGAATATTCAATAATTTTATTAATCTCCTAAAGAATGATGAAGCTCACAGGATGAGAGCTCCTCAGGAATCATGGACACATTATACAGGATTCTAATCTTAATGAGCAAGGCCACATTGTTCTCTTATTTTTCTCCCCATGTGTATTCTCAGGGTCACCTACCTGGAAAAGGGAAGAAAAAATAACACTCTGTGTGGTGATAGCACCAAGCAGGCTGGGGACAGTGAGATTTCAACCAACTTTATTGAAGCAGAAAATACTGTGGGCTAAACTCGCTCCCCAGACATCACAATTTTGTGGAAACTAGAAAGGACCACACATTTTTTTGTACCCTGGCTGCTGATGGAAAACATTACAAAATCCTGAAAGAATAAAGAACTTGCCGATGTAAACTCTATCACCGTTTCCGCAGCAGCCATGCCCTATGGACTCTGACAAGGGTCACCTCCTATTAAAGCAGGCAAGGAAAAACAATCGTGATGCCAGGTCTCTATTCAAACTCTGCAAAGGTCATTGCCCTCATTCCGGCTCTCAATGAAATGCAGAGATTGTATTTTATCCTCTTGCAGATTCAGTGAAGCTGTCTGCCAGGAAAGTGCTTCTCAGGCCTCAATGTACACATTAAATCATTTGCGGATCCTGCTTAAAAATACAGATTCTGGTTCAGTAGGCTTTGGGGATGGACCTGAAATTTTGCATCTCTACCAAGATACCAGAAAGCTGATGCTGTTAGGGCATAGACCATACCTTGAGCAGCAAGAGTCTAGGACAGTGGCTCTTAAAATTTTTTGATCACGACCAACAGTAAGAAATATGTTTTATGTTATACATTATATTTATGCATCTTATGCCGTAACTTTATATACATGCATGTTATATATGTCTGAAAATGGATATAAATGGATGAAAAACAGAAACAGCAGCTTCATGGAACAATTCTTACCTTTACTAGCTGTGACATTTGCGAAACTAATTTTATTTCTGGAAATACCCCTGGTTTAGTCGGTGGTTACATGAACCTACACAATGCGATAAAATTGCATACATCTATACATATACACATTCAAATAGGTTCATGTATTGTAAAATCTGTAATGCAACGCAATCTGAATAGCTCTGAACATTGTTCTATGTCAAGACCCTGGTTTTGACATTGTACTAGTCACGCGAGATGTCAGCATTAAACACCGTAAAGGGTCCGTGGGGCCTCTCTGTGAATTTCTTTGCAACTTCCTGTGAATCTAGAGCATGAGTGGAATGTGAAGAGGAAAGGAGGAGACTGGGAAGAGGTTTTCTGAGGGCCTGTTAGGTGGAGGGGGACACAGATAAAGTATCACAGCGCGAGGGGGTAGCCCACAAATGCAGGGAAAATAAGAAACACCAGGATCCACTGGCGGTCCAAATGTTTGTCTCTTGACACTTCCAGCCTTTCAGAGTGGAGCCCATTAAGAGTTTTGTTTTTGTTTTCATTTGAATGTGTTTTTTAAAATCTGTGGTAATGCAGTGTAAACACAGAGCCCAAGAGGATTTGAAGATGTTTGGAGAGAGAGAGAGAAAATCTTCGGGGGCTCTAGAGCATCCAGAGTGGGGAAATACTTAAACAAAGGCAAGCCTGGGAGAAGAGGGTCAGGACTTGCCATGATTATTAGCCCCAAATTCAGACTGAAGGAATCCAGGAGGCAATTTTATGTATTTAACTTGTCGGGCATTATAACAGAGCAGCAGTACTGTGCCAACCACAGAACTGTACAGCCTCATTTTTCTCGGGGTAATATAAATCACAAGAAAAATACAGAGGAAGGAAAGGCTTATTCCTTGGCCAGAGGCTTGTGAATGTAGAATGCGTGAGGGATGTATCTTAATTTCATCAACTACTACCTCAATGTCACCAAATGCTGAAAATATGGAATCATACAATTGTTTCAAATTAATACCTAATTGATCTATCTAAATGTAAGAGTGAACTTATACCATCTTCGTAAGGCTTCCTTTCTTCATTCACTTCTTTTTTGCTAAGATGCATAGTCCTTTTCTAACTAGATAATTCCGAAGCATTATTTTGCTCTTGTAATCCAATTGCAGGTAAATCAGAGATATCTGCAAAGTCGAATTTGGAAGAGAAGAAGGTTTTTTTCTGTATGGCATAATAATTCATTTCAATTAGCATGATGAAACAAACTGCAGAGCCATTTTTCACTGAAAATGTGGTGGAGTTCAGGGAAATATTAAAGACATTTCTAGAAGCACAAACAAGCTTACACATGCACTTAGTTGCCCTAAGGAAGAAGAGAAGATTACAAATTATCTCATCATACAGATTAGAGTGCTCTGTCCTCTTCAACACTTTAGGTGAAACAGAATCATCTGTGATTTATTTATAGTCATTCACCGTGTGATCCCAGGACATGTCCCATAAAGCTATCCTTTTACTTGCATTATTTTTCTTTAATGCACTTATCTAAGGAGAAGATAAAATAGAGTCTATTGTGGGTTTTAATAAAAATGTGATAGAAAAATATCCATAAGAACAGATATTGCTTCCAGGAACTGAATGATATTGAATAAAACTGATATAATTAAGGGTTACCAAGAAATTTCTGATACGAGCTTAAGGGGATTTCAAATTTTGTAAATAGGAAATGTAGAAAAATCAATCTATGAAAGATAGAGGTTGTTTCCTATGTGAATGCGCAGGTCTGTGAAGCCTGAATGTGTTCGGCCAAATGACTTGGAACAAACTAAAGAATGAAGTAGAAGGAAGCTAAGAGGAGCTGTAAAACTAATTGGGGTCCAATATGTTTTGGGCTGCATTTAATTTTCTTGAGGGGAAGAGAGGTCAGGAATGGAATGAAGCCAATGAGAAGGGGAATAAGACTCACAGGAAAAAGTGAAAAAGCAAAATAGCCAACATTGAAAGGTCAGTGAATATCCTAGAGACAGGAAATGAACTTTAAACAAAATAGAAGGTAGTATTTCTATCTGTGTTTAAGAGTTGTTAAAATTGTTATTTAAAAAGGCAACGTCAATCGCCAGGTGTTGCTTGCATAGAACCTAGTTTGGGTGTGTGTTTAACTTATTAGAAATATCAAGATCATAGATATTTTGCCCTGGGCAATAAAATAAATATTTAAACTCACAGCAAAATGCTTGCTATTTACCAAGACTTACTTCCTATTTTACTGTAATATCTTTTCTTGAAAGAAAACAGAAAAAAAGAAGAAAAAAAAAAAACCCAGTTCCTGAATCATCTCTCCTAAGAAGTCTTCATTATGCTAATGACTATTAATATAAAACTTTGCCCACAAGTGTGAAATCAAATAAGGTAATTTTCTTCTTTTGTTAAAAAGCTACTGCCAGTCAAAACTCTTTGGGGTTGATATTTTACATGCAGCATTTTATACAGGGAAAACGTGATTGCAAGTTTGGTTGGTAGTCTTTTGCATCCACTCTCTTAAGCAGTAGCAATGACTGAATAATGCAAATTCTGAATTAGCATCCAAATGCTTTCCAAAGTAAAACTAAAGCAAATAATTGCTGCTCTGAATTGCCACATCTAAAGGCATCTTTTGTTTCCACAAAGCCTGAGTTTTAAAAATAAATGTTCATGGTCCTATTGAAGGTTAATAATCATTAAAATTAACAACAATTGTTAGGAGGATTATTCTCCTTGAAGAGGCATTCATAATTGTGGTGTATTGGTGCCCATGTCTTCTCCTGCCTTCCTGCCTGATGCTATGAGATTCTGGGAAAGACCATATGATGTAGCAAGATGATGCTGGGGTAACAGACAGTATAAACAGGCTTGTAAAACTCAAACAGGTCGCCAACAGACCGGTGTTGTGCCTAGAGCTTCCAGTAACACTCGTGTTGTCTCTTCCCCCAGCCCCCCCACAAGCATTCTGTTAAGCTTTTCCTCATATATCACTATTGCATGTAAATATTTGGACTGGCCCTTTCTGGCACTATACACCTATGTTATGCTTTTAAAACTGTGACTCGTCCTCTTCCACCCACTTGTGGAAAAGACTGTTTTGCCTACATTTTTCCCCCAGTCACACGTATTCTGAATTTTTTTGGCATTGCCGCACAACAGTTTGCTCTAATTTGGCTCTGCAATGGAGTGTTACCAAGGCTTCCTTCCCCCCTCCCTCTAAGTAGAGGAATGAGTTGGAGTGTGTGCTATACTTTGCTGTGTTGGCAAGAGAGCAGGAGGGTCAGAAAGGAACCAGGATGTTCTTTACCCAGGCATGTGGCACTCCCGGCCTTGCTTCCAGAAGCTAAATAGGAAGCTGGACTAGGCTACCACTTCAATGGAATACTGGCCCTGGTGGCATTCATTATAAAGACACGCACCCCAAACTCTCCATAAGTGCTTAAGGGCAGCAATTTAATTGTTGAGGGGACAAAGGGACTTGCCTTGAAGTTGTATTTGTTCCACAAGTGGGCTTTTTTACTTTGATCGTATGTTTATTTAGAAGAATGATGAGGTTTGGGGGGGGAGGGGGAGTTAAAGACCTAGAGGTTTCCCCTCTCCACCCCACCACTGCAAAATAGATTCCCTCAACCCCAGATTCGGCCTGCACAAAAATTTAGCGACATGTGTTTATAAGGTGCTTGAACTAGGAAAATGCAATGACTGTTTACAAACTCTACATATTTTCCCCCTTCGATCCCTTGTCAAGCACATGAATGGCAAACAGAAAGAACTTATCTGAAAAATCAGCAGGGTAGCACTAGCTGGAATGTAATTTTACAAAACCTGGCCATCTTTCAACAAGAGTGGGTGGATTTTTAGCGCTACAAATGTTTGTGTATTATGAAGTATTTGCCATGGTGACAAAGCTGGGAGAAACATCCCATTAGCCACAGACGGGCTACAGATTGTTCTGATTATCCATGTCCAAAATTCAGTCTGGCTATGTCTTTGTGTTATTTTCAGTGTTTATAAGTGCTCCATTCTTTTTTCAACATACTAACCTACAAGTATGTAGGTATTTAATTTAAAGTTACCTTTAAGCATGTTGGTAGGGCTTGTTCGTACGACCTGTGTGTAGATTATGTGTGTGTCATCATTACACTTACAGTGGACACGCATATAGTGTTAAAAAGAATAACCTCTGAAAGAATGAAAGACTTGTGAAAAGTATCCTGGAGCACTCATTAAAAATAAAAAAAGGGTCACGGAGAGAGAATTTGAACAAGGAGCAATGAAATGTCTGCACTAATTTCTTTGCAGGTATTTCTGACGATTGATTTCAGTTTTAAAAATGATAGCTTCTATTTTTAAAAGTGACTTTTACCTCAAGTACATGGGGAGAAATGTGAATTATAAATAGCCAAGAGAAAATATGCCACTGCATGTAAAGAATCCACATTTTTCCTCTTCCAAACACTTCCCTGCTAAGAAAAACATGGGAAGAAAATTTTAATGACTTTTGTTGCCCCTATTTTTGGGCAGAACGTTTATAAGCAAGTGGTGTTTTATGTAGTGGAATGAATCGCCATGCAATAAAACCTAGCATCCGACAGAAGTGCTTTGAAGTTACCCATGGCTGGGCAAGGTAGAAGGCAGGCAGCATAAGGGGAAAAGATAGACAAGAGAGAAAGAACGAAAGAACGAGAGAATGAAAGAACAAAAAGAAAGAAAGAAAGAAAGAAAGAAAGAAAGAAAGAAAGAAAGAAAGAAAGAAAGAAAGGAAGGAAGGAAGGAAGGAAGGAAGGAAGGAAGGAAGGAAGGAAGGAAGGAAGGAAGGAAGGTAGGAAGGAAGGAAGGAGGAGGAAAAACAGAAAAAGAAAAGCTTTAGGGTCATATAAAGGTTAAAGAAAATAGGTCACAGAAAATTAAGCCTTATCATCTGAGTCGCATTGCCGCTAAATTGACCCACGGTGGAAGCAGGAACAGTCTGAAGATTTAGTGAAAAGACATTACACAATTAATTCTGCCACTGCCACATCTCTCAAACTTTCTCTTACTTTTCCGGATGACTTTTAGTGGAGGTGCCGCCGATGTTTCTTTCTCACATAAACAAGGAAAAACGATTCTAATTTGCTTATTTATCATTCAGTTTTTCAGGGCAGGCAATATAGTAGATCATTTCATGAAACAAGACTGAGGAGAGACATTTTAATGAGGAAGTAAAATGCCTATTACAGGTATTTTGAGCAAACAAAGTTTTGCTGACTCCTTCCAAAAACTGTGCTTTCTCGATTCATTTTGAAAAGTACTAATTCGAGTGCACATCTGTGCAAACTGAATGGTTGTTTCAATAAAATATAGTAAGATTTTCATACTCTCTAAATATGCTTGTGTTCAAAAGTAGATGTACCAATACATTATACAATTTTGGAAGAGGCAAATTAAAGAAACTTAGTTTTATAAAGGCAAAGGGTTCTAAAGTCTTGTTTCTAGGTTATGGAATGGGTCTGTATTAAACATTTCTAACAATCTTATTTCCAAGATTGGTCTGTGTTTGGAGGTCTGATTCTAACACCAGTTATATTTGTTCTTGCCAATATGCATTGGGACTGTACATTCACGACTTCAGCACGTAAGCATCCCAAGTTCCTAACACTACTAAACAATCTCAGTGACCAGGCAGCAGAGAATAAGAATGGGTCACGGGCATCGGGGGCAGTATTTTACTTAGTATTTGGCCATCATCATTTATTTCTAGCCTACATTTGCTTTGGAGTTCACATTTGGCATTTTCCAAAAGACAATCTGGACCACTGCCCTCCAAACTTGAGCTGAGGCATTCGTTGGGGCTTTCTCTATCATATTTTGCTCATGACTAAATAAAACTAGACAGACATAAAAGGCTAAATTCCTGACACATCTCTTATAATGGCAAATTTTCATATTTAAAGAATGCCTGGCACATATTTGTGTTTCAATGGAGCCCTACACATCTGTTACTTATTTTGGAGCAGCCTATCACATATGCAAAAGTCTTCTGCAGATAAATTACTGCATTTCAATCTAAAATTACATAAAAAGGATTTCATTCTTTAGAAGAAAATTCTTTACACAGTTATCACAAAAGGATCATGAGGGTTCCCCACAAAGGAAATAAGCATCACACTGTGTGTGCATAAATGTGCGATCAGTTATTGGAGTCACTGCTATGATAATAGTATGCATGCTTTCTTTATTTGAGGGCACAGATGCAGAGCAACATCCACTGAGGGTATAGACAAACAAATGCTTCCTATTTGCCGTATAACTCGGGGCCCAGAATTTATAGAGGTTTCTATTTGGAAAATGCATCAGGTACCCACTTCATCCCGCAACTGCTCTCCCAAGGCTTAGTGAGCATCAGCTGGGAGATACTTGCAAGGACTCTTCCTCTGCGTTTGTATTTCCTGCACGCCAGCTTCTCTGCCCCTCCTTCGCACTCAGTAAGCAAGGTACTATTCACCTACCACCCAAAAGGCAAGCTTTTCAAATCAAAGGGAATTTTAAAACCTTGGGAATAGTTCTAGGGGAAATGGCTTCCATCCCTTCTCTCTACTCCCAAGGGAAGAGGAGCAACTTAGCCGATTGGTGAGATTGGAAACAAGGCCATACTGCTTACTAGAGATCCAGCCTGTTTGAAGTTTTCTGGACCTGACTGCCCACACACAACCCACATTCTCCCTTTTGCTTCTTGCTTCCTTGTCGACGCTAACCAGAGCTGCTGCTCTGCCCACCAGCAGACACGGTCAATTCGGGGGTAGGTAAAGCCTACTGGCTTCATGTTTGAGTCACATTCTCCAGTCCATTACTGGCGAGAAAGCCTATTTTTTATTCCTGTCTGACCTCTTTTATTTACTCATCTACCACAAATTCAGAGAGAAGAAGAGGTAAGTTATCCAGGGTCTTGCAAACACCAAGGGCCCTTAACAGCAACTATCCTACTGTTTCAATGTCTGCCTGGCCACATACCTTCTCGCTAGACCATAAGCAACCTGACAGCAAGACCTGTATGGTTTTTTCATCTTTGTAAGCCCTGGCCTAGCATAGAGCACAAGATTCAATTAATGTTGTTTACATCCATCAATCAATGGCACTAGCACCTAATAAAATAGTAATGAAATGATAACCTAGTTTTAAAAGACTTCACTCAAGCAATTACATCAGCTGTATTAATCATCATCAGAGGGAAAGTGCTATGTTGTTTGAATGATTTAATCTAATGAATATTAGAAAGACTGAAGTGTGAGGGTTAAGGCCCCCTCTTGATACTCCCCCTACTCCCCGTTCCCTCCCACCACACAACACTATTCTAATTTATAGAATGCCTTACTTTTCAACTAGCCATTGTGGAGATTGAGTAAATAATAAGGAACGGAGTATGTAAATATCTCATATATCAGGAATCACCAGGCTTTTCCTGAAAAATAATACTTTGTCATTTCCCTGAAGTGTTTTCAATTATTTAGGACCCAAGCACTGAGCTGGGAGCTTACTTTCCTACTTCTGACTTCACAAAAAGAAGGGAGGCCCCCGAAGCAAGATGGCATGGATCTCTGAAAGCCTTCACAATCCTCATGGAATTTCCCAAAGTTATACAGACAAGCTTGAAACTATTCTTGACACAAGATTTGAGTCATGCAAAACACCTTTCTCAGAAGTATATGCCGCTTTATGTATGGGCTAATTCAAGCAAGTTGTTGTTCTTAGTAATAAGCATTAAATAGTCATAACTGAACTAGAAAACTTAATTTTAGAGTCACTCTAAAACAAACAGGAGAGTGACCCACTTGAAGGGAACCAAACCAACAAGCATTATAATATCCAGAGAGAGGGTTAAGCAACTGTGAATGGAAAATTACCCTTTTTTGCTTTAACTACTCATGGATGAATCTCCATCTTCCATTTTGTTGTTTTTGCTATTGTTGTTTGGGGGCTTCACATACTTTCTGACAACAGGTGGGTGTGATAAAGACCCTTCATCATTATGCAAACCTGTGATGCACATATTCTCCCTCAGATAATTAGGATAATCAACAGTTAATTTTTTTCTTGTCAAAAGAGACTACTAAATAAACCTTAAAACCCATGAGCTGCACGAATACTTTCTTTCTCTTGTGTATTATGACCCATTAATTTGACTAAATCCACTCAACTAATCCACTAATCTATTTAACTAAATCAAATCTTTTCAATAACTTGTCTCTAGTCCTCTTATTTATTAGAAGCAAGAATGCATTTGGTTATACAGCTTCTGAGCAGAAGAAAAGATTGAGGGAGTAGAGGTGTTTACCCAAAGAATGCTTTAGGAAAATGGGGGAAAGGCTGCAATCACGGAAGAGGTAATAAGAATAGAAGGGTTTGGAGACTGAGGGAGATGAATGAGAGAGGCCAAGTGTTGAGAGGAAGATGGGAGGCACACTCAGTGATGGGGACAGGGAATTCTGGGCTGTGACCTGTTGTTAGCAAGGAGGGTTTGGGATTGGCTGACACTGGTGTTCCAAATAGAATGAGCCACAGATCATTTCACAGCTATAGCAAACTTCCTCCTAGGCCACCTTCATACTGATGTGAGACAGAACTCCAGTTGAGGGAGAAAAATCAAGCCAACTTCTTTGGTTTTCAAAACAAGGTGTCCCTTTTGCTGCCTGATATTGAAAGTACGTGTATATGGCTTCAATACAAAATATATCTACACTCTAGACACTTGTCAGAGAGCTTTACCTGGCCCATTGTGTGTCATTTTATTGTATTTTACTTCGAGTTCTTGTCAGCAGTAACTAAGATATAAATTATAAATAACACAAACTTAAAAACAAACAAACAAACAAACAAAACCCTCCTGCTCTAGGACTGACAGCATGATTAGATATCCCTGGATCAAAAAGAAAATATTCCTTGTACTATCTTTGCTGTACTTAAGAAGGCAAGGAACTATTGTATATTTTAGAAAGATTTTCATCTACACTTTTACCTTAAAATGTAAAAGTGTTGGCATGAAAACGAGTTGGCTCCAGTTATCTGGAAAACGTGTTTATGTGGAACACTTCATTCCCCAGCAATGTCAACCAAATGATGTGTCATTACAAGAAGCAATGATGCATAACATCAAAGAGAGTTGGACCCACCACATTTCATCACACTTCTGCTAGCATTCCAGAAGACCTTCTTGTTCTGCCTTCTTTACCATTGCTGCAAGAGCTGAATCAAATATCCAGAGCTACCCCAGGGCAATTAAATTGGTAATGTTTTGATTTTTAAATCTCCATTAGAAATTAATGCATGGCAATGTGACAAGAGAAAAGGAAGCAATCATGTGAAAAGCCTAGGTACATCGTGGCATTATCATTTCATATAAATGTACTTACATTTTAAAATAGATAGCAATGAGTCACTTGAGCAAAGATAGTGTGTCTTGGTATTACAGTGTTACTGAGCTTAATGCTGAATATCTTTTCATCAGCCACAGAAAGCAAGGGAGAGGGCTGGGTTGCTTTTCATTGACCTCCTAGGCATTATTCAGGACTACGGCCACATCATGCAAATATTTAATCAGTCCCTGAAAATCATCAGCAAGAGGCAGCATTCTTCGTTATTACCAGCATTGCTGTAATAGTACTCAAGAAATATAGAGGGGCACAGTAATCCCCTTCCCTCAGCTATACTACTGGGAATTCTCATTCCATCAGCAAAATGTGTCTGCCAAAATCAAGATATAAGGTCTTGCAGATCATTTCATTTGCAAAAACATAAAAAAAGGACTAAATGATGGACAAAAACTATCTTGAAATCTTTTATTGGGGCAGGGAGAATGGAGATTCTCTCAAATAATCCCACTTCCAGGGAAGACAATTTTTAAACCCATGGTATATGAATTATAAATTCAGGGAAAAAAAATAATCTGAATTCCAGCAAAATCAACGCTGGTAGAATTCAGAATTTGTATGAGAATGAAACTAGCCTCAAAGATGGTTAATTATGTTTAAAGAATAAATGATTGAGAGAAAAATTGCCACATGTTCGGCTGTATAGGGAGAGGATTTGTGCTGACGACTCAAATAAAAGGGGGGGATGGAGACCAAATGTCCAGGGAGAAACCAGGCCATGGCATCTGAGCCAGCTGGTCTGCAGGTCAGGAGAGTTCAGTCTACAGGACTGACTTCCTAAGAATCACCACAAGTTAAGGACCTCGAGTATTTAATTGGCAAGCCAGGCAGCCTGGATTAGTCCACAGCAAAGAAGAATAGTCCTTTGTCTTCCCATTTAAGATAGACTCCTGGATGAGGCTCCAGGAAGGGCCAAAGGTAACTTACAAAGGGTTTTTGCTACCCCGTAAACATCCCCGTTGTAATGAGAATATAACAAAACTCTCATAGCGTCAACATGTCATTATTTTTTCTGGACTATCCGGGATACCCTCTCCAGACCACCATGAACCATGAGGGTACTTCAAACAAATACAGGGGCTTCAGGCCCCAAATCTCAGGACCCCTCTTTTTCATGGCCTTCTTGCAGGTTTGGGCAAAAGCTTTGGGCAACCATGTCAGATAGGGAATAAAAGGGGAAGGCAAGGCTATGTAAAAAATAGGGTTTGCAAATTCAGAGAGCTCTGTTGACCATGAATCCACAAATGCAGACAGGTCACTTAAGAATAAGGAGAACAGGGCTAGCCTGGATGGCTCATTGGTTAAGTGTCTGACTTTGGCTCAGGTCATGATCTCGTGGTTTGTGAGTTCAAGCCCTGAGTCAGGCTCCAAGCTGATAGCACAGAGCCTGCTCAGGATTCTCTCTCTCTCTCTCTCTCTCTCTCTCTCTCTCTCTCTCTCTCTCTCTCCCTCTCTGTCTCTCTCTGTCTCTCTGCCCCTCCCTTGCTCATTCTCTCTCTCAAAATAAATAAATAAACTAAAACAAAAAAAAAAAAGAATAAGGAGAACATACAAACTGATCTGCCCAGGACAGTGCCAATTTATAGCTTATATCCTAGAATAATTGTAAATAGTGCCTCATTACCCTTAAATATCCAATTTGCATTCTATATTATCTGGGAATGCTATTAGAGACACCATTTACAAAAATTACCTTCTGGCTGAAAAAAATGTAAGCAAAAAATATAGATAGCTAAAATAGGTTCTCTTCAGTAAAGAATCAGCTCTCATAAATTGGTAATAAAACGTAGGGTATTAGAGAAATGTTGACCCTTTTAAAAGTTCTATCTTAATTTCTTCATCTTTGTGTGGGCAGTAATGGTAGTAGTGGGGGGAGGTGTGGTATGAGCATGTGTGCATGTGGCGGGGTGTGTGTGTGTGTGTGTGTGTGTGTGTGTGTGTGTGTGTGTGTGTAATTATTAACGCCTCTTGAAAGGCCTTAGGGCCCTATAAGTAAAGATTTCATGCAAGGTAGTATTATTACAACTTGTCACAATTGATTAAAAAGAATTAAAAAGCAATAATATAAGTTCATTTGAAAAATTTCCAAGCAAAGAGCTAGTCAGGGAAATGGGGGGAGGAGGTAAGTCTGTGAATGGCTGTCAGACATCTCTTCTGTCTGACAGAGAATATAGAACTGCTCTGTGTGGGACCGAACACCCGGGCATATACATACACCCACAATTAACCAAAACCCCACAGGTGTATCAGGGAACAATGAGAAAGTAAACATTTTGTTTAGTGTCTTTGTTTTTTAATTGAGGGGGTGGCAGCAGGTTTAGTGGGGCATTATGAAAATTGTGGCAAGGGGAGAAACCTTAACAGCTTTTCGTTCTTTGCAAAGGATGTTCTGCTTTGCCCTGGAGAGTGGGCTAAACTGATAGCAGATCAGACAGCTAAACTACCAGATCAATGTGGGATCGAAGAGTCAATGGTGGTGCTTCAGAGCCCAGAAGCAAGCAGGAACGCTGCTCCTGGAAGCAGAGAGGTGAGATGGTGAGCTTGTTTCAGAGTCTTGCTGGGATCTCTTTCACATCCCCTAGTCATTCTGTAAATCACAACTAGCGTGGAAACCACTTTACAATAGCCGTTTTATTTCTCCTTTTGTGTCTATTGCTAAAAAAATGCATGAAAACCTTGTGAACTATAACATGAGAGGATCTAAAATGATGGTGATTTTGTTCCTCTTCATTCAAGAGGTGGGAATAAGCCCAGGAAAGGGTAACAAGCAGAGTGGGAGGTGGGAGGCCCCATTTATTTCCTCGTAATGACTCCAGCCTAAGTTGCCTTTTATCCACTTAGGCCCACACCACAAGTTCACTCTGGAAATCTCTTCAGTTTGGCTACGTGCAGATGTAATCTGACCTGCTCTGGGCAGTCCTAATTGCAAACACATTTCTCTCCTGTGGCCATTCCTAAGCAAGCGATGGTCAGAGCCTTGCCAGGGTTTTCTGGCATCTTTTTCCTTCTTTGTTTCCAAATCTGCGTTTTTCTATGAGAAAAGATGCACGAGAGATTGTAAACAGGATAATTATATGGCAATGTGATTTCCAATGCAGGCTTTCCTTGTGGATTATTTCGAATGTGTAGGGGTTTGTTTTGGTATGTTTTTTTTTTTCCATTCTGCCTGTGAGTCAGGGAGATAAAATGTTGTTTTGAAAGCACCAGTATATGGATCCACTAGGAGCCTCCTACGATGTTGTTCAAAACAATTTGCGAAAGATTATTGAAAGGAACAGCAAACAAGAATGAGAAGGAAGAGCAGGGTAAGGTGCGCAGGTCTCCAGCAGTCAGCCAGCATCACCGTGGACATGGGGTCTGTGCAATGTGTCCTCTTTTTTCTAGAGTAGTGTGGAGAAAGAAGAAAAACTATGCACAAACAGCTGCAAGTTTAGATATTACAAAGTTACCGAGTTATCCTGTCTGAGATGACAATGTTTTGGGTGGGGGAGGGGTTGAATGTGAGTCTTTGAAAGGACATGTCCTCCTGTCCTTCCCCTATGTCTCCACTAAACTCTCCACTGCATTTTGTCAAGTCAGATGGCTCAGAATCTACAGATAGATGGATGGGGTAATGTCAAACACATGCCCACCCTTCAAGTTGCACACATAGACACAGCACATTTATTTATTGTGGTACATAAAGTCATGATTTGTGGCAGTTTGAGCTAAGGGGCACATGAGGGCCCCCAAGGATGGCCATGCAGGCTGTGTGGCCCAAGTCCAGGCTGTACTGGGCACATGGACTTAGGGTGGAATTGGTGTGCCCCAATTCCCCAGCAAAAAAGCTGGGGATGATCTGTCTTTTGTGCCTAACACACTACCTACCATTATATATTAGGTGCCCAATAAATTTTGTTGAAAAAATTGCTAGTCTGCCACCAGAAGGTTGAGCTTTTTAATCATCAAAATACCCCCAAAAACATACTATTGATTCATTCTTCCAACAGCCAGGGACACAGGAATAAAGGAAGTACCGTCCCACTCCCGGAAAGCCACAGTTTAAGGAGAAAAGCATATGTAGAAGAGTAACGTGAAGAGAGCACACTGATCACCCAGAGAGAAATTAGGAAAGTTTTGGCATAGAAGATGATCTTGGCAAAGCAGACTTTGCATTCTACAACCCCAAATATCAAAGAAAACAATGCCAATGTCTGATCTCTGACATTTCCTTCATTTTCAGGAAGAGGGAAAGATTGACACGTTGGAAAGGAAGGATTACTCCAGATATATTAGAATCTCTTCCAGTTGTGAATAATAGAAACTACCATAATCTCCCTATGTATCTCATTCAAATGTAACAGGTTCTTTTTTTGAAGAAATCTTCTTTCAGATATTGTGAGATAAGCCTCATACTAAAGAGTCAGGCAACTGTAGACTGATGCTTATTAGTTGAGGGGCCTTAAGAACAATATTTATTATATGTGGCGGTCCCTTAACCATCAAATGGAGATAGTATATGTCAAGTGTCCATGAATGCCATCTCCACTTTTACCATACCCCACTTGAAGATACACTTGGCATATTGAGGTGTTTGTAAATAACCTACTTAACCATTAGAATGGTTGGTAACCTTCACATGTAAGCAAATGCAGCGAAGATTCTTAGATTGCTCATAGTTTGCCTCTTAATCTTCTCAAATGTAAAGAGGAGCAACACTATTTCTTTTTCAAGAGCTTCCTGAGGGAGGCATTGAGTGAGACTAAAAAACATCCACCTGAAATATCAATTGTTTACCATTCTTCAAATAAAGAGAATCTTAATATTATCCATAACCACATCAACAAGTATTAACTGACAATGTATATTTTTGTAACCAATAATATTCTTTAGGCACTCCACTGATAACATTAGTAAGGCAAATGAAATTTTTCATGGATTATTTTAAAAATTAAATGTATTTAATATGTTTATTATTTCATGACTCCTAATTACATCTTCATTTTAAAAGTTCTTGACTACTATGTGTATTTTCACTCTAGGAGCAATTAAACATTTTCTGAAGAGTTTCAGGAAAGCACATTTGAGGGAAACACTTGAAAGATGTTCAGCAATCTATTATCCACATAACTAGAGGCAATAAGAAAACTCAGATCAATGACATTTGAGTTGATTCCCATGACACATTTACAGCAAGTTAGCTGACTTCACTTCAACTTTCTTCCTAGAAAACTTTTCTCACAGCTGCTAAGTAACACATTTCCTTTCTTAGTCTGCTAGGTATGGTATTAATTATCAACAGCATCCCCCCACCCAAAAAAAATAATAAAACAGAGTAGGAAGAGAAAGTAGAGCCTTATGTAATTAGACTCTAGCTAATACATTGGCTAAATAGCTCGGCTATGACTAATTCTACAGTTAATTCTAGATTACCCATCTACAGATAATGCATAAGGCAATAATTAGAGACCATTTATTGTGTGACATCTGCTTTAGTAGGTACTGAGAAACAAAAACAAATTAAGACTATTACCTCCCGGAAGGCATTTTTTTTTTTTTTTTTACTACCGTATCTACCCTCAGCACCTAGGATGGTATCGAGTACATTGCTGAGTCCCAATAAATATTTGTTAAGGTGATAGATGGATTAAAGAAATGACAACATTCCATATTTTCACTGTCTAGGTGGGGAAATTGCCAGGTAGGCCATTAATTCAATACTGCACTGTCCATGGTGGTTTCTTTTCACCCCCTCTTCACAATCTCCAGATTTCCTTTCAGCCACCTTACAAAGTCTTTTTTTAATTAGAGAGTAAAATGGAAAAAACATTTAAAGTAAAAGAGGTTTGATTTTAATTTTATGTTCCACTACTAGCTGTGTGACTTCAGACAAATTATTTACCGATTTTTATCTTTAATCTTTGATTTATCAAGTGGAGGTAAGTCATAGCAATAGGGTAGTCTAGGGAATTAAGTGACATTGTATAAAATCCATCACCCAGGGTTGGTCACACAGTAATTACTTAAGTAACTGTGAATCCCGCAGACTGATCCCTCTTTTTCTTCCTTTCTAGATTTCTCTCCCAGACTGCATCAGCCTGTCCACAGGACCACTGTCCTCCCAATCACTCTAGTCCAGAGGCTCCCTACCACAGCTGACTTCAGAATCCCTGAGACCAGCCTAATTCTAATTCTATGGAATTAGAAATTTCTGAGTGGGTCTAAAACTCCATAGGAAGCTCATGCTCACCCTCTGATTCTGATCAGCGGTTTGGGAGTCCCCACTCTCTGTCAATCCCTCGAGCAGTGGGTCTCAAACTGGAGTGTGTGTCAGAACCACCTGGATAGATCGCTGAGTCTCACCCCCGAAATTTCTGATTCAGTAGGTCTAGAGTGGGGCCCAAGAATTTTCATTCCTGACAAGTTTCCAGGGGCTACTGATGCTTCTGATGCAGGGACCACACTTTGAGGTCTTGTTTAAAGGTCTTGCCAGTCAAAGTGTGATCTGCTGGCCATCCATACCGCATCATCTTAAAAATGCAAAATCTCATACCTCACCTCACATTTACATTAAATGAGAAGCACAGGTTTAGGGAAGAGCTTTGTAAAGGGATCTTTTAAAATGGAGTTTCCTGGGCTCCATACACTGGACATTCTGATACAGCCCCAGAATCTACATTTTAATAAGCTCCCCCATGTCATTTGGATACATGCAATTCTTGAAGCACACCTAGAAAACACTGCTCGAGAGGGTTGCTGCAGCAGGTGATTAGCTGTAGAATCAGTAATAGTGTTTCCTACAGAGTATACAACATTGAGTCTGGCCAGCCTTGCTAGTTGTCTTGCTCTAGCAAGGATCCTACCAACCAAGCAATCACATTATACTTATTTTTTTCTATGTATCAGACAAAAAGATTGTGTGTGCTTCCCAGCAATCTAATTATGACCTACTAGAGTAAGATAAAGATTGAAATGGATTCACTTTGAAACAGATGTCAAGTTTGGAGAAGAATGTCTGCAATCATTATTTTTACCCATTAGTCAAGGCTATTGTGATGTTAAGTAACAGAAGCCCTCTCTAGCACGTGTGCTCACACACACAAACACACAAAATGAAAAGACAAGTTTTCTAGAAAGATAAAAAGATACCTAATAAAATATAAGGGAAGGAAGTACAGTTGGATCTCATCTCCTAATGGTCCAGAATTGAGGTCATTTATCTAGCAGATTGTATTATCTCAAAATGGCCATAACAATATTTTGTAGCAAATGGCCACAAATGCTCCTTCTGGACTTTGCCACTCTTACTCCAAGAGTTGGGGTCTATGCCCCCCTCTCTTGAAAATGTGCAGGTCTTTGTGACTACCTCATCTAATGGAAGACTATGATGGAAGAGTGCTACATGACTTGTGAAGCAAAACTATGCCATAAAAGGTGACACAGCTTCCACCTGGCTCTCTCTCTTAGAATGTTCCCCTATAATCCTGAGCCTCAATGTCAGAAGTCCAGCTTTCCAGAACTGCCATGTGGGAGAGACCACTTGGAAAGGCCACATGGAGATAGAAAGAAATGCCCAAAGAGCCCAATGTGTTCCAGTCCCTACCTAGCTATTTGAGTCTCCCTACTCCAGGAACCAAAGATGTGAGTAAGGAAGCCCTCAAAATGTTTCCAAGGATACAGTCTGACTGCAACCACATGAGGGATTCCCTGTGGAACTAAATCCAGAACCAAGAGAGACATTAATAATTGATTATTGTTGCTTTTACACCCCCATGCAGCAATAGTAATTGAACTAATCTCTCTGTTTGTCTAGAGCTCTGCACATCTGCTTTATTCTCCTCTTTCTGTCTGTAGACCAAGCTCATGCATTTGTTCAGGTACATAAAACAATATGGCTGTTCAGCCAGACTATAAGCCCTACAGAGTGCTTCTTAAGCTTTAATGTACACGAAAATCACATGGACATTTTTTTATAAGACAGATTCAAATTCAGTAGTTTTGTGCTGGTACCTGAGTTTGCATTTCTAAAAAGTTCCCAGGTGATGGATGTCTCTGTGGCTGTGGACCACTAAACTAATCCTTACCATTTGCTCACTCTCTTTCTCATGCTCTTCCTCTCTCTCGTTATCTTAAGTCACTTAAAAACAAGTTGTATGGGGGGTGGGAGGGAGGGGAGGGTGGGTGATGGGTATTGAGGAGGGCACCTTTTGGGATGAGCACTGGGTGTTGTATGAAACCAATTTGACAATAAATTTGACATATTAAAAAAAAATGAAGATAAAAAAAAAACAAGTTGTACACATCATGATAGTTCACCACTAGGTCCTTCGACATAACTCTGCTAAGAAAAAGAACATTCTTCCATAAAATCAGGATACTATTATATATGCCAGAAACTTAATTTATAAAAACGGCCTCATCTAAAATATAGTCCGTATTAAAATTTCCTCATTTGTCTCAAAAAATATCTTTCAGAGCAGTTTCTTCCATTTTGATCTAGGATTCAATCAAGGATTATGCATCTCTGCTACCCGATAGTCTAAAATAGCTGCTTTACCTTTTCTTGAAATGTCTTTTATGAAATTGCTATTCTTGAAGAGTGCAGGCCAGCTGCCTGATAAAATGTTCCATAACCTGCGTTTGATTGCTTCTTCATCAATAGATTCGAGTTACCCATTTTTATCAAGAATACTTCCCAGTCACTAATTATGTACTTCACATTGGAATACATCAGGAGACTCATGATATCACTTTGCTCCTTTTTTGGTGATGCTGGGTTGGATCACTTGGTTATGGTGTTCTTTTTTTAAGTGCCAAGAAATGTTTTCGAGAGAGGCCCCAGCTGACTCCCCCTCTCATCTCATTGGCCAGAACAGATAACATGGTCACCACTAACCCACTCATTGACAAAGGAGAAGTGTGTCCTCTCACTGGCTTAGGTGAATTATGATTCTATCCCTGGGGATAAGGAACACCCCAGCTTCCCTGGAAGTGGAGGTCTGTCAACATGTGGGAGAGGGGAGCTATTAGCCTGGAAGAGTGGCATTGGATAGACAAACTGCAGTGTTTGCCACACTTACCTAATATTACACAGCTAGTTAGAGGAAACACTGCTCTCTGATTCTTATTCTAACATAGCATGCTGCCTCCTCAAGAGATTAAGGATTTATTGCTTATAAAATACTTTATAGGCCTCCTGTGAGAAATCCAATATTTATTTGCCCTGTAAGATAAAAACAGAAATTTATTTTTTCTTATTTTCTTTCAAGCTTTTCTCAATCTATGATTCTTCACAGTGTGATAATGACATGGCCACATATGTCCTCTGAAAAAGAAATAAAAAGCTCTTTTTACTTACAAAATGAGCCAATAAGTTACACACAGAATAAGTTTATGGAATGTAAGTAGTTTAATTTAAAAACATTTTCCACTCTATTATTCTTTTAAAAAGTTCTAGAGATAGAAAATAAAAAAGAGTTATAATTCTAACAGGACACGAAGCCAAAATTGTGGATGGATGCTTTTACAAAGTTTATCAAGACTATTAATAATAGTCATCCAAACTTTTGGCATCTGCAGAATTGGGTTGGATATGTGTAAAATGTAGTTTTCTTATGAGAATTCTGGTACTTTGAATCTTGTTCCAGCTGGAAATTAGATATGGAAAACATGAGGTTGATTCTGAATCCCAAAAAACATGTGGTTTAATTCTGAAAATCAAATGTAGTGTCTGGGGGCTGGCTACAAAGGCCATTGGTAGAGTCAACCAAGTGATACTTTCCTCCCAGCAATAGTAATCTTTTGTTCTGTGCCTTCAGAAGTAGGAGAGGCAACTCTACAACCTGTGATTTAAGGGGTTCAAAGGCAGGTCTTTTACTAGTTTGTACAGTGCCTGTAAGTTTTACCATAGAAGCATTAAAGTCATTCTTCATCCCACTTCCAGTAAGGATCTCTACCCCCACCCAACTCTGTTGTCACTGGGCCAAAGCTATTTCTCCCTTTTTACTTATATAAGGGACCTCAGAGTTGACTCCGTATGGGCCAAGGCCATTGTTACCCCCACACCTCCCTCTCAAGCATCAGCCAACACTTCAGCAACAGAACTTCAGGTTCCATTGAAGTCTAAGGACACAGAAGCCCAGATGACTGTATGGAGAATGGGGTGTAGGTAGAGAAGGAAGCACAGATGTGTGGGGAAATGAAAACGGGGAGAATAATGAAGTCAGTATTTATCTGCTTCCGAATTTTGCCAAAACCGAGCTACCATTTTTAAAGCTCACCAAACTTTCTGTTTTCTACTGACCTCAACCCTTACCAATTTTTTTCTTTCTTTGCTGTAATGTTGACACCAGTAGAATGGCACTTGTGATTTGTGTAACCTTGTTTCACCCCACAACAAAAAACGGGAGATGTCCAAATACCAGAGAGAACTGTGGGGTTATTTTTGTATGGGCACCAAACAAGGTTTCTACATAGATTTGTCATCTCTCCCATACAATGAATGAGTTTTAAAAATGTGGAGAGATTTCTCAGAACTATTACTCCAGCTATTTTGCTCTTTGGCATTTATCCACATACCCCATGAGAGGTAAATATGAAAAAACAATATTTGACCATGTAGCTATAGTTACAAGCCACAGACAGCCAAGGGTGCAGAAATTTAAAGATGAATGTAATATGCAATTTTGCCCTGATTCTGTCTCCCTAGATAAACTCTGCTCACCACTTAAATCTAAGTGTTCCCTAGTCCTGGGTAATTGATAAGAAGTGGGAAAAGGTAAAATCAAGTAGAAATTGAACACTGAATAGAAAAGGACCTCCTTTCCACAAACAAAAATGCCATTTTATTGTGGAATGATGAAAATACCCCATTCTTTTGTTTAGATAAATTTCAATAGTATTTATGCTGATTTCCCCACAGGGAGAAAAAGAGACTATTTCTTTGAAAAGCCATTGGCAGAAAAACACTCAAGTTCAATTTGGTTTCATCCTGAAGGTTTGAAGTAAAATAATTCTTTGTAAGGATTTATAAATAAGACATTCATTAATGAAGTTTCACAATATCACTTTGAAGTGAATACTACTGAATTCATTTAACTAGTGCTGAGACTCCAGCAGAGAAATTGAGCAATTGGACTTATTCAGTAAAGCATGTAAAAGTCTAGAGAAAGAATCCAGGAATTCCCAGTGCCTCATTCTCCATGTTGAAGTACTCTCAGATATGGAATCAGATATGCAACATATATAGGGAACAGCATCTGTGACCCAGATACGACTAGAAAGCTAACCTAGACAATTACTCAGAGTATCACCCTTCCACATTTGGAACAGCTGGCCAATACATGTCACATCTATAAGGAGAGGCTTCTGGGAAGTCCCTGAGTGTTTTCAGAATCCTTGCACAGAACTGAACATCTGCCCTGACCTCTTCTCTAGTTCTGAGGTAACCTCAACCCCCCAAGTCAGTGCTGCTACTAAACATCTGATGTGAATGGCCTGAAAGCACCTTGGATATCAAAGCCTTCTCCCCAAGGTCAGCCTAGTGATCTTACTTTGATGTAACTCTGTCTGCCTCTGATTCCTCTTTTTCCACAGCCCACCAATATTCTAACATGTCAGCTCGTTGTTGGCCCCCAAGTCTAGCCAGTTTTTGTTGACACATCCCTTTTCGGTCTTATTCCAGACCCAACTATAGTACTTTGTAACCTACTTCTTCAACACTCCTTCCCTTCATGTCTGTCCTTTGATCTCCTGAAAAAATTTCTGTTGTCTTAGCAGGAAAAATACCTTTACTGCCTGCCCATCACCCTCTGGTCCAAGTCACTTTTTCCCTGAAGTTTCAGGGTCTGCTGCCCTGATGTCTACTATCGCTTTTCTCGTCTCTTACTCAGACAAGCAAACCATCCAGTAGCCCACGCGTCTTTCTTTCACCTTTATGTCTTTGCTACAATCACACATCCCTCTAAAACTTTCCTCATGTATTCAGGATCACTTCATCTACTAAACCTAGATGGAGCCTAATGCCCCATTTCTTGTCCATGCTTTCCTTGTGCCATTACACACATTAATTCAATAAATATTTATTGATAATCTTTTATGTACAAAGTACCATATATAATAAGGAAAATACAAAAATAATTGCGATACGCATCCTGAACTTGAGGACCTTACCATCTGTAGAGCAGTAAGATGCAGAGGGAAAACATAAATCATTCTAATACACAGAGAATAGTAAATGAAACTAGAATGATACTGACAAGGTGATATGGTAGTTCAAAATCAGGGAAAATTAGTTCCAAAAAAGAAGAACATGAGCAAAATCAGGAAGATTTCATGGTAGAGGTAGCTTCTTAGTGTAGCCTATAGACAGATATTTCAGATATAGAAAGGTATTTCAGGTGTTAAGCCTATACCAGCAAAAAGCATGGAGTGGGAAGGAAACCAGGATTAACAGACAGGACAAAGTTTAGGCTGGCTAGAACATGGAGGGTAGAAAAGGATATTTGGGAAAATAACTATGGAGCCTGGTGCACAGCAGTGGAATAATATGCTAAGGTGTATAAACCGTGGTTTTGAAACCATTTAAAGTTTGTGATGAGGAGTCAGATGATCAGAGCTGGACTCTAGAAGAGTAAGCTGGCAATGGTATAGGTGAAAACAAGAAGCAAGAAGTTTTAGGAAACCATTACAACCAACTCCAAGGGAAAAAATAATAATAATAATCAAGAACCTGAACTAGAGCAATGACCGTGGGAAGGAGAAAGATGAAACATATCAAAGAGTCCAAATGTAGAATCAACAGAGATTGGCAACTGACTGGATTAGAAGGGGAGAAAATGACTCCAAGTTTTCATAGTAACGTTGGTATAAAGATGCACCAGACAGACAGCCGCTTTTTTTTATCCATCAACAAATACTTCTTAAGCACTTACTTTGTGACCAGTGCTAGGCAAAAAACTGGAAATACAGTAGCAAATGAAAAAAAAAAAAAAAAAAGACTCCTGCCATGAGGGAGCTGCCAACCCAAAAGAGCTAGATACATGGAAAAGGTGTTGGAGATACTATGAAAGGAGCTGGCTCAGAATACAGAAGGAGCCCCAGGAAGGGTTGGTTAAGTCACTGTTGGATGGAAAGGTTCTCAGAAACCAGGTTGTGTAAGGCCGGCTGCATATGATCGTATGCGCAACTGCAGAGAAGTCCGCCTCCCCTGAGAACATTCCTTTCCAGCTCCGTGGGTGCCTGCGTCTCAGCTTCAATTGAAATAAATACAAAGATTACACTAAATTCTTTCTTTTATTGTTCATTGTTATCCAAAAAATGTCATTTCTATTGCACTTGTGTTAGGTAACAGTATCAGGTGATGTCGCATGTGGTAGGGAATTAAGACGACTGGCAGGCTGATGCAGTGCAAAGAGCTCTAAATTCAGTCATTAGACCGGACTTGTTTTCTGGCTCTCCTCTCCCACTGACCAACAGGGTGAACTTGAACACGTATAAAAACTTCTCTTGGCCTCAGTTTTCTTATTCATAAAATGGTGATTTTCTTTTAAAAAAAAAAGCCGCTTTACTTATATCACATTGTATTATAAAGGTCAAAAAATACATATAAAAGCAATTGGCAAAACATAAAATATTATTAGTTATAAAATATTGCTACATATAGTTCTTTCAGATTCCCACTGAAAGCAAATGACACACTCACATTACATTAAAGGAGAGTTTGACAAAGAGACTGCTTACAAAGTATAGGCGGGGTTCTGGGAATAGTAAGTACTCCAGCGCAGGTACATCAAAGGAGCTGTTACCACATCTGGGACTAAAGGGCTGAGAGTCTGAGTCCTTGTAGGGATAGGGAAAGAAAAAGTGGTATCAATCAGAGAAGTCCGTCCGCGGGCAGCATAGCAAAGAGGAAGCCCAGATCATAAATACCTCGGTCATGGTCTTTCTTTCCTCTAATCAGCTTCCAGGGCCCACTGGTCAGAGCCAACCAGAAGGCAGAGATCTGTAATCTGTCTAGGTCAGGCTCTGGGGTCAGTGAGTTGAGTGGAGAAGATATCTGACCCAACATCAGTAATTATCTATTAATCTTCAATGGATATAAGGATCATCAGTGGGAGCTTGTTAGAAATGAAAGTGCTATGCACCCAGTAATATGGTGTTTCACTGAGCAGCCCACAGATTGTCACGCACATGGTCGATGGTCGCATTTTGAGAACACTCAAGTAGATAGATTAGTAAGTCATTTTTAATCAAGTTCTTTTCCCTTTATCATGGGGGTATCTTAGGAGTAAGGTCAGACTAACCCACCAGGAAAGAAGGCACTTGCTCCTCTTCCCAAATGACTTGTATTGGAGACTGGTGTGTGAGCCATGGGGTTTTATAATTTTGCTAGGACTTACCACCTAGCATGGTTCTAACACCTTCCTTTGCTGCTAGTAGGACCCAAATCAGCCCAAAGAGACTCTGGCCACAATACTGTTTCCTCATACATTTGTTTAAACCAATTGTATAGAATGTCACTCCCACAGGGAAGAGTTTTTAATTTTTTACAACACCCTATCGCACTGGAACTCACTGTGTTTACTCTTTGTATCCCCACTACTGGTACACTGAGTGGATCATAAGGACATCAAAAGCCATCATTTCATTACTGGACAGAAAGGAAAACTGAATGCAGTTTAAATGGATGTTGTAAATTCTATTATGTGTTTCTTTTAAAAAGCAAAAAAAAAAAAAAAAAACCCAAAAACAAAAAAAAGACTTTCTTTGGAACTTTCATTTAAAACCAAATCCAACAGGGGTGCTTGGGTGGCTCAGTTGGTTAAGCGTCTGACTTTGGCTCAGGTCATGATCTCAACGGTTCGTGAGTTCGAGTCCTGCGTTCGGGTCTCTGCTGACAGCTCAGAGCTTGAAGCCTGATTCAGATTCTGTGTCTCCCTCTCTCTCTGTCCCTCCCCTGCTCACGCTCTGTCTCTCCCTGTCTCTCAAAAATGAATAAATGTAAAAAAAATTTTTTTAAACCAAATCAAAATTCAAACAAGTTTTTAAGATCATATGCAATTGCAATGTTCATCAAGCGTACTGAGTGGGCCCCTGGGAAAGAGAACCCTGAAAATTGCAGTCTTCCATCCTCTTAGGCTCCCACCTACTGTTTTTGCACTTCTGTTTTGTTGTTATTCAAAGTAATTGAAATTTTTTAGAAAGTATAAACTTTTTGCAAATGGCAAGATCTTGTTCTTTTTATGGCTAAGTAATATTCCATTGTACATATATGTATCGCATCTTCTTTATCCATTCATTTATCAACAGACACTTGGGCTGCTTCCCTATCTGGCCATTGCAAATGTTTTCATTTTCCTGGGTAGTAGCATTGTATGGAGATGGGTGGTAGCTACATTTGTGGTGAGCATAGCATTGCACTTACTGAATTGCTATATTGTACACCTGAAACTAACGTCACATTATGTGTCCACTTCTCTCAAATTTTTTTTACAAATGATAAACTTGTGAAGATAATGCCACAGTAGAAATGCAGGTTTCTCTTTTTAAGAGTCATTCAACGTTTTGTCATGTATCTGTTTTCCTACATATGTAACTCAAAAAAAAAAACAACAAAAAAAAAAACAAATCCTCACAACTAGATTACACAGCTTCAGCCTAAAATTAATTTTTTTTTTCTCAGCACACACTGCCGGTACAACACCTGTTCCCTGCAGAAGATATTAAACCTTTTGTGCACACCTACATACATTGTTGGGGCAGGAATCACAGCTGTTTGTAATTTAACTGTAACTCTAATCCAGAGTGTGAAACAGAACTAAAATAGTCAGTTATGAGACATTTAAAAAAAGAACCATGCAGATGATCCTTTGTTGGTAGAGCCTCAAAAGTGCAAAATAAAGAAAAAGATAGTTATTCAATAATTTACAAAAATATTGAGCATGGTTTCACTATTTTCTGAATATTAATAAGATTTTCAAGATTTCCTTCCATAAAATGAAACAGGCTATCACCACAGGAGATCTCTTTATGGCTCCTCTTTTCCTATTTGTATATCAATCCTATAGAGAGATAATAAGTAGTGTCTAAAGTCTTAAATGTACTCATTTAGTTGGACCTTCTAGCCAGTGAAAATAAGTTCTTTGTTATCGGAAAGAAAATGATCAAAATACCAATCTGTCATCATCTTAAACCCTCTGTGGTTGACTAATTGTGATTATTTATGGTACTGTTTTCTGACTTTTGTAATGTTATGGTTGTTTTCAGCTTCAAGTAACAGAAGACCCAGTTCAAAATGGCTTAAAGAATAAAAGGATTTATTGTCTCTCATCACAAGGAATTCCAAACAAGGGAGGCTCCAGAACTGACTAATTCAGAAGTTTAATCACATTCTCAAAGACCCAGGTTCTTTCCATGTTTTTACTCATTCATCTAAATTTCCATACCAAAAAAAGAAAGCAGTGAATCAGTTAGGATTGTCTGAGAAAAAGAACAAGAAGGATAGCTATCTATCTATCTATCTATCTATCTATCTATCTATCTATCTATTCTTTGACCTATTGATCAATCTATCAATCTATCTAATGACTTATCTAGGGAAATTTCAAGTAATTGGCCTATGTAGTTGTGGGTGGAAGCTGGTGAATCTAAAATCTGTGGGAAAGCATAAGAGACTCTTAAAAACTGAGAACAAACTGAGGGTTGATGGGGGTGGGAGGGAGGGGAGGGTGGGTGATGGGTATTGAGGAGGGCACCTTTTGGGATGAGCACTGGGTGTTGTATGGAAACCAACTTGACAATAAATTTCATATATTGAAAAAAATAAATAAATAAATAAAAATAAATTTAAAAAATCTGTGGGAAAGGACAACAGGCAGGAAACCTTGGACAGAAGCTGGTGGTGCAGTCTTGAGGCAGAATTTCTTCTTCCTCAGGGAAACAGTTTGCTCTTAAGACCCAAAGATCAACTTTTTCAGCAACTCTTAAGGGCAACTCTTAAGAGCAAAGGAGTCTTTCCCTGAAGCACCTCAACATACTTCTTCTCAATCTCCGTTGGCCAGTTGTGGGACTCACACTCTTCATGAAATCAGTCCCTTGCAAGGAATATGAAATCAAGACTGGTTTAAACCAATTGGGCTTTAGCTGAGCCATATGGAGCCAGAGTAGATGCGAGAATTCAATTTGGGCTATGCCACATGGAAGGAGGAGAAAGTTATTGTTGGGTAGGCAGAAAGAGTATCTGGAACATAGTAGGAGTTCAATAAATATTTGAATGAGGGAGTAAGCCAATGAATGAATGGTGATACATGTGGAGGAGGAGGATGAGTACTGGTGATTTTCTCCAAATACATATTCCAGGCAAGACATGACTTCATCAGGTAAACAGTGTATATATTGTAGGCATGACATATGACTCTTGTTTACATGGTATCACATTCAATCTTTGCCACACACTGCTAGGCATTGTCATTCATAAGACTAAGCGAATGCTAACTGTGCTCAAGGGGAAGAACTGGAAAATAAAGGAAGAAAAACAGTATTCTAAGCTTATAATCTATTTAATTTAGTACATTAAGTGCAAATGCTTTCATGCTGGTGTACTTAAACCCCTAATTCTAGAATGTTCCAACATACTGTTTTTTTGATAAATAAGTCTTTGATTTAGAGAAATCTCCTGAGAAAGCAGAGAGCCTCACCTGGGGACTATGCATTTCTCCAGGGAGTATCAAGTTGTGTTCCGGAAAAAAAAAAAATGATGCTTTTTTGTTGCACTTGTGTTGGGTTCTTTATGTTTAACTATCTTGTTAAACCAAGGCCTTTGACCAAGAGTCTGAGTTTCTATGACATGTGATATAGGGACAAGATGGAAATATGTTCAGAACAGATGGAATGTGGATTGATCACATCTGCATGCACACCGGCACAGGCACACATACACAAACCACCACCACACCTGCCTTTAGTTTTTTATCACCACTTTCATGATTGGGGACTGTGTTATGTTCCCTCCATATTAATTTTTCAGGGAAAATACTCAGCTGGTCAAGAAGAAATTATTATTTTTCACTTGTCTGACCAAAATTCAACTTTATTAAAAAAATATTGCCAGAACTTGTGAGAAGCTTCTGTGAATAAGAGGAAGTCTGTGACTAATTTCTCCTTGTTAAGCACTTTGAAAACCACTTCCCCTCCCTCTCTCTTCTTTTAGTGTGGATCTTGACCAGCTTGCCATTTTTAGTCTTGTAACCCTGGACAGTCCTTTTTACTCTTTCTAAGATTTAGCTGGTTTCTTTCCAGGCAAAATAAGAATGATAGTTTTCTGAAATGCCTTAGAAGTTTCTAGATATCTGTTTCCAATGTCAGTTTTCTCCATTAAAATATGATATCCTCGAGGGCAGGAATTTTGCCATTTTCACCTTTATCCCTGGGTGCTCAATAAACGTTGGCAGGTCGAGGTAATGAAATATCCATGTCACATCAATTAATGCTTGTACCCCAAGTATTTTTTTTAATTTACATCCAAGTTAGTTAGCATGTAGTGCAGTAATGATTTCAGGAGTAGATGCCAGTGATTCATCCCCTACATGTAACACCCAGTGCTCATTCCATGAAGTGTCCTCCTTAATGCCCCTTGCCCATTTAGCCATCCCCCCACCCACAACCCCTCCAGCAACCCTCAGTTTGTTCTCTGTATTTAAGAGACTTGTGTTTTGTCCCCCTCCCTGTTTTTATATTATTTTTGCTTCCCTCCCCTTATTTCCAAGTATTTTTAAAGCATTTCTCTCTACCAAACTATTTTCTGACTATTCACTTGAGCTCTTGTTATATCACTTTTGTATTGTCTTCCGTAGTTTTGTTGAGTGGGAATTGTGTTGAGTGGCAAACACTTGAGAAGACTGGTTTGGGACCTTGCTTTTGGTCACCACATATTACTGTTAGCTGAGATTGGTTTAGGCATGGATAAGAATGCTACATGACGCTTGTGCAGTGTAGAGGGTTGCTAACAAATATGTATGATAATTATATTTGATATGTATTGATAGTGAATCACCACACATTGCCTGTCATGACATGGTGGTTATCTAGGGGTTTGAATAAGAAGTTGAATATTTTACCGGAAGACTAAGATTCCCTCGGGAAAACAGCAAAAAGTTGTTTACTTCGTTGTAGACCAACTGAATGTGGGAAAAGCCATGGTAATTGAACGAAACTTCTATGCACAAATATTTCCATGACACCAAAACAAAGTAGACAAGAAAAGTGGTAGGTGCGTATTTGTTAAAGTGTGTGGTTTGAGCAAAATAACTCCCCTTTGATTAGCTGAAAGGCTTTCTGGAAGTGGTTAAATTATTAATGCCATTTTAATGAGATTTGAGAGAGTCTGATGACCTAGAAGTAGAACTAGGGCTGAGAAAGGCAATCCTCATTAATGCTACCATCTTGAATTTACTTCTCAGAATTTTGAGCACTTGGAGGTGAGAAATATCCTTAAGTTAATTTCCTGTTAGAGACCAAAAGGAATAGAGTGTTAAGATACAATCATTATGTCCTTTTTGGTATCTGTGCCTCTAAAAGTGCAGAAGACAACATGGAGGCCCTAATGCTGCAACAACTTATTGTTGAGACTTTGGGAAACAATTGAGGTCTCCGGGTCATTTTCCAAATCGGAAGTGAGAAAGTTTCCCAAAATGCAATGCTAGAGGGTGAGGGAGTATCTTTTAACTTGCTAGACTGTAAGCAAGCAGCAAACATTTTTCTAGTAGTGTGTTGCCAATGCAGAAAAGGCTAAACTACTTGGTTTCTCTAAAAGTTGACAAGAAGGCTTTGTAATTGTGTGGTGGGCAATGGACCCTGAAGTGGGGAGGAGAGGGCATGCGGTGTGGTACGTCATGGCTCCCCCTACCTGGGAGATACGTGGGGAGAGTGAAAACCTGCCTCCCTTGCTTTGAGTTTGACTTCTTGATTACAGTTACAGAATGCAGGCAGCCCCTAGCAAATTGTTATTTGGATTCCCTGGGATTAGATGTGTGCATACACACCCAGTACCAGAGTATAACTTGACATCTGTAAACTCAGCTTGCTGTTTTTCCAGATTCCACAGGATTTGGAGTTCTGGTCTCTACCTTCAGATTTCCATCTATGGTATGAAATAATCTCCAAAGATATGGCTAAGACAATTTTGCCCTTTAAAACAAAGCCCACATAGGTCATTCTAGGCATTATGAAATATTCTTCTCTTGGAAGTACTTGAGATAATATATGTGAGTGTGTTTCACAAACTGTAAAGTGCTGTCTAAACATAAGTTTTGTGGCTATTGCATGGTTAAACTGAGCTTGCAATGAACATAGAATTGTGATTGTGCCGCACTTCTCGGTGTCTGGAGCCCACTTTCAATTAGGTTTACAGTGTCATCAATTTGCTATTTAATTGTTTTAAACCATCCAAGTGCCGGGCAATATTCTTGTGTTCTTTCTTCAGTGGGTTAGCACGGATCCTTGACTAAGTTTAACATAAAAGCTGACACAGACAGAGACAATATTTTTGTTTGTAGGGCATTAAAGGGCAGATATTTGGGGAAATACTTTTAACAGATTTTGGTATCTGGCTAATTCCATGGCTCTCCCCAGCTGTCCTCCTATTTGTCACCCTCAGCTTCCTCTCACATCTCCAAGGAGGCTTAGAGAAACACTCCTCACTGATTTGAGTTGCGCCAGCAGGCTCCATGCATGGTCAAGGCCGTTAGAAGTCTAGAGAGGCCCGTGGCCACTTTATTTTTAGATTCTTACTGACTTATAAAATTAAGGAGTACCATAATAGGTTTAACAAAATTCTGGCATATTTTATATGTTTACACTTAAATGAATTCCCTCAGAACACATGAATAGATCCATCAACAACTTAAGTTGATGCATTTAAATTTGATACACTGGGCATAAAGATGAATAAGACACGATACTCCTCCTCAAGGAATTCTCAGTCCAGCAAACTGTGAAATGTTATATGAGAAATCGTTGCACGCAAGTGTTGATAGGGTCATACAACCACAAAGTACTTCATGAATATTCTTTTCTCGCAGAGAATGTCAAAACTCTGGCATTCTCCCCCTGTGTGGAAACCAAGGCCAAGCAGCAGTCCTGACCCCCTTCCCTCCAGTGAGTCCTGAGCTCACTGGTCTGGCAGCTCGCCCCCCCCCCCCAGGCACCCGCTAGCTGGGCCAGCAAGGGTGCAGGCACATATGCAGCCATACCTTGTTCATTGCTGCCCTCAAGGCGATGGAGCGCGTTGCCATTCCACAACTGGGAAAGTCCCATTTTCTCCTGGCCCATCAGCGATGCTGAAGCTCTTTTCAAATTGGTTCTTTCACTTTGAAAGCTCTTTTCATGTTCAAAACACCAGCAAGTACAAACTGTTGCTAAATTGGGTAGACTCTAGAGCAATCTGTCTGACTGGGAAAAAAAAAAAAAGTTAGTACTGCTATTTTGTTCCAGTCTGCACGGATCACCCTCAACATCCTAATGGAAGTAGAGCACATTATTGTCTAGGAGAGAGACAGAGGTGGAGAGAGAGAGAGAAACTACAATAACATGAAGTCAGTTTTCCCTTCTGAAAAACTCCATTTTGAGAAGACACGTATTCTACCCAAATCCTAGTTCCTGCTTGCACATTGTAATGTCTCAATATACCTGCAGATCCTTTGACCTAATAGGCTCCTCCCCAACCCATGATTCACTCCACATGCCCTATTTATCTTCTGTCTTACCGTCAACGCAGAGCAATCGGGAGACTAAGAGATTAAATTCTGAAAAACAAGCCTCATCATAATGGAAAATCCAATTAACTTTAGATATAGAAGCCACGTTCCTGCAGCAGCACTCTAATTTTGCCTTCTATGAAAATGGTTTAGCTGTTCATTAGGTAGCATGTCAAAAACTAAAGAATGCCAGTTATTTTCCTGATCTTGAGATCTAGCATTATCTGGGGAATTAGAAGACCGACTACGGATATACATTTTAACTAGCCCTAATTCCTAGCATCTTTGTTTTTCCCTGGTTTATCTTTTCTTGTATGTCCTGGTGGGAGGAAAAATAATTATCTCTGGGGAATCCAGACTGAACTCCTGTTCAATGGTTTGTAGATTGTGAAATGATGATGTTGATAGGGTTGATGTCATTTTTAGCTTTCCTAAGTGAAAACTGATATTAAAGAGTGATATTATCATGCTTACTCTCTCAGCTGCTTTGTGAGAGAAGTAAGAAAGTGATTGTTATCCCTGCTTACGGGGAGATAAACTGGAGGCCACATGACTTGCTGAAAGTCTCCTATGTGATTATTGGTAGAGCTGGAAACAAAAGCCAGGTCTTGACACCAAGCTCAATGTTCTGCTTCCAGACTGTGCTTTCTCACTCTGGCAAAGCTGACAAACCCTAAGTTTCTATTGCATGCCTTGTTTTTATTACTTTTCATACACTTGACTTAACTCATAGTCAAAACCAATATCCATTCTTTACCACACAATTCTGAAGGATAGAAACATGGTAATTACCTAACCCCTGACCTACAAACACAGAGAAGAGGACTAACTGCTAGCATACTCGACATATGAGAAAATTAGAATCTTTATGAAAGTGGGCACCTCAGTGTAGGTGTGGGTATACATACTTCTATGTGCAAGTGGGATGTGCAAGTGAAAGGACATCTCATTTGGTTGGGGGTAAAGGAAAATCAGGGGGAGCAAATGAGGAAGGAGGGGAGGAGGGTTGGGTTGCACTCCTCTCCCCTGTGCTTTCATTTGGTTTAGCCAGCTTGCTTTTCCCCAGGCAGAGTTTCTCCAACTTACTGGTGTGCGTCAGACTTACTCAGGAATTTCTTAAAATTGCAGATGTGTAGATCTGATATTGAGATATCCAGATCCCATGGTTATGCAGTGGGATCCTGCAATCTGCATCGTTAACATGCTTCCTGGGGCTCTGGATCAAGCTTTGGACAGGAACTAGGAAGCAGTACTGCAAGATCATGTCACGCAGCAGTTTTAAAAAAGGAGAGCGCAAACTTGGAAGAC
The DNA here is from genome assembly GCF_018350175.1 of Felis catus. Classification (NCBI taxonomy): domain Eukaryota; kingdom Metazoa; phylum Chordata; class Mammalia; order Carnivora; family Felidae; genus Felis; species Felis catus. The sequence continues at coordinate 150,328,431 of NC_058375.1, forward strand.
AGGGATGATGTAGGAGTCCACAAAAGATGGTCTTTGTAAACCCTGCCTTACATGTGGTAGAGGAGAGCTAAAGGAGGAAAGAAAAAGAGAGTCCTAGGCAATCAACTAACACAGGCTTCTTCCAGCTCAAGTACACTTGGGCACAGCCCCATCTGCCTGCATCAGAGAAATCTGACTCCTGACAGAACTTCCGCTTCCCCTGTCCATCTCCTGCATTTCCTCTGACCCTCATATTATGCTCCATCTGGGGCACGGCTGCTCTCATTTTCCATTTATGAATAATTTGGGGCTATATTTAGGCATCTCCAGTCATTAGGTACCCATATTTCTGTATACAGCCTATCAGGTTTTATTTTTTTAGAATTTTAGAAATTCATGAGCAAAAGCTCTTAATATTAGGTCACTTAGTCAATTACCTCCTTTCCTGCCTAATGCAAGATTATTCCCACTAGTCCTGTTTCCAGTGCTCTGTTGCCTATTTTTAAATGTACTAGCTGATGGTGATTCTGCCACTCCCCTCAGGAGACCATTACCCTGGCTCACCATTCTCAGTGTCAGGGGGCTTCCCTGGTAATTAGCTCCAACTTGCTATTTCTTCCCCTTCCCATTATCCTCGGTTATCAATTCCCTTGCAACAACATTACTTCTCTCACATTCGTTATATATTTTTAGATAGTTTCCACAGTTCCACAAGCCACTGTTAAAAAGAGTTGAGCTGGTCGGTACCAGCCCATGTCTTGATCAGTTGCACTGTGGAGGGATGAAAATAGAGCCTATGCGGGTGGTCACTGGGCTCTGTGGTGGGTAGCCACGTATCCCGCTGTCTTGTGCCTGCGTCTCCATGCTTGCGCACAGTGGTTTCATCAGTCTGAGGTCATCCTCCTCCACAAAGCAGCATCTCTTTAAGCATAATGTGTGTAGGTCATATGAAGGTGTACAAGAAAGGGCCACCCCGTTATCTGAAAAATGGAGATGAGACTGCCTACTTAATTAGATTTCTAGGAACATTAAATGATACCAGGTATGCAAATAATTTAGCCAAAGTTCTAGCATGCCATAAACATAATAAAATCTTGAGGCATTAGCTATGTGCTAAAATGAATATACATTTGGAAGTCAAATAAATCTCATTCCATTTTTAGCTTTGTCGTTTGCTGGTTGTATGATTTCATCAACACCTATGTGCAATTATTTATTATATAATACTTCACATTTTGCTGGACTGAAAATTCCCTGAGGGGAGGTATTGTGTCTTATTCATCTTCATGCCCAGTGCACCCAACTTAAATGCATCAACTTAAGTTGTTTAACCTCCCTGAGGCTCAGTGTTCCCTTCAGTGCAATGAGTGCATATTGTCTACCTCTGTATCACACACATTTTATGCCCTGGCTCATATCTTCTTAGCCTACCCCCTTTTTTTTTTCTGCAGCCATTGCTGTAGCTACCCCATGTGCACAGGAATGCCTGATGACACTTCACCTTAGCAGCTCCCTGAAGAATCCTGCCATCACCTCACGGAACCTGGATCCTGTCACCCAAGCGGCGATTCTCACCAAGGAGATTTGGTTATCACAACTGAGGGAGAGAAGTGTTATTGGCATCTGGCAGATAGAGGTCAGGCTGCTAACATCTTACAATACACAGGATGGCCCCCCAAATAAAGAATTATCCAGCCTAAATGCCAATAGTGCTGCTGTTGAGAAACCCTGATGAAGAGACACTGCAAAAGCTTTATCTGAGGATAACACCTCATAAGATATGCTCTTCTTGTATTCAAACACATCGCTTTCACAGCTCCAGACTGGACTCATCTGAAGTTTATTCCTCCACTCTCTAAGTGCTATATACTAAACAGCTAGCAGAAGCATGCCTTGGTTCCTATCCTGTGGAGTAAGAGCTATAATGATAGGAATGTATGATAGGAATGTTTAGGTCATAGCACCAACACAGGGGATATATACTCTCCGCTCTGCCAGAAAACAGCACAGCTAAAGAAATGCAAGGCAGAAATCAGGGGAGCCAATATGGTGACAGATTTTGAGGGTGCCCATATATGAGGTTAGAGTCTAAGGCAGACAAAGGGGAGAGTTTACCGACATTGGAACGTTCTTCTGTGATACAGTGTTCAATGTCTTAGCAAGAACAAAGTTGGTTCTGATACACTGCTGGGATTGTTCCTTGAAGCTTGGACCTTACAAAAGTAAATCAGGTGTAGCACTGCTTAGGCAAAGAATTGGGGAAGAGACTGAAAGGCTCAGGAAATGTTGTAGTGTATTAATGTTAGACAAAGAAACCACCACCTGACTATGCTCCCTGAGGAGGTCCAAAGGACACTCTTCCACTCAGTCAATAAAGAACGCATGATGAAGGGAAGCGCCAACATTGTAGAGAAGCTTGGTTTTAGCTGTTGACTCTAGAAGGTACTGCATTGGAACTGGTTTCCCTGGTATTGCTGGAATTGGTAGAATTCTAAAATGGCTGAGGCTGTTTTGTCTTTGCAGAAAGAGAGCGGATATAATTATTGAAATGGGCAGGATGGTCAGAGGGACAGAGTGCCTTGACCCATAGGGATCTGTGGCAATTATTAATAGATCATGGAACCAAGAGGGAAGGGCAGCCAACTAGAGTTTTAGCTGTATAACCAGAAGGTGCAATCTGGCAAGCAAAAAAACAAAAAAAAAACAAAAAAAACAAAACTGGTATCAGCCACCAAATGGAAAATCACACTCACTCACTCATTCTCTAGATCTAAGTCAATTCTCAGACTCAGAGCTCAGTCTCAGATCCAGAGCTCATTCACTAATAAAGAGGCTGGGTCCCCTTGAGGAAGTAGCCTGCACCACCACTGCAAATGTATACAATAAATATCCCCTAATGTTTCCCCAAAGGACCTGAAACTAGTTATCAGAATAAGTATGTACTGGGGAAAGAATACTCAGACTATTCAAGGGCTATTGGGCACAGGGTCTGAGCTGACTCTGATAGCAAGGAATCTGAAGTGCCATTGCCCTTCATTAGAGCAAGGCTTATATAAGCCAGACAATGAATGGAATCCTGGCCCACGTCCATCTCCTAGTGGCCCCATGGGTCCACAGACCATCTGTGCAGTTATTGCCCATTACCATAGTGCAATCAAGATTAGTTCCTTGGCCAATAGAATAAAAGCCACTGTGTTTGAAAAGGATAAGGAAAAGTCCCTAAAACCGCAGTGCTACATCACAGGTGGAACTGCAGAAATTAGCACCACTAACAAAGATTCGAAGGATGAAGGCATGTTACCATTCAACCCACCTATTTGGCCTCTTCAAAAGCTAGAAGGATCGTAGTGAATGACTGGCCCAAAATAAAACCAGGTGGTGGCTACAATCACAAGTGCTATAGTAGATACGGTCTTTACTACAACTGATTATCACAACTTCGGCACGTAACACACAGCTTTTGAGCAGACGAATGCATTTTCTCAATCCCCATAAATAATAAGGAACAAAAACACTTTGTGGTCATGTCAAAAAGACAGTAGAGTACACTGCTATCTTACCTTAGGACTAGGTTAAATCTCCTGCTCTCTGTCACAATATAGTCCACAAGGACATTAATGGCCTTGATATTCCACAGAATCAGCATGATTCTGGGTGACCACACTGGTGGTATCACAGTAATCGGACCTGGTGAGGCAGAAGTGGTAAGTAATTAGGGTGCCGTGGTCAGAAACGTACGTGCCATAGCTTAGATAAGAAAGCCTTCGAGGTTTCGAGGACCTACTACATGGGTGATGTTTCTGAAGATCCAGTGAATCGGAACATGTGGGAAAAATCTTGTTTAATACAAATGACAAATTGGTACACCTATACCTCCCACCACTAAGAAAGAGGCACTGCACAGTAAACTTGTTCAGATGCCAGTGTCAGCTCATACCACACATGGTAATACACTGTGGACCATTTATTGGTGTCTTGGAAAGCTGCTATTTTTAGGTGTGATATATACTGCCCAGAGCAAGAGAAGATCCTGTAGCAGGTCCAGACCATAGTACAAGCTGCCCTGATGCTCAGACAGTATGACCTAGAAGATGGATGGTGCTAGAGGTATCCTAGGATGCTGTGCAGAATCTCTGTTAATGAGCAAAGCCAAACATTCAGAGGGAGAGAACTACTTACCTGGCATGCTTTTGGGCCCTAGTAGAGGCTAGGAAATCCAATGTGACTATGCAGCTGGAGCTGCCTATGAGAAGTTGGGATTATGAGACCCACAGTCATCAGGTCATCCAGGGACAGAAACAATCACTGTATATTGTAAGTAATACATTGAGGATTGTGCTGAGCAGGGCCAGAGAGCACAACGAAGTTGCATAAGCAGGTGGCTTCAACTGTCATGTGACTTTACATGCTGTCATGGAGGCTTCCCTATGACTAACTCATAAAGGAGAAAATATTTGAGCCTGGTACACAGATGGATTAGCCCAAAATACTTATGATAAGTGATAATAGACTGCCACCACAATCAAACCCCAGTCAAAGGTGCCCTGAAGGGCAGCAAAAAAGACAAGTTTTCCCAATTGGTATAACTCTAAGCCACACGCTTGGCTATACACCTGTCTGCAGGGAGAAACTGCCTAAAGCACAGATACACACAGACCTTGGGGCTGTCAGAGGGCTTTGCTGATTGGTCAGGATTTTGAAAGAAACACAATCAGAGGCTTGAAAACACACAAGGAAGTCTGAGGAACAGGTTTGTGGATGATTCTTTGGCAGAAGGCCCAAAGCATGTATGGGTATTTGTGTCTTATGTTAATGCCTACTGGAGAGCATTCTAGAGCATTCATAGAGGTACTGGGAAACTAGGAGAATAGGCCGACTTGTCCAGTGGCTATCAGTCAGCCTCTGACTAGACACCCCAGTGCTTGCACTATAGTCTTATGAAGGAAGCAGCCTTGATGACAGAAATGGAGGCCATGCATAGGTCCAACAGCATGGGCTCTCTCTCACTAAGAGAGAGCTATTGCTGAATTTCTCCAGCAGAGATACAATATGGTGCCTCAATATAGAAACATCCCTCAAGATGGCCAATCACTTGGGTGACACATAATTGACATCTTAGAAGGGCAGCAATATATCCTTGCCAGAGTTTACACCTACTTTCATCATGACTTTGCGTTTCCTATCCATGCTGCCTCAGCTAGCATCATCTGAGGCTTGAAGAGTATATGATATATCATCTTAGGATCCCCATAAAATTGACTCAGACCAAGGGACATATTTTATAGCAAAAGCAAATGAAAAGAGTGCATGACTAGAGAATCCTCAGATCCCACCTTACACCACATCACCAGGAAGAAGCCAGCCTAGCAGAATGATGAAATCTCCCTATGTTAAGCCCAGTGAAGGAGCCTCCTCAGGGACCACATTAGGGAAGATTGAATGGTGTCCTCCAGGACTCTGTATATTTAGTGAACCTCTGGCCAATACATGGTGAAGCGTAACTAGAGTACATGAGTCCAAAAACCAAGGGATGGAAGTAAGATTAGCTCGTCTCGTCATCATTCCTAGTGACCCACTTTCAGAATGTGGGCTTCCCATCCCTATAGCCTTAGGCTCTGATGGGTTAAAAGTTCTGAGTCCTGGTACTGGGGGTGAAGATGGAGGGTAGGGGAGGAGGATTCCACCAGAGAACACAGAAAGGCAGAAGGGCTTCCACTTTAAATTCCACGGAATTTAAAGCTATGACTACTATTTTGTCATTTAGGGCTTCTCAAACAGATGCACCAACTAAGAAGGGAGTTGACACACTGACCCTGATTAGCATTCAGAAATTAAGTATTTGCTACACAGTAGTGGTTTGAAGGAATAAAGCTCTAAACCCACAAAAGTCACCGGGGCTTCTGTCAGTGCTTTCATGCAATTTCAGCAAGCACGGCCTAACGAAGGTAAAACAACTAACTAAGAGACCCAAAGCCTGGGGATAAATGTGCAAACCCAGACGTATGAGGACAATATGACGCAACCTTTGGCCAATGGGGGCATGGAAACTGGTGGATAAATACTTTTCTTCTCCTACCTTAGGTGGATAATTCTGAGGCACAGCCTCAGGGGGATTAAGCCCTAGTTGCCCTGTTGGTAACCAACTAATAAGGCACACTGAGACTGGCTTTCCTTCCAGGGAAGGAACATTTTACTCTTCCAAGTCCCCTCATCTTATTCTCTGTGATAATTTCCCCAAAATAAACGACACCAAGTCAATGTCTCAGGCTCTGCTTTTTTGAAAGAACCTAAGCTAAGACATCTCCAAAAGTAGTATTGAGACTACCTGACGAAATAGCCTACAGCTGGGGTAGAATACTGAAAAAAAAGTACAAGTATTTAAATGCATCCTGGTAAAATTTCTGAGTCTCAGGGATAAAGATAAAACCCTTCAAGCTTCCAAGCAGAAAATAACTATAATAATAATAACAGTTCACCTGGAAAGGAAAAAAAAATCAGGCCAGCACTGAAAAATCTCATCTGTTACACTAAAAACTAGAAAACAGTACTGTTTGCAAAGGACGCAAGCGAGAAGAATGTGACTCTATGAGTCTGTAGCCAAACTACCCTGGTGTGACAGTAAGTGACAGACATTTTCAGGTATGTAAGGATTTCCAAAAGTCCCACAACAGCATAGACTGTCCAGTAGCATTGCTTGAGGAACTCTCTAATCAGAGGAAACTGCAAAAAGAACTCAAGGTGATGGAATACATGGTATACAAAACACAGTGGTAAATATTAAAACCAGTGAAATGCATAGGTAAGTCTAGCTATAATGATGACGTTCATTAATTTTTATAATATTTAAGAAAAAAATTTAAAAAAATTTTTAATGTTTATTCATTTTTGAGAGAGAGCGAGAGAGAGAGCGAGAGACAAAGCAAGAGCAGAGGAAGGACAGAGAGAGAGAGGGAGACACAGAAGCCGAAGCAGGCTCTGGGCTCCAAGCTGTCAGCACGGAGCCTGATGCGGGGCTTGAACTCACAAACCGTAAGATCTTGACCTGAGCCAAAGTCGGATGCTCAACCAACTGGTTTTCTCTGGCTACCCTTCCTTTAGTCTCCATGATTTGGCATGTGCTCTTTCACTCTCTTTACCTTTAAAAACTGTGCTCATTAATACACTATTTTCCTTGTTTCTCCCTTTTAAACATCCAACACAGGAATGAATGACCACTGAGTCCGAAATATTGCTTGAAAGAAAAGCTAAACTATACAAATATATCTGTTGCAAGGTGCTGGCAGTAAATTTTCAAGATAACTCTGCCATGGACAGAATTAACTTTCCTTTTACTCTTCTGGCAATATGTCTCTGTAGAGCCTGCAGAGACGTTTAACAGAACAGAACAAAACTTTATTTTCTCCTTGTACTGGTGTGATGCTGTCAGCCTGAGCATCTTTTGGAATGCCCTGGTGCACTCGGAATGGACTCTGTGCGCTCACAGGAGGCAGGAACAACAAACGGCCTGCAGACTACTGAAGTGGGCAGTGCTGCAACCTGGAGCCACACCAGCCCTGCTGGGAAGGAAGCCTGTCGGTTTATCAAATTGACACCACGGCAGCAAAGGGAGCATCTGAAGCATCCTTTGCCAAGGACAGGCATAATGCAGAAATATACGTCAACTGCTGCTAGTGACTGAATATATATATATCTCTGGTTCAATTGTTGGACCATACCACTAGTCATCTAAAGTAATGGACAGTAAAGAATGACCAAGACTTACATCTTCCAAACAAAGCTGAAAATAGGTTTATCTAAAGTGAGTTATTGAGTTGGAGTCAGACTTGCTGGTCTCATAAAAAAAAAAAAATAGAACATAGACTAATATCTTACCTCCATCCCAGAATCTATGCAAAGCCTCAAGATACCATGATATCTTGGCCCAAGATACCATGGCCTTTTGCCCATCATGCATTGAGCACACTCGGCTTTAGATTAGAACATCCTCTTTTGCATACGGTTTAAACTACACCCTAGAAGCTATTACCGTTTAGACAGATTTCAACTATTACAGTCCTTGGTACGCAAAACATAAATAAAACATATTTGTTGAAAGAATATTTAGCCAGATCATTTTCAATGATTTAATATTAGTTACTCATACTGATGCTGAGAACTGAATAATACATAAGGAACCAAGAGTTTAGGCTTTAGTCTCAGGAAGTTTTCATCCAAGATCATTCTAGGTAACAGTGAACTACTCAGAACCCACACACCCTGCCCCAGCATCCTCTAGTTCTCTCCCTTTGCATTTATCCCTCCTGGCATATTATGCTGTCATTTTTTGGGTTTTGTTTTGTTTACTGTCTCCCCTCATTAGAATATCAACTCCAGGGGTTCCTGGGTGGCTCAGTCGGTTGAACCTCTGATTTCGGCTCAGGTCATGATCTCACTTGTGAGTTCAAACCCCAAGTCAGGCTCTTTGCTGACAGCTCAGAACTTGCAGCCTGCTTCAGATTCTGTCTTCCTTTCTCTTTGCCCCTCCCCTGTTCATGCCCGCACACTCTCTCTCTCTTTCTCTCTCGAAAATAAACATTAAAAATTCCACATATGAATGAAAACATATGATATCTGTCTTTCTCTGACTGACTTATTTCACTTAGCATAATACCCTCCAGTTCTATCCACATTGTTGCAAATGGCAAGATTTCATTCTTTCTCATTGCCACGTAGTATTCTACTGTATATGTAAACCACATCTTTTTCAACGTTTATTTATTTTTGGGACAGTGAGAGACAGAGCATGAATGGGGGAGGGGCAGAGAGAGAGGGAGACACAGAATCGGAAACAGGCTCCAGGCTCTGAGCCATCAGCCCAGAGCCTGACGCGGGGCTCGAACTCACTGACCGCGAGATCGTGACCTGGCTGAAGTCGGACGCTTAACCGACTGCGCCACCCAGGCGCCCCAAACCACATCTTTTTTATCCATTTATCAGTTGATGGACATTTGGGCTCTTTCCATAATTTGGCTATTGTTGATAGTGCCCATGGGGGAAAGAGAAGGGGAAAAAACAGTTTAAAACAGAGAGGGAGGCAAACCATAAAAGACTCCTAAATACAGAGAACAAACTGAGGGTTGATGAGGAAATGGGAGGGAGGGGAAAATGGGTGATGGGCATTGAGGATGACACTTGTTGGGAAGAGCACTGGGTGTTGTATGTAAGCGATGAATCATGGGAATCTATTCCCCAAGCCAAGAGTACACTGTATACATTGTATGTTACCTAACTTGACAAATTATATTTAGAAAAAGAAAAAATAAGGGCGCCTGGTTGGCACAGTCGGTTGAAAATCCGACTTCGGCTCAGGTCATGATCGCGCAGTCTGTGAGTTCGAGACCTGCGTCAGGCTCTGTGCTGACAGCTCAGAGCCTGAAGCCTGCTTTGGATTCTGTGTCTCCGTCTCTCTCTGCCCCTCCCCCGCTCATGCTCTGTCTCTCTCTGTCAAAAATAAACATTAAAAAATATTTGTTTAAAGAAAAAGAAAAAAATAAACATTAAAAATTTTTAAAAAAAAGAATATCAACTCCAGGAATAGTTTTTCATCTGTTTTGTTTATGGATATTGCCCCTGTGTCTAATAATTATACTAATTGATCATTTATTTTTCTTTTTTTTCAATATATGAAATTTATTGTCAAATTGGTTTCCATACAACACCCAGTGCTCACCCCAACAGGTGCCCTCCTCAATACCCATCACCCACCCTCCCCACCCTCCCACCCCCCATCAACCCTCAGTTTGTTCTCAGTTTTTAAGAGTCTCTTATGCTTTGGCTCTCTCCCACTCTAACCTCTTTTTTTTTCCCCTCCCCTCCCCCATGGGTTTCTGTTAAGTTTCTCAGGATCCACATAAGAGTGAAACCATACGGTATCTGTCTTTCTCTGTATGGCTTATTTCACTTAGCATCACACTCTCCAGTTCCATCCACGTTGCTACAAAGGGCCATATTTCGTTCTTTCTCATTGCCATGTAGTACTCCATTGTGTATATAAACCATAATTTCTTTATCCATTCATCAGTTGATGGACATTTAGGCTCTTTCCATAATTTGGCTATTGTTGAGAGTGCTGCTATGAACATTGGGGTACAAGTGGCCCTATGCATCAGTACTCCTGTATCCCTTGGGTAAATTCCTAGCAGTGCTATTGCTGGGTCATAGGGTAGGTCTATTTTTAATTTTTTGAGGAACCTCCACACTGTTTTCCAGAGTGGCTGCACCAGTTTGCATTCCCACCAACAGTGCAAGAGGGTTCCCGTTTCTCCACATCCTCTCCAGCATCTATAGTCTCCTGATTTGTTCATTTTGGCCACTCTGACTGGCATGAGGTGATATCTGAGTGTGGTTTTGATTTGTATTTCCCTGATAAGGAGCGACGTTGAGCATCTTTTCATGTGCCTGTTGGCCATCTGGATGTCTTCTTTAGAGAAGTGTCTATTCATGTTTTCTGCCCATTTCTTCACTGGGTTATTTGTTTTTTGGGTGTGGAGTTTCATATTTCTTTTTTTTTTTTTTTTTTTTTTGAGACAGAGAGAGACAGAGTACGAGCAGGGGAGGGGCAGAGAGAGAGAGACATGGAATCCAAAGCAGGCTCCAGGCTCTGAGCTGTCAGCACAGAGCCCGACGCGGGGTTCAAACTCACAAACCGTGAGATCATGACCTGAAGTTGGATGCTTCACCGACTGAGCCACCCAGGCACCCCTAAATACTTCTGTATTTCTGATCTGGGCACCTTTTCTCTTCTACTTTTATCTCCTACCTCTCTTACTCCATTCCAGCCACATGGACCTCTTCATTGTTCCCCAAACAGGCCAGGCAGTTCCTGCCTTGGGGCCTTTGCACTTGACTGTCACTTCTCAGCAGGAGGCTTTCCCACTAGTTACCCACCCTCCACCCCCACCCTCTCCCTTACCTCCTGCAGATCTTTGTTCCAAAGTCACCTTGACAGCAGAGTCTTTCCCCATACTCTTATTTAAATTTGAACTCCTCCCCCCTTGCCTACAGCACACAAACACACACAAACACACACACACACACACACACACACACACACACACACACACACACACTTGGAACTTGCTATCTTCCTTCCTGCTCTGCTTCTTCTCCACACCACTCCTCACAGTCTAATATACAATATTAGTATTTGCTGTCTGTCTCTCTTCCTCCCCACCCCCAGACATACTAGAAGTCTAAGCTCCATGAAGGAAGACATTACACTCTCCTCTGCTCACTGACATATCCCTGATATCTAGAAATCTGTAGAAATATTGGCATTCAATAAATAAATATTTACTTATTGTTGAATAGATGAATTACTGTAAAAGCATTTTTTTACTTTTTATTTTCAATAGAGAGAGAGAAAATGTGTGAGCAGGGGAGGGACAGAGAGAGAGAGGGAGAGAAAGAATCCCAAGCAGTCCCCATGCTCAGTGTGGAGCTCAACGTGGGGCTCAATTTCACAAACCACAAGATCGTGACCTGAGTCAAAATCAGGAGTTAGATACTTAACCAACTGAGCCACCCAGGCATCCCTAAAAGCAATTTCTATACATAAAACACCAGATTTTAGAATGTTCCACCTCTGTTCAGGAAGTGGACACATGATTATAATAAGTTGTTTGAATTTCAAATAAGAAGTTGAATATGAAATAAAAAATATAATAAGAAGCAGGTGGTGTGGAAAGGTTAAGTAATAAAAGTCATACATCTTTGCTTTTTGATGAATACACTGCTAGAGTTTAGGTCATTGATAAATTTTGGCTTGAAAAATCTCTAAGCAGTTGTTTGCTATTGTATACTATTTTTGAAGGCAGCAATCAAAACATACAAACACAACACAACACACACACACACACACACACACACACACACACACACCAGCCTTTATGTATAAGATTGCCTCTGGTGCCCAGGGAAAATGAGAGGAAATGACTTTTAAATGGCTAAGAAAAATATTCATGATTTATTAGTTCAGTGAAATAGAGCAGAGCAGACCAGGCACCCACTTAAGAAAGCGGGCAGAACCGACCTTCACTAGGTGGATGTCTATGTGGAGACTCTGACCAAAAAAAAAAAAAAAAGCCTATAGTTACATCTATGTGATTATGAATGACCAAGAGAATCAGAAACTTCAGAATAACACCACAAGATCTTCCTCTTCTCTTCCCATAAGGCTGGAGATAGGAAATTTATTGGGAATAATCTTCTCCATGTGAAACTCAATTCAACGTATACATTCTACCTTCCATTTAGGGATTCCCAAGTAAGACCTGGAGAGGTAGAAATGGTTGTTTGCTCTCTTTGTGATCCACATAGAATTGTGTCACTTCAGAGCACAAAGAGACTTTCATAATCACACCCTCTGATCGCATTTTATGAAGGAAAAAAAATAGAGCTAAGGCAAAAGCTCCCCGGTTAACTTGGAGGAAATACTGAACTAGCCTCAAGATCTCTGAAGCCCGTACCAGAGTCTCCACCCCACTCCAAAGTGTCATTGCTGGGGTCTTAGTTTTTTCTCCAGAGCAAGCACTTGTTTCAGCCCAAAATACTGCATGCATTCAAATCTCTATATGTATGCATAGGAAGGACGTAGAGGGATAGATAGAAATACAGACATGCAATATATAGAAAATCAATCATAAACTTCACTCATCATGCTTGTTATTTAATAAAAAGAAAGATGAAGGAGAAAATAAAGTTTCCCATAATCTCACAGCCCTGATAACACTTGCTGATATTTAAATATTTCTATTTTTAATGGTTTTATGTCTTCCATCTTAATACTATAAATATAGTCACCATTTCTTGATCAGTTACCATGTGCCAGGTCTTGTTCTAGTTGATTTATTTACTCAAATCTCACAACAACCCAATGGCATTGGTATTATTATCCCCAGTTTATAGAGGAAGGGATGGAAGTTCAAAAAGTTTTCTCAGAAAGTAAATTAGCCAAAGTCAAACAGCCCAGGTGTGACTGAGTCTGTCCTCAAACTTGAACCAGTTAATCTTCAAGGCCATTGCTGTTCATACTGCCCCACACTATATCTCTGTCTTCCCCCTGGGAATTGAAACCCATTTCCCTCCTCATCCATCCAAGATAGATACTTAAACCCTGTATTTATGGGGATAGTTAACAATCCCAGTTACAGTCACTCTACTTAGATAAAGATGAAGTAACATGGTTAATATTTAAATAACAAAGTTTATTGCAATTTTTAAACCATTCAAGATGATTTTATTTCTCAACCAGGTATATGATAATCAACCTGATGATTTTATTTCTCAACAAGGTGTATGATAATCAACCTGAGCAAACCCTTTGGGCAGAGAGCTGTACTTCTCCAGAAGCCAGTTAAAGAAGTTAGTCTCATGCAGAGACAGAGAAGCAAGCACCACAGTGATTTTTCTTGTCCATTGCCTGCCTAGAATGTCTTACTGAAAACAGAACAAATTTGTAGAATTGTACAAAGGGAAGGTTGGCTGAACCGGGCCCTACATAGTGGCTCTGCTTGGAATGAACAGGCGGAGATGGGAGGAGACTAGGCTATGTTCTTCCACAGAGGTAGTCAAGGTGAATCACCAGGTTTGGCCCAAAAATGCACCTGAGATTCCAAGCACAGCACCTCTCAGGAAAAGGACACTGGGGCAAGCAGAAATGTTCATGCTCCTTTAGATAATTCATTCCTTGGTTCTTCACCTTGTCCCAGGTCAAAGAAAGATTTTGTGTCAAGATCTTTAACAGCCAAATCATATGACTTAAAGAAGTTCTTTGAGTCTTTCCAGAAATAGCCAGAAGGCCAGAGTGAGGCTGCCAGTCAACCTCCCAGGATTCAAACTCTGAAAGAGTGGGAGATTAAGTTTCCAGAGCTCTAGCCTCCCAGCTCTGATCTGCTTCTGCATTCTCCTCTCTGGGGAGCCTTGCAGGGTGGAGGTTTGGAAGAGGGAAGGGAATCTTTGAGTCTGTTCTTTATCCATTGTCCCATCATTCTGGCGACTGCCAGTCTTTATTTCTTTTTTAAACATTAAACATGTAAATAACATTGCTTTATTTTTCTTTATAGGAGATAATGCTCCATTATGAAGAAAACAATTTGTTTGTTGCTTCTGAAGGAAACATGATGTTTAGTTTTGACTTCAAACTGAGAGGTTCCAGAAGGTACAAAATGAGTTTGCCTTTCTTAAGTTATCCTGTTTTTCATTTTCTTATTTTCCCACTGACTGAGAAAGCAATTACTGCCACCCTTTCTTGACTAGCTAGCCGGTTCTTTCTTATGAAAATGTGAACCATAAGTTGAAGAGACTACTTGAAGTTCTGTCTATGATGAGCTGTTCCATGCCATAGGTCACTAAAATACTTTTGGTGAGATTTCCTTGAAATTTTTCTGTCGTATTGTCCTCAGAAGCCACAATCCATTCAATTGCCTCTGTGGGACTACACAGCATAATTCATTTCAGGAGACTTCCTTTTTTAATAGTTTTTGCTTCAAACCATCTTACTTCTAGTAGTTACACTCAAATGTGTATGTGTTTACAACTCACTGTTGACCCCCAGCAAACAAAAAGCTCTAGAGATGCTACCACCATGTACATTCATACATATATGTGTATACATACATACGGATCCAGTAAAATTAGTGCACTCAATTATCTGGCACCAATGGTCTCTGCTTTGAAGAATTCAGAGTGCTATTTTTAGAATGTTTTCATAAATGGGAACATAGATGACAGTCATTCTGTAGAATACAAAATGTTATACCTCTATTAACTAGAGAACAATATGGATGCTAATAAATACAGTTCACTGAAGTTCAGAGTTATTGATGTTCTTTTTCTTTTCTTTGTCCAGTCTCTTCCCCAAATTAAAATGCTTGCTAAATATGGTCTTGTTTATCAACTTCTTTCTCAGTCGTTTAGATTGTGGGTGTACATGTTCCTGTTTCCTATTTACTAAATTCAATCACAGGAATTTAAACATGTATAGAAACTAAGGGAGAATATAATACCTTTTAGAATTCTTAAACACCTGGTCCTTCTAGAATCCATTTCATCACCAAATATACTTAGAGCTTTTTGGAACAGAAAGTGTCCCCTTCTTATGGAGAAAATGAGTCACAAAGAACTCAAGCAAGTTGTTATACAGTCATTGATAAGGTAACAGGTAGAACTCAAAAGTCCTATTACTGTTACACATTTTCTCCATAGTAGACCATGGAAAGCTATAGCAAACGTGGGTCAAAAATGTGAACTTTCAAGGAGAATAATTTTTAAAAGGTAAAAGCCTACATCTGATACTTTGTTCCATATACAGCTGTGCTTAATGCTAAAAAGAAAACAAAATGTTCCTTTATGTAGATATATCCCTTTTCATTCTAAATAATTCATGCTCCTTAAGACACATGTGGACCAAAATCTAACTTTCCTTATTAAGTACATAGTGTTCCCAAAGCAAGTTGTTTGGCTTTGTAAGGCCATGAAAGCTTCTGGAAGATTTCATCTGTGACACCTGCATGCTATACTTAGCCATATGGCAGCATACTATTGCCAATGAAGACATTTGGAAAAGTAATTGTTCCACAGGCTCCCAAGCTCTGCCCTGCATAACTCACTTCTGCTGGACCACTAGTGGGAAGAGAAGAGACGATGCCAGAATTTTCTGAAGGGAATCACAGAATCTTAGATTGGAAAAGACCTTAAATTTCATCTAGTCCCACTCCCCATCCCATGTTATGAAGTAACCTGCAAGAATCCTTGAAAAGCATTTTATTAAAGTAAGATAATACCACAAATTCAGGAAGGCTAATGGCAGACACACCACCACGGCAACTATAGGTTAAATGTTTTAAGTACACCAAAGGGAACGTGTCTGGAATCAGAAAAGGCGCACCAAAAGTTCTTGTTCTTCTTTGAAATTTGAGAAAACAATTCCTTCAACACTTTCCAGTACTTCTATAATTTAAGAACAGGTGTTATGGATTTTGGATTGCTTCTTTCTCACTCATGTATTCAATAATATTTACATAATGCCTACTATGTGAAAGATAATCCATCAAAGTTAGGATTAATACTTTTAACCATTACTAAAGTAACTTGCATTCACAGAAGACTCCTCACTCAAACTTTTTAATCATAGTTAACATAGGTGACTACAGATCGCAGACCCCTTTTCAGAAGAGAAAAAAAAGTCCCATAATAACAAAGACTGAAGGAAAATCTCAAGAAAAAAAATAATACACTTTAGAAATCCTTAATAACTCACTAGTTGCCACTACTAGAGTAAATAGGCGTCAAAATCTGATACATGTCTGAGTTCAGATATAAATACCAAAGTGTTGGTTAGTATAAGTAAAGAGAATAAAGAAATGAAATCATGAAAAATGTTAAAATTGGTGCTGTGGAAAGTTTCAATTATTGATCTGTAGGAAGGGCATTATGAGAGGGTGAAGAGTTGAGAGAGGGAAGCGTGTGAGGGGGTTTTCTCTGGCACAGGCTGAGCCTTGTATCCCCATCCTTCTCCCCTTCCCCAACAGAGGGGGTTGCTGACTCTTCTCTCCCAGACTAGAGCCAGGGAGGGGGGTAGGAGGGAGATGTATGTTCCCTGAATTTGAAAGGCTTGGTGGACTAGAACCAGACTCACCTGATAAACTTCAAGTAACCCATGGGACACAGAAAGGGTTGCAGCCGAGATGTAAACGTACTTCTCTCCGATGTCAAGTCAAAGAGGCATATCCCAGGGACCAGCTGTAGACCCATGATAGGAATGACAGGCAGAGGGCATGCACAATGGAATTCTGCCTAGGAGAGCAGACTGCCAAGGTGAAGGGACCACAGGAGTAGAGGTGAGAGCAGAATGTGGGGATGTCATGGGGTGGGGGGTCTCAGCAAGTAAATGTGCTAAGAGTCTTAAAAGTTTATCATAAATGCTCCATGACTCTAACTTGCAGACATTAGAGTCAAGACCATACTGTCATATTGGCACCTCCAGAGACTGTGGGATGTAGCAGTAATGAGACCATTGAGAATGTCAAGTCAATATTGCAGACTGAACTGACAGGGAATGACTCTCTCTCCTGGAAAAAAATTAAACTCTACAGAAACAGAATTTGGATACCTAGCAAATTTCAAATGCAGAGTGTGAAATCCCTGAGTGAAAAATGGAGCCAAAAGCAGCAAAGTGAACAGGAGCTTAAACCAAATCAGTTCATAGTTTACACCTTTAATGGGTATAGAACTTAATAGGGGCTTTGGAGCCATCACAAACAGAGGGTTTCAACATGTCATTCCCAGGGCCCCTGGGTGGCTCAGTCAGTTGAGCATCTGACTTCAACTCCAGTCATGATCTCTTGATTCGTGATTTCAAGCCCTACATCAGGATCACTGCTATCAGCCTGTCAGTACAGAGCTTGCTTCGAATCCTCTGTCTCTCTCTCTTTGTCCCTCCCCAGCTTGTGCTCTCTCAAAGATAAATAAATGTTTTTAAAGTATGTCATTCTCTGCGTGCAGACACACAAAATAGACTGACAGAAAACGTCCCCTCCATTGGTAACAAGAGATGCCAGAATGCAATAGAGTAAATTTTCAACGTGGTAAAGCAAAGTTACTATCCACCAGTTAAACTATATCAAGGGAAGGTAAATAAATAAAAAGACTGAAAGGGTCTACTATTTATAGCAGTTTACTGAAAAAAAATTACTAAACAACATCATTCAGCAAGAATAATGGTAAATCTGGAGGAAGAGTGGATGAAATAATGAGATGGAAATAATGAATAATGAAATCCACGGGAATAATGAATAATGAAATAAGAGTGGAGGAAATAATGAGATGAAGAAGCTTTAGGTAAGCATGCTGATAGATCTAACTGAACTTTAGATGCAAAATAATAATAACATTAATTTTGTGGCTTAGAGGAAAGAAAAAACTAAAATCGTACATGATAATTTGGAATATAGGAAGGAATAGTCATTCTAACTTCTTATACTGTTCAGGAGGGAGATAAGGATTTGGTTAACTCCACAATTCGTTAAGTCAGAAGGAAAACCTGTAAAAGGAATAAATATCAAATGTATAATTACCAAATGAGTTGAGAGGATATAAAGGGAATAAAGAACATATGGTCAATTCAATAAAAACCCAGAAAAGAGGGGGCAAAAACACAAAAACATAAAACCAGATAGTGTAAATAGGAATTAATGTATTAGTAATCATATTAAATACAAAAAAATTTTAATTGCCTCTAATTAAATTTTCAAAAAAAAAAAGAATACCATCCAGCTACTTTTTTTTCAATTTTTTTTTATTTATTTTTTTGGGGACAGAGAGAGACAGAGCATGAACGGGGGAGGGGCAGAGAGAGAGGGAGACACAGAATCGGAAACAGGCTCCAGGCTCCGAGCCATCAGCCCAGAGCCTGATGCGGGGCTCGAACTCATGGACCGCGAGATCGTGACCTGGCTGAAGTCGGACGCCCAACCGACTGCGCCACCCAGGCGCCCCGTCATCCAGCTACTTTTTTAAGAGTAATACACAGGGGCGCCTGGGTGGCTTGGTCGGTTAAGCGTCCGACTTCGGCTCAGGTCATGATCTCACGGTCCGTGGGTTCGAGCCCCGTGTCAGGCTCTGTGCCGACAGCTCAGAGCCTGGAGCCTGTTTCAGATTCTGTGTCTCCCTCTCTCTGTGACCCTCCCCCGTTCATGCTCTGTCTCTCTCTGTCTCAAAAATAAATAAACGTTAAAAAAAAATTAAAAAAAAAAAGAGTAATACACAAAAACATATTGATACAGAAAGAGATGGACAAATATGAGCCAGGCAAATACCGATCAAGAGATGGTTGGTATTACTACATTCACATCAAACAACATAGAATTTTAAGCCGAGAAGCACTGATAGAATCATAGATAAGTAAGATAAAAAGAACAACTCAACAGGAAAATAAAATCGTCATGAAATTTTATGTACTTAACAATAGAGCCTCAAAATACATAAAGTAATGAGAGAATTGTAAGGAGGAATTGACAAATCTATAATCACAGTGGGAAACTTTCATACACCTCTCTCAAACCAATACATGAGGCAGAGAGAAATAGTATTAAAGATTTATAATTATAATGTTATAATTCTTGTAATTTAAGGATTTATAATTATAATATATATTTGAACAACACAAAGACTTAACCCAAAAGACTATAATGTAGAAGCCTGCACATAATGAATAAAAAGCATAAAATACACATTCTTTTCAAGCACAAACAGAACTGTCAGAGAAACTACATAGCAAGTCACAGAGGAAATTTCAAGACATGCCAAAGAATCTATATCACATATCTGTATCATAAAAATAACCTAGTAGCCAAAGAGGAAACCCCAAGAGGATATTATGAAAAAATTTAAACTACACAACAATAAGTGTCATATGCCAAAATTTGGGGACGTTTCTAAATCAATAAATACTTTAGAGTTAAATTAACTTACTGAGAAACAAGAAATCCTAAGAATAAATGAGCTACAGATTCTATTGAAGAATGGGGGGAGAGGGGCGAGAAGAACACCCAAAGAAAATATAAGAAAGGATGTAACAAAGAGCAGAAAGCAATTAACTTGGACACAAACAAACAAAAATCACTGGAGATGACGAGGCCATCAAAAATATTCCATTTGGCCCCTACGTAGTCCCTCAGCATCCACAATGAAAACCAAGCTGTCTCATTCCTCGGCAGCCGTTAGTATAGAGTACCTACCAGAACTTCCTGATAGACACACAATGTAAGCCACATTTGCAATTTAAATTTTATGGTAGCCACATTTTAAAAAGTAACAAGAAACAGGCGAAATTAATATTAAAATATATTTTACCTAAGTATATGTATCAGAACTATCATTGCAACATGTAATCAATCTTTGAAAATTATTGAGATGGATTACATTCTTTTTCCATACTAAGTCTTTAAATCTGGGTCTTATTTTATACCTGCAGCACGTGTCAATTCAGACTAGCCACACATCAGTTGCTCAGTAGCCACACACTACTGTCCAATGGCTATTGAAGCAGGCAGGACAAACCTGTACTCAAATGGCATGCCATATAATATCAGAGTTCTTTGGCCTTTGCAGGCATTCTTTTCTCATATTTGTTTCTTAATTTGGCCTTTGGGACAGGATAAAGACTTGTTTAAGCATTGTCATTTGGTCTGCATTTTAGGTCACGCGAGATGGTGGTAACGCTTCAGTTATTTTACTGCTAATTTCTGAGTAAGTCTTTTCTAGCCATGTGTAGTGGCATCAATCTAGCAGTCAAAGTTGAGATGACCACATAGGTGATGGCATCTCAACGAGTTACCCATGTACTTTTCATATTAGTATTTGCACAACAGAGATTGCCTACAGTCATCTTCATCCCCCAAGAGTTTCATGTTGAACAACAAAATGGCCTAGATCCGTCTGAAGATAAATTGCTTTAATTATTAGGCAGAATGTGAAGCTCACCGTTTCAGATATCAGGTCAGTGCAATGCCCAGCATCGGCAGTGGTTTCACTGTGATATTTCTCCAGGTGCTACTATTGAGCCATCATATCAATGAAATGCCTCCGTGTAGGCCCAGCTTTGTCTGTGGGATGTGTTCATTTCTTCAACAGAAAAAAAAAAAGTGATCTCAGTAATTGTGGAAGGAGACCATTATTTTCCAACACTGCAATATTTGCTGTTTGACATTTTAGTCTAATTGTCAGCACCGTTGTTAATATGTATGGAAACCTCACAGGGTAATTATTTTTTAGGTCTTAGAATTGATATAATGAAGCTATACTGATACTTCTCAACTCTTGCATTTTTAACACTTTTTGTGGGATCATAGAAGGGAATTTAGTGGTTACAACTAACAGCATCAAAACAAACAAACAAAACTAGCAGCACATGGACTGAAGCCAGACTACCTGGATTTGAATCCCAGCTTTACTGTCTACCAGCTGTATGTCTGAACCTCAGCTTCCTCCACTAGGAAAGTATGGAAAAATATTAAAGTTGCAAACAGGATTGCACAAAGTAACATACAGGGTGCTTAACACAGTGCCCAGAACTCAGATGTATTTCATAAACATCACAGTTGGGTCATCTGTAGGTTCCTAATTCCTCCAGACAAATTTGGGAGCATTGACATGTGATGATGTCGACTTCCATTGTAGACACTTACTATGCAACTGTGCTAACGTTTTGGTTGGACAACTCCCTGCTCAGATCCTATTACCAAGAACCAAGTCAGATTAGAGCGCTCTACACGTAATTGACATCAGCTGGTGGAGTGACCCAGTTCTGATATGCCACTTGCCCTAATCTTTTCATTCTGAATCAGGAGGAGGCATTGCGAGGCCGAAGATTTTTTAATATTCTTTTTCCTGACTATATGGTTTTTTAATAACACTTTTGCTCAGGGTAAGGAAGGCCAAGTCTGGACTGAACAAATGAAATAACTGGGTTTATGTAAGCAAGATGCTTAGATAGGAGTTTCAGCCCAAGGCATTTCCTCCTCCTCCCTTTTCTGTGAGAGTGCTGTTCACCTCTAGACATTCACCTTTCTGGGTAGAAAATTCTCCCCATCTTGATATTCCAGTCTATACCTCCTCTTTTTGAGGCTCACATTCATCAAAACTATAAATTTCATGCCCACACTATCCTTCTGCTGACGTTTTAGTATTCTGGAGCTAGAATTGCACTTTCAGAGACCTTTGTCAATTAATTAAGAGTGTGGTATAAAAGCAGACAAATTTTTACAATTTTTCCAGTAAATCTACTTTAACGTTTAAGTATTTTTTTAAATTTTTTTTAACGTTTATTTATTTTTGAGACAGAGAGAGACAGAGCATGAACGGGGGAGGGGCAGAGAGAGAGGGAGACACAGAATCTGAAGCAGGGCCCGGGCTCTGAGCAGTCAGCACAGAGCCCGACGTGGGGCTCGAACTCACAGACCGTGAGATCATGACCCGAGCTGAAGTCGGACGCTCAACCGACTGAGCCACCCAGGTGCCCCAAAATATTTTTTTAAATATTGATTAACAGTTAATACAGCAATCAGTGTGTGCCAGACACCATTCTGTTTTGTTTTACATTTAAAAAATGCTATGAATCCACACAATAGCCCTAGGAGGAGGATATTCATTAGTATTATTGCCACTTCATAGATGAGCAAAGTAAGATATAAAGAGGCTAAGAACTTGCCTATGGTCTCATAGTTGCCAAATGGTGAAATCAGGATTCAGATGCAGCTCTCGTTCCAGAGCCTGTGCCTGGAACCACTATGACATTCTGCCTCTCACAGAACATTGTTAGTAGCATACCAAAACGAAAAAGAAGACTTTGTGCATTAAAAAGCAACTTAGTCACATTTTAACATATCTCTGGAATCAAAAACATTTAAGTAACCTTAATTTATACATGTCTCAGAAACCATATGCCTTATGAACCACCAGGGACACAGGCAAGGATATCAAATAATTATGAAAATTAACCGAAAGGTCAGTGTAGCTTCCACCGCAGTTACTGTGTTACTTTGGTCATCTTATTTGCAAATTAGGGGGTACCTTTCTTCCTCTCCCCACGTTCCCAAGCTGTAAAAAGGTAAGGAAGAGATATTGTGCTTTGGAAGATGTTTACTTTTTTTTTTTTTCAACTGAGCAGGAAATCATTATCCAAGCCCAGCCGCAAATATGTGCTACAAAACAATTTATCTACCAAGAGTTCATGGGCAGCTGGATTGGGAAAAAACACATTAATTATCATTCAAGTGGAAATGCCCCCATAGACATACCATTTAATTAACAGAGAGGCCAGTATTGGAAATGAATAATTTGAGGCGAGGCAGAGATGTGTGAGTAAACCCTTAGGTGATTTAAGGCTATTATCTGCAGATAAACACAAAAAATACACGAAATAGGTTTCTATCTTATAAACTCCTTAAAAAATAAAAAAGATGCCTTAGAAAAAAAGACCCTTCTGAGCCTTTTCCTTGCCTGTATTAAAAGCCATCACCTGTGAGCAGGCAGCTAGTTGGGTTCTGTGGGAACATCAATTCCTTTAAAGGCTGGAAGATCTCCACTCCCTTGAATTCAAGCTCTGAGAAAGATGAGAGCTAAAATCACTTCATGTAACAGAGTTCCCCCGTCTCCGAAAACCCTTGAAATTTGTAGCTCTGCCAAGATTATAAATAGAAGTGATATGGCAGCAGTGGATTGATCATTCTGCTAAATGCGCTCATCCCATTTGGGATGGTTTTATGAAGCATGGCGGCAGCTGGGGCAGTGGCTGCTGCCACCGCCACCACCACTGCTCCTGCCCTGGCTGCAAAGTGCCTTTCCTGTCATTTTTTTTTTCCTTTTCTTTACTGAGAAAAGCCAGGGAGATTTTCCTAAAGCATGAAGAAATAAAATAAAATTACAGCCCAAAGGCTGTTTTCTAGAACAGTCTGAGAGACAATCAAAGAGTCTAAAATGAAATCACACACACCCATTGACTCCCTGAAAATGAGCCAAAAATCAGAATTCAGGGACCCAGTTTGGCATCATATGTGGGCTGCCCTGGGTTGTTGAGACACTGTCAGCTTTTGTGTTATGATTCTAGAAAATAACAGTCTTAATAAGTCGAATGCCATATGTAGCCAGCTGGGGGAGGATAGGTTTTCATTTCTGACCTTGGTAGTTCCTTGAAACCATCTGTAAAGAAAGACAAGTTCATCTTCCACAATCTTTCCTTTTTTGTATTCTCCCCCCAATGTGCAGCATCTCTTTAACAGCTCTAAGGTTCTTAATTAAATTCAAGAAGTATTTATTAAGCACCTCCTGAGTGCCCAGCACTGCACTAGATATTTAAAGAAGAGAATTCACTTTAAAAAAAGGAAAAAAAAGCATCTTTATAATAAACTCCCTTTACCAGTGGAATAAGAAATCGGGACAAGGAGAACGGTGGGGAGAAGGAGCTTGGTGACCTGATTTCTGCCCCCTCTCTCAGGTTTTACCTTCACCTCGGAGGCCACTTCCTCTGGTTTTCTCCATTACTCCCATGGTCATCTCTGGAGGAGATCTCAATGTGAGAAAACCTTTTCCCATAGATCAGCTGAGATATTTTCAACCAAGTTTTGCAAGATCCCAAGAATCAATAAAGAGAAAGAAACATTGAAAATGTAGTGATCAAAATAACCTATACTACAAACAAGATAGATTTTTCCCCCTAGTATTTTTCCATCAGGAAATCCTATATTTCAAACAGAATCTTATACAAAGCCCTAATAGATAACACAGAGACCCCTGGAGCTGCTTTAGTAAGTACAGAGGAGGGACAGTCCTCCTGGCTCTTACTGCTACTGACCTGAAGGCTCCTCTCTGGAACCTTAAGAAGTCTCTGACCATCATTCAAAAACAACCTTAAGTAGACACTTTCATGTGACAGAATCACATCCTTCACACACCTTGTGATCGCAACACCCCCGCCAAAACACACACACATTTCTAACATCCCAACCCCTCCTTCAACGTCAAGACCAAGATAGCACCCCCTTCTTCTCCTGCACCGTCAGTGCTGGTCTACTACATGTTCCTTCCACAAGGGACAGACACTGGCTGAGAGCTTACCTTTCAGCTGCAACTAGGTCCCTGTTGTGGGTGTGGCCTGAACCAAATATAGGACCACAGTAAAATGCCATCCTCCTACAAAATAATAGCCTCAGCATTCCCGTAACAGTGAAGGGATGCAGAGGAAGCAGTTTCCTCACAAATAGAAGTGGCTCCCATCCCCTGCAGGAGTATGTTTTAGAGGAGACAAAAATGTGTCTCCAAGTGAAGTATTCTGACTTGAAACAGAAAATCAAACGAGGCAGAATGAAAGAGGTTTCTAAACTGAGAATTTGTATCAAGTTCCCAACTGATGCTGATGCCATAAGTCTGGAGACCACACTTTGAGAATCACTGCCCTAGGCAATGTTGTAAGGCATTCATAAGCAAAGAGAAGAAATGGGATTCTATATATCTTTATTTTAGTGACAAAGATGAAAAAGAAGACCCCACATTCAAATTTGAGGAATTAAACAGAATCAGTGTGAGATACTCTCTGAGTTTGGGCAATAGTACAATACACTGGAAAAAACGGTTTGAAAATGTTGGTGTGTTTTACCCCTAGGTATCCAAAACTACAGCCTCAACTGGATATCCTTGGTGTCCCTAACTTCATTAGCAAATCTTAGTCCCAGAAATTCTCTGATGAGATCACATTGGAGAAAGACATCTTAGGTCACTTAGGTGTGCTATTCCAAGTGGAATTCCCCAGCCCAAATGACATGCATGTTCACTGAGGGCCTGGCTTCTTTCCAACCAGATAACACTTAGCAGAAGCAAAGTACTGAGATCTAAGTCTCTGGGTCTCTGTCATTCTTAAATGGGCACCAAATATGTCTAATTCCAACTTGAGAGTTTGATATCTGTGCTATCTCATCTATGAATCAAAACACAAGGCAACAACTGACTGAGCAGGCTCTAGGGTTACAAGGCTTGACTTAGAATCTCAACAATCGCACTTATGAGTTGCACGATCTTAGGCACATTTCATAACCTCTCTGCCCTCCATTTTCCTTTGTTAAAAAAAAAAATGGCAGGTACTTGGATGGCCCAGTTGGTTGAGCGTCTGACTCTTGATCTCAGCTCAGGTCTTGATCTCAGGGTTATGAGTTTAAGCCCCACGTTAGGCTCTGTACTGGGCGTGAAGCCCACTTAAAAAGGGTGGGGGGTGGGGGGTACAGTGCCTACCTCACACAGTTCTGGTGAAGATTAAATGAAATGTTGCTGAAGCATTTGGCAAGGGGCTGGCTCATAGCACATAAATAGTGCCGGTTATTATTTGTAACAATGCTTGATATAATGCCTTTCACATAATGAAGCCTTCAATAAATGTTTTCTGGCTAGCTGAATTGTCACCAAGTTTTGACAATCTCAAAAATAAAGATTGTGTATCTGTATCCACCCCTACCCCCCGCCCCCCGCCCGCCCCATCTCCCCTGTTTCCCTGCCTACACCTTAGCAATGACAGGACCAAGAAATTGTCCTCTGGGTTATACTGCCTAGGGCTTGAGCACGTTTCGCTTTAAACCCACTGTTCCAGATCCTGCTAATGAAATTTAAAGAATGTCAGGCAGCAGGCCTCTGTTGTTAAGGAAAGGAAACCCAGAGAGGCAGCTCCCAGAGATGTGGTCCCAGTAGGCATTCAAAACTTCTAGTATTCTTAGCTCCACTTATCTTGGTTGAGCCTTTGTTAGGATTTTTTTTTTTTAAAGCCAAGCAGTCTTGTGAAAACCAGCTTCTTAGTAAACTATATAGGCACTTCCTGGTTACCCATGATATGAGAATAACCTTTAAACTATTTCCATTTCAGATCCCAGCTGGAAACAGGAAGCGCATGGGGTACAGCTTTAAACAAAAACAAAAGAACCCAAAGATAAACCAAATTGTTCCAGGGTTCAGAAGAGGTTTATGCTAAGTGTTAGAAGGTTCACATGTAGCGAATCCTCTCCCAGTTTCTGCCATTCCAGAAATTCCTTTTGCGGGGGTGGGGTGGGGGTGTAGTGGAGGAAGGGTTGTACTAAATTGCACAGCACCGCCATCTCCAGGACCAGTGGAGAACATTTTCTCAGGGTCAGTCAGATAAATCATCTTCCTAAACGCTTCATTTAAATATAATCAGATGGTTAAAAATTTGACAGCAGACAGACTGGAACAGATTTTTCTACTGTTTCCAATGTTTGAAAAGTCAGTAGACACAGCTTTTTTGTGGTGTATGCACATTTAAAAAAATATTTGCTGATTGAAAAGCCATTTACAATAAATAGGAAAGTTTAAATAGCTCATACTGCATTGCCAAATGATGGGAGTAACACAGACACAAACATATTGTTCTGCAAAAAAAATTCCTTAAAAAGAAAAGTATGAATCAAATGATTTAGAAGTGCTGTTTGAGCAGATGGTGTGATTAACAACTAGTATGTTAGCCATCTCAGGAGCTTACGGAGAAGTAAACAAATGCAAGGGGAAAAAATCACTTTATTCCCCCGAAGAGTATGTAGTTCACTTCATTAGGAAAATTTGAAAGCCTGCATTTTGAAAGTTTGATATCCCTAGAGGATATTGGGAATAAGGAGTGAGGGGAGTCTTTTTGGAAAAAGACCACATCAGGACAAGTGCTGATGCTCCATGCATGGCCTGGGATGAGATGGGAGAAGTTGACATCGTCATTGTCATCCAAAACGCTGGAGGCAGGTGGCAGCTGGCTGAACACACTGGCCTTGGAGTGAGAAGGCCAGGTTCTCCACCTGGCTCTAGCATTAGCTGCCTCCAGCCTTGAGGCCATCTTTGCTCCCTCCCAACCTCGGTTTCCTTGTTTGGAAAATAAGAGTGAGAGCCTGGGCACCTGGGTGGCTTAGTTGGTTAAGTACCCAACTTCAGCTCAAGTAATTTCGCAGTTGGTAAGTTTAAGCCCCATGTGGGGCTCTGTGCTGACAGCTCAAAGCCTGGAGTTGCTTTGGATTCTGTATCTGCCTCTCTCTCTGCCCCTCCCCCCCCCCTCAAAAATAAACATTTTTAAAAAAGAGAGAGAGAGCCTGATGACTAGACAGTTGTGCTTCAAAAACTTTAATGTGCACCTGGAGATCTCATTAGAATGTAGATTCTAACTCACAGGCCTGGGGTAGGGTCTGAGAGTCTGAATTTCTTACAGACTCCCACGTAATGCTGATGGTGCTGAGGCACAGACCACACGTTTACTATCGGGACAAAATATCCCTTCCAATGATGATACTCTATCATCTTCTCATATGCGAGGTGCAGGTCAAAACAAGGTAAGAAAAGGACAAGTGCTTACCTTCCAGGGCCATATGACTCGGCAATGTGTGTGGATAAAAATGCATAACAAACATGCCAAATGTTGAATTGATTTTAAAAGCAAATCAAGTAGTTATTTACATTATATAATTTGTATTTATACATACACATATATAACATATTTAATTGAATTGACTTTTGTGAGTAGGTACAGTGAGGGGACAGACCTGGGAATTGGACATGGAGACCAAATATGTGGGAATTAGATGAAAGGGAGGTTGGGAGATTGGGCAATCAACCAGCATCCACATAGAGTATTCAAGACTGACCCCAAGATAGGATGCCTGGGTGGCTCAGTCGGTTAAGCCTCTGACTTTGGCTCAGGTCATGATCTCACAGTCTGTGAGTTTGAGCCCCCGTGTTGGGCTCTGTGCTGACAGCTCAGAGCCTGGAGCCTGCTTCAGATTCTGTGTCTCCCTCTCTCTCTGCCCCTCCCCTGCTCATGCTCTGTCTCTCTCTGTCTCAAAAATAAATAAAAACATTTTTAAAAATTAAAAAAAAAAGACCGATCCCGAGACTTCACCAGGATTAAAATCTCTTTCTCTGTGAAAGACACTGTCAAGACAATGAAAAGACAAGCTAAAGACTAGGAGAAAATATTTGCAAACCATGTGTATGACAAAGGACTTGTACCCACAATATATAAAGAATTCTCAAAAGTCAATGGTAAAAACAAACAAATAAAATTTAAAGCAGGCAAAAGACTAGCAGGTAACCTAGCCAGAGAGGAGACATGGATGGCAAGTAAGCAAATCAAAAGATGTTCAACACTAGCTCCTAGTGAAATGCAGGTTAAACCCGCGATAGCACCACACACCTATTACAATGGCTAAAATAAAAAATACTGAAAACACCAAGTGCTGACAAAGATGTGAAGAAACTGAATCACTCGTATATTTGCTGGTTGAAATATAAAAATGATACAGACTTCAGAAAACTGTTTTTGGCAGTTTCTTATAAAGTTAAACATACATTTACCATATGCCTTAGCAATTCCACTTCTATATATTTACCCTAGAGAAACAAAAACTTACATCCATACAATAATCTGTACAAGAGTGCTTATATAGCAGCTCTATTCATAATTGTCAGAAATTAGAAACAGCGCAAATACCTTTCAATAAATGAGTAAACAAACATTGGGTGGTA
This sequence comes from Felis catus, assembly GCF_018350175.1. Taxonomy (NCBI): domain Eukaryota; kingdom Metazoa; phylum Chordata; class Mammalia; order Carnivora; family Felidae; genus Felis; species Felis catus. The sequence continues at coordinate 150,357,501 of NC_058375.1, forward strand.
CATCCACCCAATGAAATTTACTCAGAAATAAAAAGGAGCAAACCACTGAAATATACAACAATTTGGATGAATCTCAAAGGCATCATGCTGAGTGAAAGAAGCCAGTCTCAAAAATTTCATGCTGTATGATTGCATTTGTACGACACTTTAAAAAGACAGAAACTAAAGTGACAGCAAATCAGTGGTGGCCAGGGTTTGAGTACATGGGGGTAGTACAAAGATGTTTAGTACTATACTTAACCAGTAGTACTAAGACTACTAAACTCATAGGACTATAACCGGTCCACATTCTGATTGTGGTGGTGGATATACAAATCTACCCATGTGCTAAAATTCATAGAATCACACACCCAAAAAGTCAATAATATTACTGTGTGCTAATTATTTTTTTTAAACCCCAACCTTTAAAACATTAAATGATTAGCTCATTTTTAAACTTAGAGCAGACGTGAAAAATTTTTGAAAGTCTGATTAATAAAGTAAATGTGTCCCAGCCACTACTATAATACTTTACCAGTGAACTTTGATGGTTAGCTACCACTTTTCTATCGCTGTGCACAGCCTGTCAGCATAGAGCCCGCTCCCAACCCTCTGTTCCCCCGTCTCTGCCCTTCTCCTGCTTGTGCAGTCCCCAAAATAAATAAATATATATACCAAAAAAATGAGCATCACCTCTGGGATAGCAATTCAACTTCTTGGAATTCATCCTAAGAAAGAATCAAGCAAGGATGCTCAGCTTAGCATTGTGTTAATAGTGAAATATCGAGTGCCAGGGCTCTAAAATCCTTTCCAGTGAATGGGTAAAGATACTTTGTCATTCTCTGCTGTGCTAGATGCTGCACAGAGCATAATATTACAGTCTGAGAGTATAATATGATCAGAAATATACATGGATTAATGTGCATAAAGAACATACTGGGAGCCAAATATTGAATTGATTTTAAAAGTAAATAGAGACGCCTGGGTGGTTCAGTCGGTTGAGCGACAGACTTCGGCTCAGATCATGATCTCAGGGGTCCTGAATTAGAGCCACACATCAGAGCTCGCTGCTTTCAGCACAGAGACAGTATCTGATCTTCCGTTCCCTTCTCCCTCTGCCCCTCCCCACTGTGCCTGCGCACTGTCTCAAAAATAAACGTTTTTTAAAAAGTAAATAAATTATTTATTTAAATTATGTAACTTATCTATATATCAAAAAAGTAAACTACGTAATGTCCAGACATTTAAAAAAATGTATCTGGGGGCACCTGGGTGGCTCAGTCAGTTAAGCGTCCGACTTTGGCTCAGGCCATGATCTCACAGCCAGTGAGTTCGACAGCTCAGAGCTGACAGCTCAGAGCCTGGAGTCTGTTTCAGATTCTGTGTCTCCTTCTCTCTATGACCCTCCCTCATTCATGCTCTGTCTCCCTCTGTCTCAAAAATAAAATAAACTTTTAAGAAAACGTATCAGTATTTATTGACATAAAAGACTTACATTTCATACGTTTCTAAGTAAAAACTGCAGACTACAAAATAGTACTATCTCATTTTATGCAAAATTTACAAAAAGACAGAAACCATATATATGGCAGAAAAATGCATAAAGTACATTTTAAGATATTATCATAGGTTTGTTGAGTGTGGGGTGATAATTGATTTCTATTTTCTTCTTTTCTGCATTTTCTAGGGTTTTTTTTTTCCAGTTAGAGTATATTGCTTTTATGATTGAAAAAAAATCCTATAAGACTAGTTCTAGAAACAATTACCAGATTAATCAAAGACAATTTTCTTTATATTAACTCTGTTTTCTTTCTCCTCAAGAAGGCTATGCCTCTGAGGTGTTTAGAATTCTGCCTTTCTTCACAAATTCCACAGGCTTCCCAGGGGGTTCCAATGATTGCCCCATGGCATTTAATGTCACAAGGTCAATGTCCAGCTCAATTAACAGCTGATAATATATCTTAAGCAACATCCATACATGAAGTGCATTCAGACTCTGGGTGGGGATCAGCCACTCCCAGTAATTTTGCTGCACCCTGACTTTTTCCTTTGTAAATCTCAACTGTCTGCTTCCAAAGCTAATTTGGAAATGAATTCAGCCTTAACATCCTTCCATAAGAGCTTTCTTTGAAATAAAAAAGGCTACAGAACTTTTTTCAAGTAGTTTTCCCTAAAACTGGATTTCATCAAAAATTTGGAATCTTTCTGATTTTTTCAGGTAATAAAAAGTCAGACATCGAAGGAAGAAAATATCTTTCCTTTTTTGTTTTTAATCTGTCTTTCCTAAGTTAATTGTGGTTGTTGTTGTTTTTTTTTTTTTTTCCTTTTTAGAGGCTGTTCACATTTCTACTCAGGAAAGAAGAATAAATGAATTCATTGGATTTTATATTTCCTTTGCATCTACATGCATCACTTTTCCATATCTACATAGCTTGCTGATTTGATGTACTTAAAAGCAATCTTGTCATCAATAATTTCAGAAAATCTTGTAATGTGCTTCTAGGATTATTTAGTCATTTAATTTCTATTTATCCTTCATACGTGGACATTTTGATTTATCTGTGGCAAACAGTGTTCGCTTATTTACAACAATGTCTTTAGTTAGCCTTCAGACTTTTTAAAAAGTTGTTTTAAAATCTATTTTGGCCAAGTTTGTCTGGGATCAGTGTTTGAATTTTATCTAAATGGGTGTTCTTGGCTTTACCCCACCTAATAAAATGTCAGGTTTGATTGTGCCATGATTATCCAAAAGATCACCCATACACCCCTGACTAAACCAGTTTCTGTTCATTCTACACACACTCTATGCCATGTGGGGCCATTCTACCTTGCTAGAATTAGTCATTTGTCTCATCCTAAAATCTCATCTCTTTATTTCATCTTGAATTAGGTAGCCTGACAACTGACAGGTAGATAATTGAAATTTTTAATTTCTTACCCGACCTAACATTTCAACTTCACCAGTTTCACTAGGAAACTGATTGTCAGTACCCTGGTCAGGCACTTTTTTTCTACTTTTTTATTATTAAAAAAAAATTATAATTATGGAATTTATGCTGGCAGAGATTACACAGAGAATACTTGCATAGAAAAATTTTGATGTCATTTCTAATGGCATTTTTCCCTCACAAAGACTGATAGAATTCCCTGAACTCCAGTCTAGATACACCATTTGTTACCCATCTTTCTCCAATTATCTCAAGACCACTTGTTTCACACCGGCCCCTCCCTCACATATCACCAAGCATTCCATTTCATCCAGTTAATGGTTTCCGCATTTTTATATTTTGACCTGACTTTTCTCCCATTTCCCACAAATGTCAAACAGCTTTCTACTGATAAATTGGATACCATTTTCCTCAAATAAATCATTGACTTCCCTCCAATGACATAGCATCAAATTCCTTTCAATGACTCTTGCTGCTTATCATGTGCTTTTCCTAACTTGCTGGTCTCTCTGTAATTTAGAAACCATTCTATCGACTTAAAACATTCTAAACCAACTTCCTGATGTTCTTGCTTCCTCGTCTATTCTCAGTAGCCCCCAAAGTCTTCTAGTTAACAATAATAGCAACTATTTGTCAACTACAATGTACTAACCCCTTCTGAGATGTTATAACTTATCCTCACCATGGGGGAAAAACTGTTCTTCCAGTTTTACAGATGAGGAAACTAAAGCTTAGGAATTCAAGTAACGTGCCCGGGCAAGCTCAGCTAGTGCCAGCTGGAGTTCAAATTCAGGTCTCTCTGATGCCAGTGCAACTTCTGTCTTTATGCCATGGTGTCATTCCCACCAGGGCACCCATGCCTGACCATCTTATCTGATTCATGCACCATTGCTCCTGTGTCGCCCATGACTCAGCTTCCTGCCTGCAGTACTAACCTACGCAAAGTGAGACTGGCATGGGACTAACCATACACAAGTTCCTCTCAAATTGCTATTGTGTGGCCATCTCTTAGGTCCTCAAAGTTCCTCCCAAATGCATTACTGTGTTTCCCTCAAAAACGTAATTCTTTTTCTGAAGTCTTCTCTGGTTCCTCAAGCTAACACTACTTTTCCTTCCTTTCTCAACAAAGCTGGTTATTGATTTATTACTTTTTTAGTGTGGCAGCAAATCAATACACCAGGAAGCAGTTTGTCAGATGATCCTAAGATTGCAGAACAATGATTTTCTTGGGGGAAATGAACACCAGGGCTTCCTATTTGAGAATTGTGGGTGATCCCTTCTTCCCAGCCCTTCTTTTGTTCTAAAGCAGAAAAAGTGGGTCTGGTGATTACTCACATCACATTTCCAGCTTTGCCATTCCCTTGGGCACTAACTTATTTTCTGGCATTTGGAAAAATTACTCCCTCAGGGTTTAATTGCAATTAGAGGAACAGGTTGGAGAGAACATCAAAATGCATTCTGGGAAAAAAAAATTTTAATGTGGAGGAAAGGAGCTAGGTGGTAAGAAGGAAGAAATTATTAATGTCAAAAATACATTTAACATAAACACAAAGCTAATAACTTACACTTAGAGTTCTTTCTATTTTTGTTATTTGGCTCTTGACAGGCAATTTTATTTACCTCTTTCTAAATTAATTATTAAATCAAACTGTTGCTTGGCATGTCTGCTTCTTCCCCAAATCATCTCGGCTGCCTCCAGCTGACAGTTCTGACATGCGCAGATAGCCCCTGACTGTGACCTGCTCACCTACGCTAAGACGTTGACAGCCCCTTTCTGACCCTTTAGGACACTGTTAGCCCTTCTGCAAAACAAATCACTGCTGTCTTAGCCACCTAAACTTTCTGTGGGGTCTCTTCAGCCTTTTAGGCTTTCTCTGTTTTAAAGAAATAGCTTTTTAAGAAATCACTATTCTTTTTAAGGCATTTTTGAGTAAGAAACTTCTTTTTTTGTGTAGTAAACTATAAAGGAACCCTTTTAAAAATACTTTATTTATTTTTGAGAGAGAGAGAAGGAGAATGTGAGTGGAGGAGGGGCAGAGGGAGAGGGAGAGACAGGGAATCTTAAAGCAGGCTCCATGCCTAGCGCAGAGCCCCATGTGTGGCTCCAACTCTCGACCGTGAGATCATGACCTGAGCCAAAATCAAGAATCAGACACTTAATGGACTAAACCACCCAGGCACCCCTAAAAGAACTCTTTTTCACATACCGAACCTGAGGTCAAATTCATTAATCAAGTGCCTAAAAATTAGATTCAATCGCAGATTGCATCTTTGCTTACTCTTCAGAACGCTAAATTACCTACTCCTACATGCTGGAGTCCTGGCTCCTTGAAATGATGCCTGTCACTTCCTGTGTGTCTCATATTACATAGTTATTTTTTAAGAATTTTATTCTGCTGTAATGTTTTTATGTCAGTAAGCCACTTTAAATTCTCTTTGGAACAAAGCAGGGTATATATAAAGAAATTAAATGTCTGGAAAGGATCCTAGACCCAGGAACTAAGATGTGCCACTGTTACCTGTAGGATCTGGAACAGGTCACTCAAAAGTTCTGAGTCTCAGTTTTCTCATCTGCAGAATTATAGGGTTAGCACAAAATGATCTCTAAGGGTTTTTTTTTCTTATTCCAATCTTGGGGTGCTAGAATTGCCAGTCAATGGAACAGATAAAAATCGAGGAAATATCTAAACAGCCACAGGGCTGAATATACTCAGTCGGCACTTAACATTCATTCCCACTTCCTTCCAGTGTGCATTTCTGTACTGCAGAGGCTGCAAAACTAAAAATTACATTATCCAGTCTCGCAGCTAGGGTCCTGGATACAAATGAGGACAGCTAGATGCATTTGCATGAGATTTTAAAGGTGGAAATGAAAGAGGAACTATCTTGGTGCTTTTGGTTGCTGTTGGGAAACAATCTCGTGGAGCGGCTAGTATCCTGTCTCCAGCTTCCTGGAGCAGGAGGCAGCTGTAAGGGGGGTAGATGTCGCACTCCATGCTCTAGACCTAATCACTACCTTCCACTGAGGGTTGTCAAGAAACATTTGTGAAAGCAGTGTTCGTGGCTTCCCAGGCCTGGCTTTCTTAGCACCCATCTTATATTTTGTGATTGAGATTATAGCACCTTGAGAAGGTCATATCCATGATGTTCTACAAGCATTGCTTGTCTCCTGTTATAGCCTGATTCTCCATTCTCCTAATGGTTTTGTGAGTAACCAGCTCCCTGTATTGAATTCCTTTTTCCTTAAACTACTGAAGGGGATCAAAATATTTTACCCCAAAATGTTCTATGTTAGCATAAGCATTATTTTGAACGGAAGGCAATTGAGAAATAGCAGACACAGAAAAACTCTCTACTCTCTTCCCTTATGCTTAAAAGCAGGGTATAAATTTCCCTTTGAGAAAGTGTCTCCTCCCCCTTCTCCAATACCAGGAAAAAGAGACAACTCTTTGAGGCTGTCAAATGCAACACCAACTTGAGTCTACAAAAACAAGTCTTACTAAAATAACCTTAACTTCCATTAGTCTCCCCTCATATATTCACTTTCCCACAATTTGCCACCCCTAGAAGCCCAAAAACTTTGTCTTTGTCTTACCACTTCACAGATTTATCACTTTATTGTTAAAATGGTATGTAAGCTCTCAGGCCTAAACATATCTTTGGGTTTTCATTTCCTTTTCTGTGAGACCCCCATATACACATAAAAATTAAAATATTAACATCAAGGGGCACCTGGTTGGCTCAGTTGGTTAAGCATCCAACTCTTAACCTCAGCTTGGATCATGATCTCACAGTTCATGGGATTGAGCCCCCACGTTGGGCTCTGTACTGATGGCATGGAGCTTGCTTGGGATTCTCTCTCTCTCTCTCTCTCTCTCACTGTGTGTGTGTGTGTGTGTCTCAGTCTCTCCCTCTCTCTCTCAAAAATAAATACATGAAGTTTAAAAAAATTAATATTAACATCAAATAAAATTTATGTGCCTTTTTGCCTGTCTTTTGTCAGTTTAATTTGCAGGATTTCGGTCAATGAACTGTTACAAGATACAGGAAAAAGTTGGTTTTTTTTAACCCTACAACACCTGGAGTCGTTTTTGATGTCTTTCTTCTAGCCTAATTTATTTTCAGGTTCTAGTTTCTTCTTCCCTGGTTCTTGCTAAGTTTTATTTGTCCATGTATAATTTGTTTACATGATGCAAACCTGGTTTGACAAGTGAAAAATGTAATCAAATTGGTCCTATGAGACCTTTTATAATACCCATTGCAAGGACTTGTTTTTCCTTTTTTTTACCTTTGAATCAAGCCAAATGTTCTTCCAAACTTATTCAGCACTCAGTGTGATTATCTCTGTGCCATGGCACATAATGACCTAGGGATTTTTTTTGGAAACTATTTACAATGTTTCTTTCTGCATTTCTTTGCCTCTGGTTTGATCTGCTATTTTGAGTTCAGACTTTTCTCCTTCAGATATCTGAATTAATACATATATAAGATCCTGAAAAACAGGGGGGTACCTTGTGGCTCAGTCAGTTGAGCATTCAACTTCAGTTCAGGTCATGATCTCCTGCTCTGTGGGTTCGAGCCCGGCATTGGGTTCTGTGCTGACGGCTCAGAGCCTGGAGCCTGCTTCGGATTCTCTGTCCCTCCCCCACTGATGCTCTGTCTCTGTCTCTCAAAAATAAACATTAAAAAAAATTGTTGAAAGATCCTAAAATACATTATCCACTATATATTTTTAACTTTTTACTTTGACATAATTGTAGGTTCACAAAAAGTAGCAAAGAAAGTCTCTAACTTTTCTAACACACATCATGCCACATTATTTCCCTCTTCAAAAAGCTGAAGTCAGAAGTGACATCATGGAAAATGGCAGAGAAGGAAATTCTATGGCTTCATCCCTTCATAAAAGCAATTAAGAGTGGTGATGGTTGCACAACAATGTGAATGTAATTAATGTCACTGAACTACTAAAAATGGTTAAAATGTCAAATTTTATGTGCATTTATATACATTTACTATAATAAAAAAATTGAATTATGCATGAGACAAAATCAACTTAATAAAATTGCTTAACAAAATTGTCAATCAACTTTTGCAGAACTCTGGAATCTAGTCAAAAATTAACAGCAATCAGGGAAAACCTAATGATGACAGAAGCTACCACACTTTAGTAAAAGCATTGTGGTATTTCAGGTTGCCCATCTACCGTGGCCCATCCCCAGAGTAGTAATGCCCAAGAAGTTAGTAGCATGCATTCCTGGTATAGGTTGGCAGTGTTGGAGGGAGTGATATGGATATGAGTCTCAAAAAAACTGTGGTAGTGTGTTTCAACTTCTTTGGTAGCTCCCTAAAGGACCAGCCAAGGGCCTGTCTTTGTTTTGCTTGACTCTGAGCATTCCCAGGTCTGGGGTGACTTCCCAGGCAGCATTTGCAGAAAGTATTTAAAAGCACAAGCATTGGCCATGGGAACCTGGAGCAAGGGATAGCAGTCAGGACAAGCAATAGACAAATGAGAAAACCCCAAGGGGAAAAAAAAAACATAGGGAAAAGTGATACATGGAGGATAGGGCTTTTAAAAGCTCCTACACAGTACTAGGGAATTGATAAGACCAGGCACATTCCCAGAGCTGGATATATGGCCAGAAAAGTCCTGAAAAGACTTGAAGCTTTTACTCCCGACTGACCTTCAGGCTATGAGCAAACAGGAAAAGGCAGAGTTGTAAATGGCCTGCCTAACTGTTTAAGAAGTATTCCCACACAAAGCCAATTTTCAGACTTGGAAGAGTGTTTTTCATTTTTCTTTTTTGCCTTTAGGCATTTAAGGAAATTCTGTCAAAATACTAGATGACCATTAAGCTAATAGAAGACAGATTTCTGTAGCCACACACAACAAAGAATACAGATTTTATTAAAATTGTTTAGAAAGGCCACTAAACAAGCCAGCAACAACTCAAAAGAAGCCTCATTAACAAAACTCAGGAAGTGGAGAGAATCTGATCTTCAAAGCTGTCACATTATAATATTAAAAATGTTCAGTTTTCAACAAAATATTGTGAGTTATACAAGGAAACAGGAAAGTATGGTTCACTGACAGGAAGAGAAAAAGAAAGTAATGGAAAGTGTCCCCAAGGAAACACAGGCATTGGATTTACTAGACAAAGACTTTATATCAACTGTCTTAAAGATGCTATAAGAGATTAAGGACACCACAGACAGAATCAAAGGAAACCAAGAGAGTGATGTCTCACAAAAATGATCTACGCATTCAGTGCCATCCTTATCCAAACCCCAACAGTATTTTTTACAGACATGGAAAAGTTGATCCTAAAATCCATATAGGTTTGCAATAGCCAAATCATCTTGAAAAAAGAAAAATTTCCAACAAGGCTGCAAAAATCATCCAGTGGAGAAAGAATAGTCTCTTCAACATATGATGCTGGCAGAACTGGATGTCCCCATGCAAAACAATGATGTTGGACCCTACTTCCCACCACAAAAAATCCACCCAACATGGATCGAAGACCAAAATGTAAGTGTTAAACCTGTACAATTCTTTGAAGAAAACGTTGAGGAAAATCTCAGTGACCATGGATTTGGCAGTGGATCTTAGACATGACACCAAAAGTGCAAGGAACAACAATAATAAAAAAGATAAATTGGAATTAATTAAAATGAAAAATGTTTGTGCACCAAAGGACACTGTCAAAAGAGTGAAAATATAACCAGAGAATGGGAGAAAATATTTGCACGTTATATCTCTGATTAGAATCTAGCATCCAGAATATGTAAAGAACTCTTACACCAACCCCAGGAAGACAGTAAAATAAAATAAAATAAAATAAAATAAAATAAAATAAAATAAAATAAAATAAAATAAAATGGATAAAGGACTTAAATAGGCATTCTTCCAAAGAAAATATACCAATGGCCAACAAGCACATGAAAATATGTTCAACATTACTAAAAATTAGGGAAATGCAAATCAAAACCACAATGACATTCCACTTTATACTCACTAAAAGGGTTATAATTTTTTCTAATGGAAATAGTAAGTGTTAGCGTGACTGTAGAAAAATTGGAATTCAAGTACTTTACTAGTGGGAATGTAAAATAATGCAGTCGTTGTGGAAAACAGTTTCTGAAAAAATTAAGTATAAAATTACCATATGACCCAACACTTCCAATCTTAATTATATCCTCAAAGAACTGAAAAGAGGCACTCAAAATCTTGTACATAAATGTTCATCACAGCATTATTCACACGACACTAGCCAAAAGGTAGAAATAACCCAAATGTCCATGAAATCATGAATGGATAAGAATGTTGGTTTATCCAAACACTGGATTACTCAACCATGAGAAGGAATGAAATACTGATGCATGCTACATACGACATGGATAAGCACCAAAACCATTACAGTCGGTGAAAGAAGCCAGACACATAAGGTCACAGGTTGCATGATTCCATTAAATGAAATATCCAGAATAGGTAAATCCTTAGAGACAGACAGTAGATTCAGTTGCTGCCAGCGACTCGTGGGGAAGCAGAGTAATGAGTGACCGTTCAATGGGCACAGGGGTTCTTTTTAGGTGATGAAATATTTTGGAACCAGATAGAGGTGACAGCTGCACAAAATTGTAAGTGCCCCTGAATTGTTCATTTTAAAATTGTTAATTTTATGTTATGTGAATTTTACCACAATTTAAAAAAGCAAAACCTGAAGCCCCTTTCCCTTGTCTACACAATAAAGTACAAACTCCTCACTTACTCTGGCATTCTACACTTTCCATTATCTGACTCTGTCTCTTTCCAGCTTTGTCTCCTTCCATATCCCAAACTCATCAGAGATGTACTGGCAAATGTGTGAATCTTTTATGCCCTCACTCACCTCCACACCATTGCACATGAAATATCCTTTCTTTCTCCTCCCTACTTTGCTTGACTAACTCCTACTTCTTCAAGGTTCTGCTCAGATTTACCCTCTCTGGAGAGCATTCCCTGCCCCCCCACCCCCCAATCTTACTCCCTAGCTCCAGCTGGAGTATAGATTTAACGGTAGGATCCTACAACACCCTTTGCACACTACAGTTGTCACACTGTCTTCTAATTACCTCCTCCTCCAAAATGTGAGGTTCTCAAGAGCAGAAATTGTGCCAGAAATATCTCCTGGCAGTAGTCCTGGCACACAGCACATGCTCGTGAAGTGTTGAATTGATCAATTTTCTCCGGCATGCTTTTTGAACCTAACTTCTGTTTCTTCACCTTAGACTATAGTCTAATACAGTCAAGTATCCTCACCATCGTGGGCCACTGGTCACCAGGAGCCTCAGAGAGTGTGGATCCTCATAGACACATGACCTCTGAAGAAACATCCCAGCATTCATGCCCTTTTTCTGGTGGATCAGTAATGCCATCATTATTCAATGAATACAAGGGGAAGGACACGAGGACCTTGAAGTCAAAGGCATAAAATCCAAGTTCTTGTTGCACCATTCACTTGTACAACCTTGGCCAGGTCACCTATGCCCTATGGGATTCATTTTCCTCATCTATAAAATGGGGATTAAAAATAACTGCCCTGTCTTATTCACAGAATCACTTGAGGATTAAAATGAAATCAATGTATTCGCATAGATTCTATTTCCTAAATTTTATAGCCCTCAACACTTTTCAAGTCCATTCATAAGAGGAATTTAGAGTCAACCAAAATTGACCACCTTCCCAGTCAGGGTCAGCAATTTTTTATTGAATACATATAACTAAGTAAAAATTCTAACACAGTAAAGAAATACGAATGATTATGTATTCATTTTCCTTGTCTCTAAAATAGCATTCTTGAGACTTATTCTTAGAAATAGTCATGTTCTGGGGAGTTTCTGTCCCACATACATGAATAACTGAGGTAATAGGGATAAGCTGGAGGGTCTGCCTGATCCTGCTATCCTGGTACCTGATCTGTGACTGCATGTTAGGAAACAGGATGCTGGGGGGCAGTTACGCCCATGTTCATGACACAATGAAAGCTGTTTAAACTCCTACCCAGATCTGACAGTATAACCAAAATCCACAATAAATCACTCCCTAGCTTGAGACTGGAGTAAATTCTTTAGAGAATGAAGTTGATTTTAAGCTTTATTGAGGAAAGATTGCCTTATACTTTCCAATGAGCTGTGTTTTTAAAAATGTCATTCTTGCCCTGATATATTCATGACCCCATTTCAGGACTCCCACTAGTGATGACTTAAGGGTCACTTTAACCTGTCTATTCATCATAAAAACCTAGAGTCAATTAAGATTGACCACCTTTCTCAGCCATCGTCTACAATTTTTTTCTTTGCTGTTAATGGCTAGCCCATAACAATAGTAAAATGGATAAATAAAGGCAATCATTAAGTGGTTACTTTAGGCTCCTTTTGTATTTGCTTGCTATGAAATAAATAACAAATCCAATGTAAATAAAGTTATTCTTGTCATAACCAATTTTAGGGGCATGAAATGGTCTAGGAAAAAGTTTCGGTCCACGTGAGTCCCGAAAGCTTGATAAAGTGAGGGGATGACCACTTCTTCAAATAGCAGAAATATTGTCTTCTACTTTCAATTCGCAATAGTCTGAAAGCTGTTCTCTTTTCCATCAAAATTAAGAGCTGCTTTTATTGCTTCCCTCTTCCCTCAGACTGTCCTTACCAACAAAGCAAAGCATAACTAGAGAGAAGAAAGTGAAAAACACCTAGACACAACTCTTTCCTGGGCAACAGCACTTTACAATCTGCACAGAAGATTCTGAAGTAAAGCCAAGTTTCTTAAGTTCTAGTTGTGCTTGAATCCGTGCAAGAGTAAATTAAGGACAGTGATAGCCTGAGCAAGGGACAGATGATGCATGAAGGCTAAGTCTAAGTTTAGATCCAACTCTAAACATTGAGCCATTACCAACTGTCCACAAAATTAATAGTAAATTCGTATGCAGCCTGGCACAGAGCAGGGAAGAACGATGGAGTAGAATGACCGAAGGAGATGAAAGATGTAGATTTCCTGAATGAGGAGAGATTGGAAGCTAACATCCCAACCCAACCAACCCAACCAATCACAGCCACACTGGCCTGAAACATGTCTTTACCCAGGCCATATCCCTAGCAAATTCCTACTCTTTCTTCAGGACTCAGTTCACTTACCATCTCTTCTGTGAATCCTTTCATTCCCCAGATGCTCCACTTCCTGGTGTCATAGATCTTTGTTCATTTCCCTATTAAAGCACTTACCACATTGAATTGCAAAATCTTGGCATACTTGCCTGTTTCCCATGTCTTATAGCTTTGTGTTCCTTGAACTCAGCAAACTGTCCAGCATTGAGCAGAGGCTCATAAATGTTTTTTGAACAGTTAGTGAATCTCCCATTCCCCCTCTCACCAGCCAGCTATCTACCTCCACCATAGCCTTGAAATCTCAGGTCTTATTTCCTTACACAAGGTCCCAGATTATAATCCTCTTTGAGATACTAACATAGGGAACTAAGTTTTGGCTGCAAGATCTTAACAGCATCATTAATTGTGGTCATGGGGAACATGCAGGTTGCCTAACAAAAGCCAGAATGTACGGCCTTACAGTCTTGGCTACCAGTGAATTTATATCAAAGACCAAAAAGTAGACCAAGACGTCTAAATATAAGTTCACGTATGCTCTGCTCTACCCACGGTGGTAGAAGAAAGATAAGACAACTACACAAAATAAATACTACCCTGCATGCTTTAAGATTTTTCAGCAGACTTTCTGGTGAAGATGTATTATGAGGATGAATAGAGAAGGGAGGAAATAAATATCTGATTTGGTACAAGTTTGGGTTTATGATAGCACATATACACTGCGCTCTTCTAGCATGTTCCGTTGTGCCTGGAAGCCAGGTTGCATGGCTTAGGTTTTCCTTGCCACTCCTTATCCATTTCCTACCCTTCTGTGTCTTGCTCTCTGTCCTAGGAGGCTGCCCAGGATTGATGCATCATTGCCCTCTGGGAATCACCAGCCAAGATCACAGAGCAGAGAGAGACTGCAGTCTATTTCCCCTGCCTTAGGGGTTCCATGACAGCTCCTCTTCCACGCCCCAGCTCTCCCCAGACTTGTAATCCTTTTCCTGGTGGTGCTGCCTTCTGTTTCCTAGAGAAAGCCTGACTGATAGAATAGTCGCCTGCCCGCAACTGGAAAAACATGTGTATAAGCCCATTGATTTTTGCCCATTTCAGAAAGATCACAAGCTTTGGTAGAACAATAGATAGTTCCTCCTGGCAACTGTTTTGAACACCGACAATCTGACCCCACCAGGGACAAATGTCTGAAGCTGCACCTCTCCTTACTGCCACAACTGACCTCTTCATGCACAACCATGGCTCACTTCCTTTCACTTCAGTAAACCTGCTGTAAGCATCCTTACTGGTTCCTCAGTGTCAATAAAAAAAAAAAAAAAGAGAGAGAGAGAGAGTGAATATCTAGGAAGGCTCTTGTGGCCATGTGGTATCTGTGTCAGATTTTACTTGTGTTCTTTTGTTTAAAAACATTTTGGATTCCCTTGGGATTATTACTGATGCACAACCACATTTTCAGAAAGATTCTTTAATTCTTGACAGAAAAGCAGCTCACCTGTTCTCTGACCATTTTTCAAAATGGATTGAGTTTCATCATTACTTGCACCCCTCCCTTTCCAGGTGCTGGATGCTTAGAGTAGATCCCTCAGGCATAAGGATGGTGTTGTCTGTCACTTCTAAGTGATACTTCCAAGTGCTTTTCTCTAGAAAGGCAGACTCTTCTGGGAGTTAAAGATGATGAATGCCAAAAATTGTTTTTCAGATGTTTGCGGTTTAATGGAACACAGAATGTGCATTGTCGGGTAGCACCAATGTTCATTTTTAAGCTTTCCTTATGTTACCATATATTTGCCTAAAATATTATGTAACTTTGGCTTTCTATATGCCTACATTTCTGTGCAATGTTCTTAAGACTCCAGACATTCTAAAGCCCATTTTAAAAATCACCACCAGCAACAACAACAAAAAATTTAAGTCCTTCGGCAACTGCATTCAGGTAGGAGCGAAGAATTTAATTTGAGGCTGAAAAGTAAGGATGCTTACAGGAATCCCAGATATGGCCCAGTACTATATGCCTGAGAATTGCTTCATATAAATACCCTTCTCATTGTATTAAAACAACTGTTTCGTATATAAATAATATCTACAACATCAGCCGTATTCAGAGACACAGACCCTGGTGTTATTGAGATGAATAGTTATTCTCAGCGGTGGGTCCCTGAAAACCTGATTTTTTTAGAGTGATGGCTTTCAGTCAGCAGGTATTTTCTGGGTTTCTATGGCATTCGTGGAGGCTAATGTCCCCCACCCACCTCAGAGGGTCAGAAGACAATATTAACTTATCCTTTGTTCTGTCTGGAATTTGCCATTAAACTCGTTAGCATAACAAGAGGGAAGGAAGAAAGAGCAACACCCCTGCCCTTGGGGACATCTAAGAAGCCCGAGCACACCAGGCAAAGTAAGCCCACTAAAGCTAGGTCCATATGAAGAGAATGTTCCCCAGCACTATTAGAATGGCCAAACAGGAATGCAGCCTAAAGAAGTTTATTTTGACCCCCTGTACTGTATGTTTAGGAGAAGAGCTGATCAAAATGAATTTGAATTCACTTTACCACAAAGCCCTTCTACATTGTCATGGCTAGAAGCATGTTAATTAGTCATGAAGACCACTGGAGTCCATATCATTGCCTTTTGAGCACATTATATTTAAGCTAATTAAGCAGTTATTGAACCTATAAAACTGTACCTACCAAGCACTCTACCAGATACCTGCATAGAGGCTTACAGGAATACAGATAATCAAATATGGGGGGGGGGGGGCAGGGATGGAGGGGCCCCTGGGTGGCTTAGTCGGTTAAGCCTCTGACTCTTGATTTTGGCTCAGGTCCTGATCTCATGGTTCATGAGTTTGAGCCCCACATCAGCCTCATGCTGGCTGTGGAGCCTATTTGGGATTCTCTCTTTCCCTCTCTTGCTCTCAAAAATAAATAAATAAACTTAAAAAAAAATCAAATATGGTTCCTGGTCTTAAGACTACTACCTGGCTGGGATCATAATCAGATTAATATGGTTGGGGAGAAATAAGTTCATGCCCAAACAGGTTGATTGTTTGGAGTAGGGGTTGACTCCTTTGGAGCTAAGGTAGACAACCATGTCAGTAACAAGAATGAGCTTGAGATGATCAAAGTGCTTCCCATCTAGCTGTTTGGTAGTATAACCTGTCTCTCAGGCAAATCCCAACTGTCCTACCAGATCCTTCCAGAGCTGCAATTTTACTCCTTTTCTTCAGGAGGAACTAAGCTGTCTGGGATGCTCAGTTTACAGAAATGGCTTATGGAGCTTTAAGATGGACATGATTTCTATCTTTTTAAAAAACTAATTCTACCTTACTCACAATCCAATGCAAGTTCCTCCAGACCTAAGGAAATAGTTTTCAAAGCATATTTTAAGGGTCTCTTACATCAAAATCAGCTAGGTATATGTTAAAATTAAGTTTTCTGGACTGTACTAACCTCTAAGACCTACTAAACTGGTAGAATAGCTCAAGAATCTTAATTTTAATAAGTATCTCAGGTTGTTATGCCTCTACCACCAACAGTTTGATAACCTGTGTTAAGGGGCTTTGTTTATTTTTTTTTTTGGCATCTTCCTAACCTTATTCTTACCAATTAAATCTGTATTAAGAATCATCCTGGCTCGGGGCACCTGGGTGGCTCAGTTGGTAAGCATCTGACTTTGGCTCAAATCATGATCTCACGGTTCATGATTTTGAGTCCCACATCTGGTGAGCACGAGCCCCACATTGGGTAAAACATGAGCCCTGCTTTGGGTAAAACATGAGCCCTGCTTCGGGTGAACCCCACTTCTCTCCCTTTCTCTCTTTCTCTCCCTCTGCCCTTCCTGGGATTCTCTCTCTCTCTCTCTGCCCCTTGTTCACTTGCGCCCTCTCTCTGTTTCTCAAAAAAAAAAAAAAAAAAAGAATCCTCCCTGCTAGTTACGTTGTTTTCTATGTTGCAGGAATTACTAGCCCCAAGGCCCTTGGATTTCTACAAAACCCCTGGATGGACTTCAAGACAAAAACCCCTGAACATATACGCAGAATTGTATGCAAGGGTATGTTTTTTTCTGGGGTAAGATTCCATAGATATCTTCAGATTATCAAAGGAGCTCCAAGACATAAAATAGTCAACCCACTGCTTTATGGAACTGATTATATGTAAACCCTAGGTCCCCATCGTTGAAATTAGTTTCCCCATGGAGTCAATACATGCATGGATACAAAGCAACCTAAGCAACAGAATTCTCAAGCTAATAAAATGAATCGACATTTATTGAGCATCCTGGGTGATTATGATGCAGTGAACACATATTCATTTCTCACAACAACTCTTCAGCTCCTTACAGTGGAAAGTAGCATTATCGCTATTTATGTTCCTAATAACAATAATTTATCGAGCATTTACTATTTGCCAAATTTATTCTAAGCACTTCGCATAGAGAAGCTCATTTATATCTTACAACACCTCTATAGCTAAAGTGGGTTCTACTATTACCTTCATTTTACAGATGAGGAAACTGAGGCTTCCCATGAACTCCTTTCCCCTCATTTCCACATCCTTAATAACAATAATAGCAAAAGCAGTAGTAAAATAATAATAATAATAATAATAATAATAATAACTAACTTTCATTGAACTCGTTATGTGCCAGGTACTATTCAAAGCACTCGTTTTAGAGAAGAGGAACCTGAGGCCCAAAAAAGCTTAGTAGCCTTTCAAAAGCCAGCCAACCAGCAGTAGAGAGAGCCAGGATTCAAGTTCCAGCCTGCCCAGAGAGCCCACATCCATCAGGCTCTCTACTATCACAAGTTCTGGACTCTGCCTTACTGAAGAATTAGTGATCAGGAGGGCCTGAGTTTCCGTGGATGCGCCTCTCCAGTCTAATGGATTTCTTTTCTTTCCTCTTTTAAAGCTCGATTTACGCGACAGGCTGCTGGGACTAGCCCTCCCCCCAAGTTTCCACCGGCATTCTACTGCCACCTTGCACTGCAGATGAGTCCCGGGTGACAGTACACCCAGCCACGCTCGCTCGGCTCTACCCGGGTTCCCAGACCACACAAGGTCACACCAGTTGCTCCGGGATGTTGGAGCTCTCGGTTACAATCACAGACACAATAGGACCCGACAGCCCTGCCTGCTGGCAGGAGAACTGGGCGGTATCATATTTCAAGTCTTGCCTATGCCTAACGCTTTGAGACCATTCAGAGCCCGGTTAAAAAAACACAGTCACGACTCTCCTCCAGGCTGGGGCTGTTGATTTTGTTAGGTGAGATCACTTGAGGAATATAAAACGCAAGAGAAAGAGTGGCAAAAAGGAAAAACAATAGGTGGATAGATAGGGTCATACAAAAGTCACAGAGCAGAGGAGGAAGAGCCCAGCACAGCGTTCTGCTCACTTTGAACCTAGGGTTTAAGAACCTAAGGAATTAATTCTTATTTGTTTGACTCCCTTCCCAACTATACAATGTTTACTTGCACAGTGGCTTTTAATTCAGCATGTGTGTGTGTGTGTGTGTGTGTGTGTCCGTGTGTGTGTGTCTATAAAAGGGGCTAAACTATGACTCTCTTAAAAAAAATCTCGACAGAGCAGTGTTTCAGAGCCCAGCATACACACTGCAAAGGTTTTGTGTTCAAAGCACACAACATTCGTATGGCTGACCATCTATTTATGCTGGGCTTTTAATGTTATGCAAGACTTTTTCCTTCCTTTATTCACCACTTAGTGACCATGCTGATTCAACATTTTATAGATGCATAAATTTTCCTTTAGAAGCTGTGCGGAGAATGTGCACCTCCCTGGGCCAGTTTCTTATTGAAATCAGATGATGCAGAAGGTATCCTCTCACATTTCGGTGAGAGGCTGCCCCCTAGTGAAAATTTTCAGCTACACATTCAGCCTACAAATTTATTGTTGCAAACACTGCAGAGGTTTCTTGACACAAAGGAGAAATGTCCTTCAGTTGTCAGGGATGTGACAGCGTTGTGTAATTTAACCATCAATCAGATGTTGCTTTCCTTTCAACTTCCCCGGCCTATTTTTGGTACGTCTCGGTGTTCTGTAAAGTTTTCTTTGATATTTCAAGATGTCTCTGATTTTAAAATATACATACAAGATAAATACAAAAACATAATATAAATAAAATATTCTGAAATATAAACAAAAACATCTTCATGAAACAAAGTGAAAGATGATGACCAGTGCCCTTTCCTTGTTGTTTTGACAGTGAGCTGTATGTGTATTTCCATTTCTACTTATTTCATTTGGCTATCTCATGGTATTCTTTCCTATCGAGGGTAGCTACGTAAAGTAAATGATTTTTGCCTTTAGAAGGTGACTGTATCCACATTGTAAATACTTTAGTGGTCAATGCCTCTATTTTTTTTTTAATTTTTCAATGTTTATTTATTTTCGAGAGACAGAGAGACAGAGCGTGAGCAGGGGAGGGGCAGAGAGAAAGGGAGAGACAGAATCCGAAGCAGTCTCCAGGCTCTGAGCTGTCAGCACAGAGCTGGATTCAGGGCTTGAACTCACGAACCAAGCCATGAGATCATGACCTGAGCCAAAGTCAAAAGTCGGACGCTTAACTGACTGAGCCACCCAGGCGCTTCACCTCTATTTTTAATTGAAGTCTAACATTTGTCCTCATGCAGGTCTTGGAAATAATTCAGATGAAGCATTCTACATAGTGCCTTACAAGCCTTAACTCGTTACTACAAAATTATCCAGTTTAGACAAAAGTTACTTTGAATGCTAAACAAGAATACGGTTAATGTTTTGCTTACGGATTATTTCTACATTGCTGTACAGAGATGAAATAGTTTTCATGACAAGGTTAAACGTAGACTCTCCATTAAAAGCTAGTGTTGAGAAACTTTAAAAAAGTGGCCAATTTGACCTTCTTTGTTATTGTTTCTCCCTCTCCCAGTACTCCCATCTATCTAACATCAGTAGAAACGATACTCTGTTGCCTGAACTAACCTTTTTGAAACTTTTAAGACTTAAAGATTAAAAAAATCAGTGACTGTGAACAATTGTTATAACATCTGGGTGTTTGGAAACACTCCGCTTTGCTCTTCTGCTGTCTAATTTTGTACAGATTCCATCCAAGATTAGAATCAAAGGGTGTTCTTCATTTTATTTTGGTGATTCTTCCATGGATTTTAAGCTCTTTAGAATCAAAGTTCTTTTAGTTTCTTCTACTCATGTACACTGATGAATATCCTCCATTTTGTAGGTGGTGAGGACTAATTCGGGTGAAACTCACAACAACGCTATGGGAGTGGTATCAGTATACTGTCTTTAGAGTTAATGAGACTTGGCTCAGAGAAGTTGGGTCACTTTCCCAAGGATACACAGCTCATTAATAGCCATCAGAATTCAAACCCTAACCAGTTGAGGCCAAGCCCTGTGCTCTTTCTCATCAAGATTGTTCTACATCCTGCTTTGGCTTGTTGTTTACTAAATCTTAAAGGCATAGGCCATACTGTCCTTACTTAAGAGAGAAAATTACATCAAGGAAGGCTAAAAAGCCAGGAGGTGCACACAAATGTCAGCATTTCTCTGTTGAGGTCAGTCAGATGTTCTAAATTAAGAAAAGCTACTCTTGTTGATTTGGGGGAAGAATGAATGGGAGCTGTCCCTAAGCAAGTGAGAAGTATTGGTAATGCCTCTCTTCAGGGAGTCTCACTGAGGCTGCACCCTTTTCCCCAGTCGTGAATAAGTTATGAAGGTGAAATTTCTCTACTTACACAAAGACATTGTCATAATGCAAAAGAAGGGGGCTTCAGATAGACATTGCTAAGAGCAGATGGCATTATCTGAAACAACAAACAAACTGCCCCTTGTGGGATTATTGTATCATGGGAGCTCGAAGAGCTGCTCAAACAACAATACCCATAAATTGTGATTCAGAATTGGATTTGAAATTTCACGGCTGAGGGAATATTGGCAATATTTTTTCCTTCGGTTATTAAACTGAGTAGTTGGTTTTTCTTTGTTTTCTTTTTTGTTTTTTGTTTTTTGCCTTTTTGTTCTTTTGTTGTTTTTTGTTTGTTTTTTGTTTTTTTTGGTTTTTTTGTATTTTGGGTGGGTGTTTTTTTTTTGTTTTTTTTGTTTTTTTTTGTTTTTTTTTGCTTTCTTTTGTTTTGTTTTGGTCCATTACCTACACTCAGGATGAACAACAACAAAGAATTGTTGCTTCTGGAAGTTTCTGAATCTTACAAGAATGTTTAATCTGCCTTTTAAAAAGTCATAGCCAGGTGATCCACAGTTATTTTTCTTTTTAAAAAATATGAATTCAGTTATGCGAAGAAGCAGACAGTGGTCAATGAAGTAATTGTTCAGCAAATATTTACTTGCTGTCTTTGGGAGAAACATCCTTACTTCCCTTCCTGGTGGTTTTCCTTGACCATGTGATTTGCTATGGCCAGAGGAAGGTGGGTGTCAGAATATGCCAGGTGCAAGCCTACGCAGTGAGAGACATCACATTTCTGTGCTCAATCCCCTGGCCCTATCTGTTCACTGACACCTTCACGCTTATTCATAGGACAGAGTCCCAGTAAAAGCCTATTTACTATTATCCTAACAGGCCCTGTTATCTCACTTCCCAGCTACTTTGCAGTAGGCAAGGCGAAACTGCTAGATGTAAACTTGCTGGTAACAAGGTAAAAGGTAACTGCATCACAGAAGGAGGAGACAGAAATACCATAAAAAGGTAACACAAGGTTTCAAAATCATAGGAAGCTAGGACAAATTAATAGGAAGATAAAATCCCTAAGTGTGTCATTTTCCCGATAGGAAATAAATAAAATAGAGGAGTTCAATCAATTCCAAAAAAATTTACTTCGAAAATTGCTTAAACAGTAGTTCTTAGGGTTTTTGGAGTATAGTCCATTTTGAAACACCTGTAAAAAATATGGATTCTCTCTTTGGAAGAAAATGCATGTGAGGAAACACCACAAAATCTTCCATATAATTTTAGGTTGTTCAGTCCCTAGAACTGATTCATGAACACTGGGATTTAAACCACTATTTTAAGATTAAAAAAAAAACAATTTTACTTCCAGGAGGGGTGTAATTTAATTATCAGAATTTTTTTTATTCTTGTGAAACATAATTCCAGATAAATGAGGCATCCTGGAATTCATAAAGCTATAAATAGGTCTTTGCCAATTACCACCCTATTACTGCATAGACTGGCCCTGGAAGAGATTAATGATCTTTACATCTCCTAGGACTTCATGTGATATTCCACATCTCTCAACTTCATTTTTTTGAACTTCAAGTTTACAAGAGCTCAATAATTAGATCATTGTTCTATACTTTCATGTCACTGGTCCATTGCTTGTTAGAAAAATAGAAAGCCATTGGATCCATTTTATTCTTTTTGGTAATACAATAAGGTATTTTTTTCCCACATCTGCCCCTTAACTTAAATTTCCTCTGTGAAATATGAGGCATCCATCTTGCTTTTGCTTATGGAAACCTCTACTTTATGAGTAGATATTGAGTTTTCAATGTCAGATCCTTGAACATTTATTTTTCCAACTCCTTATTCTCTCATTCAAAAGAAAAAAAAAAGAGCCCCAAACTGACAGTTATTATTATAGATATCACAACAGTTCACCATTCTGCAGCCACAATTGGTAGTCCACAGGATCAAATACATAGATTTTAAAAACCAAGGTGGGAGGATAGCAACGATTCTTAGTAAGATTACTGGCATCATGTGCCATTATGACTAAGAATACCTTAATATTATTACATTTTCAAATCACATTTATATTTTATTTCAATTATTACATTCCCAAGAAGGGAAGAAACGTAACATTAATTGCATGCCTACCATGCACCAGCACTGAATTTGAGTCCTTAAACACTTATCTCATTTAAATCACCATAACACTTTATAAAGTTTGAATTATTATTCCCATTTTACAGATGATGAACCTGAAATCAAAGAAATGACATGACTTGCCCAAGGTCACACTTCATAAGTGACAGTGAAAACTCTTATACCCAGGTTTATCTTATACCCAAGTCATTTCCATTCACTGTTAGAGAATAGAAATGACAGGGAGGTTTTGATACCCTTTTTGAAAAAATCTAAAGGATTATCATGTAGAAAAGAGAATAGAATTGTTCTTTGTAAGTCCAAAAGATGGGATTTATAACCAATGTGTGAATATAAGAAGAGGCAGATCTGGGTTCAATGTTAAAAGAATATTGATGAGTGTCCCTGAGAGGGTACACTGTGCCCACCAAGCTCTGAAATTGATGTTCAAAAATTGAAAATTATTTTTTAAAAAAACCCCACTCGAATACAAAGCTGGGGATCTGAGCAGATAAAAGTGCCTTTCGATCACTTACCATCACGGACCCCCTGCACTGCAACAGCACCACGAGGGGCCTAGGGCAGCCTTACAGATTCCTAGTGACCCCTCAAAACATGGGGAACAAACGAATGCCTTCCCTTAAGGCCAACTGTTTGAACACAGCTCAGTGAGGGCTGGAAAAACCATAGGAGCCTTACAGTTAAAGTGAAGAAACTCTGTATTCAGAGCCTGTGTGTCAAGCTGTGGCCCACAGATTCCTGGAGGTCACTGAGGCCCTTTCTGGGCATCCATGAGGTTAAAACTATTTTCATAGTAATACCAAGGTATTGTTTGCCTTTTTACTGTGTTGACATTTGCACTAATGATGAAAAAGCAGTAGTGAGTGAATTGCTGGTGCCTTAACCCAAATCAAGGTGGAGACACCAAACTAATCTTAGTTGTCATTGTATTCTTCCTCACCATACACTCCCAGTGTTGTTTATTTTTTATTTTTTGAAGTTACGTATGCCTTTACTGAAAGTATTCTCTTCTCCCTATATTTACCTCTAATTTTTATGTAGTAGTTGCTTTTTTTTTAATATGAAATTTATTGTCAAATTGGTCTCCATACAACACCCAGTGCTCATCCCAATAACCAATATGATAAATATTGATAGGCATAATCCACAGAAACAAAACTGTTGGGCCTTCAATAACTTTTAAGTGTATAAATGACTTCAGAGACCAATGGTTCCTGTTTGAGAATGGCTAGTCCAGGTCAATAATTTGAGATAAATGGGGACTCGGATGGTGTAGTCGTTCCCAATATGAGAAGACTCTATGCCCAGGAACCAGGCAGGATTGTGTATTGCAGTGAGTGCCAACATACTACATTCTCCAGGACCAGATGTCTCTCAGATGCCCTGATACTATGTAAACATGCATGGCATTAAAACCTGCCACCAGAGAGATGGATTTGACTGAAATGCTGAGTTTACAACCTGAAATAATTAAGAAGCCTGGAACTGACCAGATTAACTTTTCTGTCACTAGGTACAATGGCAACAAAAGAGAGACAGTCCTGTCCAGTTGTTGAGAAACAAAGAAAACTATATTGTTTGCAGACCTACTTATATGGCTTTGAAACATCTTAGCTACTGGAGTCAATAACAGCCTCTAAGTAGAAGCCAAATGACCACTGGATAGAAATGACGTAGCGGCTTCAGCTCGAGGGGAGATTAAGACAAGTGCTGGAAGTCCTTTGTCGAATCTTCAGAATTCTACACGTCTGATGTCACAGAACCCCCTGTCAAATAGATAAGGTGTGATTATTCCCATATAGAAAGAGAGACCGAGACCCAGGAGGCACGACTGTACCAGGGGTGGCCAAGAGAGTAGATCCACCAAGTCTCCATTAATGCAACAGAAAATGTGTGATCAACTAGGGAGACTGCAGTTTGTGAAGTAACTTAATTCCCTCTGACCTTCATTGAACAGA
Source organism: Felis catus (assembly GCF_018350175.1). NCBI lineage: Eukaryota > Metazoa > Chordata > Mammalia > Carnivora > Felidae > Felis > Felis catus. The sequence continues at coordinate 150,382,367 of NC_058375.1, forward strand.
TATTCACCCCATACTTATCAAGAACAGAGAGAATATTAAGATGAACCAGGATGGTCTCCACTCTCGAGGGACCTCAGTTCAGGTTGGATGGAAGGTATGCTCCACTAAATGTGGAATCTGTGGCATGGAAACAAAGAGCAAAGACAAATTCATTCTGATACTACGAGTTAACGTTGAAATTTCCAACCTTCAGTTACAGGTCAAATAGAAACATTCAATCACTTCTCCATAATCCTCTTCATCCTCTGGCCACCGGGCTGGTTTGAAGACACACACCAGATCTGATGAAATTCAGCAGGTCTTTCTACTCTGCATCTCTGGGGGGGGGGGGGGGCCCTCCACAGGACTTCGCTACAACCCATCATTCACAGCCCACAATGATATTGGTGCCCAAAGTAATTGTGCAAGTGGTTATTTTTCTTTAAATACTCATGAGAATTGGCAGGAAGGCAATGTATTTTGCATGAGGAAATAACAGTCTGTTAAACCAAATTGCCCCAGCGGTAGTCTCTTTTTCCTCTTTTCCAGGATTCCCGACTTTGTGACTTTGGCTGGTGGATGAAGTGCATTCTTTTCCTGAGATGAGTTCCTATTTCTCAGCTCCATCTCCCGACATGCATCAAGGGTAACCAGCAGCTTTGTATTCTGAAAATACACTTCCTGGCTGCTCTGTCTCATCCAAAGATTGCTATCCCACTGCTTTTCTAAGTGCAATTAATATTAAAGCCACGAGTGTTATAGATGACTGATTGTACTAAGCTTTATGCTTGGGTCCTAGACACTAAATAAATCACAAATTTTTCTTTTGTTCACTAAGGCATAATCTGTGTTAGGAATTTCAGTCAATCATCTAAAAATATATATACATATTGCAATAGCTGTTATATTTTATATATTGATTATCCCCACCAACCCAACCCTCCCCTGCCTTAGAAGAAAAGTAAGACACTGTGTCAGTAACATAGTAAAATGAAAAACAGATGTTCATGGTTAATGGTATACCAAAAGAGAACTATGTACATCTGAAAAGGAAGAAAAAAAAGATAACACAAGCCTTGGTATTTGGCTTTAAATGAATATTTGATTCCCCAAAGGTGTGAACTATGGTTTAACAAAAGGAAAGAACTTCTGGGAATGGTGCCCTCTTTCTCCTTCAGATGTGTGAGAATCTAAATGGTTTATTTATACAGAGTGCTATGTATTGATTACATTATGTTGAATATTATGGGATACAGTAACCATTAAATGCATTCTGATTTCTTCTGGTTCTCTTTGGTTCTAAAATAACCTCTCAGTTTTCAGATTGTGATGAAGCAATGTTATCAAAATTGAATTATATAGTTGAGCTATAATTGAATATTTGGTTCCAGCCTAGAAAGAAGTAGTCCAGAAAGACAGCTCTAAATGACAATTGTGTGTGAGTAAAGAGAAATTTGGGATCTTATTCCTCTAGGCAGAGATGTACCACACTAGCACCCTCTCAGGGCATCTCTGAGCAAAATGTCAGAGGTATAAAAGGCCCTTGAAAAGACCTGGAAGTATTATTTCTCTTAGGGGGAATGGGGGCTCTAGGAAGGTGGAAACCATGTTTGTGTTGTTCGTCATTTTATCCCCAGAGTCTAACATAATAGTTTATAGGATTAAATAGGTGATGGGCATTAGGAAGGGCTCTTTTTCAGGATGAGCACTGGATGTCATATGTAGGAGATGAATCACTGGGTTCTACTCCTAACACCAAGACTACACTGTATGTTAACTATTGAATTTAAAATTAAAAAAAAATAGTACATAGGAGTTGCTCAATAATTGCCTGTTAAGTGAATGAATGAAAGGAACCATTTAAATGGCAGGGCAACAAACCACAGTGGATCATTGACTCTGCCAGTTCCAGAAGAACTGGAGGTAAAGCCGGCAAGGTGTTGCTGAGCCCTGAGCGACAGAGATGCACGAGAGCTATACTGGAGCTGCCTCCCACTGACCCTTGGGAGCCACCTGAGTGTACCTTTTCCCAACTCTGCATTCAGTGACTTTGAGCTGGCAGCTTGAAATTGGCCCTGGTGGAAGGGAAAGCAGCACAAATCAGCCTTTTTTCTTTTTCTGAAGACAGCCATTTTCTGGCACGCCACTGGCTTATATAACTACTAAACTTGTGTTACCTCAGAATTCTAACATGAGACAGTCCTCTGAACCCTGACCAAAACAAGGGGTAAAAGAAGGGTAAAACTGGACCAGAGACAATGAAGATGAAGGGCCTTCCCACCCTCCTTACAAGTGATGAAAAGGCTTCTGATTTATCACTGGGAAAGTTAAAATCATCTAGAAAGGTCTCAAATATCCCAAGAATCCTGGTTTTCTTTCTCTTTCAGTCCACAAGAGCTCATAATTTCAAATGTTGAATTGAGAACCCAGCCTCCCTTCGGGCCTAAATTTAATGGCTTGTTTTTTAACTGAACAAATATTTGTTGAGTGCTCACCACATGCCAGGCATGAGGGTAAAAACTATAGTGTATCATTTGCAAAAGAGCCCCAATTCTCTGCTCCCCCTATATCCAAACCCTTTGTAATTTGACTTTTCAGTCTCTCTACAAAGGGGTAAAGTTTATTTCTCCACCCCTTGAATCTGATCTAGTCTTGAAATTTGCTTTGACCAACTGAATACAGAGGAAATGAGTATGCTAAGTCTGAACTTAGTCTCAAGAGGTCTTATCCCCCTCACCCTTGTCTTTGCCTTGAGATACAGAAAGCACACAGCCAAGTCATCCAAGCCAAATTTATTCTAGATCGTCCAACCCCCAATCAACCCTAGAGCTAACTGAAAACATGAGAATGAGCCCATCTGAGATCAATGAGCTTCACCCAGAACAATAGAACTGAGTCTGGCCAATCTTGGAGATTCTTGTGAAATCATAAATGATAAATGTTGTTCCTTTAAATAATTTATTGAGGTGAAATTTACATAATTCAAAAGTAACTGTTTTAAAATGAACAATTCAGTAGTATTTAGAACATTCACAATGTTCTATCACCTCTATCTAGTTCCAAAGCATTTTTGCCACCCAAAAGGAAACTCTGCATCCATTGAGCATTTTCTCCCCCATTTTTCCCCTCCTTGCAGCCCCTGGCAATCGCTAATCTGCATTCCATCTCTATGGATTTACCTCTCCTGGGTATTTCACATAAATGGGATCATACAGTATGTGCCATTTTATACCTAGCATAGTATTTTGGGGGCTCATCCACATTGTAGCCCATATCCATACTTCATTCTTCCTTGTGGCTGAATATTATTCCATTGTATGTATATACCACAATTTTTTTTTTACCCATTATCCAGCTGTTGGACATATGGGATGTTTCCATCTTTGAATGTGCATGTCCATACACTTGAGTACCTGTTCCTGTTATTTGGGGTATATTCCTAGGAGTGGAATTGTAAGATCATCTATATTCTATGCTTAACTTTTTGAGGAGACATCAGACTGCTCCCCACAGCAGCTGAACTGCTTTACATTCCCACAATGTACGAACATTCCAGTTTTTCCACATGCTTGCCAACACCTGTTTTCCTTTTTATTATTATTATCATAGCCATGCTAATGGGTATGAAGTGGTACTTCATTATGATCTTGATTTTTATCTCCCTAATGGCTAAAAATATTGACCATCTCCTCATATGACAGTGAAATTTTAGAGTGGTTTATTATGTAGCATTACCTAACTAATGGGGGGGGGGGGGAAACAGGTAAGCAAAATCAGAATGCCATGCCCTCATGAGGCAAACAGTCTAGTAATAGTGACAGACTATAAACCGAATAATTATACAAATGAAGGCATAGCTAAAACTTTGGTTAGTGCTATGAAGGAGAGGTCTTCAGCAGACTGAGAGCACACAGGAGACCTGAAGTGGAATGTCATGGAAGGTTCTTCTGAAGAAATGACCATTGGACTAAGATCTAAAGAATGAGTAGGACTTAACCAGATCAAGAAGGGAATGAAAGGAACATGTAAAAATACTGGGAGGGAGTATGGCAAAAGGAAGGGTTGAATGAGGGCCAGTGTGACCCGAAGAAGACAATGCTAAAGAAACCAAAGATACAGGTAAAAGATGAGGCAGGAAATATAAGTGGAGGCTAGACCATGTAGGGCCCTGAAGGTCAAGAGAAGGAATTTATCTTTGTCCAAGAGCAGTGGGATACCATTAAGGTTTTTAAACAGTGTGGTGACACAAAACAAATGTATGTTTTAAAAAGATGATTATCATTACAGGCTTGAAAATATATTGAAGGAGGGAAAGAGTGTAAGTTGGAAAATCATTCAGGAGATTATTGTAATGGAGCAGAAACTTTGATTTGGCAGTGGTGGTAAATATGGATAGGTGAAAGTATTCAAAAGGTGTTTCCATAAATTCACCTGGCCTTAGAGATGGATTGAATAAAAGGAGAAACAAGATATCACAGATGACACCTGGGTTTCTAACTTGAGTAAATGGATATAAGATGTTGCCCCTCCATTGAGACTGGAAACACAGATTGAGCACTACATTTGGGACCAAAGATCTAGAGTTTGGTTTTAGATATGTTGAGTGTGAAGTGTCCTCTAAGTGGAGCTGTTCGGGGACAATTATACATACAAGTCTGATGCATAAGTGAAAAGTTAGGCTAGGGATACAAATTTGTGAATCATGTACATGGTGGGGAAAATTGAAGCCTTGGATGTGGATGAGATCTTGTAGGAAGAGAATGGAGAATGTCAGCAGAGGAAAGCCAGGACTGAAGCTTAAGGGTCCAGTTGTCTGTGGGGAGGAAGATGAGCCTGAAAGAAAGACTGAAACAAGGCACCTGGAAAGATAAGTGTAAAGCTGGAGTCACAGAAGCAGAGAAGCCAGTGTTTGAGATAGGCAGCATGGTGCGCATTGAAATGCTGATGAGAATTCAAGTCAAACAAGGACCAAAATGCGTCAACGGATTTGTGATAATCGTGTACTGAGCAAGAGCTTGAGCAAGAGCTGTTTCTGTGGAAGTGGAAGGAGCCAGGAAGGGTGAACTGAGAAATGAGTGGAAGGTGAGTAACTCTTTAGAAGTACTTTGACAGTTACAACACCATCTTCCTGAGCTCATCACATCCAATCACTCACAAGTCACTGGTCAGAGTCCATTCTGAGATTTCTTGCCAGCAACTCATTCTGAGTCCTGCCTAGCCTAGGCTTGTTTGGAGGTTAAAGGAGACTCCCACTCCAAGTCTCACTGAGCAGAAGACTGTCTCTCTCTTGGAGAGGGAGTAATTTTAATATATTAGAGTATGAAGTGACATTTGCTGTAAATAGTAATTTAGTCTAAATAGAATCCAACTTGAAAGGATACAGAACTCTTGTTAAGTCGGATAAGTTTCCTCAGTGTGCCAAAAATTATCTGGACTAGAGAAAATTCTAGCCAAGTATGAACTATATCTTCATTCAACAAGCATTTATTGAGCTTCATAACATTGTCTCCTAACAGGTAGAGATGCACAGTAAAATAAGATACAGCCATTTTTCCCAAGGAATTTATAATATAAAAGGGAAGACAGAGAAATAGACTAGTGGTTACATTGTGGAGTGGTAAGTGTTCTCAGAAAGCAAACACAGGAAGGGGAAACTCAATCACACCGAGGTTCCAGGGAAGTCTTCTGGTAGACATCCTTCTCAAGTGATATTTTGAAGGGTGAATAGATAAGTTTGGAGGATGAAGAAGAAGAGCAGGACAGTAAAGGGTCTTCTAGGTAGAGAGAACAGGCTGTGCAAAGGCCCAAAGGCAGAAAGCAGCATGGTGCATTAGGAAACTCAACATAGTATATCAGGAAAACAAGGAGATAGAGGTAAGCCTTGCCAGAGCATGAATAACTCTGTATATTAGTGTGTGAGTCAAGAATCTTTTGGTTTTAGGTCTTAGGAAAAACAATTCAAATAGCTTAAATAACAAAATTTGGAATGCAGTGACTCCAGTTACTAGGGAGTTCAAGAGGTAAATTATTTTTCCAGTATAGCTGGTTACAGGACTCATAAGGAATCTCTTTTCAACTCCCAACCTAACTCCCATTGGCTTAGATCTTATGCCCATCCCTTAACTAATCTCTAATAGTATTACTGGTCAGGCCTGGGTCAGATGCCCACTCAGTCACATGGAATTTAGTCAAATCCATCCAAACTATGTGGATTGAGAGTGGGGCATGAAAAAATCATAGGTGTTTAGCTGACCATGCAAAGGACTTTAAACTTTATCCTAAGGACAAGGGCAGTCACTGAAGGATTGCAAACAGGACAGTGGAAAGATGAGGTTTTCATTTCAGAAAAATCTATGTAGCACTATAAAGCAAATGGGTCAGAGGAATTCAAATTCAAGGCAATTAGAGCTCCTATAGTTGTCCAAGGGATAGTGGTTAGACCTGAGCAATGGCCATGAGGACAGGAAATCATCTTCCCTTCATGGAATCATTAAAAAATCTATCAGCCAGCCACAATGACATGGATTTTTTTTCCAGTTTCCACCTAGATTTTAGGCAGCAGGAGTCTAAGATATCAGAGATACAAGTCAGGAATGGTTCTTTGCTGGCAGACACCTCTAAAGGAATAGGCCAGATTTCAAATCCATCAGCTGCCTTGACTCTATGACTCTATATGGATTCAGGAAAACTCAACCACACATGCTTATGCTTCCTGTTACCAGTATAAGGGTCCTTATATTTAAGGATACAGTGTGTTTCTTTACAAGCATCTGAAGAGTTATCCTCCAATTTATTCAACTGGAAATAGAAACAGGAGCAATGAAGAGTCATTGCCTATCCCTGATTTCAGTTTGGGGCATCAGCCCACACAACATTGCCTTAGATTTATGGGAAAATTCTACATATGGTGGTGTTAAATATATACAGTATCTTCAGCTTACAAAAGCACTTTCTGATATGTTAATTCATTGAATCTTTCCAGCAACTCTATGAGATAGGCAGTAGCATCCCCATTTATAAAGAATCAGAAGCTCAGGGAGGGGAAGTGAATTGCCCTGGGTTATGTGCTAGTAAGTCACTGGTCAGGGAGGACAGGTCTTTGGGTGAGAGTCCTATATCTTCTATGAAACCTACTTTTAAAAAAAATTTTTTTTAATGCTTATTTATTTTTGAGAGAGCGAGAGAGAGACAGAATATGGGCAGGGGAGGGGCAGAGAGAGTGGGAGACACAGAATCTGAAGCAGGCTCCAGGCTCTGAGCTGTCAGCACAGAGCCTGACACAGGGCTCTAACTCCCGGACCGTGAGATCATGATCTGAGCCAGTCAGTTGCTTAACTAACTGAGCCACCCAGGTGCCCCATGTGAAACCTACTTTTGAGTAATGGTTGTGAGCAAAGACTCTGAAGCCAAATTATCAAGTTTGAAATCTTAGCTTGCTATTGACTACCTGAGTGTTTTAAGCAGCATATTTTATACATCACCGGCCCTCAGTCTCCTGAACTGTAAATAGAAATTTGAAAAGAAAAATCTGGTTGACAGGGTTGTTGTGAGGATTGAGTAAATAAAAATAAATAAGGTGACCTTATAATACATTGTCTAAAATAAAATACTTCCGAAAGTGAAAAGGAGCACTAAAAATAAGTAAAATACATGTTATTTCTGAAATATTTATTTACTGATCAACAACCTTTTTTTATTTAGTGGTGGATCTATAAAATAGTGCTATTCAAAATGATTTCAGAAATAAATTTTTTCAAAGAAAATAAAATGACACATATCTGTACACATTAAAGCCAAAAAACATTTTTTTGAACTTCTTTATGTCGATTTTCTGAACATTTAGAAAAACGATATAAGCAGAATACTCATTCCTGGCACAGAGTCACATATTTTAAACAGTTTCTTAACCGTATTTGTCGCCAGTACCCGTAGGCTAGTAGCTTCTCTCCCAGGCCTTGGCACGTCTGCCTAGTCACCAAGCGGCCAGTAGGAACAACAAATGGTATCCTGTCCCCTAACTCCACCCAGCCTGGAAAGAGTCAGCTGTCCCTACGTGCTCCTGCCTGGGAGCACTTCATTTTAACAGTGAGCGTTCTGAATGCAGACCATGAAAAGTAAGTGCTACTTATGTGGTGTCTGGAAGATGCTGGAAAAAACGAGATGGGATCATCATTGGTTGATTCTGTCATAGGTTAGCAAAGCAATGCTAGAAAGTTATTCTGACTTATGTTAATTCAGCTATCAATAAAAATACTGTTAAAAGATGAAAAATCCAAGATCAATGTACACTGACCAGAATACCCCAGGGCTCCCTTCAGGTAAACTGGCCGTATAGTCACCTAAAAATAAAGCACCAGAACAGAGTCTGGCTCACAGTAAGCGCTGAGTAAGTGCTAGCTATTTATATTGGTTTAGCCCTGATTGTTGCTGTTATCCATTTCTGTGCATTTACTATCAACAATGTGCTGTGCTTTATAAACATCATCTTGTTTAATTTTTCCCAAACCTCCCCCTTTTGCATTTATTTACTTTATTTACACTAACTTGCTCTTCCTATTCCCTATTCCTGTAGCGTTTTTAGTAAGAAGCACAATGTATTAGACAAAATGTATGCACTAAATATAGATTCCAGATGTTTCCTATATGTTAGTCACCTCCAACACAATACTCTAAACTCCGAGGTCACAGGCAAATGGATCAATCACAGTTCTCAGATAGAAGCAATAGGAACCAACTCTGACTAATTAAAGCAGAAAAAGGAACTTATTAAAATGTATTATGTAGGGCACAGAATCTTCAGGAGGTCTGGAAAATTAGGCTTAGAGGCTATACAGCCAAAAATGAGGCCACAGATCCCACCACAGAACTGGTCGGTCTTGTGAAGACAAATTCCCAGCATCAATGGACACAGCCCTCCCAATGCATACCTCCAACAGCCCCATTGCTGGACACTGGACACTGCAAATAGAACTGTTGCCACAACCACCTCAGAAACCTCTGTGTTGCAGCCGCTGTGACCACCACCCTCCCTAGGGTAAAATTCAAGTGTTCTAGGTTTCTTTGTTTCAATTGGCTTCCAAAAAAGGGGTCACTGCCCCCAGATGGTAGCATCGAGAGATCTTGGTCTCCTCGGGCTGCTGTAAGAAAATACCGTGGACTGGGTGGCTTAAACATCAAACATTTACTTCTTGCAGGTCTAGGAACTAGCAGATTTGGTTTCTGGTGACAGCCCTCTTCCTAGCTTGCAGAGAGCTCCCTTCCTGCTGTGTGATCACATGGCAGAGAGAGAGGGAGAGAGAGAGAGCAAGAGAGAGAGAGAGAACAAGCTCTCTGGTCTCTTACAAAGACACTAAGCCCATCAGGGAAAGAACATGGGGTCCCACCTTCATGACCTCTTCCAAACCTAATTATCTCCCAAAGGCCCCACCTCCAAATATCATTACATTGGGGGTTAGGGCTTCAATATATGAATTTTGAGGAGACCCAATTGTTCAGTCCATAGCACCAAGTCATATGCCCATGCTCCAGTTGTAGAAAAGGCCAGGAAAACAAGCATTTGGCATCTTCACATTCTTTGGCGATAGGAAGATGTTGCTTCATAAGATGAAGACTCCCCACACATAGGTAGAGAGTTAAGCACCGGACACTCAAAAATCATGACAAATGTCTTCTATAGCTATGGCTTGCATTTCTTTCGTATCCTTCTCAGAACTGAGCACCATCAAACCCTGAAGTTGCTGACATCATAAATTATCACTGACGTTATAAATTATGAATGTGAAAAAAATAAATAAATAAAATAAAAAAAAAATTAAAAAAAAAAAGGGGCGCCTGGGTGCCGCAGTCGGTTAAGCGTCCGACTTCAGCCAGGTCACGATCTCGCGGTCCGTGAGTTCGAGCCCCGCGTCAGGCTCTGGGCTGATGGCTCAGAGCCTGGAGCCTGTTTCCGATTCTGTGTCTCCCTCTCTCTCTGCCCCTCCCCCGTTCATGCTCTGTCTCTCTCTGTCCCAAAAATAAATAAATGTTGAAGAAAAAAAATTTATAAATTACCAATGTGATGCCATGGGGACCAATTTAATTAATTAATTAATTGCCTCTAGCAATACAGAAGTTCAAAGTAGTCTACAAATTTCCTGATAAACTCAGAAAAAAGGAGATAACTATACCTACTGTAAATTGCTTTGGTCTCTTTCCTTTAAAGCAAAGTAGGAAAAAAGTAATAGAAGGGAAAATGTGTCTCTGTATCCATTAATTAAATGACTGCTTCCCAGTAGAACACTTGACACCTTAATAGTCATGTTCAATTAAACCTCAAATCTTTCCCACCAGATCCTCCTGATTCAAGACTGCTGAAGCAACAGGCATCAGGGCATGGCATCTTTAGTATCAGTGCTGAGCAAAAAACACAACAGAAATGATCATAAAAAATCCCAAGGACCATAATCCAAAGAAAAGCTGAAGAACACAAAACATACAAGTTGACCCCAAACAACTTGAAATGAAAGATTTCAACTGTCACTCATCATACCTGCCAAGGCTGCAATACTAACTGAGACATGTGACTTAAGAAGCGGTTGGGAATCATTCCCAGACACCAGGCACCTGCCTTTCATGGTTCCCATGCTAGACTCTGAGAACTCACCAAACACTTACATGCCAGGCACTTTTCTTGGTACTTTGATGACAAGTCAAAGTACATAAAATGTCATCCCTAATGCCCCCCAGACTTATAATCTATAGGAAATGAGACATCAAGAATTCAAACTGCTGTAGATAGATAGAACATAATAGATGTCCTAAGGGCTGCACCAAGTGCATGAGGATTCAGTGCAGGGAAAGAACAAGGGACTCAAGAAAGGCAAATGGCAGGACAGAACACAATTCCAAAGCCTCCTTCACAACTGAAAGTCATTTTCACAGGTTATTAAAGAGCATTAAGACTAGACCAGATCCTATTACTTACCCAGGACAACCCCCTCTTCTTTGCACTTAAACAAAGGGAAGCTTTCAACTAAGTGAGCAGCAATGCCAGAACTAGAATGCAGACTTCCTGACTCCAGAACCTGTGTGAATCCTCCATAATCATGAGACACTTAAGGAAAAGAAATCTTTCCTGTCCTTTCCTGTCCACATAAACACCACTTGTGTCTTTATACCTAAATATGGAGAAAGGCCATTTGATCTTGGCACATGGTGGCGTGGCACTGAGGTGCAAATGTTTGGGGAGGAGGGTGATCACAGGGACTCTGAGAGACTGACCTGGTATCTTGCAGAGACAACTGCTTAGCTTAGCGGAGACACTGACAGACACACTGTTGTATAAAAGCCCCTCAGCACAGAAGTTCCGAGACAGTTGGGAGGGGTGCACAGATTGCCAGCCTCTCATCCAGGGGACTGAGGCTCTGAAGTGAGAATTGAAAATTCAATCTGAAATTGAGCTGATTTGGCTATAGTCCTGCCCGAGCAGGTATGAACTCAGGTGTCTCAGCTTCATGATGTCGTCAGGTGACACCCAAGGACACAGTGTGGGGTAAGCTTGGCAGCAGCATGGGAAAACATGAGAACACCACACACCTTGTCCACAGCCAAGAAATCAGAGCCACGGAGGCTTAATTGGGCTTTGAAATGAGTACTTCACGAAGGGGGAGGTTGATTCCCCTTTGGTTCTGTTCTTTCCAACTCTGGCAAAAGATTCTGCCCAGTAATTAGCTGGTAATATTCCACATCATTTCCTTCCCAGGAAGCTTCAGAGCTTCATATACCCTTGATACACTCATGCTAATTTTTCTTTTTTTTTTTCTACTCTCTGGGCACGGTGTTTTTCCTGTTTTTGTTTTGTTTTGTTTTGTTTATTGTTTGTTTTTGGTCCCCAAAGAAGTTCATAGTCCTCATTCACTAATCTAATGGAGACTCCTCTCTTGATTTTCACATATTTTCTTTCTTTGATATCATGACCATGAACCAGCTGTTAGCATGTACCGTGACCTCAGGCTGGAGTTTGTTCCTAGGTCTCCATAATGTCACTAAGCTACTTGCTGGAATGTAGTAGACACAGAAATGCCCATGTCGTCACCCCATTGGCATAAAGAGTTGTGACTGCTTTGGTCTCAGTCCTGCTAGCACTTTTGCTGTCACCAAAACCAAAATGATTCTCAACACTTAACAACTGGCTCCAATTATCCCTTCTGCAAGTTCCCGTATCCTTAACTATTATAAACTTTGTGAAGATACCTCTATAATAATTTCCATCATGCTCCGAAGGCTGCATGGCATGTCTTTTTATGGAACATTTCCTAAACCAGGAGTCACACTCAGGTTTCCTTTCATATTGACCAGACTGAATTCAAGAGAGAAGGGAAAAGCAGACTTCCACCTGAAGCCCAAACATCCCTGAATTGTGATGACTGGGGGCAGGGAGACAGTAATCTCTGAGATGAGAATCAGTCATCATGGCACTTTCTAGATGCAGGTACCATGCCAGATGCCTTGGGAGCACCACACGAATTGTTGTTTTTGCCCCTAAATCCTTTGAACTGGTGTGTCAGAAGGGACCAAGAAGCAAACTGATTGGTGTGACTTGGAAAGAGGAAGCCACAGAAACTCCTGGGCCCGTGTCTGACAAGCTGAGTGTGCCTCAGTTTCTTCCATCACCTCCTCACAGGGCAAATAGACTGGAAAAGATCTTACCTTAGAAACTTTACAGTGTCTGCAGATGCAAGAATCCTTTATACAGGACATTTGTCTTTGAGCTCATGGCAGCAAGTGCATTTTCTCCTCACTAGCGATACTCCCTTCTTGTGAAGGAGTTTCAGCTGGGTTCAGAATCAGGACAGAATGATCAGGAGTAATTCTCCTCCCTCCTCCAGCCCTGCAGGCAAGTGCAGTCTATCTTGCTGGCAAGAGAAAGTACACCAAGTAAATGCCGCCCTCTGCTCTCTTTGTGACTCTCAGGCTCCCAGTCCCCACATCTAGGCCTTTGGGGGCGGGGGGGGGGCAGCCTGATCAGCATGATGCTGAGTTTTTTTCACATGTTACAGAATAAATTAAAACCAGAGAGACTTGGGTTAGATAGTAAGTTAGAGTAAGGAAGAGTTTCCTAACTGGGAGTTTGAAAATGAAAACATTGGCAAAGTATTCCTCTGGACTCCTTTAAAATTAAGATTGATAATAATCACCTTGTGTGCAATGAAACCAGACTATAGAGGAAAGAGAAACTCACATTTTCTGTTGAGATGTTATTAATCTGTCACACATGTATACACTGGGCACCATGAGGGAGGTATGGATGTACCCATTTTACAGATGAGGAAACAATGACTTTCTCAAATTCATAGATTAGAATAGAAAGTCAAAATTCATGATTTTTTCAATATAACAATTTACCCAAAGAGAGCATGTTATCATTTCATTAAATGCCTATTTTACAATTCCTTACACTCCTCGTCTATCACCATCAGACCCTCTAATTCTTTGCCAATAAACCAATATTTGCCTTACTAGAAAACATTAGAGGTTTTTAAATATCTTGGGAATTAAAAGAACTTTAGAAGAACACAAAAAGAAAAACAAACAAAACAATAAAATAACTGGCCAAGTAAAATCTTTGAAGGAACAACATGCAATGGCCTGACAAGGGTGATAGGCCCTGGGGACAGTTTCATGAAAGCTGTCTCAGCCACAGATGCTGGGGGCTGTCTGATGAGAGCAGGGAAGAAATGAAGAAGTGAGCAGGGATATGGAGCCCTGACACAGGTAGCAGTCCTCCACTCTACACACTAGAAGGAATGGTGGCGAACTCTCAGAGATCCTGTCTTGCCAACAGAGATCTCGGGAGCTTAGAAATCAAGTTCACATAAACTGGTGCAGGTTCCTCTGATCAGCTCACCCCACCATGGCTCCCTTGATTGCTAGGCTCTGGAATAAACAGACTGGGTTCAGTTTAAGAAGGTCCCAAGTCCATGCTGGTACAAGCATGATTTTCTCGTGTCATCTCAAGACAAGGTACTCTTCCGAAAGTTTGGTCACCCAGAATTTAAGATGTCTGTGAGAGGGCTGGCCCTCACTGACCGCCCATGTCCCTCTAACCCATCCTTGATTGACTTCCAGAGGTGGCTGGCAGATGGGGTTCTCTCCAGGGCAAATATATGGCCACTTGATGCTACCTCCCACTCCCTCGCCCTAGCACACAGCACCAATTGATTGTAGGAAGCCTCAGAATCCTTCTCAGCATAGCTCTGGACAGCCACCATCAATCATTTGGAATTGGCATTCAAGAGGACATCAGTTTTGTCAAATTATCCCAGGGGCCACTGAACAGTGTTTCCAATCTCCCTGTCAAATGGTTTTGCGTCTCCATCCTCCCAGAATCAGAGTCATTATCCAAAGAAACATCCAACAGAGGATGAAAGAAGAGCTTGTTCATTACTACCATAAGAAAAGACTTGAAAGTAATTTAAGCATTCAACAACAAAAATATATTGTGTGCTTCCATATGCCAGACACTGTGCTATTCTTTACAGGTAAAAAGAAGAGGAAGACATAGTTCTTACTCTCAATGTGCTCACAGTCTAAAAAGAGATAGAGACCAGTAAATCATGATGCATTCTCTGACAGCTACATCTCAATCAGCAAGGCCAAAAGGAGACACAGCCTTATCTCCTGACTTACATACACATGCAGACACACACACACTTCCACACATTCTCAGTGGACTGCCTGAGGCACCTCATCCTTCCCTCTTATTTGCCAACAAGTATTAGTCTAGCTTCGGAAAGCTACCAGCTAACTGAACAAGAGGCCCCCATGACCTCAGGCTGACTAGAATATATGGAAACGAGGGATTAACACATTAACACATGATTTGGTAAAGAGTTCCACTTGGCTCTCCAGTTTCCAGATTTTTCTCCTGGACTTCTTAAAACTTCACAAAGAAAATTTTTTTTTCTCAGTCCAAGTATGTTGATTTCAGCATCCCTGCTTTGGACTAATTTCTAAGGACTCATCTCAAGCTTTATGGTGCATAAGAATTCGCCGTGGGATTTGTCAAAATGCAGATTCTTATTCATGAAGTCTGGGATTTATTCCATCTCAACATTTCTTCCATCTCTGGATCTCTTTGTGCTGCATTTTGAGGAATGCGAGGAACGCTGGGAGTCAGTATTATAGTGCAGTGGCCAAATACAAGGGCTTTTCCCGAATTCAAGACCAGTTGTGTGACTTCTGACAAATTACTTATCCTTTCTTTGCCTTAGTTTCTGAATCAATAAAATGGGGATATATATGGTTCTTGTAAGGATTAAATGAGAAAATACACGTTAATTGATTGAATAATGCCCAGCCCATAGCAAGCACTCATTTAAATGTTAGATAATTTTAGTATTCCTTCAAGTCAATTTTATGCCTCACTAATTCACTCTTCTGTTATGCCCAGTCCATTATGTTTAGTTTTGTTATTTCAACAAGGCTATTTTTCATTAATTGGTTCTCTTTTATAATATCCCATTCTTGATTCATGACATCTTACTCTTATTTGGTAAGCTCTGTTCTTGTTTTATAGACTTGCACTCCTTTATTATCTCTTTGATGCTATCAAATTATATTTACATTTTTAATCATGTAAAACTGCTACATTTTCTTTACTTACTCAAATGTAAACTCTTTCTTTTATTGCGTTTTCCCTTTATATTTGGAGCTTTTTAGCTATGAACTCATTATGGCCAGGGGAATTTTCAAGGCTTTGTGCTGGATTGTGATTTCCAAATACGAAGTTTGTGTGGGACACAGTGCTGGTATACATCTAGCTCAGATAGCTGTGCAGAGAACACCCTGCCAGAAGGGACCATTTCAGAACTTGTTCCTGCAGCAACAGCACTGTTATAGCCCTTAGGCTTAATACAGGTGTCACTGCTCTGATTCCTGGGCTGGTCTTGGCTGCTAAGCTCCAGCTTCTAGAGGTTTCCATTTGTAGGCTATCAGGGCGGTTCCACCCCTAGCCAACCTCTGGCCTCATGCAGGCCCACCTTCTCCGAGCCTCTTCTTATAGCTTCCAGGCTTAACCTTTATTCAACTGTTCTGGGCCCTTCCTGCGACTTTTTTCGTCACCTTCATTCTCAGGCTCTTCTTGTGCTCTTTATCTCTTCCCATCCTCATCTGTTGCACATGTTCCCCTTAGCTCTGTCCTCAACATTGCAATTACATTTAATGACAAAAGGTATTTGTTGTCAGAAACACTTAGGGAGAGGTTCGTTTTCCCCTCCCTTCCTCTAGAGCCCCAAGTTGCAGAGGCTTCCAAACTTGCCACACTGCACTCTTTCAAAAACCTTCAATCCCCCCAATCCTGTCATTTACCCTCTACTTCCCCTCCCTTGCAAGAGACACCCCCACCAGAAGCTACTTGGGCTTGGGCAACACTGATCATTGGGCAGGACAGTGGGTCTTGAATTCCAGAAGTGGGGATGGGGGACGATAAAAGTGCCAGGAAGTAAAAGAGGTTGCTGTATTCAAATAGATCTCAGCTGTCTGCATCCGTTCTCCTTGCTCTATGGTTTTCTCTTTGTAATTACTAAAGAATTCCCCTACAAGATATGGGTTAGATAAGGCACTGCAGAACTTATTAACCATCATGACACTGTCATGGCAGACGCCGTTTTCCTCTCTCATATAGTACGGACTGGACTTGATAACTTTTTCTTCCTCCAATTATGTGTATATGAAAAACTACTTGTGAGTGTGAACGTGTGTGTGTGTGTGCACCACATACACACACACACACAACACACTTCTCAAGATAAAATAAATTGTATGGTAATAACAGTGGCTGCCTTCTTCCACGATTCATTTCCCCCTTTTCCATATGCTCTCTGCCTACATAAATACCTTTAGCCTGTTCATTAATTCCCTGGTAAATGTATTCAATTCTTCCCTCTGTTCCTTTTTTCCAACACTCCAGTTGCATTTTAGAAGTTTTAGCTCTAACCTTATGCTCTCTGTCTCTCTAGCCCTGCAGTGATTGTCACTATCTTTCTGTGTTTCTCTTTCCTCAAAGTCTTGTAAAATATAACATACTGCAAAACAGTGGTGTTCCTGGGATTTAGCATTTGGGGTGGCAGATGGGGTGGTAATGAATCTGCTTGTGGGGGCTGGGTGCATCCCCCAGCACTCTCAACCCATTGCATATATTTTGAACTGGAAATATTAAAGATAATGGAAGTAGAAGCACATTTTGTGCCATTTAATCTATTTAGGAGTAGATAAGAAACTTTTTACCAATACTTATTCCAACACGACTAACATATAGCTAAACGAAATCCCCTTGGTAGCAAATAGCCATGAGAGATTTAGCTTTTGTGGTCTCACTACAACTTAACCATATATTCTTTATACTGCATCATGCCACTCAATGCTGAATGAATGCATGATGAGTGATGAATGAATGAATCAATGAATGAGTGAGTGAGTGAGTGAGTCCTGGACCCAAGGCACTTCAGTACTGCCAGTCAACTCTGATTGCAAAATAAACGGTGGTCACTTAACCACAGATCTGAAAAATAGGAGAGTTCTGGGGTGAAAAAACAACGTTGGGTTCTAAATTTTTTTTAATGTTTATTTATTTTTTGAGAGAGAGAGACAGAATGTGAGCAGGTGAGGGGCAGAGAGAGAGACACACACAGAATCTGAAGTGAGCTCCAGGCTCTGAGCTGTCAGGACAGAGCCAGACGTGGGGCTTGAACTCATGGACTGTGAGATCATGACCTGAGCAGAAGTCAGACGCTTACCCACCTGAGCCACCCAGGCGCCCCACATTGGGTCTAAATGAATATTTTCATCACTTAAATATGTAAAACACTGCACAGCAACAATTCTCCTTATGAGACTAGAAGGCATATCAGTTTATTAGCCCATCTGGCAACGGACTGAATGGAAACAGACTAAAGAGGCCAATGTCGTATGGGCTGTTGTTGTCAATCTAGAATTAGAACCACGAGTCTTTGAAAGTTGCATTCTCTGCTCGGTAATCCATACTTTTTTCAAATACTAATGTATAATTCTTTTCCCCAAGAAGTAATGAAACTGTGCACCAGGAAAAAAAACTTTATTATCACTTACTCAATATTGAATACCTCTCTAGGATAGACACTGAACAGGTGCTTTTGGGTTTTCTAGAGTAGAAAAACAGACTTCAATTCTACCCTCCCTTGTGATGTAACCATAGTGAAGTTAGAGGATTACATCAAGCACTGCAGTTGGTATAGAATATCCTAATTACGATTCCAAATTGCACTAAATGCTTTTCTAAATAGCAAAAATCCCAGATAAATTAATTTGAAGGGACATATAAAATTGCAGTCATAGGGAGATAAATATTTCATTAGCAAATCTTTCCATTTTGCCTGACCACTTCTAAGTAACTTTTAGATCACTAAGGATACACACACACACACACACACACACACACACACACACACACACACTTCTATGGCTTATGAAAAAAGAAAAAAAAACATTTCCATTATGTTCTGTTTCTTTTGAAGAATTCCCTGAGGAATTCTTCTAAAGTTGAGGCAAATCAGCATACACAAATACATCCATTTACAATCTCCTTGGAAACTAGAATTGCTGGCCAATTCAGGCAGCAAGCAACAAAATGTTTTCTCCAGGTTTACTTGAAGGGAGAAAAATATTGTGAATATGCAAAGGAAGGTATATGTTGGATTTCAGGGTTTTATGTGCTATCCTCTAGGGGCTTATATTTCCATGCACCAGAAAGACTGCTGCTTTATGCCAAGTCTACCTGCTGTGCTATCAAAATGAAATAAGGCAAAGAAAAATGATGATAATAAAAATGACTACTATCTATAGAGCACTTAGCAGGTGCAGACACTAGACTTATATTATCTCATGTAATTCTCACAGCCACCTTAGGAAATAGGCATTCCCTCCCTCATTTTACAGAACAGGATATTGAGGCTCAGTGACATTAAGGAACTCACCTAAGGTCACACCACTAACAAGTAATGAGGCTGGGGGGACATCGCCTCAGTTCTGCGTGTTCTCTGACTCTGAAGCCATGCAACGGCTCCTGTGCTCTAAACACAATGCCACATTCCCGCACGCACAGTTGTGTTGTCAGTAAGACCTCCTCAACTGTCCCTCCACAGTTCAATGATGTAGTTAATGCCAAACTTCAGATGGAATTTTCCACTGAAAATGCTTAAAAGCCACTACAGGTTTTCAGCGGAAACACAGAACCACTAAATAAAGGGGCTGTAACCACAGATCATGTGGCCACCTATTTACCTGTTCCTCGTGACTCACTTCTGCACAAATCTATACCGTAAGGAGAAAGCCACAAGGAGGAAAGTAAATTATTTTTGCTCTACCCCTGGGTGGACAAAAAGATTAAGAGGCATCCTGACACACTCACGCACACACAAATGGAAAACACAGATTTGTTTTGACAGCCTATCATACTACAAAAATATTTATGAATGTAAGCTGCAGCAAAGTGCATCCATCCTCCAAAAGCACACGCACCCCGCCAAAGACGGCTTAGATGTGGGGAAGGTGAGAACACCCCTTCAAAATTAACTGCCCTCAGGCTAAGGGGGTGCGCAAGCGGGAAGCCTCCTGCTTTCCATTATCAGGATTTCTTGTAATGTCGTTCTTCTCACAAAACACTCTTATTTTTCACATCCACTGTTAAGTGACCACCCTTTATTTTGCAATCAGAGAGTCGAGCTGGCAGAACCAAAGTGGCTTGGCAGCTGCAGACATGCAACTCAACTGAACAAACAGATTCTTAAGTGATGCTTAGATGGGAGAACTTGGACAGGATTCAGATTTTTTTTTAAAATTCATTTAAATGTGTGATTGAATCCTGCTCGTTACCCTCTCGGCAGAATATTATATATTCAGCTCTTTATTGTATAATAATGTCGAGGATGGAAAGGAAGAAAGGTACAATATTACCAACTCTTCTTATTATAGAAGGAGAGCAGCTTTGTTTATGTCATAAACAATAGTCAATAAATGCATATAACAAGTTAATTTTTCACAGCAATCCATACCCAGAGCTTGAAACATGTTATTTTATTCTTTGGTCCAAATTTCTTGAGACAAATAAATCCTTCTGTATAGTAATCATACTAAAATCTTGGAGCAAACAGTGTATAAGAGCTTACAGGCCCAACTGCAGAATGTCACTTAGTGCAGATTGGTGACAGGTTAATTTCATTACAATACTGCCCACACACCTCTAACCCAACTCTTCCTCTCACTGCTCCAGCCAGGCAGAACCTCTTACTTTCCACAACTTTCCCAAGCATGCTCCCTCTTTCTTGGTCTTAGGATCATCGCACTTACTCTTTCCTCTGCCCCAGACAGCCACATGACTTAAACCCTGACCTCTCTCAAGTGTCTGCCCAAATGTTGTTACCTTATGTCTTCACAAATCATCCTCTATCCTCCTAACCCACTTAATTATTTTCTACATATTGGAATCTTGTGATATGTATTTATTTGATCTTGACTTTCTTCTCTTAATCCTTTATTCGCTGCAGCAACCCCAGTGCCAAAAGTGGTACTCACACAAAGCGAGCACTGATGAATGAATGAATGAATGAATGAATGAATGAACGAATGAATGTCGCCAGAACCAATTCAGGGCTGGGAAAGGGTGGGGTGGCTGCCTAAGGTGTCAGTCTATAAAAGGGGACACAAACATCATTGGAATGGTAAGGCAATGGAGAGTATTCATTTTAGAATTCTCATGAGAAATCTTTCCAATGTTTAGGATTACTTTGATGAACCCCATGGGGCAGAGGAAGGATGAGCCTCCCCACATGGAGGTATTAGATGAGCTACCCCCTAAGAAGGATAAATACAATTAGCTATAGGGCTTTTCTTCTACTGAGTAGAGTTCACACCATTGGGTCAGAGCAGAATTGCCTGAGTCTAACTAAGGCCCAAAATAGCCACCAGTGGTTTTCTCTTCCCTCCCTTCCCCATGTCCTGCTCAGCCTCTCTTCTGAATCAGTGTTGCATGAATAGTTAAATAGTGCTGTCGTCAGTCTTCTCTGTGTATCCACATACCTCTCCTCTGTTCAAGGACCTGCAGAGCTTCTCAGTTACTTTTGGGGTCCCATTCAAACTCCCCAGCTTTGGCACGCAACCCCTAGAAGCCAAGTATATTACTTTACATGGCACAAAGGACTTTGCATATAGAATTAAGATTACAGACCTTAAAATAGAGAGTGCAGGAGATTCTTCAGTTGGGCCCAAGGTAATCACACAAGTCCTCGAAAGTAGAAGAGAAAAGCAGAAGAATGAGAGAGATATGGCAGAAGAGGGAAGCCTTGGAGTGATTCAAGATGTAACAAAGACTCAAAGTGCCATTTGTTGGCTTTGAAGTTGGGGGAAGGGACCATAAGCAAAGAATGTAGGCAGCCTCTAGAAGCTGAGAACCACCTCCTTCCAACAGCCAGCAAGGAGACAGAAACCTCAGTCGTATAACCACATCACCAACTCTGCCACAACCTGAATAAGCCTGGAAGTGGATTCCACCCCAGAGCCCAGCTGTACCAACACCTTAACCTTGGCCTTATGAACTTAAAGCAGAGAAACCAGGCGAGCCCACTGGATTTCTGACCTACAGAACCGTAAGATAACTTTGGATTGTTTAAACTGCTAAAGTTGTGGTAATTTGTTATGGCAACAACAGGAAGCTAATTCAAGACCTTTAGCAAACTGAATCCAAGTTGTATACCCAAAACATCACATTGCTCTGAACCATGAATCAATCCACTGCTCCAGTCACCCTGGTCTCCTTTCAGCCCATAAACATGCTCGTTTTGTCTGCATTCAAGCTGTTCTCCTGCCACGCCAGCTCAAATCCAGTCCTCCAAGCCTGAGTCAGACCCACACCCCACCTCTTTCACCTTTTAATCTGGTTGCCCAACAGGACCTTCCACTTAGGGACTTCCAAGTATCACACTACGCTTTATAGAATTATGTAATTTTGTCAAGTGTCTTATCATTTTCTTTCCCAACAAAACTGAGCCTTTCATAAGCTGAAATCGTATCTCCTTTGTGTCTGGCAAGGCACAGAACAATGGATGCACAGTAAACATTTCCTAGAAACTTGCTCACTTCGCTTTAAAATACCCACTTGGAGATTTTTACTTGTAGTGCATTCTCAAATCTGCTAACATGAGAGAATTAGAAAATATTTGTCTTTTTGCAACATAGTTGATTGCAGCTTGTATCACAGATCAGATATGCAGCATCCTAACAGATTTAATCCAATGACAGGAAGCAGTTACTTTCACTTATTTCTATCAGCTGGATGTTCCTTGCCAGGACAGAGTTCTCACCTGATGCTTACTTTTCCACTCCACCCTGATTCCAAGGAATTTAGCTCTAACAGCACGAAAGCCATAATCGTACCATGTGGGGACCTTAGCAAGAGCGGTATTGCGTCTCATTGCCTAAACAACATCTCTGACTCCTATTGTGGTAGATAGACCAGAGAAACAATGACTCCTCCTTTCCTCTCAAGAATAAGTTCTCACTTTTCATAATAAAAAGAATTGGAAGATAGTGTCTTGATACTAAGAAGTTTTCAATTAGTACACATACATCGCTCAGACTTGCTCTATAAATCTCATAAAAGCAATCTGAAAGGCAAGCAAGTTGTAAAATATTTATTATACTATCCCATGCTTAAAAACATGTGTCTGTAAATTTTGTTTACCTCACATATAGCATCATCACAGTCTCAGATGATAACCACCAAGTTCATACCTCCATTCGGTAAGAAAACATGATTTTTTTCATAACAATGCCAACAGCTTTTTTTTTCTTTTCTTTTCTTTTCTTTTCTTTTTTTTTAATGCTAATAGCTTTTATTATAAATTGTGCCCATTTTAACACAGTCATTCAGGGAAGACCTACTGTTACCTACTATGTGGTTAAAACCTCCCACCCACTGTGTGTGGTTGACTAAGGGATTAAAACTGTTTTGCCCTTCAGGGCGTCTGGGTAGCTCACTTGGTTAAGCATCTGACTCTTGGTTTCGGCTCAGGTCATGATCTATGGTCTGTGGGTTTGTGCCCCACATCAGGCTCCATGCTGACAGCATGAATCCTGCTTGGGATTCTCTCTCTTCCTCTCTCTCTCTCTCTCTCTCTCTCTCTCTCTCTCTCTCTCTCAAAATAAATTAACTTAAAAAAAAAATAAAAGAACTGTTTTCCCTTTCATTTTAGCATATGAAGCACTCTTTTATCTGGTTCCTCCCTAACTTTCCAGCTTTGGTTCCCATCATTCTCTGACCCCAGGGTCTCCAACAGCTCTCTGTAGATTCTTACACATGAATATATATCATGACGTCTGGCCTTTGTGGCCTTGTTCATGCTGTCCCTTTTGCCTAAAATTGTTTTATCTCATAAGCTCCCAGTCTAATTAACCCCAATTCAAACTATAGAATTCAGTTACATGCCACCACCTCCAGGAAGTCTTCCTTACCCTTCTTTTCACTTAGATGTTCCTATATCCCAAAAGACTACAGCTTTCTTGAGGGGAGGAATGGAGTCTTAATCATTTTTTTAGTCTTGGGACCTAAAAAGTACCTGACACATAGTAAGTTCTTGATAAATAAATGACGAATGAAAAAGTTTCAAATACAGTGGTTGTTAACAACTCTTTAAGTAGCTCATAAGAAAGCCAAAACATGGATGCAAATATTAAATATCATAATAAGAATAGGATGGGATAAGTATATTAGCTTCCTAGAGCTGTCATAAAAATTACCACAAATGTGGTGACTTAAAACAGAGGGGCGCCTGGGTGGCGCAGTCGGTTAAGCGTCTGACTTCCAGGTCACGATCTTGCGGTCTGTGAGTTCGAGCCCCGCGTCGGGCTCTGGGCTGATGGCTCAGAGCCTGGAGCCTGTTTCCGATTCTGTGTCTCCCTCTGTCTCTGCCCCTCCCCCGTTCATGCTCTGTCTCTCTCTGTCCCAAAAATAAATAAACGTTGAAAAAAAAAATTAAAAAAAAATTAAACAGAAATGTATTCTCTCACAGTTCTGGAGACCAGAAGTCCAAAATAGAGGCACTGGCCCACACTCCCTCTCAGGTCTCTGGAGTCGAAATTCTTTCCATGACTCTCTCCTGGCTTCTGATGTTTGCTGGCAATCCTTAGTGCTCCTTGACTTGTAGCCATATCACTCCAATCTCCACCCACGTGTTCACATTGTCTTCCCCTCTGAATATGTCTTCTCTGTGCGTTTGTCTTATGAGGATATGTGTGCTTGAATTGAGGGCCTACCAGCATAATCCAGGATAAACTCCTCTCTCAAGGTCCTTAACTTAATCACACCATTTGCCATATAAGGTAATATTTACTCTTTATCATATAGCATAATACCCATAGGTTTCAGGGATTAGGAGGTGGACGTATGTTTTTGGAGCCACCTTCCCATTACAATAGGTGTAAGTTAGTGGGGTATCACCCAAGAAGAGTCATAGAATTTCAGAAGAAAGAGTGCACAACAGGTTGGAGTGATGGCCACATGGTCTTAACACTTTAAAGTGTCAAGGTAATTTTCTGTTCTCACCATGGTTCCTCTAAGGTAGCACAGTGATGCTGATCCCATTAAAAAAGAAACTGAGGAATGGAATGGGTAGGTGTGTATTACAGAAAGGTCAAGATCAAAATTTAACTCTCCTCTCCTCAAGTCTTCATTTATTACCTATACTCTCTTACCATCCAAAATGGATTTAAGAGGGATTAAATGACAGACAGACCACAAAGCTTCTTGCCATTATTTAAGTGATAGTTTTTAATTTGCCTTTGTTTTATTCCAGCTGAAGTTTTCACGGCATAGATGCTAATGCTATACACTGGACAAAAGGAGTGCAGCCAGGGAGGCTAGGTACTTTCCATCATCAACAAATATCTACTTAGAATCTGCCCTTAGTGAAATATTTTGAGGAATGTTGAAGACGAATTAAGCAGGCATTCAAGCTCAAGGAGCTACCATGTTGTAGAAGACACATGATCAGGTGACAAGTACAGGTAATGTGTAGCCCAGATAGAATGCTGTGGAAGTTTAGAGCAAGAGAGATCACTCCTGGCTGAAGTCAGCAGGGGAGGCTCCATGAAGCAGATGGCATTAGAATAGGGCACTGAAAAGAAAATACTTCACTCAGTAGAAAGGGAGCTGGAGAAGGTCGTAAAGTGTGCAAGGGCAACTTAAGCAGAAGGGAGAATACATACAAAAGCATGGAGGCAAAAGACTCTGAAGCGTATTGGGAAACAACAGGAAATTCAGGGTATATGCAGGAGGTAAAACAAGAGGAGATAAAAATGAAAAGAAAATTCGTTATATGTGGTCCTTGACTGTCAAGCAAATGATATGGACTTTATTAAATAGGCAAGGAGCTGTCATTAGAGATATTTTGAATAAGGAAAAGACATAATCAGACATAATCAGAGTTGTTTGGGAAGATTACTCTGGCAGTGGTGTGAAGGATGTGGAAGGAGGGGGAGGCGAGATGCTCAAAGATATTTGCAATACTACAGCCAAGAGCTAAATAAGGGTCTTAATTAGGAAGGCAGCCCTGTGAAAGGAACAGAAGAAGTGAGAGCAATTTCAAAGGAAAACTCAATAGGACATAATGACTTATTGGGAACATGTGATTGGAGATATAGGAGGCATATAGAGTTTGAGACTGAATATAGTCATTCAAAATGGCGATGTCAGTGGAAGAATTTGAAAAGTCAGGAGGAGGAACCAGCTTAACAGCAAAAATTATTAACTTAGTTTACAAGTGTTAAATTTTAAGAACTGGCAGGTCATAAGGCAAAGATGCCAAGCAATGACATGATTGGAATATAAATGCAAAACTCATCTGAACATAACTGAAGTCAGAAATTTATAACACTACAAAGGGAGAAAGAAAATACCCTAAAGCTTAAAGAATGTCCATAATTAATGAATAGTAGAAGGGCAGAAGCTAGCCAAGATGGACAAGACCAAAAAGAAATGGTTCCACCAAAGAAGTAACGAGAGTCCAAATGCGGAAGAGAAAAGAATTCAAGGTAGAAGAGCGTTTCAGAGACCAGTCATGAATATCAAGTACTGAAAATTTCAAAAATGTATTTTCAAGGCACAGACATTGCATTTGTGTGTAGGATATCTTTTGTTCGATGGCTAGGGAGTCCAAATTGCAAGAGAATAAAGACTAATTGGTAATTAATAAAGATTGCAGATAAATTTTTCAAGAAGTTTAAAGATAGGGGCACCTGGGTGGTTCACTCCATTGAGCATCCCACTGTTCATTTCGGCTCAGGGTGATCTCAGGGTCGTGGGATCCAGCTCCACATCGAGCTCTGTGCTGAGCATGGAGCCTGCTTAAGATTCTCTTTCTCCCTCTGTCCTTCTCCCTCCTACCCCCCACCTCTCTCTCTCTCAAAAAAAAAAAAAAAGAGGAAGAAGAAAGAAAGAAAGAAAGAAAGAAAGAAAGAAAGAAAGAAAGAAAGAAAGAAAGAAAGAAAGAAAGAAAGAAAAGGAAAAGAAAGAAGTTTAAAGATAAAATACCAGGGGTGCCTGGGTGGCTCAGTCGGTTAAGCGTCCGACTTCGGCTCAGGTCATGATCTTGCAGTTCGTGAGTTCGAGCCCCGCGTCGGGCTCTGTGCTGACAGCTCAGAACCTGGAGCCTGTTTTGGATTCTGTGTCTCCCTCTCTCTCTCTGACTCTCCCCCGTTCATGCTCTGTCTCTCTCTGTCTCAAGAATAAATAAACGTTAAAGATAAAATACCAGAAACCATTATTAAAGGAAAAAACAAGGTCAAAAGAAAGTTGACATGTTTAGGTGTTTGTGGTTTTTTTTTTTTTTTAGAATAAATGCTTATATTCTAATTAATGTTCATCTAGTGCCTACATTGTGCCATTGTGCTACTTGGTGAGCTCTGAAGATATTCAGAGTGTGATTCTTACTCACGAACAGTAAAATTGGATAAAATAGAAATGTAAATGCATTGCTCAACACAGTGTGCTAAGTACTGCAATTATGGTAGGCAGAAGGCAGTGGGGGCCCCAAAGAGGAGCACTAGGCCGGTCTGAGGCAAGGAAAGGTGATGGTGCCCTGGGACCTCCTGGGCAGGTGCTGCCCATTGAGTCTTAAGGGACAAGGACTTAGACTGACATATTTCATAAAGAGCAGGGGAGAGAAGGACTGCCTGTGTTTTCTTCAAAAACAAAGAATCATACAGGAGGGAAAAAAACAGGAGTTGATGAGAAAGACAGAAGGTAAATAACGGCAGCTTAGTTCTGCATGAGGTAGGAAAGGATGAGAGTGAACAGACCAGCAAAGGAATTTGCCTTTGCCGGGAGGAGACAAGAAAAAGGAGGCAGAAACTGATAAAGAAACAGGGCCAAGGAAGGCGGTCAAGGAAAGAGACTGAGGGACCCAGGGGTTCTGCCTCGTTCCTTTTGGGGCAACGCAGGTCAACCACACACCAAGAGCAGGGTGGGGCTGGGAAGGGCGGAAAAGTGATGATTACTAGGTTAATAGGCTTTCATTCTTTTTAAATAAAAACATGTATTCAAATTGAAGATGATTTGGGGCTCAGTCTCTTCCTAATGCATCTTGCGTGAGAAGCAATTCAGTGTGACGGGGCAGGGCCTGCACTCTGGAGCCAGGCTGACTGTGTCTGATGTTTGTCTTGTCTATTCCTCATAGTAGCTGAGTGATGCAAGTGGCTTTATAATATAAATACTCTCCCTGTGCCTATGTTTGCTCATCTATAAATGGGACCAGTAATAGTACCTAACTCACAGGTTTATGGTGAGGAATAAAAGAATTAACACCTGTAAAGTGCTGAGAACAGTGCCGGGCACATAATACATACTCAAAAATGTTAGCTCTTACTATTACTAGCTAGACCAGTGCTACCTCCTAGAACTTTCTGAGGTGATGGAAATATCCACTATGCTGTCCAACACAGTAGTCACTAGCCACATCTGGCTATTGAGCACTGGAATTATGGCTTTGGGTTTTTGCTCATTTAAATGCAAAGAGCCGCATGTGGCTCTGCAGAGGAAGGAGCAACCATTTTAAACAGGGTTTCATTGGTGCAAAAAAGATGCTGCGTCCTATCCCCTAGGGACCCTGGTCCTGAAATACTGTAGAATAGGCCCAGCCAATTAAAGATACTGTTGTAGCTCCTAAGACTCAGCTTTGTTGGTGCTGATGATCAAAGACAGTACGGAGAAGAGACATGTTCACACCCCCCGTAATTTCAAAGGAGGTTTTAGTATCTGGTAGGATATCTGTTAGATAAACAAGAGGAAAGTGGCATATCTCCAAGTGAACGGAACAGAGGTTCGCCAGCTTCCTGCGTAAGTGGGTCAGTTGAGAGCCATTAAGAAACAACAGCTGGAGTTCTAAGAGAAGCAAGAGCTTCTACCCAGACGCAGTCTTGAGTCCTGTTAATATCTGCTGACAATGGAGTAATTTCACATCAGAGCCACCAAAAGAGCCACTATCACAGTCTGTGCAACAACATGAAACTCGGTCTACACTATTGATAAAACACAAAAGGAGGAGAAAGGTTATCAATGAATAATGCATTTCCTTTTGTGGAAGCAGGAGGGAAAAAAAAAAACAAATGGATCATTAATGGGCTTAATGCGATTAGGATTCACAGTAGAGGAGGGGTAGACGAGGGGGTGCAGGGAGCGCCAGCTCCTGCCAGCAAGGCCACCAGCACAAAAGGCTGCTGTGGAGTGGGAGCGGAGGGGAGGGGCGAGGCTTGTAGGGGCGTCAGTTTGGAGTCCTGGCTTTCACTTTCCAGTATTTCAGTCTCTTCCTGAATCCAAAATTGGTTGTGTTATCTCTGTGTTTCTAGAACAAAATATCGTAGTGGTGAAAACGGCATATTCCTGAGAACTTAGGAAAAGGAATTATCACATTTGAAAAGCTTAATTAAGTTGGTAGTGTGAGAGAACACACTGTTACTATTATTGCTTTAAAAAGAATTTTAGAGCAGGTAAAGTTTTTTAAAAGATTATATTTTCCTTTTATTTGTTCTATTTTTTAAATATTCCCCATTTCTTTGTGTAAGTCTGAAGTCTTAGCCTATATAATATTCCACGGCCTGAGGAAGCTTATTTAACTTCTTTGTGAAGTAGGTCCTCTGCCAATAAACTCTCTTGTTTTGTTTGCCTAAAAAAAAAAAAAAAAAAAAAAAAAAAAAAAAAAAAGTTTTAAAATGGTCATGTGAGGAAGTGAAGAATAAAGCAACTCAAATAAAAGGACAGGAAGTCATTAAGTGAAGAAAAACTATTCTTTTCTTTTCAAGTTTATTTATTTTGAGAGAGAGAGAAGAGTGCAAGTGGAGAAAGGTGCAGAGAGAGGGGAGAGAAAGAATTCCAAGCAGGCTCTGCACTATCAGAGCACAGCCCAACGTGAACTCGAACTCACCAACCATGAGATCATGACCTGAGCTGAGATCAGGAGTCAGATGCTTAACCAACTGAGCCACCCAGGTGCCCCGGAGAAAAAAGCACTTTTTAGCATTGTGAAGAAAACAGACACAAAAGTTGCAGGCTGTAGCCGCTGACTTTATGCAATAGGGCACTTCCGGGTAGAGTGGCATACCTTGAGCTTTTCAAAGCAAAATGCTTGAAATTTACATTTCACTATTTAGGAAAACATGCTTGAAATTTACATTTCACTATTTAGGAAAACTCTGTGTTTAATGGATGTGTACATGGGGAAAACAAAAACCCTTTCTGGTGTAAATAATCCTACCTGATCAATATCAAATCAAATGCAGGCGTTTCTCTTCCTGTTCTATAGAGTAGTCACAGGAGGCCAACAGATGCAAACCAAGCTCCACTTATTTGTATATGTGATCTTGGGTGAGTTGTTTTACCCGAAGGGGTGTCAATTTCCTTAGCAGTAAATGGTGATGCTAACACGTACTCATGGAATGTTGTAGAATTGAAAGTAATGGGGCAGCCCATATAAAATACCCAAGAATGACTGGATCCTAGTCGGGGTTGGATAAGCGCTAGCTGCTCTGTCAGGAGGGGGTCAGGGTGTGCACACTCTCCTGAGAGGAACCAGACTTCACACAAGCTCCGCACAGCTAAGGGCTAACAAACTGGACCCCTATTTAGACACAGAAACCAAGAAATCTTGGCTCTAGGGGATTCCTTCTCCCGAGGAAGTACGCGTGTTCTGGTGACTCTCTCAGGCCTTCGGGATAAGCCAGAGGAGACCCTGGTGATCAGGAATAAAGGACAACTGCTACTTCAGACTCCAGATAAAGTCCTAACTCCCAGCAATCCCCCCTGAGACTGTTAGGACTCTTGCTCCCTCCGACCAGTGTCAGCATTGAACTGTGACCAATACCGACTCCATCTGCCATCCCAGCCTCCAGCATTAGGCGACTGCTGCAAGCCTTGAATTCTCAACTGGTCTGGTAAACTTATTGCTCCCATCTAAAGCAAGAATCATTGCCTAGTCCATCAGATTTTAGGTTTCTATTTTCTTTTTTTTAATTTTTTTTAATGTTTACTCATTTTTGAGAGAGAGACAGACAGACTCAACATGAATGGGGGAGGGGCAGAGAGAGACACACACACACAGAATCTGAAGCAGGCTCCAGACTCCAAACTTTCAGCACAGAGCCCAACGCAGGGCTCGAACTCACAAACCCTGAGATCATGACCTGAGCCAAGTCGGATGCTTAACCGACTGAGCCACCCAGGTGCCCCTTACATTTCCATTTTCAAGTATTATCTTTCCTAACATTAAACAACGTGTGTTCGTACTACAGCAAAAGAAGTAAAAGCATGTTTTAGGGAAGCAAGCTGCTAGCCTTGCCTGAGGCAGGCAGTGGAGTTGGATAGTAATCAAGGCTGGCTATGGGTGGCACAGGGGGTGAGCAGAGGTCAGGAAAAGTTAGACACAGTTTGGGACAAGTAGTTGCCCTGGAGTTAGCCAGGCCAAGCAAGACACAGGTTACAGTCACCTGACGGCAGAGCAGACAGAACCCAGAGCTTAGACACTGACCATCAGGCAGGGAGGGCTCTAGGCAGAGACAATCCTTTTCTTATTCTAGGTGTTCATTGGAGAAGGTGACCTGGAAGTTTCATCAGCTCAGATTCCTCCTGGAACTCTCTAGAGGGTTCTACAGTCTTTGAATTTGAGGTATAGTCCCTAGGACATTGGAAAACATCCTCTTGTCCCATGAGTCTGTGGTTCCCCTCAATAGGGAAAACAATCTTCTAGCCTTACTAAAGCCTCAAGAAGAACTTTATCTTCATGTATCTTACCATCCTTAGAAATTTTATGAGTAATCAAATTTTCCACCATCTCTCCTCTTCCTGGGGCAGGAACTTAACCTCAGGCTAGAATAGTAAAGTATTTAGAAAGTGCATGGTGGAAGGATGCTGAAAACCTGGCTTATTGATGCAAAGCAATTGGTAGGATAAACATGAGAATGTTTGGGAAAGATCGAAAGTAGAGCTCTCCTGACCATCTAAGAGTCCTCTCTACAGCAGCCATCAACGTGCATGTGTGGCTGTGACACCGTAACACAATGGCATGTCCTCATTTTAGGATCCAGCCCTAAAACACAAGCACAGTCTCAGTGGTGCAGATCCACGGGAAGAAAGTCCACTGCCCTGACCCTTGAGGATGAAGCCTAGTGTTTCTAAGCATTGCATTAAGGATAGCTCTATGGTACAACATGATTCACTGTTTGGCCTTGGAATTCTCTTAGAGATTAAAAAACAAACAAACATTTCATATCATCTAGGGCCTGTATGCCATTTCTATCCAGTGCCTCTGTATTTTTCAGAAGCATCCAAGAGAATCATCGCCTCCCCCACAAAATAAATGAACAAGATGCTAAACAGCCTGAGCTGCCTCCCACTTCCCACCTCCCACCTAGAAAATTAATAAGAATTTGAGTTTTATGGTGATCCAACAATGAGTTATACGATCTGGAAGAACACACCCATCTCCCCTTTTCTGAACCCAGGCCTTTCGGGAAATGCATGTAATGTCACAGAGGGCTGATCCTCATCAGGAAGATCTAGGATTTCTAAAACTGTTGAGTTCCTTGTCAGAAAGCCCACATTCCTGTGAACTACAAATAACTATAGAGAAATGCCCTGAACTCAAATTTGTTTCCATTTCAAGGGAACTGGAACAAAGGGTCACTTTGAAATGTAAGAGCAAGATAGGAAAAACAAATAGCAGCCCAGATGTTCTATCCTCCCCCGCCCCCAACCCCACGCTAGTCGCTAGTCGTGAACGTCTTGCTAGTGCTGACTCCAGGTGAGGTCTGCATTACAATAACAGGAACGCACCTGTTAATGCAAACCACCTGTGCTCTAACTCACATGCACTCTGGCCCCACGTGGGCCTCCATCACAGGAGCACTGGTTCTTCCCCTTCGCTAATAGAGCAGCATCATGAACAGATGTGGTCAGAGTAATATCCAAAAAAGGATTAAAATCGAAGTCTCTGGCCCATTCCAAGGGTGTCCTTGCCTTCCCCCACCCCACCTCTGTACCCTAATAAGTTCTCCTTTCCACTTCTTCCAATCCTTATCTTTCCCCCCCACCCTTGCTTTGCTCTAGGAATTTAAGTGGGACTTGTGGTGAGAGGGGGCCACAGCTCATATTTCAAGGGCTCTGAGCTGGAAAAACACACCAGCTGCTTTCCACCCACTTTTGTCCAACAGAGGCCATCTCTTTCCATCTATATATCTCAATCCCTGTTAATTGCATTTATTACCTGTGATGTACTTCACATGCTACATATAGTAGAATTCCCTAAGAACTATTCCTTTTAATTCATTATTTTACAAAACATTTATGGAGCTTTTATTATGCCAAATCAATACATTACAATGTTTCTCTCCACATAGGGTTTTGTAAAACATACAGACAAATATGCAAGACCCACTATCTGAATATTACTCATCTCTGGGCTATAAGAACTCAAAACAGCCCCAAGGGCAATCACCAATTCCTTGCGCACAAGCTTACCTGCAAAATCTTTTTGTTTTAGACATGAAACAGGGCAGTCTAGCCAGCCATTATCTCTGAAGTGAATTATGTGCCTTTTACCAAAGCTTGGCTCAATATCCCCCTTCTTACATTTCTTGGCTTTGTTGTGTGTGTGTGTGTGTGTGTGTGTGTGTTGCTGTTTTCTTTTCTTCTTGAAAATTATAGACATGGTAATTCACTTGCGATGCACCGAGAATCTTAATCTGGCACCAGTGTTACTGGTAAATTGCTTCCTTTTAGCATGAGAGAGGGCAGCTTGCACTTCCTGCGATGGATCATACAGCCATCTCCCTGCCTGGCCACAGTAATAAGCAGACGCTCACATTTTTAAATATAACAACCGTGGTTTCTTCTCTCAGAATAACAAATGAAAGACACAGCGGCTTATTTTTGAGCCGGAGGAGAGAGAATCCCCACAAACCACCGAAAAAAAGCACCGCAGTTAGCATGGATATTTGGGCAGACTAGGGGAGAAGGAAGTACAGAAAAGAAATCATTTCCTGTTTATTATCCCCCTATCAAATTACACAGTTCACTAGCAGAAAGCAAGAACCCTGAATTCTAAACGCTGGGCAGTGAAGGCTGGACAGCACTGTCATCAGGCAGAGTGTCAGAAGAATATGTCATCATTTGTTGTATAAATTTGTTCTTTTTCCTGTTTCTTAGTTTTCTAATAAGAATGGCAGAAGAAGGAGGAGAAGAAGGAGAGGAGGGGAGGAGGAGGAGGAGCAGGAGAAGAAGAAGAAGAAGAAGAAGAAGAAGAGGAGGAGGAGGAAGAAGAAGAAGGAGAAAGATGCCTCCAGTTAAGCAACTTCTTCAGGGTCACTTAATGTTCTCATTCAGGGGGCTTGGCTGTTGCAATGTTTCCTCCACAACTGCAAATTGGGTTATAACAGCCAGCCCTGGAAGGTGGGACTCCCCTTATTCTGCACGCATTTGCCACGTGGCATTACCCAAGAAAATGAGCATAGTGTCACTCTCATTTAAGTTTTTTAATGTGAATTTATTTTTGAGAGAGAAAGTGTGAATGGGGGAAGGGCGGAGAAAGAGAGGGACAGAGGCTGTGAAAGCGGGCCCTGTGGTGACAGCGGCGAGCCTGATGTGGGGCCGGAATTCACAAACCCGGCAGATCCTGACCTGAGCCGAGGTCGGACGTTCCACCCACAGAGCCACCCAGGTGCCCCAGTGTCTCTCTCATTTAGAGCAAACTTCCTGAGACCAGTGAAGGACAAGCCTCCTGTTACTGAGGGCCCCTCCAACTTTTGAGTTAAAGATACTAACAGCTATGCAAATGCAAAAGAAAATGGGGTTTTTTTTTTGGCATCTTCTGCCTAATGTCAGGACGTCTGTAACATCCGTGCCTGGGAAGCCATCGCCAGCGTGTACTGCCTTTGTAGCAAGGCGCCGAGACTTTCGGACAGGAAGGTGCTGTGCAACAGGCAAAGGAAACACATTTCTTATGACACCGGAGCTTTTTGCAAGCGGCTAGTATTTCATATTGTGTGAGGGATATACCTTCAACTCCTTCTGCTTGTCACTTTTGATGTTTTGATTCTAGCTACCAAATCAGCAATTAGGCCACTGAAGAACAGGACCTGCTCTTGCTGTGGTCCCCCTTCATTTTCGCTCGCCTGTTCTCAACATTACGAACTCTAGGTTGTCAGAGAGAAAACTGCTGGGGTTTCCTCTAAGCTGGACAACAACCTCACGTGCAGTCACTGCCTCCTCCTCACGTGTGTTTATTGTTCACGTACGATGTTTATTGCTGCCCTGCTCGCACTCCTCAGCCTGCCTCTGCCTTACTCTGAAAACTGGTCAGAATCTTCGCATTTCCAAGAGAAATGCCCCCTCTCGTGGTCACTACTGAATACTGCAGTTCTCGCTTCCCGCCGGAGCGCTGTGAACTAACCTAGGAACACCAGTGCGCCCAGAGTCGGGGAAAAAAAAGCTTTAAGCTTTTGCTGTGAGAGCTAAATCCTCTAACTGCAGCCAGCTTTCAGATGTAGATTGAACCATATGAATTGTTGACAGTCAACTACTTTTGACCTGTAAAAGTGACAGTTTCATACAGTTCAAAGTCATATGTAAAGATAAGCCAGGCAGGGAAACTTTTACCAGCCCCTATGGTTTTAGCTGAGCCCTATGAATACCAGCCAACGATGGAAATCCTTCTATTCTAGTAACTACAGTGAGGAGCTTTAAACACAACAAATAAATAGTTTTCAAGCCCCAAATGCTATGTACTTTGCAAGCCCTGAACTTAACCTTCTGTTTCTTGTCAATTGGAAGTTGATTATAAAGAGCAGGCATAGAAAGTTGGACTTTCCTAGATCAGTCATTTATTTGTTATGGAGCATTTGCCAAATAAGTGACAAAGTTACCTCTAGCCCAGCACAAGTAGCTGGTACTCTGAACAGGCTTCTTTATCTTAGGCAAAGCAAACAGAGTAATGCTAAATAGGGCGTCAGGGTTCTCTCATAGATGTGATTATTTTTGTAAGTGTGACATTTATTTGTTTTTAATATGAGCAATTAAATAATGCGTGATAAATTATGTTAAGCAATCTTTTCCAATAATGGCAATTCATCATGCTAACAAAATTTTTAAATAAAATGTTATGTTTAATTATTCAATATTAAAAAACATTGATGTCAAATGGGAATAAGCCTCTGTCACCTCATATTGGAGACTTTTTATAATAAATAAAGAGGTCCCAGAAATCAATGAGAAAAAAAATCAACAACTCAGTATGGCAAAGCATGTGATCAGACAATTTACACATTTTTTTAAAAATGTGTTATACACATGAAACTAAAAGGCAACCAACGGAATGGGAAAGGATATTTGCAAATGACATATCGGACAAAGGGCTAGTATCCAAAATTTGTAAAGAGCTCACCAAACTCCACACCCGAAAAACAAATAACCCAGTGAAGACATGGGCAGAAAACATGAATAGACACTTCTCTAAAGAAGACATCCGGATGGCCAACAGGCACATGAAAAGATGCTCAACGTCGCTCCTTATCAGGGAAATACAAATCAAAACCACACTCAGATATCACCTCACGCCAGCCAGAGTGGCCAAAATGAACAAATCATGAGACTATAGATGCTGGAGAGGATGTGGAAAAACGGGAACCCTCTTGCACTGTTGGTGGGAATGCAAACTGGTGCAGCCACTCTGGAAAACAGTGTGGAGGTTCCTCAGAAAATTAAAAATAGACCTACCCTATGACCCAGCAATAGCACTGCTAGGAATTGACCCAAGGGATACAGGAGTGCTGATGCATCGGGGCACTTGTACCCCAATGTTTATAGCAGCACTCTCAACAATAGCCAAATTATGGAAAGAGACCTAAATGTCCATCAACTGATGAATGGATAAACAAATTGTGGTTTATATACACAATGGAGTACTACCTGGCAATGAGAAAGAATGAAATATGGCCCTTTGTAGCAACGTGGATGGAACTGGAGAGTGTGATGCTAAGTTAAATAAGCCATACAGAGAAAGACAGATACCATATGTTTTCACTCTTATGTGGATCCTGAGAAACTTAACAGAAACCCATGGGGGAGGGGAAGGAAAAAAAAAAAAAAGAGGTTAGAGTGGGAGAGAGCCAAAGCATAAGAGACTGTTAAAAACTGAGAACAAACTGAGGGTTGATGGGGGGTGGGAGGGAGGGGAGGGTGGGTGATGAGTATTGAGGAGGGCACCTTTTGGGATGAGCACTGGGTGTTGTATGGAAACCAATTTGACAGTAAATTTCATATATTGAAAAAAATAAATAAATAAAATGTGTTACACACATGTAAAGAATCTCAATGTCACTCAAAGCAATGAAAATTAAACCTACATCACGATATCAGTTTCACCTCTCAGATTGTCAAAAGCTAAAAACTTTGTTAACATACTCTAGACAAGGTTGTGAAGAAACTGGCACTCTTATAACATTTCTGGTATAAGTATAAATTGGGGCACTCTTTCTAGAAAGGACAATTTAGCAAAAACTATCAACATCACAAATATATATACCCCAGGTTGTGCCAAATTTTGTGTCTGGTAATATAGCCTACAGATATGCTTTCACACATATAACACAATGTACATAAAAGGTTATTAATTGCAGAAGTACTTATGATCGTACAAAATTACAAACAACCAGAAGTCAACTAAGAAGAATAGTTATATCGCTAGTCATTAGGCAAATACAAATCAACACCACAGACACTACCTCACACTTGTTAAAATGGCTTTATCAAAAAGACAAGAAGTAAATGTTGGTGGATATGTGGAGCAAAGGGAACCCTTGTGCACCACTGGTGGGAATGTAAATTGGTGCAGCCACTAGGGAAAACAATATGGAAACTCACCCACAGATTAAAAATACAAGTAACATATGATCCAGCAATTCCACTTCCGGGTATTTATTGGAAGAAAACAACAATACTACCTTGAAAATACATCTGTACCACCACGTTCATTGCAGCATTATTTACAATAGCCAAGATATGGGAACAATCTAAGGGCCCAATGATGGTGAATGGATAAAGAAGATACGATATTATATATTATATGTAATACATATCTTAAAAACTCAAAAAAGAGTACAGTTAAACAAACAAAAATATATTCATATAATGAAATACTATGCAGCTGTTAAAAAAGTTGGAAGCTCTCTATATACCAATATAAAACAATATCCAAGATAAAAGGGGTGCAGAAGTGTGCATAATATGCCATTTTATTGTTACAGAAAATATTTTTTTATTTTTGCTTTATAAATATAAAGAAACTCGAGAGAATACACAAAAAAGTAATAACATTGGATAATGGAAAAGGCAGATTATGGAAAGAAAACATTTACTTGTATTCATATGGGGGTAGTGCATATGAAATTATCACATATACAAAAATTAAGTGGAATAGAATCATTTATGTCAATAGGTTAGGGGGAAAAATCCCTTCTTTTATCTTCAACAAATTTAATAAATTGTATGTTGATGTGTGGGAAGAGTGTAAGTAAAACTGTTTAAGGGGCGCGTATACTTCCTCCCTGCTGACAGACCCTTTGTCTGATCCCAAACAAGCTAAGGTGCCGCTTCTCCGTACATGAACAGGAACAGAATTTGAGACCCCGATTTGAGCCCCTGATCCCAAGATAAGAGTTCTGCTGAGGGCCAACTTTTTCTCTAAGACCTCCAACCACTTTTAGCATAAGCAGATGTCCAACAACAGGCAAATGAGTCAGTGTCACTCATTTCCATATGAAATGAGCTTAATACTTAAATTATTTAAGTTATTTTAAATAACATTCTCAGTCTTTCAGAGCCCTTTTCCTCCTGCTGCTGCCAGTACTCACACATTAATTCACAATCATGAGCCCTACTACCTGTTAGGTGCTATTCTAAGAGCGCCCAAGTAGACAGCTCATGAAGTACCCCAAAAACACAGGAGCTTGAATGATGTACCATCTAGGGTCAAGATTTAACCCCAGGACCAGTTCACTCTTTCTTGTTGACCTTCATGAAGTTGGAATTTGTTATTTATGGCTTAAGAGTGAGATCACATACATATCCCTACCTACAAACCCAGAGAGAAATCAAGTTAAAGAGGACCTTATAAGGAGATTGCTGAACTCGGCAATGTGATGAATGGTTCTTGTGCCTTTTTCCCCCTGAAAACAGTGTAATTTTTTAAATGTAAACACATGCATATACAGCACTAACTAGCTATGGGACTGGGCAGGATTTTCACTCTCTGATTTTCCTAATCTGTCCCCTAAAAAACGGAGTTAGAGCCATGTGTCTTAAACTTTTTTTCATTATCACCCCCCCCCCCAAGGAGCCTTTTTAGATCCTTCTTCCCTATCAAGGGGTACCATAAAATGTTACAATTAAACACACTGCATATGTTGTATGTAACTGTATGTATATCTTTATACATAAAGAGTACTTTTTTTTTTTTTTTTTTTTTGCTCCCTGTGATGGTTAATTTTATGTATCAACTTGACTGGGCTAAGGAATGCCCAGATAGCTGGTAAAATGTTATTTTGTGGTATCTCTGTGAGGCTGTTTCTGGAAGACATTAGCATGGGAATATGCAGACTAAGTAAAGAAGATTGTCCTCACCAGTACGGGTGGGCATCATCCAACTTGCTGAGGGCCTAACTAGGGGGAAAAAACAAAGTGTGAATGTGTTCTTTACTTGAGCTGAGACATCCATTTTCTCCTGCCTCATACATCAGCCTCCATGGTTCTCAAAACTTCAAAATCAGACTGAATTGCATCACTAACTTTCCTGTTTATCCCACTTACAAACAGGCGATTGTAACACTACTTGACCTTCATAACCACGTGAGCCAATTTTTATATCTCTTTTTATAGTATCTATTTATCTATCCATCCATCCATCCTATTTGGATCTCTTTCTTTGGGGAACACTGACTAATACAACCACCAGGATCAAATTTGTGCCTCCACTGAGAATAAATGAATTATATCCCCAAGGAGAATCCACAAGTTTCCTTCTAGTTTTAAAACTGAGAGAGTGGAGCATGCTGTAGAAATGCATATACCTAAGCACTAGATGGGTTTGAGTCCAATTCTAACACCACTACTTGCTTATCATAGGACATTGAATAAGTTATTTCATTTACACCCATGTGTAAAACAGGTGTAATGACACCTCATATGGGGCAACTAAGGCAACTAACATCAACTAAGGCAAAGTGGGTGAAGCCTTTGGCACTGCACCTGGCACGCTGTAAGCAATCAATCATTGGCACCTTTTCATGTGCCTGATTTAAAACAAATCTAAACCTTACCTCTATATCTAAAAAATAAAACACTGATGACAGTAACATGCGCAGTAATCGTAAATGATGATTTGATGACCTTTCACTTGTGCTGGCACTGTAGCCTACCCAAAATGCTGACTTCAAAATTCTACCCAACTGCAAGGCCACCATCACATGTCACCTGAAACCTTCCCCAGTTGCACCAAATGTAAATCTTCCCATTCTCTCAAGTCCCATACTATACTTGTTTATAACACCATTGGCTATCAACCACATTCTCCTTTATGATTTATATAGATTTTTTTAAATGTTTATTTATTTTTGAGACAGAGAGAGACAGAGCATGAACGGGGGAGGGTCAGAGAGAGAGGGAGACACAGAATCCGGAGCAGGCTCCAGGCTCCGAGCTGTCAGCACAGAGCCCGATGCGGGGCTCGAACCCACGGACTGCAAGATCATGACCTGAGCCGAAGTCAGACGCCCAACCGACTGAGCCACCCAGGCACCCCTGATTTATATAGATTTTTAAGTGCCTTAAGGACAGGAAGTCTGTTCCATTCGTCTGTGTGACACACACACATACACACAAACTCGACATAATTTTCAGTAAACTGTTATTTGATAAACAAACTAATGCTGTACATTTGGATCCCAGAGATTAAAAGTAACACGAGTACTTAAAAGTAAAAAGACATAGGTATCTCAATATCTGTGTTCAACATAATGACCTAGACAAGTAACTAAAATATAGATAGACTTGAGTTTGTTTTTGTCATTATTTATTCCTAAAATCCTAAACATGAATCCCAAGTAACAGCTCATCTTTTCATATTGTAGAGATTGGTGAAAAATCCTTCTGGAAATAGTCCATTTGTGAGGCATATACATTTTTTTAAAAGAGGCTCCTGCAAGAGGGTTAGGCTGCTTTCTAATATGTGTCAAATTTGAATTCTATTAAAAGTGTACCGAGTATCTGAGTAACAGTCGGAATAGTGTTTTGATCCCCCATTCTATCACTATTACTGATGATCGCTCTTTGTGGCCTCCTGCCTGGGCTAGGGGAGATTCTGTGATAAAAGAAACACATACGTCAAATGTAGTAGCAGAAAGCTAAGTGGAGCCAGAAAGAGAGAGTGACTATGTGAAGCATTTGTTTTTTAGACCCTATGATGTTTTAAGCATATACCTAATGCTTTTTACACATGCTGAATAACCAGGCTAATTAAAAAGCCCATACAGCTCTTGTTAAAATCTGTTCAAATTTTTTGGAGCACCTGTTATAACAGAATGCCCACAGACTTGATAGTTTAGAGCCAAGACACCTGCTACCTTATGTCTCACAGTATGTTCAGTTTTATACTGTTAGCAAAAAAATAAACACTTTTTGACATTTAGCAATCTTATACAAGTGATATGAAATAATCAGGAAAGAATGATAGTTTAACCCTTCTTGTGCTGCTCTGGGCAACCACACCCTTCTTATTTGGAAGTGGATTTTGATTATTTTCCTGAGAAATTACTTATGATTTCTTTAATCAACCTTAATCATGCAAGGTTTTCTAAAGAGTCTGGGTACCTTCTTGGAAGTATGAAGCAGGGAATTTTCTAGTTAAAAGTTCTGTAAGGCCCTTAAAGAAACACATTACTGTTTTGACTTTATCAACTGTTTATGAAATTTTTAACAGCTTTGATATTATTATTCCTGATGAAAGTTTTACAAGAACATCTATTTGAAAATGCATTTACTTTTAAGGAGAAAATACTATAAAAATTCTCCACAGCTAAGGAATTTTCATAGTCCAGGCATGTACATAGGAACGTTTAAATACTTCTTAGATTCAATCTTATGGTTGGTAAACAAATCTTATAAAGATAATGTGAGAGTGGTTTTCAAGATACATAATTTATAAATAGCTGCCATTTTATCTATAGTATTTAAGTACCTTGAGGTGGAACGTGTCTTATTTGACCATAAGTCCAGAGTTGGTTAAAAAAAAATTAATTTTATGCTGTAACCAGTTTAAAATTTAATTCATGTTAATGACATTTCTATTAAGAAAATCTGCCTTTGATCTAGCGATCCCACTTCTAGAATTATGTCCTACAGTAAAGTCACACACATATATAAAGACTTACGTACAAGAATGTCATTTTCAGTATTGTTCATAGACCTAAAGATATGAAACAACATAAATGTCCATTTATAGAGAACCAAGTAAATAAATTATGACAAACCAATACAAAAGAATATTATGAAGTCGTTAAGTGAATAAAGCAGGTATGTGTATAGTATTATGAAGTTATCACTAAGATATCGTGTTAAGCAAAAAAGATGTAAAAGCTAATTAGTAAGCACACACACCATTTGAAAATTTATAGCAATACAGAATATCTTTGGAAGGAAACACAATAAAAGGACAATACTGGTTAACTCTGGGGGAGGGAGAAATGCAAGGATAAGAAGACGGGTCGGAGGAACACTTACGGTTCATTAAAAAACACTTTTGTGGGGGCGTCTGGGTGGCTCAGTCAGTTAAGTGCCCAATTTCGGCTTGGGTCATGATCTCACAGTTCCTGAGTTTGAGCCCCACATCCGTGCTGACAGCTATAGCCTGGAGCTGCTTCGGATTCTGTGTCTCCCCCCACCCCCCAACCCCGTTGGGGGTTCTGTGTCTCTCTACCCCTCCCCCACTCGTGCTCTGTCTCGCTCTCTGAAAAATAAACATTAAAAAAAAAACTTTAAACGCTTTTATAGCTCCAGCTATTTGTATTGCATATACATCTTACCAATTCAAAATATTTTCAGTTGCAAATTAAAATAATCCATTAAATTTGGGAGAAAAAAATGTGATGCACTATGGGCATACTTTAATGGAACATAATATCCTAAAGTACTTGTAAGTTTCCAGACTGTTACTTAGCTAACTCCAAATCAGTATTTAACAATATAAATCACAATTTAATGTCTAATTATGATGGCGAAAACAGCTTTTGAATGTTGAATGTGTATAGCTGTATTCAAATACAAGCTGTTTTGACTTTTAACCAACATACCAGAACTAGGAGTGATTTTGTTGCATAATTAGAAAGCAACCTAGAATACACTTTTCTAAGATGTTTTTAAAGATAATGAGAAGCATTTTTAAATGTTTAAGAGAAAAGATGTTTTAGCTTCTGGACACCTATCAGAAGAGAAAAGTAGGATTCTATCTCTATTGGGCATCATAGTTCACCATGAACCTTGTCATTTGGGGCCGAATGCATCCCCAAACTGGAATTCCTGAGACCTATTTCCTCATATGGACAAGAATAGGTACCACGACTGTTCCAGGGCTTACAACTACCAAGCCATACATGGTGTTCATCCCTATACATCCCCACACAAGTGATCAGGATCCACTCTGGACAATATAGTGAAGCAGATGACTTACCTTCAGACATTCTTTCTCATTCATGGAGAGGGCTTTTAGTCTTTCAAAAACAACTGTTCCACCCTCAAGAGCCCAGCAGCAACCAGCTCTCCAAAACCATCAGATAAACACACTAAAATTATAGTATACTTAATGTTTATTTGCATTTTAAAAGAAAGTACAAAATTATTTGGAATTGGCTCAAGTAGTAAGTTCTGGTGAAGGGGCGGCAGGCTTTAGTGGAACAGATTGAGGAGGATGAATGAAGGTAGATAGCCTGAGACCAACACTCACACCCATCGGCCTTCTTGGCCAATGCTTGATTGGCTGTAAGGGTTCACATTACCACCTCATGCAAGTAGCAATGCCACACTGGTCATTAGTAATGCTCACCAAACATTCCTGATAAGCTTCTTTCTGGCCCAAGGTGGGATTCTATTTCCTGGCTCCTTTGATAGGCGGCACCATGTAACCATTCCTGACTATTGTGATATGAGAAGAGGTGAGGTGTGACACTCTGGGCCAATGTGAGACTCTGCAGAGCTAAGTTGCCCTCTGCCATGGAGGTCAGCAACCCTCCAAATGACAGAAGCTCAGTCACCTAGGTCCTGGAGAAGGAAACAAACCTATGTGAGCAAGAAATAAACCCTTGTTATTTTAAGCCACTAATTGGAGTTATTTGTTATCACAATATACTCCAGCCTCTCCTTACTGATACATATGGGAGACACTGCAACCAGACCTAACTGACTCAGAATAATAGTCTTTAGGTTTGCTAGGTAGTAATTATGCTGAGTTA
The DNA here is from genome assembly GCF_018350175.1 of Felis catus. Lineage (NCBI taxonomy): Eukaryota > Metazoa > Chordata > Mammalia > Carnivora > Felidae > Felis > Felis catus. Next base: position 150,426,449 of record NC_058375.1, read on the forward strand.
TCAAATGATAAGTTTGATTTTTTTCTTCCCTTTAATTTTATTAAACACTTTTTACTCACTCACTAAGGTCCTTTTTCCAAACACAAATTTTGACTACATCCCTGGAAAGTTAGAATTACTCAATTTGGAAACTGAGGAAATGAAACACAGTGTTTCTTTCCCTCTCTCTCTCTCTCCCTCTCTCTCCTTCCCTCCCATAGTTTGATGAGGAATTCTCCTTGAAAGAAAAAGAAAAGAAAAGAAAGAAAAGTGGAGAGCCTAGGAATATATTTTTATTAAAGTGCTGTGTAAAAAAATGGGCTATTCATGGGGAAAATTGGCATAATTTCAGGGCACTCTAACTTCTTTAGTTTGCCAAATTGACCCAATGGAGGAGAAGAGGTCACACAGCCCTGGAATAAATTATTATACGCAGAGAAAGTCTTGGAAAAAGCAGAACTCTAGGCGCCTGGATGGCTCAGTTGGTTAAGCATCCGACTCTTGGTTTTGGCTCAGGTCATGATCTCACAGTTTTGTAAGTTCGAGCCCCACAGGCTCTGCGCTGACAGCACGGAGCCTGCTTGGGATTCTCTTTCTCCCTCTCTCTGCCCCTCCCCAACTCACACTGACTCTGTGTCTCTCAAGATAAATAAATAAACTTAAGAAAAAAAAAAAAAGAACTCAAATCTAAGATCAGCATCCCACATCTGTATAGATAGCACTTTACAATCTGAAAAGTCTTTTCTTCTATATGACCTTTCTCAGGCTTTCTTCATCTTGCACGTGTCTTCTCTTTGTATGTGTATGTCCACCCAACAACACTGAATTTTCTAGGACATGCTCTCTTAATTCTGCATTATTGTCATGGAAATTGAAGCTCAGCGAGCCTACCTAAGTGATTAACTTGTCCAAGATCTCAGAGTCAAGATTCAAAATCAGATTTTCTGAGTCCAAGGAATTCTCTCACCGCTCTACTCTGCTTGCAGAAATAGGGAAAGTGGAAAGAAAAAGCCCAGAGAAATCTCAGCCTATGGTCAGGGAAAGCTTCCTGGAAGAAGTGATACCTGTGCACATGCCTGTCACTGCACTGCCAGGTGTTGGTTTTCCCACTACTTAGTGATTATCTTCAGTGTGGAGCTTAATGTTTGTTAAATGAAGAAACAGATGTATTGAATAAGTAAAGATGTTATTTTTAGATGTACAATGAACTTTTATTCTTAAGAGAATGCACATTTAATTCCTGAAATCATAATCCCAAACCATGACCCCCAAGCTTACTCCCAACAATCATAGGACCCATTTTGGGAGCCCACACACCACAGCATGGTGTCAGTTATAACGTGCTGTCAGTTATTTTAGAGTAGAGAGCAAGCTAACAAGCAGTTAGCTAAAATATGTTCTCTTCTTCTACCTTAACAAATACATCTTCATAACAATCAAAAATGCTGGGGCACCTGGGTGGCCCAGTCGGTTGAGCATCTGACTTCAGCCAGGTCACGATCTCGCAGTCCAGGAGTTCGAGCCCCGCGTCGGGCTCTGGGCTGATGGCTCGGAGCCTGGAGCCTGTTTCCGATTCTGTGTCTCCCTCTCTCTCTGCCCCTCCCCCGTTCATGCTCTGTCTCTCTCTGTCCCAAAAATAAATAAAACGTTGAAAAAAAAATTTAAAAAAAAACAATCAAAAATGTTTAAAGTATATGTCAAGCTATGACTTTTTATAACACATTTGGAAAATACCAGGAACAATGGAATTTAACTTTTATCATGTGTGCTGTTGGTAGGTCTGTGATGTTTGGGTGAGAAATAAAATGAAAATATGTATAATTCATAAATTATCATGTATGTGTTCTATAAAATATTTCTCACTTGTTTTAATTTCAGTAGAATCACTAATACTGTCATTATAATCAAGGTTTTCACATTATTTATGCTTTACTGACAGTAATGCCAAATGAGATCATCTGTCCTGAGTCACTTGTTTTGAAGCAGATTTCTGTTTGTTCCTGTCTGAAGAAACTTTACTCTGCTGAGGTAATCACAACAGGAATTTTCAAATTACCAATGCAATAAATAATGAATAATATATACTTATCTTGCTCAAACATTGTAATGGAGTCACCTAAGATAAATTACTGTTATAAAAAATGTTACAAAATGTTCTGACTTTTACTGCATGCATAGTTAGCACGTATATTACAAATTTTATTTTCTCCCAAAGCACTACATAGATCCATTTAGTAATGTGAAGAATCCATATTCTTTACATGCTTCGTGAATTTTAAGTTTATACCTACATATATACAAATTTGCATAATATAAATTATTTAAATATATAAATATTGCAGAATTTCTGCAGCCTAGTGCAACTCTTTCAAATACTGCTAATTTATGAGCACTTCTGGAACCATAAACTGGAGCAAGAATGAAGCAAGAAAATAGACATTTGGCACTACTGAGATACCTCATCATTTAAGAATCCATTTTGGGGCACCTGGATGGCTCAGTCAGTTAAGCATCTGGCTTCGGCTCAGATCATGATCTCACAGTTCGTGGGTTGAAGCCCCGCATCAGGCTCTGTGCTGACAGCTCAGAACCTGGAGCCTGCTTCGGATTCTGTGTCTCCCTTTCTCTCTGCTCCTCCCCCACCTGTGCTCTGTCTCTCTCTCTCTCTTTCTCTCTCTCTCTGTCTCTCAAAAATAAATAAACATTAAAAAAAATAATAATAATGAGTCACCAAGTGATAGTGGCACCCGTGTGTTCCTTGATGACTTTATGTGTAAAACATGGGGCCCTCAAAGTGTGGGGCCTGGTCAGAGGCCCCTTTTGCCTGGGCTAAGAGATGTATTGCCAAAGATCCATTGCAGTGATGCTGAGGGACAGTCCAAAGGGGTTTAACCTACTTCTGGAAATTCTTCAGAAGATATTTTGCCAGACCCCTTTCACTTTAGCTCGTCATCGATTGTTCATGGTTAAAGATACGTAAGGAAAGTAAAATAGTACTAGTAATCTTTAGCACTTATATTCTCAAGCATAGATACAAGCATTCTACATACATTATCATACAACCAACGAGGTAAATAATCTCACGGTTCCCCCTCTTATAAGTGAGAAAATTGAGACACACAAAGGCTAAGTAATCAGCTTCAGATCACAAAACTGGTAAGGTGGAGCTGGTACTTAGAATAAGAAAGCCTGCGTCCAGAGTCTTCACTCATAGAACAAAAGTTAGTCATAATCCTTTTATTCCATGACTTCCTCCCTCTTCAGTTCTTAATTTGTATTTGCTTCTTAATTGCTTAAAGCAATTTTTCAAAAAGTACGCGGGGGAGGAGGATGTGGAGAGGGTTCAGCTCGCTTAAGTTGAAATCCTAGCTCTACGACCTACCAACCGCATGGCCTTGGAAGTCACACTTGCAAAGCAGAGATGGTCAGAGTACAGACCTCACAGGGTTAGTATAAGGAATAAATGACTTATTAATGTAAATTGCTCATAATAGTAAGTGCCATGCAAATATTTGCTTTTGTTGGTGGTGTTGTTACGTATGGTCCATTTTCTGAGCTCTCCAATAAGGATACAAATAGTACCTTCCTCAGAAGTTTGTTGAGTATTAGATGAGTTGAAAAATGCCCCACACAGAGAAAATGCTGTTTGTTTATTATATCATCATCACTGTTTGTTCTTTTTTTTTTTTAAGATTTTATTTTTAAATAATCTATATACCCAACGTGGGGGGCTCGAACTCACAGCCCTGAGATCAAGAGTCGCAGGCTCTACCAACTGAGCCAGCGAGGGGCCCCTGTTATTATGATTCTTATGCGTGATGTATTTTCTGAGCCTCCTAACACATGAGAAAAATCTCATTTCTTTCACTCATGAATGAAAATTCAGCTCAATGTAAGTGGTCGGGTCACTGGACATCTGTGCCTGGGAATTTTGCCTACCAGTGGCGCCCATCTCCGCCTTTTCCTTCCCCAGCACCCTGAGGCACCAGGGGAACTCCCAGCAGTGCCTGGAGCTATGGAGATGTTTTGAGACTACTTAAGTGATGAGCAGAAAGAACACTTGAGGGGAGTGAGAGGGTAAAGCGAAAAAGAATGAAGAAAGATAAAAACAGCAAAGCCCTGGAGGAAAGAATTCCAAGCAGCCATTAAAGGATTAACTGTAGGAAGGCAGTTGAGCACATCCTCATCTGCAGTGTGACAGATCTGAGAAAGCCGTGAGGGTTGGGAATACCGAGAAGTTTGCAAGTTTGTTGCTGGAATGTGGGGAAACTTCTCTCTGGTGACCTCACTTTTCCCCACAAAAATAGGAAGTGAGAGTCACCTGCCAGGAGTGAGGATGCAGAAGTAGTGAGGTCTGGGTTTTGAAAAAGAGAAGAGAGGAAGTTTGGGATGGTAGTTGTGGAGAAGGGGAGAGATGACGGGCAGTGCTGAGGGCCTATATAACTTTACTCTGGCCCCGCAGCTGTGGTGTGGTTGCGTGGTTTCCTTCAGCCACGCTCAGAAATGCTGCCTGGGCACAGGGAAGACAGACAGCCCGGGCAGAGCTTTTGCAAAGCTGTCGCATTGGAAAGAAAATAGAAGTTTCAAGACATTGACAAGACATAGGATGAACTGATAAATCATAGCAGCTAGATTAAGTTGAGAAGGAAGAAGACAAAGGAATTGGAAGAGAGGAAGTGGGGTTTATCTCAGGAAAAATGAGATTAAGAGCAAAGAAGTTGGGAGTAGACTAGTGTGAAGATTGCGAGGCAGTATAACTACGGTCAGTACAGATTTGAATGTATTTGAAAAGTTAGCAGGTCTGGATTATGACAACTTCAGGGCACCCCCCAGGGAGGCAAGAAGGAGGATTGGAGGGAAATGAAAGTGAAGGTCCCTAGAGATGAGAAATAAAGAAACTGAGAGTCCAGGCAATTGGATGGTGTGCAAGTTACTAAGGTTGCCATAAGAAAGTACTACAGACTGGGTAGCTTAAACGACAGAAATTCATTTCCTCATCATTTTGGAGGCTAGAAATGTGAGATTGAAATGCCCAGAGTCTAAGAGACCCCCCAAAACGAACCACCAGAGTCCAGAGTCAAAGCTAAGCAGCAAGGGTCATTTATTGCAGGTTCGAACCTGGACCTCTGCGCCCCCGTTGCCGGTGATGCCAAGAGGCCCTGAGAGAGGTTTTTACACCCCTTTTATAGACAAGTACAAACAAGTCATGGGGAAATCAGGAATTTTCCACAGTTACAGAGCTGCGATTGGTTGGTGTTTAAAGTTGGACACTTAACAGTATTCGATTGGTTCCTGCCTTTAGGTCAGACCACAACCGGGGGTACGGGTATCACAATGATTGATCAGGAATACACGGATGTGCCAAGCAACAATGATTGATCAGGAGTACACGGATGTGCCAAGTAACAATGGTTGATCAAGAATATATGGATGTGCCAGGCAATAATGATTGATCAGGAATACATGGGCCTGCCAAGCAATTGTACAGAAGCGGAACAAGCTGGTTAAGCTTGGTTAGGTTTCAGTTTCCCATAACTTAAGCTTTTAAGTTTTAATTTTCTCAGGCCTCTCAAGATCAAGTGTCATTAGGGTTGATTTCTTCTGAGGCGTCTCTCCTCAACCCATACCTGGCAGGCTTCTTCCTGTGCCTTCACATGGTCTTTCTTCTGTGTCTAGATCCTACTGTCTTCTTGGAAGCATACCAGTCATATTGGACTAGGGCCCATCTCAATCATCTTATTTTACAGTCATATTGTGAGACTTGAGGTTTAGACTTCAGCATAAGAATTTGGGGAAGACACATTTCAGCCCATGACTGATGGGTCACCCACAAAGAGGCTGAAGACACTCAGAATGATGGTAGAAAGCAAGATAGAGATGAAGAGGATGAATGAGACATTAAACTCTTTAGTGATTAAAGGACTAACTAATCAGTTTTCTGCCCTTTAATGGAGGTTAGTCTGCTTGCATATTAGGATTTGAAACCCATTTTCTTTGTGCAGTATTTTTTTTCATAGACACATAACCCATTTTAGTTTTTTGCCACAGTCTTGGTTTTTGTCTTTTACCAAAAGACAGGATGTATGGCTGGCACAATCCCGTCCTCTTGGGCATTGGTGTGATCCTCTCACTGACTGTGCAGCAGGAGACCTGGTTGATGTGCAGAGTTCCTGGCCATGCCCTATATCTGACAGACACCCATCTTGTGTAACAGTGCAAGACTGAAGGCGAAGCCACTCTCATCCCCTGGCTCGATTCTCCAATACTCTGAAGGGCATGAAATAAAGCTGACTCTACAACACACACACTACTAGAACTGTTAGAACTTTCTCATCTTCTACTCTTCTTTGTCATAATAAAAGCAATACCCACCTTTTATTGTACCCATTGTACCCAGGTCTGTGAACTGAGCTGTATATTTATTATCTCATTTAATACTTATAGCAATCCCAGGAGCACCTGGGTGGCTCAGTCAGTTGGGCGTCTAACTCGTGACTTCAGCTCAGATTGTGATCTCACAATTCATGCGATAGAGCCCCATCATTACTCACTAGTAATGAGCCCCACTGTCTCTCTCTAAAAAAAAAAAAAAATACATACACATTAAAAAAATTATAGCAAGCCCAGATGAGGAAATTGAGAAAAGAGATGTTAAATAATCCACCCAGAGTCACCCAGCCGGTAAGTGGCAAGTCTGTCTGGCTCTTAAGTACTCAACTCAACTACAAAACTTTATTTGTGAGGACCAAATGTGCCCAGATGCAATGTCATTCCACCAATCTCATTTCTTTCGAGATGTTTATGAATTGATTCCTGCCAGAATGTTTATGGAAAGTGAGAATAAAGGAAAACAGTATGTCTCAAAAGGTACTTCCTATGCTGTCCTTTTTTTTCCCCCCAAGGGGTCAATTTACCAGGGTCAATGGAGAAATACATGGCTTTTTACCTCCTTTCAGCTTAACTGGCTTATTCTATTTCAGGAGGCAAAAATTGGTTAGGTCACAAATTGTCTTGCTCAATCTACTTTCATTTGGCTTGTGGTAATGGGTAAATTGTTCACAGGTTTTAGCAATAGATTATCTGTCAGTTTTTATTTTTAACATGAGGTAATGTGAGATTTTGTCTTTTGTCAATGTCTCACAGACATTGTAGTATGAGATTGAGAGAAACTGAATCAGCGGCTAGTATTTGAATGCTTTTTTATTATAGAACGTTTACCGTGGTGGGGAGGGTCTAGCCTCTTCTTAACTTTCTATCATCTTGGAAAATCACCAGAGTCATTGATTAATTTGGTGTTTGAGATGCTGAGCTAATGTCGGGAGGGACAAACACCAAATCATAATGAGAGTCCACCTACTCATTAATTAAGTAGGTTTTACTCTTTGTATTTGGGCTTTAGAGATTGGGAATAGAAGGATTTAAGCAGAATATAGGGAGTAATTTCTGGCTATGGAAATTTGCCTTTGCAACACCCACTCTCCTGGACTTGGGTTCAGACTAATAATCAAATTCATGAGACAGAAGAGACTTTATTTATCTCCAAAGTGTTTTAAGAAAGAATCAGAACAAGTTACAGCACAGTATACAATTCACAAGTAAACAAATACAAATAACATTTTGTATAGTCAAGGTGTCATAACTCCCAAGCACATCTCCCAATGTCCAGTGCAAAGTCAGGACGACAAATGATGTTGAGTGGACAGAGGCCCTCTCAGCTCAAGGACAGCATCATTTCGGGGGTACCTTCAGCTTTTATACTTAGCTAATTATGCAATCCCCTCTGGGGTTCAGGATTAATGACCATTCTCTCAACCATAGGTGTAGGTACTTGTTTTTGGTATATGTTATAGGATTCTCATTTATTTTGGATCTGGCATAGGGAAATTCCTAATAGTTCCTTTAGTTGTGTTTCAGGAAAGATAAGATCAAGCATCAAATCCTCAGGCGCACTGAGGCTAACGAGCCAGAACCTGATGTGAACCTTTCCTTGAGCCTGCAAAGCCAACTACAAAAACAAGTTTCCATTACCTAAAAGTTCACTTACTGTATAAGGAGTGTTTTCCATTGTTCAAAAGACCAATGCATCTTTAAAAAAGGGGGGGGGGTTAAGAGAAGGATTTCAATTCCTGAAATTCCTTTTTTATTTTTAACGTTTATTTATTTTTAAGAGGGAGAGAGACAGAGCACAAGCATGGGAGGAGCAGAGAATGTGAGAAACACAGAATCCCAAGCAGGCACCAGGCACCCAGCTGTCAGCACAGAGCCTGATGTGGGGCTCAAACCCATGAACCACCAGATCATGACCCGACTAAAGTCGGAGGTTGAAAATAAATAAATATTGGCTCTCTAACCCAAAACAAGTTTAACTCTAACTAGTGTTCAAACAAGAACATCCAGAAACATAGTAATTGGAGTAAAGTTTGGGGGAATCCAATTGATCAGAAAGCCCTATCAAGAGGTTACTCGAAAAATTAAAAATACAATTACCATATGATCTAGCAATTCCACTTCTAGGTATTTATCTGGAAAAAAAAACACAAAAAAACACCAATTCAAAGAGATACATGCACCCCTCTATCCATTGCAGTATTATTTATAATAGCCAAGATATGGAAGCAACGTAAGTTGATAGATGAATGGTTAAAGATGTGATGTTTGTGTGTGTATATATAAAATGGAATATTACTCAACCATTAAAAAATGAAGTCTTGCCATTTGTGGGAACACGGATGGACCTAGAGGGTATTATGCTGAGTAAAATTAGTCACACAGAGAAAGACGAATATCACATGGTATCACTTATATGTGAAATGTAAAGAATAAAACAAAACAAAACAAACATACTCCTGGATATAGGAAACAAACTGTTTGTTACCAGAGCAGGCAGATGTGGGGATGGATACAAAATAGATGAAGGATATTAAGAGGTACAAACTTCCAGTTATAAATAAGCCATCAGACTGATGCATAGGGCCACTTGTACCCCAATGTTCATAGCAGCACTCTCAACAATAGCCAAATTATGGAAAGAGCCTAAATGTCCATCAACTGATGAATGGATAAAGAAATTATGGTTTATATACACAATGGAGTACTACGTGGCAATGAGAAAAAATGAAATATGGCCTTTTGTAGCAACGTGGATGGAACTGGAGAGTGTGATGCTAAGTGAAATAAGTCATACAGAGAAAGACAGATACCATATGGTTTCACTCTTATGTGGACCCTGAGAAATTAACAGGAACCCATGGGGGAGGGGAAGGAAAAAAAAAAAACAGGTTAGAGTGGGAGAGAGCCAAAGCATAAGAGACTCTTAAAAACTGAGAACAAACTGAGGGTTGATGGGGGGTGGGAGGGAGGAGTGGGTGGGTGATGGGTATTGAGGAGGGCACCTTTTGGGATGAGCACTGGGTGTTGTATGGAAACCAATTTGTCAATAAATTTCATATTAAAAATAAATAAATAAATAAGCCATTAGAATGTCATGTACAGCATAGGAAATATAGTCAATAATATTGTAATAACTTTGGATAGTGACAGATGGTAACTAGATGTATTGTGGGGATCATGTGTCATCATATACAAAAATATACACCTGAAACTAATAGGATATTATAAGTCAATTATACTTTTAAAAAAAGAAAACCCTATCAAAAATCAGACACATACATTTATTGATAACTTATTTCTGCTGTTTATTGATCTTACACAAAGGAAGATATTGCCCATGATGTAGATACTTTTATTTCTATATGCATGTACTATATGTGAATATGTGCAAAGAACATTATATTATTTAATCTATAAAGCATAAAATAGGATTCTTTTATATCCTTTTGTCCTCAACCATCTGTTACAGTTATTTTTCCTAAAAAAACACAATAATTAAAAATTTCATTATTAAAATGAATAAATATACATATGTGTGTGTGTATATGTATGTATATATGTATATGTATTTACTAAATTTTTCAAAAATTCCTGAGGAAAACTTTATTATGCTTTTAAAATCCTTATTATTTTGACACGTTTCATTGCTAAATAAAACTGTTTTAATTTAAGCTAAGAAAACTAATTGGTATCAGATACTAAAAGTTCTTGTAAATTGTTGGAAGTGTTAGTTCTGGGAATAGCATTTTTATATTTTTCATATTGATTTGCCTTTGAGACAAACTGCAACAAGAAAGCAGGTGATAAGCCTTTGTTAATGCCTCTGGGAGAAAATGCTGTAGCTACAGACTACTGTTGATAAACAGATTTTGAATTAATTAGTTCTACATAATTATGTGAGCTATCAAGTCCCTAAAATCAAATGCAACTTGTCTTAAATCGCTTAATATATAAAGGAGAATAGAAAAAAATTATCTTTCATAGCTTAACCTCTTTTAGAGTATAGTTTTAATTTTTTAATTTTAATTTTTTAAAAAACAATGATTGGAGTTTTTAAATGGCATATGTTCAAGGCATATTAAATATTTATTCTCAGATATGTAAAATGAGATAAGAAGCGATTCACTTTGTGTTACATTAGTGACAGAATTGGGTCTCAGCACATGCTACTATTCCAGCCTCATACTTGGTAGAAATTATATTTTGTTACCAGAAAATGCCAAAGCCAACATCCTGAGAGAAATAGCCTGGCAATATAAGAGCCAAGCTTTCAGTAACATATTTTTAAGAATTTTTCCCACATAGCTGTAACAGCAACAACAAAAAACTTTTATAGAAAAACAGAGGAAAATGCTTTAAAAAGCAACAAGCAGGAAAAAACTTCAAACATTTCTGAGAGACATAAAAGAAGCCTCAATAAATGGAGACAAAATGATATAAGAAGATTTAATATTGTAGAGATGTTAATCATTACCAAGTCAATACATATGCTTAAAATAACGTAATTAAAAGTTCAATCAGATTTTTGGAATTTGGATCAATTTTTAAAGAAATTAACTAGAAGAAAAACATGGGGATAAGAGATACAGATTTTTAGTTTTTTAAAAAAAAATTATTTATTTATTTTGAAAGAGATACGGAGAGAGAGAGCAGGGGAGGGGCAGAGAGAGAAGGAGAGACAGAATCAAGCAGGCAGGAAGCCCGATGCAGGGATGCAGGGCTCAAACTCAGGAACCGGAGAGAGATCATGACCTGAGCCAACACCAAGAGTCTGACGCTTCACGGACTGATCCACCCAGGCACCCCGAGAATAAGAGATACATTTAATTTTTTTTTAACGTTTATTTATTATTGAGAGACAGAGTGTGAACAGGGGGAGGGGCAGAGAAAGAGGGAGACACAGAATTGGAAGCAGGCTCCAGGCTCCGAGCTGTCAGCACAGAACCCCACGCGGGGCTCGCCACGGGGCTGGAACTCACAAACCGCAAGACCATGACCTGAGCCGAAGTCGGACGCCCAAACGACTGAGCCACCCAGGCGCCCCAAGATACATTTAAAAGATTGGTGTTAGGTGGGGCGCCTGGGTGGCTCAGTCAGTTAGTTAAGCATCTGGCTTTGGCTCAGGTCATGATTTCATGGCTGTGAGTTCGAGCCCCACATTGGGCTCTGTGCTGGCAGCTCAGAGCCTGGAGCCTGCTTCAGACTCTGTGTCTCCCTATCTCCTGCTCCTCCCCTGCTCATGCCCTGTCTCTCTCTCCTTCAAAAATAAATATTGAAAAAAAAAATCTTTTTAAAGATTGGTGTTGGGTAACTTGCTCTACTAGAAACTGAAATATATTATAAAACCACAATAATTTTTAAAAGATGATACTGACTAATGTAAGAATAGGCAGAGGAAAAAAAAAAAAAAGACATGGCCCAAAGACAGACCAGCATAAGTTAAAATTTATCCTAAAGACAGAATCTAAGATTTGTACCCAATTATTTGTTTTAATACTTTGTTAAATAGCAAAAATCGTAAGAAACCCCTAAAATAGTCAACCAAAGAGGCTGATTAAAGAATGATGGCATATCTCTTTAGGTGATGAAGTATTACATAACCATTTAAAAGCATAGTTTTAACAAATAAATAATTGCATGGGAAAACGTTCATGAAAAAATATTCAGTGAAAAACACATGATCCAAGGCTATTTATATATATTTATATATATATCTTATATTTAAGTGTATATAAACAAAAAATACATATTCATTTATATTATGCACATTGGATTTTTTTTTAAAGATTTAAAGGAATTACATCAAAGTATTAAAATTAGTTAACTGTGTGTAATATAATTGTTACTTTTTACTTTCTTTTATACATTTTTTTGTATTTCCCAATTTTCCTGTAACTGTTGTCATCTAAGAGATGTAATGTCTACCTCTACCTCAATAAAAGAAAGAATGGGATACATAAAATATTTTAAAAGCTGGTTATTTTATTTTATTTTATTTTATTTTATTTTATTTTATTTTAGTAGTGAGGTTATGGCTTATTCAACTCTGTTGGTACTGACTTCAGCCACTTAAAATGCAGTCTTATTTCTCTGTTGCTCACAATTCCAAAAACTCAATGCCATGTTTTCTTTTGGTAACTGCATGAACCACCAAACAACCCGACAAGAACATATAAATAATACATAGGCCAATGTAAGGAGATATTAATTTGCTGTTCCAGATCTGTTATACAATTATATTAAGTCTAGTTTTACACTTCTCAGTAGAAAAATCCTATTTTTTTTTTTTAAGTAGATTTAGTACCCAGCACAGAGCTCAACGGAGGGCTGGAACTCACAATCCTGAGATCAAGACCTGAACTGAGATCAAGAATCAGGTGCTTAACCAACTGAGCCAGCCAGGCGCCCCAAGCCTATATATTTTTTTAATACCAGGATAATAATTCTCAGTAGAAAAAGGCTTATTTATAATTTGTCTTTGAATCATCTTCATATGTATTTTTCTATACATAATAGACATTCCTAACTCAAATTTGAGCAATGAGGAAATGTATGACCCCATATAAGTCTGGAGTTTAGGTGGACTGGAAGTAGTCTGATCCGTGGTTCAGTTATATCAAAAGGGCCCAAACCCATTCCATTTCTCCACTCAGGCATTGTTAGCGTGTCAGTTCCCAGGCTGGTTCCCTTCATGGGAACAAGAAAGCTACAATGGCTTTAGTCATAAAAATGTCAAGAGGAGTAACATAGGCCACCTCTTCCTGTGTCTCTTTCTTAGAAGAAAGGAAACCTTTCACAGAAGCTCTCATTACACTACTCAAACTTCCTTGGCCAGAACTGGGCCATGTGGCCAATTTTAAACTAATGCAAGGGCAAAGGGATTAACATAATTATCATAGGCAATATAGGAAGACAGGATATGTAAACACAATCTGGGTTCTGCTGTGGAAAAGGAAGATCGGAGTGGAGGCAGGAACAGGGGTGGGATGAGGGTAGAGTGTGTGGCATGAATGTTGAGTAGGCAATCTTTTATGCTCCAAGCCTCCATTGCTGATAATGACATGAGATGAGGGAGGATTGTTTTTTAACTAAAGATAGTAAGAGACATTGTGATAGATGCTAAAGTTCTAACAGCAGATAGGACCTAAACTTTCTCCTCCAGGAGCTTACAGTTTTAACAAAGAAGATACACAAGTAAACAGGCAACTAAAACAGGGTGCTACATCATGGAGTCCAAAAAGCTCCTTGGATGGGGTACTTCATCAGCCTTAAGTGCCTAAGAAGGCAATATCCAAGTATATTCTAAATTTGGAGAAGAGGAAGTCCTGTGGCAATCAAGAGGTCGGCATATTTGGGGAACCAGAAAGTGTTGAGGCTAAAATGTAAGACTAGATCAGGTAGGGCCTTGAAGGCCATGCTAAGAAGCTTACATTTGATTCTGAAGAAATTGGGAAGCCAGTAAAATATTAAAAACAAGAAATAACATAATCTGATCTCCTTTCAGAGCATATACGTCATCTGCAATGTGGAAAATAGACTGAAAAGAGTCAAGCCTATGTTTAGAGATCATCTAGATGCTTTTGGAGTAATCCACCCCAGAAATCCAGAAATTAGAGGATGATTTGAGTTTCTGGTTTAGGCAACTAAATCGATGCTGCTACTAGAGACAGAGATAGGAAACTCAAGAGGGTAAAACAAGTGCAGGAAAAGATTATGAGTTTATTTCAGACATTATGAGTTTTAAATTCTTATGGGACATCTAAGTGGAAATGTGCAGTAGATAGTACTGTTTGGTTAGGCTTCTTAAGATTACACATTATACGACATTATTAAACTGCTATTAAATATCCCCCATGAAAATCTCATCAAATAATATTAGTAGTTGCCAGATTATTCAGGCATTTTCTTTCATTTCTAGCTCTGACATGATTTGAGTGATATGATGAGAAAAGTCATAGCAAATGTTTTGCATGCTGACAATTTAAACTAATAGATATTTTTAGATGTTGTGTAAGAAAAGAGCTCTGGGCTAAAAATGATGCTGACATTTAAAGGCTTTCTGTAAACTTCAGAAACATGTAGCCTTAGACACCAAGGCTAGTAGTTTAGAAATAATGCTTAGCATCTAAACTTAATGCCTTTTCAACTTTGCTTTCTGTATTGGGCTCAGATGTTTCCACCCCTACGCACTTTTAAAATGTTCACTCTTCTATGTTAGGCCCTAAAAGCCTCACTTACATTGGGTTCAGAGTATTTCTGGCATGTTTGTCCTTTATAACAAAGCCCTTTGTCCCTCTTTTCAAGTGTCTCGGCAGTGCAGCAAGTCTAGGTCTTGTTCCCCATGAACAAATGGTCTTTTATCTTAAAAGAAAAAGTGGACATAAATCTTTTTGAAGAGTCATCCAAGCTATATTTTTAATAATATTTTTGTTTTGTAGAATTTTGCTTATTTCATGTTATGCAGGTTCTTGGTAGAAATTTGAAAAATACAGAAATGTATAAAGAAAGTAAAACTGGGGGTACCTGGGTGACTCAGTTGGTTAAGCATTGATTCAACTCTTGATTTCAGCTAAGGTCATGATCTCAAGGTTGTGAGATCAAGCCCTACATCAGGCTCTGCACGGGGCTTGAAGCCTGCTTAAGATTCTCTCTCTCTCTCTCTCTCTCTCTCTCTCTCTCTCTCTCTCTCTCTCTGCCTCTCTCTCTGTCTAATAAAAAAGAAGAGTAAGTAAAACTGAATCATAGTAGTACCACCCAGAGGTAACAATGAGACCATTTTTAAAGCTTTTGGTGCATTTTGTCAAATGCTTATTTTCAGGAAGTCTGTACAAATCTATACTCTCATCACTCATTTATATACGATTTAGTTCAGAGTAAATGACTTGTGGTTTCCTTCTCTATTAAACACCATTAGAACAAGTATTCTTTAATGTTTTCATAGTTCCTAATCCACATTCTTATACTCTGAGGTTCACCAGTGAGGTTTCCTCTGAAGCTACAACCACCTGGGAGAAGGAAAGAGCCATTGATCTGGGGCTGGAGAACCAGGCTGTAGTCTTAGCCCTTTTACATACTATACTCAGTGTTGAGTCTGACAATCTAACTTCCTCGGGTCTTAGTTTTCTCTGTCCAAATGACAAGACTGTATTAAAGATCTCCATAGTTCCTTTCAGTAGGGAGAATAATAACAACAACATGGTGCACCTGGGTGGCTCATTTGGTTGAGCATCCAACTCTTGATTTTGGCTCAGGTCATGATCCCGGGGTCGTGGGATCGAGTGCTGCATTGGGCTCCACACTGGGTATGGAGCCTGCTTGGTATTCTCTCTCTCCCTCTGCCCCTCTTCCCTGCTCGCACTCTCCCTCTCTCTCTAAAATAAAAAGGATAAAAATAAATAAAAATAACACTAACAAATTTTATAGGTAAAACAACAAGAATTTTGCAAACAGTCTGATGTTCTCAGTACATAATGTTATAGGATCTGATCTAAGAATATAGCGTTATGGTCTTCTCTAAGTAAATATGTCTTTCTTTGACAAGTTAGTATCCTTCCTCTGCAAGCAGATTCTGAAGCTTAGATAGGACCAAACTCCGAAGTAGTGGGCTGGTCAGCCACCTTCAGGATATAGATAGAACCCAAAATCTCCACCCTACCTCATTTATTCCACCATTACAGCTTTACTCCTCATATCTATAAATAATATAAATAATCTTAAGAGCAAACTCATAATCACAGGCTTTAGGAGGCTAGGCCTCTACTGGGAGTAGGCATCCTGGGGCCATTTAAACTAGTGAGGGCCAATGATATAAAACCACACTACAATCCTTCAGAAATCATCACAAGACAATGTCTATAAACATTGAAGAAAATTTGATAGTACAACCAAAAGTCACTTTGCCTTTGTTTCACCATTACCCAGGGGCAACCAAAAGTGTTCTCCAGCCATTTCATTTCTTTCCAGATTTTCCAAGCTTTTAGTTCATCCATATCTAAATCCTAAGAGACATTATATTTGTTGAACAAAATATTTCAGCTATGTTTGGTTGACAGATTTTTAACAACATATTATTTATCTGGAAAAGGAAAAGCAAAGTATTAACAACACAAAAAAGCCCAAATGATTCAAAGAAGTATCAAATTATCTTGCCTATAACAGGGAACTACAGTTATCTTTGGCTCCTAAGGACCTCTGATTGGCCCACTACTTACTCATAATAAGCAAGCAGATATGCAATTACCAAGTGTCTTGTTACTCCAATGAGAGAACACAGGATTACAGCAAGGCTTTGGAGTAAAGGGCAGCAAGTGTGATCATGCCAAGGCTGCCTAGAATGGACCTCAGGGGGAACCTGACCTTGGTTGTTAAACAGGTCTCCAATGCGCACTGCTCAACTCTTAAACCTTGGTAGCCCACTGAAGCCTGAAATACTAGAGCAAAATTAAATTTGATTTTTTTACCTTCTTAGAGAAGGTAAATTTCAATGTTTTCACCTAAATAGAATCAATGAAATTTATAGGCAGTAGTTTTCATCTAAATATAAAATATGCACGTTATACGTACACTCACACATATATTTAAGTGATAGAAACTTTATCTAATACTTCATGAAGCTGACTGTCTCCTTTCAGAGAACTGAAAACTGGCTAGAGGCAGCTTTTTTTAGGATAAAGAATAAAAAACAAGGGAGAGAAAATTTTTTAAATCTCAGATTGGCTGGGGGCACACAGTCAACCTTATTTGGAATGAGAAAGCCCAGGGATGGTTTGGCATTTGGGAATTGGCTGACTGAGTATTCTGTGTTTCTGGCCAAGAAGAGCATTTCCAGGGACATGAAAGTTATCTAAATGTTATCTGACTCACATAGCACCCTGGGCAAGAGCAGCTCCATCTTGGACCTAGAAAAGTATTTCCAAAACCCATAACCAATTAAATCAATATTTTTAAAAGTAGGACCCAAGGATGAGTATATTTTTAGGGCTTCCCAGGTGATTCCAATATGTACTCTCAATACAAGATTTACCTCAGCTAAATTTACCTCAGATAAAAACCTCAATACAAGGCTAAGACCCTCAATACAAGATTTACCTCAAGTAATTATTATATACACTTGAGCTTATTATGTTTGAGTAACACAGAGCCAGAATATACGAGAACAATTAATGCAATGAATCTTTCACAGACCACCCACCCCAGAGACCCAGCTACTTTTGGCTCTTCTCTTCTTGTGGGGTACCAGCTGTGGTGTTTGACATATCCCTACCTGAATCCTCAATCCCCAGCTTGGGATTCCCGAGATTACCCCCAGGGATTCTAACACACCTCATAACATATTTTGGGGTTTTTTCTCAGCCTACTCTGAAACCACTTAGCTCAGAATTCCTGAAAGGAATTCTCTCCCCATTAGCTCTCCCCAATCAGCTAAGGCGATTGAATGTAAATTAATGTGAATCTTCTGGGCTCTGTTAGTTCTATGAAGACTTTAGAAAAGTCTAGAACATTAAAAAAAAGAAGTCTAGAACATGCCAGCTTCGAGGGATGATTGGGGAAGAGAGGAGGATAAGGGAAAATCTCTGACTCCTCCTGAATTTCAACTTCTCTCTTCCCTCTATTCTTTGATATGGACAATTCACATTTTTTCCGTGTCTTATATGTCTTACATAGGGTATCATAAGAACACAGATTCAAAGTGCTAGAATGATTCCCTTGGCAAAAAGACAAGCACCCATTCAACATCTCCACTTAGTCGTCTATGCTTTCTCCTTGGGTGTCCATAGGTGTCACAGTACAAAAAATGATATATTTGAATTATCCTGTTAGGATTTTTCTCATGACCAATTTATGAATATCCACTATGATTTCTAAGCAACTGGCCTTCCAACCTCAAGGCCAGAATTTTGAAGTGTTGTGGTTTTCGTTTTGTTTTGTTTTAACTTAGAATGACTATATTTACACCTACACATTAGGAAGGTAAATGTTGCTTGTGTGCTGCCATTGTGATGAGCATATTGAATACAATGATTGTCAAGGAAAATTTCCAGGTGAAATTCCAGACAACAGACTACAAAGTGTAACCAAATATAGCCGCCCCTTTCCTACTGAGTCATGACAAAGCAGGTAGTTAAAAATCATGTTTAGTCTTGTGTCTTTATCTCAGACCATAGGAATCTTCCTAGCAAAAATCTGTTTTTCTTGAAGAACAACTTCAGTTTCCTTGGAGAGTCACTGCGCCCAGATGTGTAGTTCAAACACAGCAGCTCTTTATTTCTATCATTTTCCTTTTTCCTAGCTTTGTCTGCAGGCTCATGTTGCTGCAATTAAGTCTCCTCACTTCATTTGTTCATTGTACACATTGTACATACTCTGAATCATCTGGCAATACGAAACCCAATTTACCTATTATGCCTACGTGTTACATTTTGTTATCTCTGGGACTGCATTGTGCTTCCATGATTATGACTCAATATAATTACAGCTCAGTTCAGATCTCCACAACATGGAAAGAGGTTCGCAGGGTTTGTTTACAAGTAAGGATGCCATATGTTCCTCTAAGAAAAAAATACGCTAATTACCAGGGAAGAAATGAGTCAAGAAAACAGGGAACTGCTGCAGACCTACTAAGTAAACAGGGAAGGTGCTTTTGTGCAATGGGACTAAACATGGTGAATCCATCCCTTGTGTTTTCTTGTTCAGTTGAATCTGCACAGAAAAGGTGAAAGCCAGAAAAAGCCATTTTCTAGCAGTGGCTATATATGCAGATTGACACATTTCATATTTTAGCTCCAAACTACCTCACATCCTTGTTTTGGTTACAGTAACCTTAAATGTAAAGTAAGATATTGAATCAAAAAAATCTGTGTACAAGAGCAACCTGAACTGAGCGATGACAACTGACCAAATAAAAGTACGCCTTCTTTCTCCTTTACTTTGCTTGAACTTGCATCTCTTCTCTAAGGTTCCATCTTCACACTAAAACTTGTTGCTGGGGAAAATGTTAAGTTCAGTCAATCATTTGTCTTCAAAATAACTGCTGGTGTTTGAGTTCAATTCTACAGGGTTTTTTCTTTCCTCCAGCTGGTTTGTAATTACAGATAAAGCTTTGTTTAAGGGGGGAAAAGAAAAGAAACCACACAGCTTTTTTCCGCAACACATTGGCAGGAAACTCTGGCACGGTGAGCTATGCCTCCAAGCAGAGTTTTCATACCAAGGCACCTTCCTCCACACACTATCCAAGTACACATTACTCAAGTCTCTCTTCAAACACAGACATCCACACAGAGCTTCCTCCAGAAGAAAATCCAGGCGATGTGTTTACCATTCATAACCATTTATGACTAATTTGTAACTAACAACCATTTATAACTTATCAGTTGGGATCTGAAATGGCAGTGCGTAACAAGGGACAGTCCTCAACAAGGGACAGTTGTCAGCAACTTTGTAAAGTAGGCAAATAAGCAGGCTTTGTCTCTGTTTTGCTGGCAGAACTAAAATGAGAAAAAAAAAGGGGGTGGTGGTGCCTGGGTGGTTTAGTTGGTTAAGCCTCTGACTCCAGCTCAGCTCATGATCTCACAGTTCATGAAATGGAGTCCCAAATTAGGCTCTGTGCTGACAGCACGAAGCCTGCTTCAGATCCGCTATCTCCCTCTCTCTCTGCCCCTCCCCAGCTGGCTCTCTCTCTGTCTCTCAAAAATAAATAAACATTAAAAAACAAAAAAAGAAGATCAAAACAACAGGTAAAGAAAAGAAAAGAAAAGAAAGGAAAGGAAAGGAAAGGAAAGGAAAGGAAAGGAAAGGAAAGGAAAGGAAAGGAAAGAAAAGAAAGAAAAGAAAAGAAAAGAAAGAAAAGAAAAGAAAAGAAAAGAAAAGAAAAGAAAAGAAAAGAAAAGAAAAGAAAAGAAAAGAAAACATAGGGAAACCTTTAGCAAATGGCCCCTTAATGACGCAAAAACTTCTGGGGGCTAACTCCACATCTAGTCACTTTAGTCTAATGTTACAAGAATTCCAAAGGGGCAAACACTTAACATTTAGCCATTGGGTTTCCTATAAAGCATAAAGCTCCCCATCTCCTTAGCTCTCATGTTACCCAACAAGGAGTCAGAAAGGTATATAACCTTGAAACCATAAAGACCCAAGTTCAATTTATGTAGCACAAATAAGTCTCAGCTTCAGTTTCCTCATCTTCAAAATGGAGATGATAATTTTGTAGCAGCATCATGAGTATTTGGGGGATATTTTCTCACCATTTATTTGCCTCTGTCCAGCAGAAGGATATAACACCCACCATACTCTCTCTCTCCAACAAGAGGTTGAATGTTGGAAGAACAAATATTATCTTTGTGTTGGAAAATTTAACAATAGCATACAGGTTCTCCTGGAAATTTTTCTCCTGGAAAATTTTGGTAAGCACAGTGACAAAATAGGAAATAAAACACAGAAGTAGGTAACTATGGCAGAACAAGACTTGGTTTACTATGGGAGTAGAGTGGAACCATAAACGCTCCCTTGAAGTCATCCTTCAATGTGATTTAAAGTTAGGGCAAAGAACTAGCTACTTCACTCTGCCCATACTGCTGAGACCACCAAACTTCAGATACACATCTTTTTGCTGGTTGTATAATAATACAAAGCAAAAGTACCCTTAGGCAAGCCCAGTCAACATTCTTGACAATTTGGCTTGTCAAATTGGCTTAAACCTGGCTGGATTTTGTGGTCAGGAGTCACTCTTCATGAAACATGCAGTCCCATTAACCAATAGAGTGGCCTTATAACTGTCCCTTTTATAGATGAAAAATGTGGTATAAATCAAGAGGTCCGAGGAGATTTGATTCTCCCTAGACTGTAAGTCCTTTAAGGGCAGGGACCAGAAGCTATTTTCCATTATATTCTCTATGCATACCATAGTGCCTGGCATATAATAGGTGTTCAATAATATTTTTTAATGGACTAACTAATAATTGAATAAACAAACAGTCATGGCTTTCTCTCTTCTAATCTCGAGTAGAGGGTGTACCAGTAGCATTGAAACTAGAATCTAAAAAAAAGACACCGAACATGCTTGGTGTCACATTTCCTTTTTTCAGTTTGGATACCTAATGCCTCAAAAACAATGTGAAGTTTTTTGTTAAGTGAAATGTATACATATGTGTGGCCCAACAATTCCACTCCTAGGTATTTACCCGAGATAAACAAAAATATATGTCCATAAAAAGACTTGTACAAGAATTTTCATAGTAGTTTTTGTGCAAGAATGTTCATAGAAACTTTATTTAAAATAGCCAAAAACTGAAAACAAGGCAAATGTTCATTAGCAGCTAAATGGATAAACATATGGTGCTATATCTGTATAAAGAAATATTACTCTGGCACAAAAACAGACACATAGACCAATGGAATAGAATAGAAACTCCAGAATTAGACCCACAAATTAGACTCCACAAATTAGACCCCAAATGTTTGGGTCAAACATTTGTCAACTAATGTTTGACAAAGCAGGAAAGAATATCCAATGGAAAAAAGACAGTCTCTTTAAGAAATGGTGCTGGGAGAACTGGACAGCAACATGCAGAAGGATGAAACTAGACCACTTTCTTACACCATTCACAAAAACAAACTCAAAATGGATAAAGGACCTGAATGTGAGACAGGAAACCATCAAAATCCTAGAGGAGAAAGCAGGAAAAAACCTCTCTGACCTCAGCCGCAGCAATTTCTTACTTGACACATTCCCAAAGGCAAGTGAATTAAAAGCAAAAATGAACTATTGGGACCTCATGAAGATAAAAAGCTTCTGCACTGCAAAGCAAACAATCAACAAAACTAAAAGGCAACTGACAGAATGGGAAAAGATATTTGCAAATGACATATTGGACAAAAGGCTAGTATCCAAAATCTATAAAGAGCTCACCAAACTCCCCACCTGAAAAACAAATAATCCAGTGAAGAAATGGTCAGAAAACATGAATAGACACTTCTCTAAAGAAGACATCCAGATGGCCAACAGGCACATGAAAAGATGCTCAATGCCACTCCTCATCAGGGAAATACAAATCAAAATCACACTCAGATATCACCTCATGCCAGTCAGAGTGGCCAAATTGAACAAATCAGGAGACTATAGATGCTGGAGAGGATGTGGAGAAACGGGAACCCTCTTGCATTGTTGATGGGAATGCAAACTGGTGCAGCCACTCTGGAAAACAGTGTGGAGGTTCCTCAGAAAATTAAAAATAGATCTACCCTATGACCCAGCAATAGCACTGCTAGGAATTGACCCAAGGGATACAGGAGTGCTGATGCATCGGGGCACTTGTACCCCAATGTTTATAGCAGCACTCTCAACAATAGCCAAATTATGGAAAGAGCCGAAATGTCCACCAACTGATGAATGGATGAAGAAATTGTGGTTTATATACACAATGGAATACTACGTGGCAATGAGAAAGTATGAAATATGGCCTTTTGTAGCAACGTGGATGGAACTGGAGAGTGTGATGCTAAGTGAAATAAGCCATACAGAGAAAGACAGATACCATATGGTTTCACTCTTATGTGGATCCTGAGAACCTTAACAGAAGCCCATGGGGGAGGGGAAGAAAAAAAAAAGAGGTTAGAGAGGGAGGGAGCCAAAGTATAAGAGACTCTTAAAAACTGAGAACAAACTGAGGGTTGATGGGGGTGGGAGGGAGGGGAGGGTGGGTGATGGGTATTGAGGAGGGCACCTGTTGGGATGAGCACTGGGTGTTGTATGGAAACCAATTTGACAATAAATTTCATGAAAAAATAAAAAATAAAAATAAATTACATTTCCCTGAAAAAAAAAAGAAAGAAAGAAATATTACTCAGCGATTGAAAGGAACACACCTCCATTATGTGCAACATGATATCTTGAATTTCATCTAATGGAATAATACAGTGTATACTCTGCCTTCTTTTGCTCAACATAACGGTCTTAAGATCTGTCCAGAGATTGCTAAAGTTCGTCTGCAATAGTTCAAAACACAACAGCCGATTGCATGCATCTCTTCCCAACCCTACATTTAGTAATGTCACATTGGTAGCTTGAATTTGCCTGTGGTAGGAGTATTTATACCATGGAATCAACAAATGCTACCCAGACCCGGGATTTTTTTTTTTTTTTTTGAGAACCAATGAAACTAATATTGTATTTCAATTTTTCAAGTTAAAAAAGGTGCAGGAGTCCTCAAATCATTCTACTGGTTCATCCTCTGATGTTTGCACATTCAAGCCATCACTAAAAATAAAATGCCTCACTTAGTATCCAGTGAGTACTCCTTAGGTACCTTTTACCTAGAAGACTCCTAATCCATACAAACTCTCAGCTCAGCAAACTGCCCATTCAGCATGAGTCCCTGGTTTGACACCACCATGCTCCTAAAGACACCTAAAGACCTAAAGACACAAATGCTTCAGACACCGGTTTCTGGTTGTGTAAGTCAGTCCCTTTAGAAGCAGCTTTTGTCTTATGCCATTGGGACTAGCAGTGGAAATTTCCTGCTGATGAAAGAAAACTTCTCCCATCCTCTTCTCCCACTGCTTTACCTTAGGATCTGCTTTCACTGGTTTCTTATCTTGGTCCTCAAATCCTTGATTTCATAACCTCAACCTGGACCCAATGGGATTTCTCTAGAGAGCTATGACTTGGCTCATACTAGGCATTCACTTGTAGGGAGAACTTTTTTTCCCTCTCAAATAATTCTTACAATAAATTGCATAATGAGCCAGAGTACAACGTCCTATACTAATACCTTGAATAATAACAAAAATTTCCATTTGTGTGATTCCTAAGGCCTTGCCATTATTAATGATTAGTAATTAAGTATACTTCAAAGTTTATAGAATGCTTTCATGTATTATCTCTTTTAGCCCTCGTTTTAGCCCAGAGAAAGAAGTATTAATATTATTATTCTTCCTTAACAGATGAGGAAGCTGAGGCTGACAAAAGGTTAGGTTAGGTTTCAGAATCATTTAACTAGTAGGAGGTAGACTACAAGCAAGGCACTCAAAGTAGGTGCTTCTATTGACCATGTAGCTGATCTTGAAGAATGCATGGTGGCTTTAACTTTGTAAAGAACATTTAGAGGCTTAAATCTTATGAATATGTGTGGTGGCTTCAACCTTGAGACCCTGAAGTATCTTCAAACCTTCAAGACATCTGAAAAATTAAGTCCATCTAATTACAGGTAATTTTTATTTCTATGACAGTTCCTAAACTGTATTCAATGGAATTGGTGACAGGGGAGTTTCCTTGTTAATTCAACAATTTTGATTATAAGATAATGTACATTTATCATTATAAATTCACTGTTATAAAACTCCTCGACTTTAGTGCCCCTTATGTGTATCCTTCCAGAAAGTGTATTTGTATAAACAAGCATATATGTAAAAAGGCTGTGCTGTATCATTGTCCAGCCCTGCCTAAGTACACATGCTGGGTTTTTCCTTCCTGACTCTCAGTGTCCTGGATGTCAAAGACCTTGCACTACATTTCCAGGAGGGAAGAAACCACACTGGACAATAAAATGGATTGGGACAAAGTGCCAAATCACAGCTGGGGGGGGGTCACATCTGTTAAACAATCCACAAGCCATGTGCAGGCAACTTTCTGTGCAAGACACTCACCAGAGCGATAATACAGAAACAGCCGAACAGTCTCTCAGCACAGGCTATGGGTGGTGTTCTCTGGATGGTGACAGATGGTCTGAACTGGCTGGGCTCCCATGGGAGTCCCTGCTGCCTGAGACTGGCAGTATTTAGCTGTCTGAAGATGGTGACTCTGCTATCCTCCATATGATTCTTGCATGGCCAGTAGCCTCACCTTGGGTCCTACCATCTATTTCAAAAGACTCTTCCACCCACTCTTCTCACATTTCAACCATCCCAGATGACTTTCAGCAGCTCATGTCCATTGCCTACTATTGAGTTATTCATCTTTTTCTTATTGATTTGTAAGTGTTCTTTGTATATTAAAGGAACCAATTCTTTATTTGCCACATTTGTTGAAGTTATTTTTTCCCAGTATTTGTCTCTTAACTTTATTAATAGTGTGCTTTTTTTCTATTCAGAAGTCTTAAATTTTTACTAGTCAAATGTATAAGTATTTTCCTTTATTATTTCTAGATTTTGTGCCATGCTGAAAAAAGCCTTCTCTGCTCCAAGATTCTTTTAATTTCCCATGTTTTTGTCCAGTGTTTCTACAAGTTTATTTTTCACATTGAATATTTTATTTGTCTGCAGTTTCCTTCAGCTATAGAGTAAGTGATACAACTTTATATTTTTCAGATGGCTAACCAGAGCCCCAACATTTTTGCTGAAAATGGGTATTTGCTCCTCTAATTTGAAATGCCAACATATTAAATCCTTGACAAACTTGGGTCCATTTCTGAACTCCCATTTCTATCCATTGGTCTGTTTAGTTTCAAAGTTTTTAAATGGCTATAACCTTATCATGTTTTTTGGTGAACTGTTCCTCACTCCTGGCTCCACCCCCATTACTACTCTTTTGTTTTACAGTTTTCCTGGTTCCTTCCCTACCCCTATTCCAAGGCAAACTTTTACTAGCATTTTGCATGATGTCTGACCTCAGGAATGCAGCAAGAAATGGAAAATGAGAGGTTAGTGCTTGATAGTGAGGTCATACAGACTGTAGACTTGACCCATGGACTCTAATTTTATTTATCTTATAGTTGGCTGGCACTTAAAACGGGACGTGGCCAATTATTCACTGGCCTGTCCAAGCATGTCATATAATTGTTCCTCCAATTGCTAGCAAACAGGGAGGCTATATTGAAATCAGTTCTTAGATAAACTATAGGCAGCAGGGAAATCTAAGTATATTGCTCCTGCCACTGCAATGCTGGTAGGTAACACTATGGGATGAGAGAGGGAACAGGCAATGATCATTATATTTGCCATTAAAAAAACATAGGGCAAAAAGAAAATACGTTCCTTGTCATACCTCCAATACAAGAAACCAAGGTCATTGCAAATAGATAAGCTAGCCTATGGATTCAGAAGGTATAAGCCAAGCTGGAGCGGAGGATGTGAGAATTTGACTTTCGCATGACTATGTGGGTCTGGTGTACACTTCACAGGGCTTGAAATCCTGCTAGAAAGGTATCTCCTTTCTGGTATGGATAGCACTAACATTAGTTGGAATATTACAGTCTTACTAACCAGATCTTTTGTTAGAAAAAATAAAAATATAAATTTTTTGTGTGTGAGGTATATTTGAAAAACCTCATTGTGAAATCTGCATTGAAGGTCATTCTGCAAACTGCAATCTCAAATAGGGAGACAGTTCAGAGTAGGAGCAAGTGGCACATCTGTGTAACAGAGGCAGTTATGCCTTCCCCAAGCTTTAGGTTTCATCTGTAAACCTGAAACCTCCAAACAGTCACTAATGTTGTATAAGCTATCAGAACTGCGATTGCTTCCCCCACGGAGCTAAGTTTTACTTAGGCTTTCTCATCACAGTGAACAGTTTTAAACCAAATGCTTCTATTCTCTCTTTATTCCCTACATCCCTACATCCATACAACAATAAACAGCATTCAAATAATATCACACAACTTCTAAGCTTCTTTTGAAGGTGGGACACTTTGAGTCTAAGATTCCTTCTGAGCCACTACTCTTGGTTTTAGAAATGGCTGCCAGGAAATCATTTGATATCAGACTCCAGCCAAACTCCAAGAGGGTAAGTGGACAATTGCTTCAAGTGGGGGAAAGATTCTTTCCCCTTTTATCAGTTGGAAGATTCCAGGGGTCTTACATCATTTAAACCAAGATCCATGGTGATATCAATCTCAAATTTCTTATTTATTCAATGCACTGATAGGCAAGTCCCGCTGTATTCTCGAATGGAAACATTAGAGAGTAAACAAGCATAATTTCTTGATAATGAGGGACTTTTTATCGTCCTCGTATAAACATTACATGATCCCTTCCCTTGCTGCCATATGTATAATTTATCTTTTATGAAGAGACTCACAGATCCATCCCTAGTACCTCACGTTGTGGTCACAATTGATTAACACCAAAATACGTCAAGAGTCTTTAAAATGCACATGCCCTTTGACCTAGTAATTCTACTTCCTCTATTTTATCCAAAGTATAAAATTAGTGAGTGAAAGTAAAAAAATTACATATCAAAAACTATCTCTAATAATAAAAATTGAAAACAACTAAAATGTCCAATAAATGTTTACCCCATGATAAATTATTATATAAATATTAAAGAGCATATTTTCAAATAATAGTGATATAGAGATATATACCAATACTAATGTGAAGTACTTATTAAAATATTTAAAGGGGCACCTCAGTGGTTCAGTTGGTTGAGCGTCCGACTTCGGCTCAGGTCATGATCTCACGGGTTCAAGCTCCGCATCAGGCTCTGTGCTGACAGCTCAGAGCCTGGAGCCTGCTTTGGATTCTCTGTCTCCTCTCCCTCTGTCCCTCCCCTGCTCATGCTGTCTCTCAAAAATAAAATAAATGTTAAAAACTTTTTTCAAAAAAAAATTGGGGGGTATTTATAAAGGTATAAAATATTCATAAAAATATGAATATATAAATCCAAATTTCCTCTAGGTCCCATAACTTGTTTCTAAGAAAGGCCAGTAAATCTGAGTAATCATTAGTTATAAACTTCAAAGCCACAAGGTCTCAGTCTTCCTTCTGCTGAATACCCTTCAGAAGTCCCCAAAGGGCACATGGGTTCTCTAAGATGAAGAGCACAGGCAGGATTCAAGCTGGCATGAGAGCATGTGTCATTTCCTGCTCAACCGGGAACTTCTGCTCTCTTAGCAATCAGGCCCTGTGAATGGGAAGGAAACAGAGGAACAAATCCCCTGCAACCACCTTACAGAAAATTACCAGAAATTGCACATATGACTTCTGTTCATGTGTTGTTGGTAGGAAATTTGCCACATGGCCACACCCAGCCTCAAGGGAACCTGGGAAATGTGGATTTTAGTTGAATGGTCATGTATCCAGGAAGAAGAGCAGAATAAATTTTGAGGTCAACCAGTAGCATACCATATCACATTACAGACCTTTGAAAAAAAAATTTTTTTTTAACGTAGGGAGGAAATATACCCAAATGTTCACAGTAACCATTTCTAACCAGCAGGGTTCATGTTGATGTTTCTCTTTACACTTTCTGAATTGTCTAAACTTTCTGCAATGGCTATTTCCTTCATAAGGTAATAAAAAGCATTACTAATTTAAAAGAGAAAAACTAGAAATACATATTCAAAAATATTACCTCAATTATATTCAGAAGATGAAACTACATGTAATTTTTGTCTTTATATTTTCTGAACTTTTTATAATTTATTTTTCATGTTAGAAAGCAGTTCAACAAATGTCTTAACTCCTGCAGGGGCAGGTAGAAATGTTATTTTGGCCTATATTTGGGTTTCACACATGGTCGCAAGTACAGTGTGCTTCTGTCACAACCCTCTGTTTTCTTTGTTTTAAAATAGAAAGTAAGCCTGTTTGTATATGACTTTCGGTAAGATGGTGAACAACATGAAAATTCTTCAACCTGCTCCCCAAAGCAATCATGTTAAGCAGCGAGTGTGTGCTTCTATTCTAGAATGGAAGCCATATTGAAGTGCTAACTAGTTCTCTACATAGCAAGTTTTACAACTCCCCCTGTCTTCAAAACAAGTTCTCACCTCCCTGATCAGCTATCTTCTTGGGACATTGTTGTCCCTTCTATCCTCACACTTAGCCTATATTACATTTAAGCAGGTTTTATCCCACTGAGGTAAGTTCACCCTACCCACCCACCCTGGTTTCCACTGTTGGAAGCTCAAGATGTTACCTTCCCCAGTATATTTACATTTCAGTGGGACATTTCTGAAGACCTAAAGAAATCAATTCTGAAGAGTTAAACCATAGAGACTAATCAAATAAGAAACTAAAATATTTTGGAAGAGATAGGACTCTCCCAATAACATTACATCCTACCATGAAGGTAACACCTTATTCATAAGGATTAGCTCTGTCTAGGAGCATGTACAACGGAGAGAAACCAATTAGAACAAACTTAAAAAAAAATGTAGGTCAGATGCCTTTCTGTACACTTATTAATAATGAGCTATCAGAAAAATAAATTAACAAAAAAAGGAAAGAGAAATTAAGACAACAATCCCATTTGCACTTACATCAAAAAAAGAATACTTACATTTAACCAAGGAGGTCAAAGACGTTACTCTGAAAATTATAAGACATTGATAAAAGAAACTGAAGATGACATAAATAAATGGGAAACTATACCATGCTCAAGGATTGAAAGAATTAATTTCATTAAAATTTTCATACTATCCAAGGTAATTAATCTACAAATTCAATCCCTATCAAAATAACAATGAATTTTTTCATAAAACTAGAACAAATAATCCTAAAATTTGTAGGGAGCCACAAAAGACCCCAAATAGCCAAAGTGATCTTGAGAAAGAACAAAAATGCTAGAGGTATCACCCTCCTTGATTTCAAATTATACTACAAAGCTATAGTATAAACAGTATGGTACTGGCACAAAAACAGACACATAAATCAATAGAATAGAATAGAAAGCCCAGAAATAAACTCACATATATGTGGCCAACTCATCTATGACAAAGGGGGAAAGTATATACTACAGGGAAAGACAGTCTTTTTAATATATGGTTCTGGGAAAACTGGAGAACTACATGCAAAAGAATGAAACCCTTTGAAGAAAACTCCTTGAAGAAAACATAACCAGTAAACTTTTTGACATTAGTCTTATCAATACTTTTTTGGACCAGTCTCCATGGGCAAGGGCAACAAAAGCTAAAATAAACAAATAGGACTATATCAAACTAAAAAGCTTTTGCACAGTGAAGGAAATCATCAACTAAATGAAACAGCAACCTACTGGATGGGAGAATATATTTGCACATCATACATCAGATATGGGGTTAATATCCAAAATATATGAAGAATTTACACAACTTAATATCAAAAAAGCAAACAACCTGATTTTTCTAAATGGGCATTTTTCAAAGAAGACATACAGATGACCAATAGGCACATGAAAAGATGCTCAAGTTCAGGAAAATGTAAACTAGAACCACAATGAGATATCACCTCAAAGCTGTTAGACTGGCTATTAACAAAAAGAGAAAAAGAGTAAGTAGTGTAGACAAGGACATGGATAAAAGGGAACTCGTGTGCACTGTTGGTGATAATGTAAATTGGTGTAGCCAGTGTGGAAAACAGTATGGTGGTTCTACAAAAAATAAAAAATACAACTACTATATAACCCAGCAATTCCTCTCCTGGGTATTAATGCAAACAAAACAAAAACGCCAATTCGAAAACATAAGTGTATCCCTATGTTCAATACAGCACTTCAGAAGCACCCAAAGTGTCCACTGACAGATGAATGGATAAAGAAGATATAAGATACACACACACACACACACACACACACACACACACACACACACAATGGAATATTATTCAGCCATTTAAAATGAAATCTTGCCATTTACAATAACATGGATGGAACTAGAAGGTTTTATGCTAAGCAAAGTGAGTGAGATAGAAAAACAGAAAAAAAAAACAAATACTATATGATTTCACTTATATGTGGACTCTAAGAAACAAAACAAATGAACAAACAAAATGAAACAGAAGCAGACACACAGACACAGGAAACAAACAATCGGTTACCAGAGGGAGGAGAAGTTGGAGGAGGCAAAATTGGTGAAGGGAATTAAGAAGTTCAAACTTCCAGTTATAATATAAACAAATCATGTAATGACTTATATGCATCATAATGTGCAACATAGGGAATATAGTTAATTACACTGTAATAACTTTGTATGGTCACAGATAGTAACTAGATTTACTGAGATTATTTCATAATATATAAAACTATCAAATCACTATGATGCATACCTGAAACTAATAGTTTATTATTTGTTAATTATACTTCAATAAAAAAAATAAATAAATAAATAAATAAAAGACATAATGAATATAAACACATTCTCGGTCATCTGGGAGACCAACCACCATGTGATTTCCTTGCCATGTTTGTGTTTTCCATCATGGGAGTGTCATAGCACAATCCTCTAATCATCAAAGTCTAAAGGGGTAGGGATGAGAGCAGCGTGAATGTACACTGGGGCTGAGAGCAGGTGAAAAAAAAGTATAGAATTCTGTTCATGGAAGCGTAAGCCCTAATTACCCCAAACTCAGACTGGGGAGAGAGGGTATGCACCCTAAAAGACTAATTCGAGACCCATCAGAAGAATGCAGAGAATAGCATATAACACATCCATGCTTTTCTCCATTGAGTCACTCTCAGTCCACACAAGCCCACCGAGGTAGACACCTGGGACTGTGGCCCTCTGTTCTTCTCTCTTTTCTCCTACAGCTTTTGGTCTCTTTCCATCATTATGCCTTTCTTCTGGATCCAGGAATAAAAGAGGTAAAGAAAGAAGGGGTCAAGGAAAGACAGTATCTTTGTCCTGGCACAAACAATGATTCAAACAGAAAAGTGGTGGAAAAACTAAATTAACCCTGCCCCCAGACTACCCCACCCCAAGCTATGTAATCTTACCAATCTAGAAAGAACCTGGGTCATAATTGTCAGTTCCAAATTCATGTTGTAAATTTGATTTAGTATCAGCAAAACAACGTCCTTTCCATTAAATGGGTGTTGCTATTTAATTTTTTTTTTTTAAGTAAGCATCAGTTCTCTGGAAAAGTTACAAAGTTCTAAAATATTTCTCCTTTGTTTCCCTCTTCTTGCCTGCCTTCTCATTTATCTTTCTTTCCCTGGAGTATTCATACCTGAACATCACACAGAATGCAAATATCATTGTAAAAAAAACCAAAACAGGTAATAGAAACATTATTTATCAGTTATAAAATCACTCCGAATAAGAGCTACTGACATTCTGGATGACTAATGTATACCTTCATGAGAAACCGCCCAGACTGACTGGTTTCATTGACCTTCAACATGATGATTTGGTGGGCAGGAAAGAAACAAAGAGACAGAATGAAAGAAAGAAATATTTCTGTCTCACTATGCATCTTACATTAAGGTTCCAGAACATCTTTTTTCTTTCTCACCTCCCCACTTCCAAAATCTACTGAGTGCTTTGCTGTCGGTAATTCATTTTCTCATTCAATTATCCTGACACTATGATTCTTCTAAACACAGTGTTGTCATTTCTTAATCATTTGTCTTGGCACAAGTCCTTAATTTCCTTTAGTTTTTCTTCTTTCTCATCTGAGAACCATCGGCTGCATGGATTCCTGGAAGCTATTCTGCATCTCTTTTTGTAAAAACTAAGACAAGGAATTAGCTAGGTCTGATACATTTATCAGTCAAATTATCCTGGGATTGTGTACTTTATAACTACTGTTCTATTTATAATATAAAAAGAGCAAGCTTTATTTCCCTACTTCCAGCTTCAATTTTCCTAAACTAGATTCTTATTTATAAAATACAATAGACAACATTAAACATAGGTGGATAATGCACTTATTTTTTAAAAAGAAAGAGGAGGAAGAAAAGGAGCAGGAGGAAGAGATATTTGCTTGAAACCTTTAATAACTCAAGGCTTTGTAAAATAATCCAAAGACTATGGATGTCTTTGTAGATGTAGCTTTTATAAGCCCCAACCCTTTATAGTCTTCAGTTCTTAGAACTTTTTTTACTTTCTTATGTTGTTGTTGTTGTTGTTGTTGTTGTTGTTGTTGTTTATCTGAGCTGACAGCAGAGAGCCCCATGCGGGGCTTGAACTCACAAACTGGGAGATCATGACCTGAGCCAAAGTTGGATGCTTAACCGACTGAGCCACCCAGCCACCCCCTTTTTGACTTTCTGAATTAGGAGTTATTACAATGTTTGCATCCATACCATTAAATTCCCTTTAAAACGTTGGTCTAGGCAACTGTGCTAAAGTTATCATTGTCTAGAAAATATTTTAAAAAGAGTCTTTGAAGGGCGTATGGATGGCTCAGTTGGTTGAGCAACAGACTCCTTCTTGATTTCAGCTTTGTCGTGATCTTACAGTAGTGAGATGGAGTTCTGCCAGGGAGTGTGAAGCCTGCTTGAATTTCTCTCTTCCTCGCCCTTCTCCCCTGTTCACACTCATTCTCTCTCTGAAAATATAAATAAATAAATAAATAAATAAATAAATAAATAAATGAATAAATAAATAATAAAAATAAAAAGAGCCCTTATTACAGTCTATTTTTATGATACGCTAACAAAGTAGGTCACTGCCAATTTCTGACTGAACTAAGAACCCTTTCTAGTAAACGGGTCTTCTGGAAGAGAATGGCATTATCCAGAGCAAAGTGTTCAATGCTCATGAAACATATTTCTTTGTTTTAATAGAGCCCACTTCCATTGTCTCCCCTAAAGGAGAACAGTCCCCACAGAGTCTAGAAGAGCACCATGACCGAGCACCAAGATATAGAATAAGGCTAAGTCATTGAAGCTGAAGGCTCCTTTCTAAAATAGAAGGCATCGTTGTTATTTGTTTTGTAATAAGGATGAAGAGCATTCTTAATGTAAAGTTTGAAAATCTGTGAACTGGTAATGCATTGTTAGTCAGGACTAAGGGATTTTTTTTTTGCTTGTTTTTGAAAGATATGCTCTATGAAATCATGAATATAGGACCTGTAGAGAAAATGTGGTTGCTGTCACTATCTGGAAGGCACACTAGGGAGGTCAAAGACATCTCAGGCCTGGAGAAATGCAGATAAACTGATAGAATGAATGGCTGCTCCTTTTGCAAAAGCTGTTGATTTCCTTAACAACTAGCAATTCTAGGCTTGCTGTTGGATGCTTTATTGATTGTTGTTTATAGCAGCATACAATGAAAGAATATAAATACATGGACGGGTTCTAAAAGGGACTTGCGGGAGGAAGATGTCAAATTTTTAAAATAAATCTGAACAGGGAACATACATGGGATCATTCATTTTGACATCCAAAACTAATTCCACATTATAAAATAAAATAAAATGCACATTTGCCTCCACGTAGTAAACGCTGCCCAGATTTTTATGGCCCTAATAAAAGGATTAAGAATATTCTATCAGTGTTTATCCTTTGTGATCAGTTGTTTATCCCGTGTTAAACAAATATTGTGGGAAGAATAAATGGGAACAGGCTCCAAAACTATTCCTTGGATTCTCATCAACAGAAACACAGAGAGACAGCAGAGCTCAGAACTTGGACAGATAAAATCCAACAGGAAAACCAAAAGGAAACTGACTAGAATTTTAAATCTTTAACAATGAATAGAGTCATGGGTATAAATGCAAACCTGATGCTGCAGAAAATAACTTGGGATTTTTTATTCCAAAAAATAAATATATCAACTTGCCTTTCCAAGGAGATCCTTAATGATACATGTGCCAGGGTAATGTATGCATGTATATATATAATGTGTGTATTTTATATATAGTCTTTTTTGAAAAAAGCAAGAGGGGAAAAAAAGCACGAAGAACATATAACATATGGCATTCCCTATCGCCTCAGCTGGTGTTTGCCATTTCCTGCTTGTAACTTTCTTAATTTTACATCTTCTCCTCAATTTCAGTATACTAGACATTTTAATCAGATTTAACATTGGTCTTCTCGGTTTTTTTCACTTGCTGCCCCTGCTCATATTAATCTCTTCAGTTCTATGACTAGGCCTCTTTGATTTGAAGAAAAACTAGTACTTACAATGCCTAGGGTGTCTTCATAAATAATCAATAATGTGCTTATCGTGATGTGGCTGTCTGGGTAAGCTCTGATCAGATGCAAGTGGCAGTAAAATAAATGCATGTTCTAATATTTTAATTAAATTTTATGAAATTAATGTATGTGATGTTAGCAAGAGTACAAATCAGTGAGTGGTGTGGAAGCCACCTATGAAACAAACAAACAAAAAATGTAACTTACTTCAAGTAACTCAAGCATTACCCATCAAAGATGAACCTCAGTTTTATCAACTGGCCCTGGCCAAAGCCACGCTACATGAGAAAGCAGTTCTCTTTAAGAAAGACAGGAAAACAAAACTGGTCATTTGACCTCAGGCAAACAGGTTGAAGACCTAACTAACATAGGCTGTTGGGATCCTGTCCATGGCTGTAAAATCTTCCACACCAATTCCAAAGTCAAAAGTGAAAGCAAACCAAAGAAAACAAAAGGTGAAAGCCATTCCCCAGATTCTAAAAGAAATACCTAGCTGTTCTCAACTAGGAATAGGACTTACTGGGTGATCTCCCATTCCAAGCTTCTTACTGCAGGCTGAAGAACGTGACAGTCGTCAAGAGTTCTTGCAGTTTGCTTCAGCAGTTAACTCTGCCTCTAGGCACCCCAAGGAGTATTGGTGGCAAAATCAACGAGTAAGTCACCCAAAGCACATTCTTTCACACTCTGGCAGCAGTTTCTAAGATCAGGCAATTATCAGTTAAGGAATTAATGTGACCAGCCAGGGCTCCATGTTGACATATCAGGTGTTAAGATTTTCTGGAGGGATCCTGAGTTAATTTCTTAAAAGTAGTATACATATAATATGCAGGGATCCCATCACATTTTCTCAGCTTCACTAATCAAGGTGGTTCTTAGACTTCACCTTGTCCTAAATTTCTCACCACATATAATTACAAACTCACCCTTCCCTATGTACCTCCCCACAGGGTTGTCTAATCGAGAGGATTATGGGTTACCTCTTCACAGGTCCCCATGTACCAAACAACATAGACATATTTCCTTGGCTATAGAAATTAAAACCGTTTTGGGGGGAGCACCTGGGTGGCTCAGTCGGTTAAGAGCCCGACTCTTGATTTCACCTCAGGTCATGATCTCTCAGTTCATGAGTTCAAGCTGCGCATTGGGCTCTGTGCTGACAGTGCAGGGCCTGTTTGGGATTCTCTCTCTCTGCCTCTCCCCAATGCTCTCTCTCTCTCTCTCTCTCTCTCTCAAAATTAATAAACTTTTTTTAAATATTTTTTGGTCATAAATATTCAGTTTAGAATTTTTTAAATTTATTCATAAAAAGATCCTTCATTATCTTATGTCAATGTAAAATTAATTTCTCCACAAAACAAAATCACCAGACAAATTCAAAATTAAAACATCTCAGAGTCTCACATGGATTGGAGTTCCAAAATTGGTAGCTATAATTATGACTAGGTGTCAGAATGAAATTTTAAGGCAAGAGAGTCTTCAAGTCTGTAAGAATCATGACTGAATAATGCTAGATATAAAAATTTACATTATATTATGTAGGCACAAGGATAAAAATTACACAGCTAAAGAGGTCCAAGACTTAGCCCATCCTCACATACATTTTGACATTTCTCTTCCTTGCCCTCACACCTTATCCTAGCC
Organism: Felis catus; assembly: GCF_018350175.1. Taxonomy (NCBI): domain Eukaryota; kingdom Metazoa; phylum Chordata; class Mammalia; order Carnivora; family Felidae; genus Felis; species Felis catus. The sequence continues at coordinate 150,463,224 of NC_058375.1, forward strand.
CAGAATTCATAAGAAACCAAGAGCTTAAGGCAATTAGGTACAACCATCTGTAAATCACCCAGAAAATGACTCAAAGTGTAGTATCAGAAGACTGACAAGAAGGAAATTCTTATGATAAGAATTTACAGCATTCAAGAAAAAAAAAAAAAAGCAGTGAAGCCAGATGTCAAAATATGTATTTAGTGACTCATAAAATTTCATTGCCCCAAAGTGAAAAAGCAGATACCACAGTTAGGCAACATTTTCAGCAGATGCCCTTAAAATACTTCTAACTTCAAAATAGTTTTTTAAATCTTCTTGAAGTACTTCCTACCCTTTTATATTGCTCTTATTTTATTGACATTTTCTTACCACTGTCCTACAGGATTAGGAGTGGACCCAGGAGCAGAAGAAATCAAGATAAACTGGATGTCAAATTCCCAAACTCTGCTTATCCACATCTAATTCAAACTTGCTCCAATATGTAGTCAAATGGGATCGACTGGGCGATGAAATGGAAGTGGAAGATGGATCCATTTTAATCATATCCCTCTCCTCCATCTTTGTAAAAGGCAATCTGTAACATATGCCTCTTACATTTAATATTTTAACCTTGTTTTTAAAACTTCAAAAGGCAATAGTACTGAGTACTCCACACTGGAAAAGCTGGAGAAAACCCCAGGCATGAGAAGAATCTCCCCAACTCCCTCAATCCCCAAGATTTATACTCAGTTAAAACTGCAGGCTCAAGGTTCACATATGTCCACAGATGTGTTTAGTTAACCAGAGTGACTTTCAGTCGAGTTTCACTCTCCAATTTGCCACAATCCCCACCACTGCTTATTATATTTCAGAGTCACTTCATACATTCACCTTACCTATTAGTCCCTGTCTACATCTCAGATTTTGACCCTTGCAAATGAAGATTTATCCTCATACACTCACATAAACTCAGCATTGGCAGGGGATTTAGGCTGAAACATCATCCATTCAATTATTGGATTCTCTAACACATTTCTGCCTAGTTTTTTTGCATGTCAGAAACACCAGAACCTCTAACAAATATAGATGCCTGAGCCCCCTCCCTGATATACTGAATTAAAATATCCAAGGATGGAAGTGGGGGGCAGGGGGAGGTTCCTGACCATCAGTGCAGGTGAATCTGATGAACAGCTAGGGTTACAAACCATTTCTTGATTATATTTAGTAATAAAGAACTCACTGCTTCCCAACAGGTCTTTGGAGAAGAACTTAAGAAAATTCTCTCCTCGGGCAAATCTTAGTGTTCAGACTAGAGATAGAGAAGTTACCTGCCTCAGCCCTGGAGTGGCTTGACAGTATATCAGAGAGCCTTGTCAAAACTTGCAGGGGTTTGTTATAGAAGCTAGTCTTTACTTCTTCCACTTCCTGCCATATGTTTCGTTCCCTGCTGGCTCCATTCTGAGAAAATTTTCCATCTCTGTGTCCATGTGAAAGCTAAAGTTACCTATTCAGGTGTTGCAGCTGTCATCGATGATATCCTGGTGATGGGATGAAATAGATTTTGCTTCAGAAACTATGAAAAGAAAGTCAGTGCACAGAAATGACACGTTATGAAATGATGAAGTACAACATCTGGCTGAGAAGTGAGTCATACAGGTGCCATTAACAAGACAAACAGGAAGCTTCTTTATTAAATCGCAAAGTTAAATTTCCAGGCTATTTTGGACTTTCTCTACACAGGCCTATTCACCAAGTCGACCAAAACATTACAATGGATTTGACCAGATGTTCAGGTGAATTAACTGAAATGGCTGATTATTATAATGTAACAAAGATTCATCCATATGATTGTTAGCAGAAATTTGATAACAGAAGGTCCAAAAAGACATCATCATAATACCAAGTAGAAATATACTGTATAATACTTTATACCTTTCAGAGCACTTGCTTACAGAGAATCTCTTTGAAACTTTAAAAAAATTCTTTTGTCAGGTGATGATAAACCCATGCTATCGATAAACAAACAGAGACTCTGGTGAAATGACTTACCTAAGTTTAGTCAGTTAGAATCAGAGCCTGCACAATTCCCAGATTTCCTAAATGTAAGGCCGTGCTCAAGTTCTGAGGGCCTGCAGATTTTACATTATAAAAAGAAGCTTAAAAAAATGGCAAAGGGGCGCCTGGGTGGCGCAGTCGGTTAAGCGTCCGACTTCAGCCAGGTCACGATCTCGCGGTCCGTGAGTTTGAGCCCCGCGTCGGGCTCTGGGCTGATGGCTCAGAGCCTGGAGCCTGTTTCCGATTCTGTGTCTCCCTCTCTCTCTGCCCCTCCCCCGTTCATGCTCTGTCTCTCTCTGTCCCAAAAATAAATAAACGTTGAAAAAAAAATTTTTTTTTTAAAAATGGCAAAATTGTTAACTAACCTAAACCTAACCATAATTCTGGAAAACATGTGACCAAATAGAAGAAATGCAGTAAAAAAAAAAAAAAAAGGAATTGTAAAAGAACCTCTATCCCTGGCTGCCAAGGAGACATGTCAGTTTTAAAACCAAGCCCTAAGGAACTACTGGTGATGTAAACATCTGCAGCCAGTCCCCAGGCCCTTTAGGAGCCAGTGGTCAAGGGCACAGACTCAGGGCAGAGAAGAGAAGAATGACACCACCTTATGGTTGTACAGCACTTTATACAGTGACATGGAAGAAGTGAGACGCATTTCCCTGCCAGGTAAACACTGGCTGAGGAATGTTGAGGCACAGGGACATTTTGGGAAAGAAGATGCAAAGTGCAGCTGGAAGGGCTTTTTGAGCCTCAGCCATGACAGTGCTTCCTGGTGCCCAACGGTGGTAGGGGTGGAACCGAGGTTCAAGACAGATACTTTGAAAACACAGGACATAATGCATTACTTGATTCTGTCATATCTGATTGAGCAAACAAAGTTAAGTCATGGGAAAATGAGGAATAATGTCTCTTAAAAATCAAGATCTTAATGCCCTAAACGATTAAAGCCTTGGATCATTCATCTGAGACAAGAGGAAATTGACAGTGAAAACAGCAGCGCCCTCTATTAAAATGTTGAAGGGGTGAAATGAGGTATGGAATGATTCCCTCTTCCTATCTACTTCCTTGTTATTTAGGATATTTTATTGAGAACACTGCTATAAAATTATCAGTAGATTGAAAATTTCTTATGGGTATGGGGTCATTTCTTTTTACCCTCCAAATTTTGTTAATTTTCAGTGTTGATTTTTAGGATGGAGGAATTAACTCAAAATGTTACGTATCCTTATATGAATACTCCTAAATGGGATATATATGTTTTAGGAAAAAATCAACATATATAATTGATATATATATATTCTATATATATAATTAATATATTTGATATAAAATTAATAATTATATATGGAATATATAGTAATATATTAATAATTATATATAATTACATATGGAATATATTCTAGCTCCAGCTTAAGGAAAGGCCAATGCAAGCAATAAAATTCAAAATTATTAAATGGATAATTATTAATAATTATTTGCCTACATTAATTCAATATATATTTACTAAGTACCTATCCTGTCAAATACTACATAAGACATAAGGATGCAAAGATGAGGAATACAAGACCCCCTGCCCTTGAAAGGTTTACTATAAGAGGAGAAGCTTTCAAGGCTATGAGAAAAAAATGTATTCAGGATATAGTAGAGAAACACAAACCAGTAATCAAAACTCAGGTGATAAATAACCTTATATTCCCCCCTAAGGAATCTAGACTTTTTATGATGGGCAAGGAGAACCATGGAAAATTTTTAAACAGTGAGTGATTGTTAAAATAATGTTTTGTAAATAGCAACACTCCAGTAATGGGGAACAGCATAGCTTGAAAGGATTACGACCAGAGATAGGGAAACCACATAGAAGACTACTGCAGAGCTCACAGAAAACATGATCAGGGCTTGAACCAGAGTCCAAGATGGAAGTTAAGCGGGGGTAGAGTAGAGAGCAGGAAATGTGTGCCATTAAGGTACCCTATTAAACATTTTTTACAACCATACTTTAGAGGAGATAAGACTATTAACTATGGGAATTTCCTTACCCAAGAAAAGAGACTTCTTCTACAAGGTAGAAGGAGATGTCAGGAAAAAGAAATATGGACAAAGGACTTAACTAGACATTTCTCCAAAGAAGATATACAAATAGCCAACGTGCACATGAAAAATGTGCAACATCACTAATCATCAGAGAAATGCAAACCAAGACTACAATGAGGTATCACCTCACACCCATTAAGATGGCCGCTATCAAAAACAAAACAAAACAAAACAATACAAAAACAAAAAATAACAAGTGTTGGCAATAATATGGAGAAATTGGAAGACTAGTGCACTCTTGGTGGGGTTGTAAAATGGTGCAAACTTCTATGGAAGACAGTATAGAGGTTTCTTGAAACATTAAAAATAGGGGCACCTGGGTGGCTCAGTCGGTTAAGCATCCAACTTTGGCTCAGATCATGAGCTCACAGTTCTTGGGTTTGAGCCCTGCATCGGGCTCTGTGGTGCTGTTTAATCAGACACAAATAAAATTCCTGAGGATCTCAAAAAAATAATAATAAATAAAAAGAAAAAATTTTAAAAAGAAAAATTAAAAATAGAACTACCATATAATCCAGCAATCTCACTTCTGGGTATATATCCAAAAGAACTGAAAGCAAGGTCTCAAAGACATTTGCACTCCCATGGTCATAGCAGCACTATTCACAACAGTGAACAGCCAAAATGTGAACGCGACCCAAAAGTCCAACAATGGATGAATGAATAAACAAAATGTGGTCTAGACATACAGTGGAATATTGTTCAGCTCTAAAAAGGAAGGAAATACTGCCTCATGTTACAACACGGATGAACCTTGAGAACATTACACTAAGTGAAATCAGTCAGTCATAGAAAGATATATACTGGGGTGCCTGGGTGGCTCAGTCGGTTAAGCAGCCGACTTCGGCTCAGGTCATGATCTCGCACTCTGTGAGTTCGAGCCCCGCGTCGGGCTCTGTGCTGACAGCTCAGAGCCTGGAGCCTGTTTCAGATTCTGTGTCTCCCTCTCTCTCTGACCCTCCCCCGTTCATGCTCTGTCTCTCCCTGTCTCAAAAATAAATAAACGTTAAAAAAAAATTTTTTTAATAAAAAAAAAAGGAAAGATATATACTGTATACTTCCATTTATATGAGGTACCTAGAGTAATCAAATTCATAGAGACAGAAAATAGAATGGTGGTTGACAGGGATTTGGGGGAAAGGAAAGTTGTTCGTGGATACAGAGTTTCAGATTTGTGGGAAAAAACTGTTCTAGAGATGTGTTAACACTACTGAACTATACACTTAAAAATGATCAAGATGGTAAAAAAAAAAAAAAAAAGAGGAAGAAGGAGGAGGAGGAGAAGGGGGAGATGAAGAAGAGAACAAGAGATCAGAGGAAATGCACCCACTTCCCCCACCGCCCCCCTCCCACCTCCTCAGGGGTAAACTTTGGATGGGTTGTGCAATAGATAGCAGATAGGAGAAGCCCCAAAGTCACATGGAGCCTCGACCGACACGGTACCTGAACAATAGAGAAGTTACTGAACAAGGTGCCTGACCAGATGGGCCTAGGAGAGGACTTTGTTCCCCAGGGCCTGCACGTGGCTGCAGTGGTCACAGAAGATTGTTCAGGGTGTTGGTTGTCACGCCTGTGAGAAGTTCACAAAGATTATGGGTGAAGAGACTCTAGCAGAGCCAATACTAAGCCAGGGATCACAGCCAGAAGCCAGAGGTTTTGTCTCACTGTAAGTAAGGTGAAGGCCAAGTCAGCAAACAACTATGCTACACGATAGTTACTGGGGCCAAGGGCACTTCAGCAGCTCATCAGCAAGAATACAGAGTGCAGCACAGGGTAGACACCCCACCCCTCCCATTGCCTAAAGGATAATTAGAATCTCCTCTCGCCTAGATGCCTTCTTGAGAAGACAAAAAGAGAAGAAACTTGAGAGGAGAAAGGAGGAGCAAATCCAGGTTTTGCAGCGCCCGAGGCTTATACAATTTAAGGACTCATCTTTCAGAAAAAGAATACAATTTGTAAATGGAGAATTGCTAGGGCCATTCCCAAGAATTTCAAGGCGGGGCGGGGCTGGGGGAGGGGGGATCACAGACAAGTGAGGGGCCCTGAAGCATAAGCTTCCTTTAAATTCACTTCTGGGAAGAAACCCTGAAAAAGTGAGTAATTGTCAAAAAGAGACTGTTTTGAATCCGCAAAGATGAAAGTATATGCTATAGGCAGAGCCAATGCACTCTGCCATCAGTGGGAGTGAGGTGTCCAGAGTACAATAAAATCAGTCGTAGAAAATAAAGTGAAAATGTGCATCCTAGTGTATAAATTTCCACCACCTACTACATCTTCTATGTTCAGAGACTTAAAAGTCACTTTGTAAATTGCTCAAAAAGGAATAAGCTGCTGGAAGTCGGATTTGAGTTGTATTGCTGACTTTAACCCAATGCATGCCCATAACAATGAGGGATGTAAACCATTTGAAAGTAATAAGTGCGAGGGTAGTTAAGATCACCTGGTATCTACTTCCTATGAATATTTTTCACTTTTCCTGGAATTGTGGTATAGATAGCTGAGCTAAAAGCTACTCTATGACAGTGGATTCTCAAAGGGTGCATGAGGTCCTCCCCTTTCCAACTACAAAGCTGTCTGAGACTGATTTTTTTAAATATACACTTCAACCAAAACAACATTTCACAACAGATTGAATGCAGGAGCAGACATGCGAATCCAGCTGTCTTCTATTAAGCCAAAAAAAGATGGAGATTTGCAAAACTGTAACAAAGCCACTCTCCTCACTAATTTTTTTTTTTTAAAAAACTATATTTAGGAGCGCCTGGGTGGCTCAGTCGGTTAAGCATCTGACTTCAGCTCAGGTCATGATCTCACAACTTGTGGATTCGAGCCCCGCATCGGACTCTGTGCTGACAGCTCAGAGCCTGGAGCCTGCTTCAGATTCTGCATCTCGCTCTCTCTCTGCCCCTCCCCTGCTCATTCTCTGTCTCTCTCTCTCTCAAAAATAAATAAACATTAAAAAAAATTTTAATAAATAACTATACTTATATATGAATGTATTATAATACAAAATGTTACTTATGTTAACAGCATAAACCTATCACATTACTTTAAATTAATAAATATGTTTAAATTTTTCTAATTATGAAAAATATTAACATAACCCACATTATCCAAAATTCTTTGGGATCCTCAACAATTGTTAAGAGTGTAAAGGGAGCCTGAGAACCACTGGTCTGTGAGAAGCAAGGTGAATGTTAGGTAGCCAGCTTTATTCCAAAGGAATCAATAATGAAATATCGTTCTACTTTTATAGAATGGAGGATCCAGTAGAGATTAAGGAACACACAAATAGTGCAGATGCCACATTAACAGTGGCTTTAGGTCTCAACTTTAATGTCAGCCTCTTAGAAAAGTCTTCCCTCATCACCCTGTCCAAAGAAGCCTTCCCTGGTCTCTGTCTCCCTCTCTGTGTCTCTCTTGTTCTCTCTCTTTCTGTATGTGTGGTGTCTTTACCCTATTTCCTTTAGAGCACTTTTTCAAAACGTCTAATGATCTTATTTCTTTCTTTGGTTTTCTACGTGTTTATTTTCTGTAGTTCCCACTCTTTTCTTGCTTATTTATCTATCTCTCCCTTCGAATATCAGTCCCATGCAGACCCTGGATGTCTTGTTCAATCCTCTGTTCCAATATCTGAGTAAAGATCCGACACAGTAGGAGTTTAAATAATATGTGTTGATTGAATGAACTGACTAAATCTATTAAATACTCACTTCCAGAGCTATGAAATGAGGAAAAACTGGGGCGCCCGGGTGGCTCAGTTGGTTAAGCATCTGACTTGGTTTTGGCTCAGGTCATGATTTCATGGTTTGTGGGTTCCAGCCCTACATGGGGCTCTGTGCTGGCAGTGCAGAGCCTGCTTGGGATTCTCTCTCCCTCTCTCTCTCTGCCCCTCCCCCACTTGTGTTTTTTTAATCTCTCTCTCTCTCTCTCTCAATAAACTTTTTTTCAAATGAGGAAAAACTGAGAAATCCAGAGAACATTTTTAAATGTGATATTTGCTCTTCTTTTCTGAATTAGCAAATGTTTCTTAAAATATTAAAGGAGCTGCTGTTTTCCCTATAGTTTTTCTTGTGAAGCACTGTGGTCTTGCCTATAGCCAAGTCTACTCAGACCTCCAACCAGAAATACTTTCTGTTAGTGGAAGATGGCACCCAACGGCATATCACTAGGAAACCTGCTGGAGTGCCTACGAGACTAACAGAACTTTTGTTATATATTTACCTCTAACCAGGTTTACCACTTGCTGCTTTTTGCCTACTTTGTTCTAATAACAGTAGCTCTGATTTGACCAGCATATCAAAAAGCTCCACACCTAAACACGTACACACACGCACCACACACACATACAGAGAGAGAGAGAAAGACCTGAACACAGGCTATGCTAAACATAAATTTCTATCAAAAGAACAGGGGCACCTGGGTGACTCAGTTGGTTAAGCATCCAACTTCGGCTCAGGTCATGATCTCATGGTCCGTGAGTTTGAACCTCACATTGGGCTCTGTGCGGTCTCCCTCTCTCTGCCCCTCCCTCACTCACACTCTCCCTCTCTCTCACACAAATAAATAAACATTTTTAAAACGGTAAAAAAAGAAAGAAAGAAAGAAAGAAAGAAAGAAAGAAAGAAAGAAAGAAAGAAAGAAAGAAAGAGAAAGAGAAAAAAGAAAAAAAAAGAACAGACGGGTGCTAAAGGACTTTAAGTGCTTTCACCCAGGTAAGGACACTTTGTTATTTATCACAAAGAACATATAGCACCATGTATGCAACCAGCATTCCCTAGGCAGAGAATCTGATCTTTGCCCACAATTAGTTTGCAAACAGTACCACTCATGTCTTCATATGACATCTGGGCCAGGGTCTACATAGGCCTGCATGGTGTAGCTCCTGCAAAGGTACACCATAGTTATAGCACTTGGTACATGTCCTATATCTGCCCCCACTAACAGTATGACCTTGCTTAAATCACTAAACCCTGTGCTATGGTGTTTCCCATTTACAGAACATAGAAGATAATACCTGTCCCAGGCGCTTCCCCTATAAGGATGTTGTAAAGATGGATGAGATTAGTGATGGCAAAGCTCTTTGTTTGAAAGGTGCTATTTCAATCCCACGTACTATTATTAGGGCTTTCTGCAATTTCTCAGCTAATGGACTGTGCAACAGATGGGGCCTAGACAACGTTTGATATTGATATTTCCCTTGGATTTTTTCTTTTTCCCACCTCTCCTATTTATTATTTATTAAAATTCTAGCTCTGATCTACATAACCAGAAAAAAAAAAAAACACAGAAGGCTTCTGTATTTGGAATGAATTTGTGAAGATCACCCTACCCAGACAGTTACAAATCTATCAGGGCGATGCATCTGTAAGTGCGCTGGGATCTTAGCAGCAGAACAACTGACAGAACTGGATTGAGCAGCTACAGAGCTACTAGGATTTAATGCAGTCGAGTGGATGGATTATGAGTTACTTTCATTTCTTTTAAAACATTCTTTTTTGGTGTTTGATGTTTATGAGATAAGAAAAAAAGAAAAAAATTTTAAGCCCTACCTATACTCAAAACACCTATCTGGGAGGTCTAATGCAAACCCTTTCGACTAAACTGATAAAGTAGCATGAACTATTAACCAGAGACATACTGGTCTTTTACAGTTCCCCAAGGAGGGAATCAGGAAGACTTACTAATGGGTGCACTGGCCACTCACTAGGAGATAAGAGAAGAGGGGCAAAGGATTACATCTGGCAGGTGGAGGTATAACAGCACAGATACTAAAGGTTTAAAAGCAGACTGACTCATGGGCCTGACAGACAAATCTCATGTCCGGTAGCCTCCCCCACCACCTTGCTTTCTGCTTAAAGCCACTTCTGACTAAACCAATTCCATTTTGAGTACGATTTAGTCTTCATTTTAATACAAGTTATTTCAACAGTTAACTCACTGCCATGATGCCACTTTAAACTGAAAAACACACATCCAAGATTTCAGAGGGAGATGATGCCCAACGAAGACACTATTTGGCCCCCATTTCGTTTAACCCAGTCACTTAAAAGTTGCTGCGGCTGGGGGAAGGAAGTCTCCAGCCGAACAGGCTGCTGAATTGAGAGAAAGGAACAGGTTGTGCCTGTTTATTGCTGTTTGGTGTTGTTCCCAAATCAATGGATGCTAATTGAGAGGGAGCGTGGCTTCATATTGCATGACACTCTGGGTATACGATAGGAAGTCTCAGGAGGGATGCTTTACATTAAAGCTAATGTTATACTCCGCTTAATTAGCATTGCTGTAACGGATTTCATTTTTCCCTGTTAGGAGAAGAATGTGCTATGTTACAGTTTTCCTGCTGCAAAATACTAAACTATATGATGGAGGTGAAGAAGTGGTTTGAGAACTGAACGACTTGCTGGCAAAGCAGAACCAGACGGGATGGCATTTCACTAATCGAGATGAGTGGTACACTAGCCAGATGGGAGGAATACAGAAGGGAACAATGGAAAGAAATCCTCAGAATGACACCATTATTTCCAAAATTATTATAAATCAGAAGGGGTTGGGAACCTATAAGCAATTCCAGATTAAAAAAAAAAAAAAAAAAAGAGTCAGTCACTCTTGAATAGTCTGTGGTAACAAACATTAAAGATGCTGAGGACTAAAACTCCTGAATCTCATGTAATTCACCTGTACCTGATGGGAATATATTAGGAATAGCAGAGGTGGGAATAGCCCCTACTTTTGCCAGATATCACTGCCAGTCAGCACACTGATTGCTCTACCTTTGACCTCCTTAATTTCATCTCTGACACTGGCTGTTGCTTTGCTCCCATTTACACATAAGCTGTGCAGCCTTTACACGTTAAAGTTCCTTCCTTGCGTGCCAGAGTAAGAGGTGCCATACTGGCTGCCCATTCCCCAAAGCGTTGGTGACTTTAGCGGCAGCAGACGTGAAAGTACAAGACTGGTTGTTTCTGGACTGGCCACCAGACACCAAGCCCTGGCCATTGCATAAGTACAACGGGGCCAGAGAGGCTTTCACAGATTGATAGAGCAAGAAGTTGCCCAGACAAAGAAATTCAGGCTTGTAGTTACACCTAAACTGGTTTACTTAAGTGAGCTTATCCTGCTCATGGTCTCAGGAGAATATTTCTGAGGATGACCCATACTCAGCTGCCTACCTCTGCCAAAGAGGCCTGTTGTTATCCCGGAATAAAGAGATGATTATTCAGTTCTCTGATACAAGTCAAAACACTCACATCTTCTGCTCACAAGGAGCCAGCAGAAAATGGGTACTGAGCTGGGAGAACAGGTGTGTTTGCGCTTGGAGGAAGCAGCGAGGGATATGAAAATGACTTAGCAGCTGGTGAAAAAGAAGATTGAAATTGTGCCAGGCAAAGGGTGTTTTTTCCCTAATTATGCAAAAGCCTTAATTCCATTGATCATGTTGTTCTCTTCTTTCTCCATCTAAATAATATAAAATCTATGTAACAACTCTTTTGGGAAGTCAAAAACATTGCCAGGGATGCCTATTAAGGGAATGAGGGTCAAGAAACACTCTTTAGTGGATAACCTTGCTATTTTCTCAGGGTTTGTGAACCATGGTAAGCTTAATTAGAAAAAATAAAAGATGTCATAAAATGAGATGTAGTCATTAAAGCTAAAAACAAAAAATGGCATAGAAAGAGTAACCTCGGGAAACAACACCCAGGAAACCTCAAAGGCTCTTTTTTCATTTGCACTGTTAGTTAATTGTTGGCATTCATTCCTTCACTCATTTGACAGAAATTTATCAAATATGTATTTTGTGCCAGACACTGAGACACACGTTTAGATACCACAAAGATGAAAATGTGTTTTCTGCCTTCTGCAGTGGCTCACAATCTGAGGTTGAAAAAGCACTTCTCCCCTTCAGCCGAGCTGGTGGTTGGGGCGGTCACTTAGATATAACTTCATTCTATTTGTGAAGGTTAGTCTGACCTTTCATTTCAGGTGCAAATTGCATTCTTAAAAGTTGAATCTTAGTTGAATTCTTCCGATGATTTGTGAGAAACCCAGCACATGATTTGAATTGAGGGCAAGGACCTTGCTCAGATGTGACCATGCGACCCAGAAGGCCCACGTTCCCCCTCGGTTTGCTTTGTGGGTGTGTAAGTGATCCTACATGAGCACCCAGCCCAGATATGCTCACCATTTCCAAACCCGAATAAAGTAAAAGAGCAAAATAAGACCCAAAACAGTAAAATAAGAAACCATCCTCACCCCCAACTTTCACACAAAAAAAGAACAACTGCTTGAAAGCAAGTTAGCAGCATCACTGCCCCTTGTCTCCGTTCTCTCTCACTCAAGAAGGCAACATGTGCCACACCACCCAGGAGTTAAGGCCACCTTCTGACTCTACAGCTTGTGGTTGCAAACCAGCATTACACATCTCTCCACACTGTCAGAAACTGCATCAGCAGACCTCAGAGCTGGAAACAGCAGTCACAGTATGAGGTTCCATGTCTCTCTGTTTGACTTATAAAATGTCAATCATTGTGTGGTCTCAGATACATTGACTTACTCACTGTTTGGTAACATTGCAATGACAATGTGTTTTAAATATATGCTGGAAGGACAATTTAAACACTTGACAGCAGTGAGAGTCAAGACAGACCATATTTTCCTTTCTGAATCTAGTATGCAAGAGAATCTGCACATACTGCCAGTGTTTTATTGTCATTTACATAGTCTTCAAATGCAAAAGTGTTGGTTAAGCAGGCATTTCGCTGGTTGGTTTTACCTTGAGAGCCTGATAGAGGGAGGAAAAGTTACTAGATGAAGAGAACAAAGAGAGCAGGGGCCAAAGGCACCAATCTGCAGGTTTCCCATTCATTTTGCTTGCTCTGTGTATATCCCATGTCCTTTCTTAAATCCCACTTCTACCCCCGGGCTACCATCCTGGAGCTTATACCCTTAAGTAGTCCATGCCTTAAGGTAAAAATGGTCATCCACTTTTATCAGGGGACAGGATCCAAGGAGAATATAAAAAACGAAAAGATATAAAATACATTGTGGCAGGATAATTCATTCAGATATTAAAACAGGCTTTATTCTAAAATTACTTTTCCCCCCTCAGCCCCTTTTGAGAAAAAGAGCCATGCCCTTTGGACTCCTTTGCTCCAGGAGTCCACATGTTTTCTTCTTGGCTTTGTTTTTCAAAAATTGTGAATTCCTTGAAGGTATTAAATTATGAGGATGATGAGAAAAAAAAGTTGGCCTGACAGAGAGAAAAGGTTTCCCCACATCCAGAAAGAAAGTGAGGAGCCTAAAACCTGCACCTTCTTCCCTAGATAGAGCTTCAGCAGGGATGTCCATGCAGAAGGTGTCACAGAAGCAGAAGGGTAAGCTGCTTCAAGGGGACCTCACTGGCTTAAACAAAAGGCATTTCAGTGGTGACCATAATGGATGATACTGGCTTTGCCCCATTTTCTGGGCAAAATTTAAACCTCCGGGAGGAAGAAAAAGGAGCACAATAATGACAAAGATTTGGTTTCCTATTTGCTCAGCAACTTATAGAGAATAAAGTAATATGACACTTGTTGGTCACACAAGTTTGCTATTCCAAATTCAGTAATTTCAAATAAAAACAAAATAAACTAACCACATTTGTTAGCAGCTAATTCTACTTAGGGGTGCCTGGGTGGCTCAGTTGGTTGAGTGTCTGACTCTTGATTTCAGTTCAGGTCATGATCCCAGGATCGTGGGATCAAGCCTCATGTCCAACTCCACACTGAGTGTGGAGTCTGCTTAAGATTCTCTCTCTTTCTCTCTTTCTCTCTCTCTCTCTCTCTCTCTCTCTCTCTCTCTCTCTCTCTCTCCCTCCCTCCCTCCCTCCCCCTCTACCCCCCCTTTGCCGATCTCCCCCACTCACACACACACACCCAATCTCTCTCTAAAGATAGATAGATAGATAGATAGATAGATAGATAGATAGATAGATAGATAGATAAGAGAGAGAGAGAATTCTACTTAGGTGTCTTTTTCTCCCAGGGTATGTGTGGCTGCTGTTATTTCTTCCTTGGCTATAGTTGGTAGAGCAATGCTGACTGCTCCAAGTGCCATAAATTTGTGGTCAGAAGACCTAGAGTCTATTATTTGACTGTTGATTCTATTCCACAAACTTTAATTGAACACTGTTTTGTGGTTACCAAGAACCGTGCAGGTTGTGAGATATTACTCTATTGATTAAATAACAAGTTAGCCTGCCACAGTTTCATGATTGTTGGCTGATGACATGAGACGCTTGGGTCAGAGACAAGGGTTTTATTACTCATAGCACAGCAGGCAGCACGAGTAGCATATTTTATCATTCTTCCTTGTCTTCAAGTCCCACAGTGGCTACACAGATGGGCCTAGATGGGTGCTTGCACATGGCATGAGTTGCATTTCAGGAAAGAAAACTTGAACTTAGGGAACTTGAATCTTTCATACTGGACAGCAAGCATAACTGATTATATATATATATTTTAAATATATTTTATATATATTTTACATATTATATATATATATATATATTCATTTTTGAGAGAGAAAACATAAGCGGGGGAAGGGCAGCAAGACAGGGGGACAGAGGATCCAAAGCGGGTTCTACACTGACAGCAGCAAGTCGAGCACAAGGCTCAGACTCATGAACCATGAGATCGTGACCTGAGCTGAAGTCATCTGACTGAGCCACCCAGGTGCCCCAAGCATGCCTGCCTTTTGCTCTAGGGAAAACACTATCTCTGTCTTCAAAGGCTGCCTGCTGTATAAACCTCCTTGAAAAGACATTCTAGAGCAAAGGCCAGTCCATGTCTCTGTTCCCAAGACATGCAGAAATATGACAGACACATGGAAAATTATCTCCTGACAGTGTTAAGTCATTTGCTGTAGCACTTATAAAGGCTAAAGAAGCATGACATCAACCCTCAAAGAATCCAGTAAAAGAGATCAATTAGTTGGTATGGGACTATAAGCAAAGAACTTCACTTTTCAGTGTTTCTCTTTCTGTGATTATAAAACAGGAGCGATATCTGCCCACTCACTGCTTATTTTGAGAAATAAAGGAAAAGGAACAGTCTGACAATGCTTTGAGTTTCATGATGGACACTCTAAAATAGAAAAACATCATATAAAGAACATACTGGTTTATGGGGCGCCTGGGTGGCGCAGTCAGTTAAGCATCCGACTTCAGCCAGGTCACAATCTCGGGGTCCCTGAGTTTGAGCCCCGCGTCAGGCTCTGGGCTGATGGCTCAGAGCCTGGAGCCTGTTTCCGATTCTGTGTCTCCCTCTCTCTCTGCCCCACCCCCGTTCATGCTCTGTCTCTCTCTGTCCCCCAAAAAATAAATAAACGTTGAAAAAAAAAAACATACTGGTTTCTAGTCACACTTTATTTTCTGATGCCCTTGGAGGAAATGTGATAAACATAAAGATATTTCATTCTGATAAGGTAGAGATACTGATTTTTTTTTTATGCTGAATGTGTGTGTAAGCCATTAATATTATCAAACTGCAAAGCTGACCAGATATGTTTAAATGCTCTGTTCCAATAGAAATCACTGTTCAGATTTCTGGGGAAGAAAATCAAATACATTTGCTATCTCTGTACCACATCACTTTGTAGCTGGAAAAGACAACTGATCTGTGATCCCTGAGTCCGCCTTATACTGTCTTCCCCACACTTTTCATCATCCACACACACAGCTGACAGGTCTGCCTCCTTGTCTGTCTTCCAGTTGGGAGGTAGCTGATCTCCTCTTCATTCTCCTAGTCTTAACTTCCTTTCTGCTGCCTACCTAGTTTTCACATAAAGTCAAAACTAGATTTTACACTTATAGATACAAGAATCATTAGACTGCACATATTATCTTTAGAAGTTTACCTAAATTCAGATATAGAATCTCCACCACTCTCTGGCCAATTCTAATACCACATGTCTGAAAAGATGTCCTACCTTTCCCTGAAGTCAGTGTTTATCCATGTGCTCTATAACCCCTGCACAAAAATGCTTAGGCCCACATCCCTGATCTAGTTAATCAGAACATCTGAAAATAGAGCCAGAAGTGTGCATTTTAACAAGCATCACAGGTGATTCCGACAGCCACTAAAGTTTGAGAACTCCTTTAAAACAATCATTACTAACTTCAATAATTATACTTTTCTTCTAAATTGTAGAATAAAAGACAGAAGCATGAGCCATTCACTGAAAGGCAAACAAAAAAAAATACAAGAGGCAAAAATATTTTTAAGGTTTATTTATTTATTTTGAGAGAGAGGGAAAGAGAGAGAAGAAGAGAGATAGAGAGAGAGAGAGAGAGAGAGAGAGAGAGAGAGAATCCCAAGCAGGCTCTGCATTGCCAGCATGGAGCCCGATGCAGGGCTTGAACTCACGAAATGCAAGATCATGACCTGAGTTGAAACCCAGAGTTGGATGCCCAACTGACTGAGCCACCCAGGCACTCCAAGGCAAAAATATATATTTTTTTAATTTTTTTTTCAACATTTATTTATTTTTGGGACAGAGAGAGACAGAGCATGAAGGGGGAGGGGCAGAGAGAGAGGGAGACACAGAATCGGAAACAGGCTCCAGGCTCTGAGCCATCAGCCCAGAGCCTGACGCGGGGCTCGAACTCACGGACCGCGAGATCGTGACCTGGCTGAAGTCGGACGCTTAACCGACTGCGCCACCCAGGCGCCCCTAAGGCAAAAATATTTTTAATTAAATAGAATGATTTCTAAAGACCAAATGTATTTTAATAATGTATATACATGAATAATAGCCTGATTACTTTCATTAAAAGGAAGAGTCTACAAGATTAAATATCCAACAATAGGAAAACAGTTAACTACAGTGTAGTGCATTCACTTAATGGAATATTTTGCAGTTGTTAGAAGTAATCATTATGAAAACCATATATAAAAAATATCTCTGAGAAAATAAACAAAAATGTGGAGCACAAACTGCATGCACATAATTACTATAACTAAATATATGTAGGTATTAGGGAAAAAACTAGGAAAGGTCAGAGTTATAAAAATTATATGTGACTTGTCCTCTCTATTTGTTTTCAAAAATACATTTAATGTTACATTTTTCCTAGAATTTAAGCTAAAGAAATAGATTGTGATAGAACTTGGAAATCCAAATTGCGATTTAAATCTTCTGACAATTCTACCAACTAGATTAACAACACTATTTGGCAGGCATTATGAAACAAGGGACTAGGTGACAGTGACGAATTCTGCTCACCTTGATTTCTGATGGAGTCAGGTTTCACTCTAACATATTAAAATCTTTTTATTGCCCATCATCTTCTCACTAATATCAAACCATATACCATCAAGACTTCTTCTCAAGCTAGAAATAGAAGTTCTCTCCCTCTTCTCCCCCTCCGCCAATGGCCTCCAGTATCTGCATCTGTTCACTGTTACTCAAAGAATAGCATAAAGACGCACCCTCCAGAAAATACTTGCATTTCTGCTCTCTAGAAATCCACAGGTCATCTGTCCAAACTTCGAATTCACAACAATTTTGCTCTGCAGTGTAGAAGTGACTGATTGACCCATCAAAATTGGACGTTTTGGGGGTTTTTTGTAGTTGTTTTTAGAATTTCAATCTAAGAAGGGAGAATTTTTTTCCCTCTACTTTTAAGTTGAAATGTATGATATTGAGAATCTCAGGATGAAATACTCTTCTTAAACCAGCCCCTTATTTTATACGTGGTAAAACAATATAAATAAAAAGAAATCTTATACCAGGATGACACGAAAGTTTGTTCACGAGTTGCAGTACAAAAGAGCTCAGGCAAGAGGTTGAATGGCAGCCAACATCCAGCCAGAACTCTGAGCATCAGCTCTGTTCTTTTGTTGAGGTAACACCTGGAAGGGAGTGTACATTCTCTGTTGAGAGAAGAAATCTGCTATATGTTTGTCTATTTTTAAAGCTCCTTGATTGCATGATTTTCACTCCATCAAAAATGCCTGCCCAGGAAGAGCTTTAATATAACAGACAACCTGTGAATACAGAATTGTTCCCTTTCTCAGAGCTTTTTTTTCCCCCCTCCCTGCTCTTCTAATTGTACTGGGAAACAAAAGAGCTGGATCAAACCCTGCCAAGGCTACTCCTGGTGCTCAGCTTCTTCAGGGCACACAGACTCTGGAACAGAGTAAGACTTGGATTCCCTGGACTTAAGGGAAATAATCCTCAATTCCAGTATCTATCCTAACCAAGCACAATTCCAGAGAAACTCAGTATAATGATGCTGGTGTCTCTGAAAATGGCATAGCTCCTTTTGGATACAGAGTATAAGATGTAAGCTAGCACTATAAGTGCTATGATACTTATAATAAGTAATGTATACTTACATAATTATAATAATACTTATAATAAGTATATTTATGAACTTCTAAATTCATAAACTGTAATATATATACATGTGCCTAACACGCACTACCTAGGACAGTCATCTACCTAAAGAATCGTACATATTATTATCATCAGGATTGTATCTCTCAACTACACTCTAAATAAAGAGGAAATTAGTCAAACATTAAATTGGAGGTGGGGATATCCCAAAGTAATGCCCTGGGTAAGCTTCAGACTAGCTACAAAACTGTATTTTCCACTTGGCTAACCCTTATCCAGATTAGTGAATGTTCACACCAGACTTAGTATTGAAACCATAACTTGTGACAATCATGTGCCCATACAGCTGTCCCAAACCACCATAAGACTGCTTCTGAGTGGCTGCACCAGTCTGCACTCCCACCAACAGTGCAAGAGGGTTCCCGTTTCTCCACATCCTCTCTAGCATCTATAGTCTCCTGATTTGTTCATTTTAGCCACTGTGACTGGCATGAGGTGGTATCTCAGTGTGGATAAAGAAATTGTGGTTTATATACACAATGGAATACTACTTGGCAATGAGAAAGAATGAAATATGGCCTTTTGTAGCAACGTGGATGGAACTGGAGAAGTGAGATAAGTCATACAGAGTAAGACAGATACCATATGTTTTCACTCTTATATGGATCCTGAGAAACTTAACAGAAGACCATGGGGGAGGGGAAGGGGAAAAAAAAGTTAGAGAAGGAGGGAGCCAAACCATAAGAGACCCTTAAAAACTGAGAATAAACTGCGGGTTGATGGGGGGGGGAGGGAGGGGAGGGAGGGTGATGGGCATTGAGGAGGGCACCTCCTCAATGGGATGAGCCCTGGGTGTTGTATGGAAACCAATTTGACAATAAATTTCATATTAAAAAAAATAAAAATGGGGCACCTGGGTGGCTCAGTTGGTTAAGCAACCGACTTCGGCTCAGGTCATGATCTTGCCTTTTGTGAGTTCGAGCCCCATGTCGGGCTCTGTGCTGACAGCTCAGAGCCTGAAGCATACTGCAGATTCTGTGTCTCCCCCTCTCTCTACCCCTCCCCTGCTCACATTCTGTGTCTCTCTGTCTCTCAATAATAAATAAACATTTAAAAAAATTTTTTTAATAAAAAATAAAATAAAAATAAATAAAAACAAATAAATAAATAAAAGACTGCTTCTATAGTCAAACCCATCTTACAAGTATTACTGATTTTTTTAATCATTGGTATTTTTTATAGAATCACTCATTTTTAAAACTTCCTCTAGTTCAAATCCAATAAAAACCACAGCATTGATTTCAGTTATTCAATATTTAGTGTCCATTTTTGTTTTTTTTTAAATATTTATTTACTTTTGAGAGAGAACATGCATGCACTAGCAGGGGAGGGACAGAGAGGATCGGAAGCAGGTTCTGCGCTGACAACAGCCAGCCTGATGTGGGGTTTGAACTCACAAACTATGAGATTATGGCCTGAGCTGAAGTCAAGTGCTTAACCAACTAAGCCACCCCGGCTCCCCTTTCCATTTTGTGAAATTCATCAAAAGAATGTTCTCATGAGCTCAGCCTTAGTGATTTAAGCAAGCAGTCTTGAAATATTAAATTATAGTGAAGAAACAACCCCAAAATGAACTTTTAAGAAGAGTTAGTCCCACCAGTTTTTAGAGATATACAAGTTTCTCAGAAACTCATAACATTTACATTGAGTGTTAAATCTGAACTAACTTCTGAGAGTGTTTCAGGCTACAATTCTATTCAATTCCACCTGGGTCTAACTCAAATCAATGCTCAAACACCATGTAGCTCACTGAATTCTCTTGAACGTCTTCAGGCTTAGGACAATACGACCCTCCACCTAAACTTGCAAAGACTGCCAGGCCAGAATCAGCAGTTATAGGATTGATAGAGAGTCTGGGAGTTAAGCCGTCATTTGACTCTTCAGCTCCACAGGGAGAGAAAGATGGGAATCCCTTCCCACCATAGGATGGGAATCAAAAGTTTACCAGAAAGAGAATGACAGGAGGTGATGTGAAGTGAGGGGAGTCTGATCACAGCTGTACACATCTACCTGTGTTTCACATGAAATTTAGTTGTTGATTCTTTTTTTAATTTTTTTAATGTTTATTTATTTTTGAGAGAGACAGAGACAGAGTGCAAGCAGGTGAGGAGCAGAGAGAGAGGGAGACGCAGAATTCGAAGCAGGCTTCAGGCTCTGAGCTGTCAGCACAGAGCCCGATGCAGGGCTCCAACTCATGAGCCGTAAGATCACGACCTGAGCCAAAGTCATATGCTTAACTGAGCCACCCAGGCGCCCCAGTTGTTGATTCTTAAAGAAACAATTGTCAGCCATATATCATGTTTAAGAAACATCATTACAGACATAAAGGAAAATGATCTCACAGGTCCTTCGGCCCCGTGGGGAACATAGCATGTGTGCCATAGAAAGACTATAGGCCCTGGAGAAAGATATACCTGACTTCAAATCCTGATCTGGCATTTATTATCTATGTCCAAGTTACTTAGTCTCTTTGAGCCTCCTTTATCCTCAGAAAAATATCTAATTCACAAGGTTGTTATGAAAACAAAGTGAGAAAGTCTTGCCCAGCACAGAATGCGTACCCAATAAAAGTTAGTCTTTTGCTCCTTTTCTTTCCAGGAATTTACAAACTAGGTGTTAATTAAAAGAATTTCCACATTTCCAAGATTAGACTTTTGTGGAGATGATCCACTTTAAGATGGTCTAATTAACACCCATTCTTCACCTTCATCCATGCATGATCAGGTTAATCACTGGCACGAGGTCATAGGGCACATCCAAGCCTCGCAATTCTTTTTTTTTTTCTAATTTTTTACTTATTTTTTTAAGTTTGTTTATTTATTTTGAGAGAGAGAGAGAGAGCACACGAGCGGGGCAGGGTAGAGAGAGAGGGTGAGCGAGAGAATCCTAAGCAGGCTCCATAGAGTCTGATGTGGGGCTTGAACTCAGGAACCATGAGATCATGACCTGAGTTGAAACCATGAGTCAGACACTTAACCGACTGAGCAAACCAGGCACCCTTAAAAAAGATATTTCTAATTAAATGTTTACACTATTTTTTGTATTAATTTTTTTTTAATTTTTTTTTCAACTTTTATTTATTTTTGGGACAGAGACAGAGCATGAACGGGGGAGGGGCAGAGAGAGAGGGAGACACAGAATCAGAAGCAGGCTCCAGGCTCTGAGCCATCAGCCCAGAGCCTGACGCGGGGCTCGAACTCACAGACCGCGAGATCGTGACCTGGCTGAAGCCGGACGCTTAACCGACTGCGCCACCCAGGCGCCCCTGTATTAATTTATATAGCATATACTTATGCTGTGGTAGAGCTGCTTTTTCTATGGAGTATAAATACTTATTAGTTTTTCCCCTGCAGGTCTTTATTTAAAAAATCCTTGAAGAAGTAAAATATTACAGACTTCACCGTGCTGTTTGCACATAACCATCAACAATCGACTTGGGACAGACCTCAAACCAATTAAATCAGAATCTCTGGGGATGGTACCCAGGCACTGGAGGGTTTCTGAGGCTCCCCAGATGATTTTAATGAGCAGCCTGAGGGAAGTGGAATGGAGGGGCAAAACTACTTCTCTCCCCTTTTGTTTATGAGACCTCAGAGCCCTGCTCCCCACTGATTAATCTTTGAGTCCCAACTCCAGCCAAAAGCTGGTTGGGAACTTACAGGAGCCTCATCTCCTCCCAGGAAGGAGCCCTGTGAGTTTGCAATGACTTTCCAAGGCACACCCTGGCAGCATTTCCTATGATGCAGCTGTTCCTTTCAACCCTCCTGACAAATTGGCCTGCCCCGCATCCCAGCCACACTCGGCTCCTCTCCTAACCTTGTGCTAAGAATGCCCCCATCTTGCCATAATAGACAAGGTTCTGTCTGCTAGTCCTCGGGTCCTGTTTTCCTCAACAGAACGAGAATCGCCTGGGGATATTGTCAAAATGCAGGTTCTGGTTGAGAAATGGAGAGGCAGGGCCCTGAAATTCTGTAGTTTGACTAGTCTAATGGAGCTGCTGCTGCTGATCAGCCAACCACACTTACCTGGCAAAGACATCAACGCTTTTCTCATCTCTAAATTCTAGGGCGGAGCACAATTCTATTGTTCCAAGACCATTTTCTTTTGCGAG
The DNA here is from genome assembly GCF_018350175.1 of Felis catus. Taxonomy (NCBI): domain Eukaryota; kingdom Metazoa; phylum Chordata; class Mammalia; order Carnivora; family Felidae; genus Felis; species Felis catus. The sequence continues at coordinate 150,485,878 of NC_058375.1, forward strand.
ACATTCTTTGTTGGTTAAAGCACGGCTCAAATGGAAAAGCACAATCCATTTTACAAAAACCCACTTTTATCTTCGATTCACAGGAGGCATTATGATGAGAAACAGTTTTCTGTATAAATACACAGGTAAGTACAATCTGGAGCAGTATATGCTATGGAGCATTGACCTGAAATGGCAAATACACCAAATACATCGCCACCACAAATATGTCCACTACCTTTCTTTCAGATTCCTTGGCAGATATCAATGACCATGCATAACATTCTATTTCTTTGAGCCCATGTTTAGCCTTAGAATTGTTCCAGAGCAGTGACCTACCCAATATCCAATATTGACATCCCTGATAGGGATATAACATAATGGGAGTTCAGAGGAGGAAACCATGGGCTCCAAGTAGGGGCATTTCCTAAAGGGAGCTGATTTTGTTCAGCCTTGACAGATAATTCAATAGCATCTCTTTCTTTGTGACACTAACCAATCAGTGATGATAAACTAGTGTTTTTAAGTGCTCACACACTTATGATAACATTAACTATTCATTTTATCTGTAACTATAAAATCATAATTTGTACTTTATCAATACTTCTTATAAAATCTTTGTTGTCTTCCTGATTTACTGTTAATAATAAGAAAACAGCATTTTCAAATGGTATTCAGAAATAGCATTGATAGGAAACCCATAGGTGACATTTATGACAGGCTCAGCACCTGCTGCTGACTTAGGGAATTGGGTCTGAAATTTGATGCCATTTTTGTCCCACACTCTGTTTGCCACCATCCAAAGAACATGGTCTCTTCCTGATTAGGTTTCCTGTTTCTTTGTCAAGGGTATTTCACTAGATAGTGTTGTGGCTTATCTCAAAACTTCCAGAATGTTTCAATTTTATAAACTAGTAATATTTTCAAAAACATTTTGGGGACCAATATAAGGTTGTTAATCTTTAATTTGCTAAGCAAAGATATAAAAACAAAGAACTGCTATTCATTAACACTGTTGTTTTATTTTAAAAAAAAAAACACATATTGATACCAAAAAAATAAACTAAGAGAGAACAAATCTCAGAATAAAAAGCAGTTCCTTAAAATAAATAAATTTAGGTTTAAAGAAAAATCACTACATTATCCTTCTCATTTCATATGGCCTGGTTAAAACTTTATTATAGACAACTGTCCTTTGGGTACTATAGTCCTAAGTGACTGGAACTTTTGACATCAGGTAATGTTTTTCTCATCAATGACACAGACTAGGGTCTTTGCTCAAGGCATGAGTAGGCTCTTTCTGAACCAGGTTTGAAAATAAATACCTGCCCAAACCACTCATGTGCATATCATGCTTTTTGTGCTCTGTGTGGTCGACACCAAGCTGGTCCTGGAGGTCCACTTTCTATGTTTTTCCCAACTCCACTTCCTTCTCCCATCTGCTTGTCCATATTGATAAGTTCTATCACGTCCAAGCCATGGCAATCTTCTAACTATTGAGGAAATGCCAGGTTATGGACAAAAAGAGCTTTTTCCTTTTTTCAGTTTTTCCAGGAGTAGAATCTCTGATTTCCATTAAGTTGCTGCAGACTGTTTTACACTTTTGGGCTGCATTTATGAGCCCATTTATGAGCAGCTCACACAGTATAAGTACCTAGAAGAGGGACAACAGTCTGAGCCTCTGTCAGGATTTAATTTTCTCATCATTTTTCAAAACTTGCATTGTCTTTGAAGAGAAGGCAAACCTATGTCTTCTCCCATGTTTTAAAAATGACTTCAATAATAATAAAGATGAAATCGAAGAAAAGACTTTTGGAATTAGATATATTAACCTTTGAAATCTTTATTAGTTAGCAAACTGTGAAAACACTGGCAGGATCTTTCCTTCTGCATCGTGACAACAAGATGAATCATAGTGAAGCAAATTCAAGGCCCCAGACACCAGATCCCAAGCAAAGGAGAAGCAGAAATCAGGCCCAGGTTGTAATCAAGAGTAAAGCAGAAATAGCACAGGAACACAGGTTGTTTGAGTCTGGTGGTCATGCCAAAATTCAGAATACAGTAGATCAGAATTAGGCCATTAGTTGAGGATCAGGAACACAAAAGATCAGACATCAATGAATGCTAAGTGAAGCCTCTTCATTCCAGCTTTCTGGGAAAGATGCCTAAGAGACCTTAAACAGGGCTTCTGGAAATGGTGTCCTTGTGAACTGTAGCCTGCAAAATAACTCCAATGTGCTCAGTCTATCCATTTGCCTATATGGAGGGAACCACCCCGAAAGAATGATGAAAGCATCTGAGACTAATCCACACCTTAAACTGGTCCAACCATATTGACGGAAGCAATACTCTGAGAAGACAGGTCCGGAAATTAAGCCATCTTGTTCTGTTTTAGATATACACTACGTCTAAACTTTGTGTTTAAATGATCTCAATAGTAAAATTACTGACTTATATAGCAGTATAAGTAGGCGTGTTCCTGTTGCCTCTGATTCTCCTCTAAAGCCCCAGAGCAGAGAACACTATGAAGAGCCACATTACCTATATTTTGCTTTGGGGTCACCCAAAAAAGTTGATCCAGAAACTCAATCCCAAAAATAAAAGGAGGCAAAGTAATGAATAGCGGAGAGTTGTTCAGAGAGAGTAGTCAGCACGTAGTGCATTCTCTCTACCCATCTCATGGTAGAATTCAGAAAAGTATTCACAAACACACAACCCTTCAAGCTAGATAAGGAGGAGAGCTTCCAGAGAATCTGTCAGGGGCCTGGCTTGTATCCACCAAAGTTAATGGGGTACAGAGACTCTTACCTGGAAAAGTTTAGAAGCAAGAGGCCAACCTGGACCTGGTCTTGAAAACAGAGCAAGGAGAGAGGATCATTGTGGATCCTAGAGTTGAGCAGAGCAATGATGGTCCAAGTGGGCACTGTGGGAGGTAATGAGGTTAAGTCAAGGTCCCAAAACAGAGTCTCTGTAGGATGTACTGTTGAAGCAGGGACTGAGGAGTCATAGTAACAAGGCAGATAGAGATTGAATTTTTCACACCTGGGACATGACAAATGTCTCAAGACAACCGGGTATCTGTCTTACAAGAGGCACCCAGAGTCAAATGATCACTCCAGCCAACCAGTAGTACGTCTTCTGTCCCATACCTCTCCTCCCTCCTCACAACCCTGCACCCATGTCTGGAAGATGCAGAGGTAACATAGACAGGAGACTGGGAAATGAAAGAGCAAGACAAGAAAATAATGAAGAGGTCTACATGTCCTCTTTTGCCCCTTTTCTTACTGCAGGTCCTGAACTAAAGCTGGGAGAAAGTTTGTTGTTGTTGTTGTTTATATAGAATAATACTATTTATTTTTATTTTTATTTTTATTTTTATTTTTATTTTTATTTTTGAGAGAGAGCACAAGTTAGGGAGAAGGCCAAAGGGTGAGAGAATCTCAAGCAGGCTCCATGCTCAGCATGGAGCCGGATGCAGGACTTCATCCCATAACCCTGGGATCATGATATAAGCTGAAATCAAGAGTCAGATGCTCAACCAACTGAGCCATCCAGGCACCCCCTAGAAAAAGAACTTTTAAAACCTAAAAGAAGACTTTGCTTTAAATATGGCAAGGGGACTGGATACATTTTAGGACTTACCCAGACTTCATCAAGGGTCAGGGAAAAATTCAAATAAGTACAGATAAAAAGCAGTGGTGGGAAAAGAAATTAAGTTCAGTTCATATAATGTTATTAGCTATATTATGTCCCATCAAATTCATATGTTGAAGCCCTCATCCCCAGTACCTCAAAATGTAACTGTATTTGGAGAGAGGGACTTTAAAGAGGCGACTAAGTTAATATGAGGCTCTTTGGGAAAACCCTAAGTCAACCTGACTGGTATTTTTATAAAAAGAGGACATTTGGACACAAGTCAGGGGCATGTCTGCATAGAGAGACCACTGTGGGAAGAGGAAGCAAGAGGGCAGCCATCTACAAGCCAAGAAGAGAAATCTAGAACAGTTTTCTCCCTTATGGCCCTCAGAGGAAACCATCTCTGCCAGCATCTAGATCTCCATCTTTCAGGTTTTCTCCAGAACTATGAGAAAATAACTTTATTATTTAAGCCACCTAGCCTCTGGTATTTTGTTTTGGCAGTCCTAGCAGATTAACATCTCTAAAATACCAGCTGGTGGAGGGAAAAAGTTCTTCTGCTTACTAACTTAAATGCTGTAGGTCTTGTAGCCACACAAAACTTCTGAACCACACCTCTAATCAAATTTAAAATTAACCTAAAAAATCAAGTTAAAATTCAGTTCCCTATCTTCTTAAGAAATTTTGCCATCTTGCTAGAAAAAGGAAATAAAATTCTCTATCTTCAAATCTTCACATTCCATAATATCTGAAATATTGCAACCTCATACTGCTTCTTATCATGTGTCAGAAAAATAAACACTTACCCCCACATAAAATAAGTGAATTTTTCTCATTAACATAAGTGCATGTTTAGAAAGGAGTACTACTTGTGAGGCTTTAATTGTGTTTGTGAAGCTAGAGAAGAAGAGAGACTATTGAAAGCTCAGTCTCATACCATTTGTAGAAAAGTTGCAAAAGAGAATGGTGATTAAAGATACAGAGCTTCAGTTAAAGTCTCCTCCTCAGCCTCTTGGTAGGACTTACCTCGTTAATACTCAGTGGGTGGATGGAAATCCTGATAGATCTCATGCCCTACTACTTACTGGATATCTCCACACAAATGCTCTACTCACTGCTGAATAGCCATGTCTATAAAACTGAACATCTCTTCTCTGCCACCATGATCCTGTTCTCTCTACATCTTTTCATCTGGGTTCTAGCATGGTTGGGAAGATTCTGCAAAATGACATATTTGTGTGTGGCAGCTAAAATGGTGCTTGGACAGCAGCTACACTCACAGTCACGGGCATTACCAACTTCCCAATCACCCTGCTGGAAATCCAGTAGCCTTATCAACGACTCCCTTTCCCTGGTTTCCCACATTTAGTCAGTCCCCATACTCTGCCAATTTTACAGTCAGCTAATTATTCCTAACTGATCTTGCCTCTAATCTGTCTCCTCTCCACTAGATTCAATTATGTTATTTCTCTCTGTATCTCACATAGTAGTACAACATGATTTGCTCTATTCAGTTAGAGCTTTCAGCTATTAACAAACCATTCGCGCTAAAGCCTCAGAAATAGCATTGTCTACACAAGGTGCCTCCTCTAGTTGACAAATATAAAAATATAATGGGAAATTCCAAGAAATAAATATTTAAGTTACTTTTATCTTCAAAAATTTACAAAGCTCCAGAGCTAGATGAGCTGTGACACTACCTGTTTCCACACCCCCTCCCTCTGGCAAGGAGCACCCCACTGGAGAAAGTCTTTACCAGCTCACTGCCCCCAAAACCTGCTGGGCCACCAACTGGACTAAGACTGTGGCTCTTACCTAGGCAATTTCCTTGACAAGCTCCCACTCTACTCCAGCCAATCTCATTCAAAGCTACAAACCCAATCCCCACGGAAATGTTACCTGCTTTTATTTTTTTTTAATGCCTATTTATTGAGGGAGGAGCCAAGATGGAGGAACAGCATGAAAGTTTTTTTGTGTCTCGCGTCCATGAAATACAGCCAGACCGACACTAACCATCCTGCACACCTAGAAAACTGACCTGAGGATTAACGCAACAATCTGCACAACCTGAACCACAGAATTCAGCAGGTAGGCGGGGCGGAGAAGTGAACTGGGGGAGGGAGAAGCCACGGAGGGCAGGGAACCATTTTTGCATTCAGAGAGAGAACGGAGACAGGGGTAGGGGGAAGAATACAGGAAAAGCACCCCCCCCAAAAGCAGCTGGAGAGAAAGTGGACAAGCTGCAGGGACTGAACTAAAAAGGAGAAAGGAGAAAGGAGAGGGTTTAAATTCCATTAAGACTCTATAAACAGGGAGAGTGCAGAGTCTGAAACTCCTCGGCTCCATACCTGGCAGTGCTCTGGTGAGAAGGGTGAATCCCCAGGAGCAGAGTGAAATCCCGAGGTCTTTGGACCACGCGGGGAGAGCTGGTTCCCCTGCTGGGAGGACACCTGGTAGAGGCTGTGTGGGTCCCCCAAAGACAAGGCCCTAGTGGACCCAGGAGAACAATCACTTTCGCTGGTGCTGGAACAAGGTCACTGGGGGTGAAGCCTGGTGCCAGATGTGTGTTGCGATTTTCCATAATTCCTGAAACGCTGCTGCTGCTCGATCACGTGAACTTTTTCTGGAGCGGGCTGGCACCCGGCCGCAGTCTCTGGGAGTCGGCACCAGCGTGGTTCCGCACACATTACTGGGTGAGGCCAGCACCCAGCCATTGCTCCATGAGACCCTTCCGCAGAGGGGCTAAACGGGTCAAAGCCACAGTACCTCAGAAATAGGAGGTCAGGAAAAACAGCTGCATCTGAGATAAAGCCCAGGAGGGAGGTTCTGCCTGGGGCTTGGTCACAGACAGTGTAAAAGCAGGGAGTGGACAGAAGCTGAATACAAAGGACAGGTTCGAGGTTGCTGATGGGGCAGATCAGAGTCCTGATACTAGAGACTGGATAGATGGGTGACTCCATTTTCATCACTCCTGCGCATGCGCACACATCTACAGGCGCCAGAACAATCCACCCCAGTAAGCTAAGCAGCGCCATCTAGTGGAGAATGGAGCCATTACACTAAGCCCCGCGCAACTGGGCCAACCTTGCTCTTCAGGAACACAAGTCTCTCTGCTTGCTTAGTTGATGGACTATAACGAGCTTCATAGTTTGACTTCTAGGGGAAAACGAAGTAATTTCAGTTGTATTTCAGTCTGTTCACCAGTCCATCTATTCAATTGTCTTTCTTTTTTCTTTTTTCTCTTTTTTGTTTCTTTTCTTTTTCTTGAATACAGAAAGAGAAAAAATTCATTTTTATTTTCAACTTTTATTAAAAATATTTTCTTTAATTTTTTTCTACCATATTTTTTACTTTTGTGTAATTTTTTCAAAGTCTATTTTACTTCCATCATTTGATTTTAATCTACTTCAGTGTATTTACTTTTTCAAATTTTCAAATGATTTCCTTTTTTTTCTCTCTTTCCCCTTTTTTCTCTAATCTATCAAGCCCCTTCAACACCCAAGCCAACACACATCTAGGATCTAGCATCATTTATTCAATTTTGTGTGTGTGTTTGTTTTTAATTTTTTAATTGTAATATTTTTTTAATTGTAATATTTTTTTAATTTTAAGCTTTTTACCTCATTAATTCCTTTTCTCCCTTCAAAATGATGAAATGAAGGAATTTACCCCAAAAGAAAGAGCAGGAAGAAACGACTGCCAGGAACTTAACCAACACAGATACAAGCAAGATGTCTGAGCCAGAATTTAGAATCATGATAACAAGAATACTAGCTGGAGTCGAAAATAGATTAGGATCCCTTGCTGTGGAGATAAAAGAAGTAAAAGCTAGCCAGAATGAAATTAAAAAATGCTATAACTGAGCTGCAATCTCAAATGGGTGCCAGGGCAGCAAGGATGGATGAGGCAGAACAGAGAATCAGTGATATAGAGGACAAACTTATGGAGAATGATGAAGCAGAAAAAAAAAAAAGGAGATTAAGGCAAAAGAGCACAATTTAAGAATTTGAGAAATCAGTGACTCATTAAAAAGGACCAACATCAGAATCATAGGGGTCCCAGAAGAGAAAGAGAGAGAAATATGGGGAAAAGGATTATGTGAGCAAATCATAGTGGAAAACTTTCCTAACCTGGGGAGAGACACAGACACAGACACAGACACAGACACAGACACAGATCCAGGAAGTTCAGAGGACTCCCATGAGATTCAACAAAAATTGACCATCGACAAGGCATACCATAGTCAAATTCATAAAATACTCAGGCAAGGAAAGAATCATGAAAGCAGCAAGGGAAAAAAAGTTCGTAACTTACAAAGGAAGACAGATCAGGTTTGCAGCACACCTATCCACAGAAACTTGGCAGGCCAGAAAGGAGTGGCAGGATATATTCAATGTGCTGAATCAGAAAAATATTCAGCCAAGAATTCTTTATCCAGCAAGGCTGTCATTCAAAACAGAAGGAGAGATAAAAAGTTTCCCAGACAAACAAAAATTAAGGGAGTTTGTGACCATTAAACCAGACCTGCAAGAAATTTTAAGAGGGACTCTCTGAGAGGAGGAAAGATAAAAACAACAACAACAACAACAACAACAACAACAAATAAATAAAGACCAAAAGCAACAAAGACTAGAAAGGACCATAGAACACCACCAGAAACTTCAACTCTACAAGCAACATAATGGCAATAAATTCCTATCTTTCAGTACTCACTGTAAACATCAATGAACTAAATGCTCCAGTCAAAAGACATAGAGTAACAGAATGGATAAGAAAACACAATCCATCTATATGCTATTTACAAGAGACACACTTTAGACCTAAAGACACCTTCAGATTGAAAGTAAGGGGACGGAGAACCATCTATCATGCTTATGGTCAACAAAAGAAAGCCAGAGTAGCCATACTTATATCAGACAATCTAGAGTTTAAAATAAAGACTGTATCAAGAGATGAAGAAGGGCATTATATCATAATCAAGGAGTCTATCCACCAAGACCTAACAATTGTAAACATTCATGTGCCAAATTTAGAAGCACCCAAATATATAAATCAATTAATCACAAACATAAAGAAACTCATTGATAATAATACCATGATAGTAGGGGACTCCAACACCCCACTTAGAGCAGTGGACAGATCATCTAATCAAAAAATCAACAAGGAAACAATGACTATGAATGACACACTGGACCAGACGGACTAAACAGATATATTCAGAACATTTCATCCTAAAGCAGCGGAATATGCATTCTCCAGTGCACATGGAACATTCTCCACAATAGACCACATACTGGGACACAAATCAGCCCTCAACAAGTACAAAAAGATTGAGATCATACTGTGCATATTTTCAGACCACAACGCTATGAAACTAGAAATCAACCACAGGAAAAAATTTGGAAAGGTAACAAATACTTGGAGACTAAAGAACATCTTACTAAAGAATGAATGGGCTAACCAAGAAGTTAAAGAGGAAATTAAAAAGTTCATGGAAGCCAATGAAAATGATAACACCACAACCCAAAACCTCTGGGACACAGCAAAGGCAGTCATAAGAGGAAACTATATAGCAATCCAGGCCTTGCTAAAGAAGGAAGAAAGATCTCAGATATACAACCTAACCTTACACCTTAAAGAGCTGGAAAAAGAACAGCAAATAAAACCCAAACCCAGCAGAAGACAGGAAATTATAAAGATTAGAGGAGAAATTAATGCTATCAAAAAACAAAACAAAACAAAAAAAAAAAACAGTAGAACAGATCAATGAAACCAGAAGCTGGTTCTTTGAGAGAATTAACAAAATTGAGGGGCGCCTGGGTGGCTCAGTCGGTTAAGTGTCTGACTTCAGCTCAGGTCATGATCTCACGGTCCATGAGTTCAAGCCCCGCGTCGGGCTCTGTGCTGACTGCTCAGAGCCTGGAGCCTGCTTCAGATTCTGTGTCTCCCTCTCTCTCTGACCCTCCCCCGTTCATGCTCTGTCTCTCTCTGTCTCAAAAATAAATAAAACATTAAAAAAAAGAATTAACAAAATTGATAAACCACTAGCCAGTTTGATCAAAAAGAAAAAGGAAAGGACCCAAGTAAATAAAATTAAGAATGAAAGAATAGAGATCACAACCAACACAGCAGAAATAACAACAATAATAAAATAATATTATGAGCAATTATATGTCAATAAAATGGACAATCTGGAAGAAATTGACAAGTTCCTAGAAATATATACACTACCCAAACTGAAATAGGAAGAAATAGAAAATTTGAGCAGACCCATAACCAGTAAAGAAATTGAATTAGCAATCAAAAATCTGCCAAAAAACAAGAGTCCAGGGCCAGATGGCTTTCCAGGGGAATTCTACCAAACATTTAAAGAAGGGTTAACACCTATTCTCTTGAGCTGTTCCAAAAAATAGAAGTGGAAGGAAAATTTCCAAACTCTTTCTATGAAGCCAGCATTACCTTGATTCCAAAACCAGACAGAAACCCCACTAAAAAGGAGAACTATAGACCAATTTCCTTGAGGAACATGGATGCAAAAATCCTCAACAAGATATTAGCCAACCGGATCCAACAATACATTAAAAAAATTATCCACCACAACCAAATGGGATTTATACCTGGGATGCAGGGCTGGTTCAATATTTGCAAAACAATCAATGTGATTCACCACATCAATAAAAGAAAGGACAAGAACCATATGATCCTCTCGGTAGATGCAGAGAAAGCATTTGACAAAATACAGCACCCTTTCTTGATAAAAACCCTCAAGAAAGTAGGGATAGAAGGATCACACCTTAAGATCATAAAAGCCATATGTGAAAGACCCAACACTAATGTCATCCTCAATGGGGAAAAACTGGGAGCTTTCCCCCTAAGGTCAGGAGCAAGACAGGGATGTCCACTCTTGCCACTGTTTTCCAACATAGTATTAGAAGTCTTAGCCTCTACAATCAGACAAAGATATAAAAGGCATCCAAATCAGCCAGGAGGAGGTCAAACTTTCACTCTTCGCAGATGACATGATATTCTATATGGAAAACCCAAAAGATTCCACCAAAAAACTGCTAGAACTGATTCATGAATTCAGCGAAGTTGCAGGATATAAAATCAAGGCACAGAAATCGGTTGCATTCCTATATACCAACAATGAAGCAACAGAAAGAGAAATCAAGGAATTGATCCCATTTACAATTGCACCAAAAACCATAAAATACCTATGAATAAATCTAACCAAAGAGGTGAAAAATCTATACACCAAAAACTATAGAAAGCTTATGAAAGAAATTGAAGAAAACACAAAAAAATGGAAAAATATTCCATGCACCTGGATAGGAAGAACAAATTATTGTTAAAATGATGATACTACCCAAAGCAATCTACATATTCAATGCAATATGTATCAAAATAACACCAGCATTCTTCACAGAGCTAGAATAAATAATTCTAAAATTTGTATGGAACTAGAAAAGACCCCAAATAGTCAAAGCCATCTTGAAAAAGAAAACCAAAGCAGGAGGCATCACAATCCCAGACTTCAAGCTGTACTACAAAGCTGTAATCATCAAGACAGTATAGTACTGGCACAAGAACAGACACTCAGATCAGAATAGAGAACCCAGAAATGGACCCACAAATGTATGGTCAACTAATCTTTGAAAAAGCAGGAAAGAATATCCAATGGAATAAAGACAGTCTCTTCAGCAAATGGTGCTGGGAAAACTGGACAGCGACATGCAGAAGAATGAACCTGGACCACTTTCTTACACCATATACAAAAATAAACTCAAAATGGATGAAAGACCTCAATGCAAGACAGGAAGCCTTCAAAATCCTCGAAGAAAGCAAGCAAAAACCTCTTTGATCTTGGTGGCAGCAACTTCTTACTCAACACGTCTCCAGAGACAAGGGAAACAAAAACAAAAATGAACTACTAGAACCTCATCAAAATAAAAAGCTTCTTCACAGTGAAGGAAACAATCAACAAAACTAAAAGGCAACCAATGGAATGGGAGAAGATATTTGCAAATAGCATATCAGATAAAGGGTTAATATCCAAAATCTATAAAGAACTTATCAAACTCAACACCCAAAAAACAAATAATCCAGTGAAAAAAATGGGCAAAAGACATGAATAGACAATTCTCCAAAGAAGACATACAGATGGCCAACCAACACATGAAAAAATGCTCAACATCATCAGGGAAATCAAAATCACAATGTGATACCACTTCACACCTATCAGAATGGCTGACATTAACAACTCAGGCAACAACAGATGTTGGCGAGAATACGGAGAAAGAGGATCTCTTTTGCACTGCTGGTGGGAATGCAAACTGGTGCAGCCACTCTGGAAAACAGTATGAAGTTTCCTCAAAACATTAAAAATAGAACTACCCTACGACCTAGCAATTGCACTACTGGGTATTTAATCAAGGGATACAGGTATGCTGTTTCAAAGGGGCACATGCACCCCCCATGTTTATAGCAGCACTATCAACAATAGCCAAAGTATGGAAAGAGCCCAAATGTCCATCGATGGATGAATGGATAAAGAAGATGTGGTATATTCCTGTGTGTGTGTGTGTGTGTGTGTGTGTGTGTGTGTGTGTGTGTATGCGTGTGTGTGGAGTATTACTCCACAATCAAAAAGAATGAAATCTTACCACTTGCAACTATGTGGATGGAACTAGAGGGTATTATGCTAAGTGAAATTTGTTAATCAGAGAAAGACAAATATCATATGACTTCACTCATACAAGGACTTTAAGACACAGAACAGATGAACACAAGAGAAGGGAAGCAAAAATAATAGAAAAACAGGGAGGGGGACAAAACATAAGAGACTCTTAAATATGGAGAACAAACTGAGGGTTACTGGAGGCGTTGTGGGAGGGGGGATGGGCTAAATGGTAGGGGGCATTAAAGAATCTACTCCTGAAATCATTGTTGCACTATATGCTAACTAATTTGGATGTAAATTAAAAAAATAAAATTTAAATTAAAAAAAATGCCTATTTATTTTGAGAGAGAGAGTAGGGGAGGGGCAGAAACAGAGGGAGAGAAAGAGAATCCCAAGCAGGCTCTGTACTGTCAGCACAGAGCTTGATGCAGGGCTCGAACTCATGAACCATGAGATCATGACCTGAGCCAAAATCAAGAGTCCGACATTTAACCAACTGAGCCACCCAGGCACCCCTGTTACCTGCTTTTAGAGGATACCCATGTCATGGGCCTAATGTATGTCCATTTTCTACTGATTCTGATTATTATAGATTCTCTTCTTAAGAGACACCGCGTCATGTGGTGGTAACAGCATAGGTTCCAGAGTTGGACCAGACTTGATTCTAATCCTGGTTCCAGATTAGTAGCTATATGACTCTTGTACCTCTGTTTTCTCATCTGCAGAATGAGAATAAAATTTACTTCATGGTGTGGTTGAGATGACTCAGTAAGGTAATGTATTTGTATATTGCCACCAGTGTGGTAGCTGGCATAATGAAGTTACTTAATAAATATGTTTATTTATATTCTTTATTAATTTATTTTTGGCTCTCTCATCATGTACCTTAAATTACATTGAGGATCTTGGAAGAAAGCCTGGAGTCCTGCCAGCAATGACTTCACCTTATCCTAAGTATTGTCATAAATTTCTTTGTTTAATGTCTTGTACTATAATTCTTATAAGTGGGTTGGGTTGGGCCAAGGTATTCGATTGGGTAGTTTCCTCAAGTTTCTGGGTAGAAATCAACTCAAGAGAGGAGTAAATGAAATCCGTTAACTTCTTATTTCTTTGAATTAGAGTCTTGCTACCATAAAAAGTTTTTCTTAATGTATAATGCCAAAGAGGAAATTCTTCCTTCAGTAATATAAACTCATTCTGTGTGACCACCCATTCAGCAGTAATAAAGAATGTCAGGTTGCAAAGCCAGTCTTATATTTCTCTATGCCCTAGATATATCGTGGACTATCAAGTGCCTAGCAAAGGCATAGCACTTCTAGCAGTTTGTGAGGGTACAAAATACACACAAGTCATGGCCTCTGCTCTCAAAATACATAGGACAGTTATAACAATGAAGGAATGTATAAAATAAGCTAACCTATATGCCTCAGAGTCTCAGTGCTAGAAAAGTTCAGAAGAGAAAGGAAAGTTTTCTGACGAATGGTAGGGGTAAGTTTCACCTTTGGGCAAAAAGGACAGCTAATTCAATTAAATAGAATGTCCCAAATGAATGTGCCATCAAACACTAAATACATCGTATTTGTTTCTGGATAGCTTACTGCAAGAATGCAAGGAACCCTCTCTGTGCAGCCATCCTGAACACAGCCATCCTTCTTCACATTCTTCCTTCTCACGCCCTCACCCTCACTTTACCTCTGCTTTTCTTCTCTATTATCTCCTGTGTCCTATCCCCTAATAAACAAGTTCTGTGTAAGAAACTCAATCCTGCCAGGGAATAGAATCAGGAAGTATTGGTATGTTAGAGTTGATTGACATTTGAGGCACTGGAGAGTTACTCTTCCCTTCAAGCACTGTATGCAGCCAAGGACTTTCCATCTTCTGGTATCATTCAGTCATTTATTCTTTCACTTAAGAGGATACAAGCCACCCTATCATATACAAAGTTCCCAGTAACTGTATTTCTGCTAAATTTCCCTTATTCTTAAAAATCATATCCTCTGCCTCATTTCCACGTAATCAATTTAGACAAAATCAAGAAATGGGTAAAACTGTCTTTTGTACTCATAGACTCCTCATTCTTCGCCATGTTCCTCTTCAGTGACCACCTCCAACCTAGTTTCTCAAATATTTCTCATTGTCCTTATCAATAGTTAGCATTAGAGTCTCAGCCACCTTGAGGTTTAATGGCCCACAACAGTATAATGGTTCTCCTTAATGGATAGATTTAATTGGGTTCAAAGTCTTGTATTGTAAATAAAGGTCAAACCTATTTCAGACATCACTCAAGGACGATTTGGTGAGCCCCAAGATTTTGGTGGGGACCACGCCTGAAGAGACATTTTGTAGTTAACACTGTTTTACCTACCTTCAAGTAATATAGATAATATGCTTAGTAAAAGCTACTGTTAAATATTGACATAACAGAATATAATGAAAACAAATCCCTTACATTCAAAAGTGTGCCAGCTAAAAATATTTTGTCTCCCAGTTCCAAAGCCACGCTTTATTGTCTACTCTGAAAAAATGGAGCTAAAATATTGAAACAATTCTCCTTTTCAGTGAAGATGATGGTAACCTTTGTCAGTACAGGGATCTGGAGAGACATTATGAGAGAAATAGGGCTTCACTTTCTGAGTCTGGTGTTTCCTATTTGCTTCTTCTGGTTCCCATCTCACTGCTTCCAGCTTTACGTTTGGGGTTCACCCAGTGGCACACACCCCCACTGAGTTTCAGTGGCAAACATATGGATGGCTTCCCATCAAGTCTCAGTAACATCTCTATTGACAGTTTCCCAATGAGTCTCATTTGTGTCAGAAGTCAGCATCCCAGTCTTGGCCCACCTACATTTAGGAGGAGTGTTTCAACCTCTTTCCTCAGCATCTGTGGATCAGGTCTGGCCGGGCAACCAAGCAAAATTCTCTGTAATCCAGTGATGTGAAGCCACATCCTTTCCAATGTGGCCAGAATTTCAGCCTTGGAGAGGAAGGCTCTTTTCCACGTTGTTCCTTCCTTAGG
The DNA here is from genome assembly GCF_018350175.1 of Felis catus. Classification (NCBI taxonomy): domain Eukaryota; kingdom Metazoa; phylum Chordata; class Mammalia; order Carnivora; family Felidae; genus Felis; species Felis catus. The sequence goes on from NC_058375.1 coordinate 150,501,188, forward strand.
TACTCTGCGTCCTAGGGTTTTGTTTTGTTTTCAGTTGTCTTTACCTCTTTATAGATCATCAGCTGCTATAGTTAATAATTCTTTATATTAAACTTTTCCTATTCAAACTACTGTATGTTTTCTGTTTCCTGATTGGACCTTGATTAAGAGGGAGGATAAGAGATGTTTGTCCCTAAAAAAATAAAGGTTCAAAGAATTTGTCTAAGGGGCACCTGGATGGCTCAGTCAACTGAACATCTGACTCTTGTTTTCAGCTCAGATCATGATCTCATGGTTCAGGGGTTTCAAGCCCTTTGTCAGGCTCTGTACCAGTACTGCACTACTGGTGTTTGGGATTCTCTCTCTCTCTCCCTCTCTATCTGCCCCACCTCTGCTCACCTGCACTCTCTCTCAAAATAAATAAATAAACAAACAAACAAACAAACAAACATTTTTAAAAATTTATCTATGGGAATAGGGAAGAGGGACCCTGGCCAATTAGGTTTCTAAATTGAGGTATAATTGACATATAACATTATACTAGATTCAGGTGTACAACATAATGATTCAAGATTTGTATATATTGCAAAATGACCACCACAATAAGTTTAGTTAATATCCATCACCATATATAGTTACAGTTTTTTTCAATGATGAGAATTTTTAGGAGCTACTCTCTTAGCAACTTTCAAGTATGCAATACCGTATTAACTATAGTCACCATGTTGTACATTACATCTCCGTGACTGATTGATTTTATAACTAGAAGTTTTTACTTTTTGACTCTATTCACCCACTTCACCCACCCTTGACCCCCCACTTCTGGCAGCCACCAATCTGTTCTCTATATCAATAAGCTCAGTTTTTGTTTGTTTCTTTGTTTGTTTGTTTTTAGGTTCCACATATAAGTGAGATCATACGGTATTTGCTTTTTTCTGTCTGGCTTATTTTACTTAGCGTGATGCCCTTGAAGTCAATCAATCCATGTTGTTGCAAATGGCAAAATTTCATTCTTTTTGATGGCTCAACTATATTCCGTTGTATATATACACCACATCTTCTTTACCCATTTATCTATTGATGACTACTTAGATCATTTCTATATCTTGGCTATTGTAAATAATGCTGCAATGAATATGGAGGTGCAGGTATCTTTTTGAGTTAGTGCTTTCTCGTTTATCTATAAACACCCAAAAATTGAATTGCTGATCACGTGGTAGTTTAACTTTTAACTTTTGGGGGGAAATTTTTTCACCAATTTAAATCCCCACTGGTTACACAAGGGTTCCCTTTTCCCCACATCCTCACCAACAGTTGTTATTTATTGTATTTTGATAATAGCTTTTCTAACAGGTATGAAGTGATTTTTATTTGCATTTCCCTGATAATTAGTAATGTTGAGACTCTTTTCATGTGTCTATTGGCCATCTGTATGTTGTCTTTGGAAAAATGACTATTCAGATACTCTGCTCACTTCTTTAATCAGAGTTTTTTGTTTTTTGTTTTGTTTTGTTTTTGTCACTGAATTTTATGAGTGTTTTATATATTTTGGATATTAACCTCTTCCCAGATATATAATGTACAAATATTTCTTCTATTCAGCAAGTTATCTTTTCATTTTATTGATGGTTTCCTTTGCTGTGCAGAAGCTTTTTAGTATAATGTAGTTCCACTTGTTTATTTTTGCTTTTGTTGCCTTTGCTTTTGGTGTCAAATCTAAAAAATCATCAAGACCTATATCAAGGAACTTGCCACCTATGTTTTTTTCTGGGAGTTTTGTGATTTAATTGGACTTTATACATCTGTTTCCGCAAAAATATTAGCACAAAATAGGCCACAAACAGGCCATGTTGGAAATATAAGAACTGCAGTCATAATATTTTGCACATGGTATTCAGACTTCCAAACTTTGAGAGACAGAGAAAGAGAATACCTGTCTCGGGGAGTTGTAAAGATCAGTACCTAGGACAGTGCTTGCCAAGTAGCAAATTCTCCAAAAGGCTATTTTTTTGTGTGTGTGGTTATTGCTGTTATTCATGACTTCTTTTTTACTATATGAGTATTATGTCAAGACTTCAATTATGAGTAACAGAAAATCCAACTCAAACTACCTTAAACAATAAAAAAAGACTTTGGGGATTACATAATAACAAAGTCAGGAACTTCAAAGTTGATTGATTCAGAGACTCAGAGATACCATTAAAGATTCATTTTTGTCTATCACTCTTTCTGGACACCCAGTGGTGGCTTATCTGAAGCTTTTTGTACAGTTAGGCTGGCTGTCAGACATAACAAGCTTTGTGCATCCTTGTTTACTCTCAGTGAGAAAGTGACCTCTGTATTCCAAACAAGAGTACTGGGATTCACCAAGATCATTGCTTACCCATGTATCAGGAATGGAATTAGCTTCCCAAACAGTACATAGGCTATAAGGGGGAATAAGAAAAGTCAATATGGATGCTGCATAGATGAACCAAAATACCTTGCTAAATAATTTAATTTCCTCTGTCAGGTTTTCCTGCAGTCCTTGTACATGTTCACATTATGATTTTTACAGAGACAGTAAATAAAAATATGACAAGGAATAAAGAACATAACAAAAAACCTTTTATATAGTCTTACCATGTGCTCAGTGTTTTAAATGTTTTGCATATACTCACCAATTTGATCCTCAAAAGTACCATAAGATTTAGACAAGAAGCTATTCAAGAATGGAATCAGGATCTGGAATATAGGCAATATGGCTCAGGTATCTATGCGCTTAATGCTTCTGCTACAATGCCTCTTAACAAAGAGGTGATTTTCAATTCCTCTGATGTGTTAAATAAAAAGCTCGGTTCTATGGTACCCTCTCCCCAGAGGTGATCAGCATAGAGCAACTGGTGAATGAAGGACTGATGAATAAATGAATGGCATGGAAAAGCAGTGCTTCTAGGATTTTTTTCCCCAACCAAACAATATTTTAAAACTTGAAACCCAATGACAAGAGGCAAAACACAACACCAATAGGGTAATTAGAAAAAGTTCTCTAATCACACCCCACTCAGCTTTCAAACCTTTACAGCATCCTCAAATTATAAAGTCTGAGATGATCAAGTACTTTGGAACTAGGTTGTCTAATGCCAGTGGAAATCAGTCAACACCATCAATCAGCTGCTTGATATTGACAAAATCAACCTCTTGGAGTCTGTTTCTCCTTCTTTGAAGTGAAGGGATTCCACCAGGTTATATGAAAAACAACATGCGCACACACACACACACACGCACACACGCATGCACACATACACAATTACTCTTACACTTCCAGCACTACTTCAATCTTTCCTCCTCAAACAATAGCTTGTGATTTTACTTAGAACCATGTTTATTGACTCTTTCATCATGGCTCTGGCATCCCTCCAAATATGAACAAATTCAAAGGCAACTGGTAAACCAAAGAACAAATAACACACAAAGAGCCCTGAAATCTTTCTGTGAGCTTCAACTAGTTAAGCCTTCCAGTGTGCCCCCCGGAATCAAGCTAAACAGTTTCCAAAGGGCAGATGTCTTTGAAAGTTTGACTTATTTTATTAAAGCCATAAAAAAACCCAGAGTTTATGGATTATCCTTTTTGTCTCTCCCTCTTTTCTCTTCTAATTTCTATCTCATTGTCATTGCGTCTTAGAGGTTACAGATGGGTTAACATGGGTTTTTTTAATCTCCTCATTTGTAGAAAATTACAAGTATGAACTATTAATCCTGCTAATATTAGAAACTATATCAGGACTAAATTACCGTACTGTATGTGTTTGCATAGAAAATTATTGACGACCTTAATGACTTTAAGCATCTCGCAGGAATTTCAATTTCATGAATTCATAAATCCAAAAGAAATATGTTTCCAGTAATGCAAATTTGTTTTCTACCATTTACAAATTCTGGATCTCTGTGAAGGAGCCAAGTAATTTTTATTTTCTTTGTTCCAATATCTAAACCATTTTTCAGGATTTCTCAGTTTAGAAAGAAAATGCCTGTGAGACTCATTCTTTTGGTCAGTGGTTCTCATTAACCTTGGACAGGAGAAATCCCAGTATATAGATCAAAATAAAAAGGCTATTTGGCAATAAACTAAATGTATCACTACCTTGGCCACTAAAAGAGAAAGTAGGATGCATAACATCAGACGCAGACATTTCTATAGTGAGGTGCATTTATTCCTTGATGAAATTTTGTCAACTTATAAGATTTTTAATGGAAAGTTAGATAGTTCACGTTGTACCCTGAAGAAAGTACCATGGGTTTTGCTTTTGTGTGTGACTTACTAAATTGTACATAACAGATTAGAAAGGAAAAAATTGAAGGATAATTAAATCTTCACAATCAAAAGGTGCACTGTCATTTTCCTTAACTAATGACATTGAATCTGCTCCCAGTCTGTCCTATTTTCCTAAATTGATATTTTAGAAAAGGCATGAAGTCTAATTCACTCTTCCACTCTCAGCAAAAACCCCCTTCTGCATCACCCTCCTTTTCCTTTCCCATCTTCTTGTTGTCTCTGATTACACCATTCTTACATGCCCATCCTAAAGCCAAACTAGTGCATATCGAGCAGGGATTGGAGGTGATATACTCTGTTCATTAACTTCTTGTCAGTCTGGCAGCTTTCAAAATTAGGCATAAGAAGAAATAAAAATTGGTAGGGAAAACATCTGAACTTCTTTTCACCTCCTCTAAAATTCCATAGTATCAGTGAATGAGAAGATCTGTATTAAATAATGTGCCCTATAATGGACATCAGCCTGCCAGCAAGTGGAGGCTAGAAAATTCTACTGCTTCTACAAATACCATGCCTGGAACAAGGATCCACCCTGAAGTTTCCCATGTGATCCATCATCTGAACCAAGTTGCTCAATCAGCTACCTATCCCATGCAGCCCAGCTGTTTAACTAGCTTCTTGGCCAGAGTTGCAGGTACTTGGCGTCCCCTCATGGAGGAGAGAACCTATCCCTGAATCCCAGTCAGCAATGAAGGGCACTGACCTTCCTGCCCTCCACTTTTCCCAGGGAAGACTTGCTTTCCTAGAATTCTTCTTAGGAAGACCTTTCACCCAGATCTGCCCTGAGAACACTGCCACCCCAAGGTGGCATTATTTGTTCATTATATGTTCATTATTTGATTAGAAACTCCTTGGCCACTCTCCTCCTGACTTTTGCCTCTCATTCTCTAATTTGGGCTTGGAGCACCCTCCCATCTCCTCCTGCCCTGGTCATCGTACCCTAACCTTTGCCATATTGGCTTGGTGCCATTTTGCTCCTTCCTCCCCTGCAGTAATCTCCACATTTCTATCAGCCTGGTCACGGGGTTTATGACTCTGAGAGGAAAAAAGGAGGGGGAGGGAATAGGAAAAGGAACTGATAAAGACAACAGAGTTAAGAACTTACATCTGCCTCACATGTTCTGCCTAGAGCCAGAACCAGTCGGTGGCACAGGTTTTAAATACCATACACTCAAAAACATTTTCAAAAATCTCTAACTACAGCTTCTCTGTCTTGCCTCAAGACCCTCTTGCAGCCAGTGCCCCTCCAGGTTGAGGCCAAGTACTCAGGACTAGCCTGCTCTGCAGGCGCTTGGACATCAGCCAAGCTCACATGCCAAAGTAACTAGAAAAGGGAAAGGGCACAGAATAGAGAGATCAAAAGGGCATTTCCCAGTTAAGACATCAGCACCACTTTTTTTTTAAGGTGTATTTTTAAAATTCTGCTCATGGGAAAATATAAATTTTTGAGAAGAAAATTCTCCTTCCACTGTTTTATTTTGTGGTACTTAGAGTATTAGATAGGTTTTATTTTTCCGTTGTATACAAGAGAGTTTAATGTTTGATATCAGTAAGATAATTTGTAAAACACAAAGTGCTGAAAGAAATTAATATTTCACTGTATGTTAGATGAGTAAACGGAATATTTTTCATTACAAGCTAACTCATCATTTTAGACATTTTAAAAAGTATTTCCTTTTCAGGGGCACCTGGATGGCTCAGTCAGTTAAGTGTCCGACTTCAGCTCAGGTCCTGTCTCCCAGTTGGTGGATTTGAGCACTGAGTCGGAGCCATCAGGCTCTGTGCTGACAGCTCGGAGCCTGTAGCCTGTTTCAGATTCTGTGGCTCCCTCTCTCTCTGCCCTCCCCCCCCACTCACACTCTCTGTATCTCTCTCTCTCTCAAAAATAAATAAACATTTTTAAAAATTTTTAAGTATTTCCTTTTCATAGAATAATGTCATCATGGGTAGAAATATCTCAGACTTATTTAACATCTAATTTAAGAGAAGGCAATGTTTTAAAGTAGAAAAGAAACTAGGAGCGCCTGGGTGGCTCAATCAGTTAAGCATCCGACTGGTTCAGGTCATAATCTCAGTTTGGAGTTCGAGCCCCACTTGGGACTTCACGCTGACAGTGCAGAGCCTGCGTGGGATTCTCTCTCTCTCTCTCTCTCTCTCTCTCTCTCTCTCTCTCTCTCTTTCTCTCTCTCTCCTCTCTCTCCTCATAGGATTCTCTCTCTCCCTCTCTCTCTGCCCCTCGCGCACTCGCACCTTCTCTCTCAAAAAGTAAATAAAATAAAATAATTAAAAAAATAAAAGTCCTTAAAAAAAAGAGAGAGAAGAAAAGAAACTAGACTGACAATCAGAAGTTCTAAATTCTAGTCATTCTTCTGACCGTGGAACTTCTGGTAAAGTCTCAAATTCCTCATCTGCAAAATGCAGAAATTGAACAAAGAGACTCTCCACCTTTTGTTGTTGTTGTGATTACGGTCATTTTCCTGCTCAATAACTTGCTGTGCTGAGAGCATAGTACAGTAAAAAAAAAAAAAAAAAAAAAAGTGCACTTGGATTCAAAGCCTCAGATGTCTCTAACTTTCTTTGTGACTTTGAGGATTTGCCCTCTCCTGTTTCCTCATCTGTAATAAAAAGGAAATGGAACATATGGTGTCTCAGGACATTTCCAGCTCTAAAATTTTATAACAAAGAAAAATGTCTATGGTGCCTATGCTGCCTTCCATCTGCATGTAAACTCGATGTTTTGCTCCAAGTGGCCTGAGAAGAATACACGCATTTGTGGAGCATTTCCCCAGTGTGCTAGAACATGCACTCATCCATATGAACAGGGCACCTCAGCTCCCAAGGGGAAAGCTGAATTAAGAGCCTTTTTTGCTTCACCTTTTTCATTAGTCCCTGAGGTGGTGCTCTGGCATCCAGCATAAACTTTATTATTACCAGGCTTCACCATGTGACCTCTGTAGGCCTTGAAGCAAAGACAACCACCCTCAAGTCTAGTCATTACCTGCTGTTTATAAATATGCCGCTTAGGTTGAAAAATGCCTTCTTAAAAGCCAAAAAAAAAAAAAAAAGCGCCATTTATCAAGTGAACTTTAAAATTCTCTTGCATGAAAATGTGTTTCATACAAAAATATTTTTGTGTTTACAACTTCCGGATTTTTGTTAAAATGTCCTAACTATTCAAGAAAAAGTATCTTTGATTCAGAAGGAAGTCAGGGCTATAGTCATGGGTGGTTTACAGAACATTTTCTGGTAGTCTTTACTTCATTTCAATATCTTGCCACGATTGGCTGTTGAGAGCTACAAATAAGGAAGTCTTCAATTTAGGGGATTTCTCAGTGGAAGTTCCCAGTTCAACACAAGGGAGAGCTCAGGACAGTTTGGGCGGCATTGCTAGAGTCTGCAGATAAAGTTTCCAGACTCTGTAACTGCCTACGTCTTTCAAGAGCACTACTCTGTGAAGGAAGACTTCTAACTTGGAAAAGAGATAAGCCAAACTTGGGTTGTTCCTACCAATTCTCAACTAGCAAGGTGGACTGGATGTCTTAGACTGAAGCGTTGCAGATTTGTTCCGCTCTTGCTTCTGCAAAGTGAGTAATTTATGACATGATTCGATAATGCCTTGTATTCATTGTCATAACTGGAAATTTGGCCTTTAAAAAATAGGGCCCCTAGCCGAGACCAAAGAAAATTTTTGAAAATACTGTGCTCTTTTTACATTCCTCTCAACTTCTAAGAGCAAATGTATGTCTCTACTTGAAATAATTTTTTTAAGTTTATATCTGGAATATAGATCTTCTCCAATGAGTGGTTTTTATAACATAATGTAAGACTTGAAAGATATGTATTTGGCATATGTTAAGGTATAATTAGCTTACTAGATTTAAAAGTAAAATAATACTGTATATATTTGTACTTCTGGGGAGCTAAATTCTTAAAGATCACTTCTGGCCTGATCCAGTGTGTCCATTCAAAAATTAACTCAAGTTTAGTATTTTTTCATCTCCTAAGAAACATATGCCAATGAATATTTTTTTTACAGTAAAATATTAACCTTATAGACAACTTTGCATTTCCTATCTTAAAACATTTAAGAGTTCACCATTACGGTAATCCAGGCTTATTTGATTACCAATTGGCTGTTATATTCATTATCAAAAATGAATATTTAAGGATTGTGTACTATTTCTTTAAGTTTTTTCTTAAGGATAGTCCTAGGAAAAGTTGATAGTTTGGACAGATTAAACATCAGAAATCATTATTAGCATCAATAGCTGCCATTTATTGAATGTCCGCTAGAGAAAAAGTTACAGGATCTTCCAGCTAGTAAGTGGCAGACCCAGGGCTTAAACCTGAGCCCTGAGGTTCAGGGCTGGACCTGACTGAGGTTCCTGCAAGCAGCTAGTAGGGCCCTACGGCCAACATCCAGTTATTTCCTTAAACACTTGTGACAGTAAAAGACATGGCCAAGTGGAAACTTTTAAATACATTCGTTAAATTCTGCCAAGAAAAAACAGTTCTAGCTGGAATTTCATGGAACTTAGGCACTAATTGAACGAAAAGCTCATCCGTACAATACAGAACCTTCCTGTCTGCACACATTATTTTTCTTTCCGTATATTAAGGCCTTGGGAAACATATAGGTTCTTTGTTTATTATCAAATGTATTCCAATATATTTTATCGTTTTTGTGTGTAGAGTTGGGGACGCTATTGGAGAGGGATGTTCTTTCCGCTGTATTTTCTAACTAATTACTGCTATCATTTAGGAGGGTTCTTTATTTCATATTTTTATCTTGTATCCAGCTATTATATTGTTCTTCTATTTGTTCTAAATTAGTTAGGTAATTCATATGTGATGCCTGTTTAGGAAAAATATAATTTTTTCTCCTTTTTTTTTTTTTTTTTACTTCTCTCCAAAACTTCTAGAACAGTGTTTAATAACAGAGGAGATAGCAGCTAACCATGTCTTGTTCTGATCTCAGTGGGAATTTCCCTAGTGGTTAACATTAAGAATGACGATGGCTGTTGGTTTGAGATAAATACATTTATCATGAAAACCAAGTAACTACCAAATCTACTTCTCATTCTATTTTAGTAAAGGTGTATCAGTACTTCATGTTAAACAAATTCAATGTAATTTTGGTATTATTATAGACAACTCTATGGTTTGTCTACTTTAAAGTATATAGTGCTCTGCTGTTACACAATATGGTAATTGCATTATTTAAAATTTCTATGTTATCAGGGCACTTGAGTGGCTCAGTCAGTCAAGCTTCTGATTCTTGATTTCAGCTCAGGTTGTGATCTCATGGTTTGTGAGTTCAAGCCCCACATCAGGCTCTGTGCTGACAGTGTGAATCCCTGCTTGAGATTCTCTCTCTCTCTCTCTCTCCCTCTCTCCCTGCCCCTCCCCTGCTTGCACTCTGTCTCTCAAAATGAATAAATAAACTTAAAAAAACATGTTATAAAAAATCATGCCTCCATCATAAAGGTAGATTTATAATATAAAGCATATTTAGTTATTGCTTTAGTTAAAATAATAAATTAGTTGATCAAAATGAACCAAGCCAAACCTACACATTTCCTCATTTTCTCTTTATCCACATGCTTAGATGCCTCTCCTCTATTATTTTGGCTTCACAATTTAGTTCGCAGCTCAAATTAACAGAAAAGAATGAAAACAATGTGGCATAGCCAAGGAACCCTATCCAGGCAGGGTAACCAGATACTCAAACAAAGCAGCTGTTCCTACAGCTTTGTGCAAAAAAGCTTTCTCCTTATTATGACTGTGCTAGTTGTAAGCCACAACTCTGTTATAACCAACAGTGGTGTGCAAAGTATGTGTCCAAATTAATTAATTTTATAACTGCTTTGGATTCTGTGTCTCCCTCTCTCTCTGTTTCTCCCCCACTCATGCTCTGTCTCTGTTTCTCAAAATAAATAAATGTTTAAAAAAATCAAATTAATTAATTTTATGCCAATTTATATTAAGAAAATGTATGCCAAAAGAGAATTATCTGGGGGTGCCTGGGTGGCTCAGTTGGTTAAGTGTCTGCTTTGGCTTACTTAGGTCATGATCTCATGGTTCATGGGCTTGAGTCCCACATAGGGCTCTGTGCTAACAGCTCAGAGCTTGGAGACTGCTTTGAATTCTGTGTCTCCCTCTCTCTGCCCTTCCCCAACTCGTGCTCTGTTTCTCTCTCTTAAAAAATAAGCATAAAAAAATTTTTTAATAGAAATTTAAAAAAAAGAAATATCTGTAATTTACTGAGAACCTTTGCTTTCATTTTCACAAGTGAAATGAATCTGTATTTTTATTTTCTGATAAAAATACCAAAGTTTTCTATGTTCTAAAAAGGTTTAATGAGAGTTTTCTGTTCCTTGAAATATTTAAAGAGCAAATCTTCACACTGTTTATCTTTGGCACCCACTTTTGGATGTAGTTCTTTAAAAGCTTTCTGATATTTTCTATGGTTATTGATATTGTTGGATTTTATGCTGTTTTTTTCACGCAGTTTAGGTTGCTTATAAATGATCTTTGTCATCAAATTTTTCAAAGGTATTACTATACACAGTATTCTCGTACTTTTTTATAATCTCCATAATCATGTAGATAACCCTTTTTCATTACCAATTTTGTTTATTTATGATTTCAAAGGTTTTTTTTTTAATGTTTATTTAAGAGAGAGAATACATGGGCACGAGCGGGAGAGGGACAGAGAGAGGACACCGAGGATCCAAAGCAGGCTCCGAGCTGACAGCAGAGAGCCTGATGCATGGCTCAAACTCGTAAACTGTGAGATCATTACTTAAGCCGAAGTCAGATGCTTAAATGACTGAGCCACCCAGGCCCCTCGTTATTTTAAGTTTTCAAAATAAGTTTGCAGTTTTGTTTCCTCTTTGATCCAAGAATTATTTAGGACAACGAAGTCTTTTTTCAGTTAATAGATTTTGTTTGTTTAGAACAGTTTTCAATTTAGAGAAATGTTGAGCAAACACAACAGTTTCCACACACCACCCCATCACCCGGTGTCCCCGATTATTAACATCTTACATTAGTATGGTACATTAAGGAACCAGTATTCGTACATGTTTCTTAACTCAATGCATAGTTTATTCAGATTTTCTTATTTTCTCCCTTTTTGAAAAATTGAGGTAAAAGCCACATAACATAAAATTAAACTTTACAAAGTGAAAAATTCAGTGGCATTGACTACATTCACAAGGTTGTGCAACCAACCACTTCTATCCAGTGTTAAAACATTTTTATTACCCCCAAAAGAAAACTCTGTTGTCCATTAAGCAGTGCTCTGCTTTTCTTGCTCCTCTCAACCTCTGGCAATCCATGTTCTGTCTCTATGGATGGACCTGTTCTGGATATTTCGTGTGAGTGAAATCATGTAACATGTGACTTTTTCTGACTGGCTTCTTTCATTTAACATAATGTTTTCAAGATTCATCCATGCTGTAGCATGTGTCAGTACTTCATTCCTTTTATGGCCAAGCAATATTCTATCATATGTATATACCTCAATTTGTTTATCCATTCATCTATTGTTGAGTAGGATAGTAGGGCTACTTTCACTTTATGGCCATTGTAAATAGTGCTGCTATGACTATGCATTTACATGTATATGTTTGAGTACCTGTTTTCAATTCTTCCTGGGTATATACCAAGCAGTGAAATTGTGCAGTCATATGGTAATTCTCTTTAACTTTTTTTTTTTTAATGAATTTTTTTTTAATTTTTTTTTTCAACGTTTATTTATTTTTGGGACAGAGAGAGACAGAGCATGAACGGGGGAGGAGCAGAGAGAGAGGGAGACACAGAATCGGAAACAGGCTCCAGGCTCTGAGCCATCAGCCCAGAGCCCGACGCGGGGCTCGAACTCACGGACCGCGAGATTGTGACCTGGCTGAAGTCGGACGCTTAACCGACTGCGCCACCCAGGCGCCCCTCTTTAACTTTTTTAAGGAGCAACCAAACTCACTTATTAGCTCTAGTAGCTTTCTTGTGGATTCCTCAGGATATTTTCTGTATATAAAATAATGCCATCTGTAAATATAAATATTTTTACCTCTTTCTAATTTACATGCCTTTTATTTCTTTTTCTCGTTTAATCCCTCTAGCTGAAACTTTCAGGACAATGTTGAATAGTAGTGGTGAAAGAAAACATCCTTGTCTTTTCCTGATCTCAGGGGGAAAACTTCTGGTCTTTCATCATTGAGTATGATGTTAGCTATGGGTTTTCATAAATTCTCTTTTTTGTGTTGTAGAAGTTCCCTTCTATTCCTAGTTTTCTAAGTCTTTTTTTTTTTATTCATGAAAGGATGTTAGTTTTGTTAAATGCCTTTTCTGCATCAGTAGAGAGCATCATGTAGGGTGTTTTTCCTTTATTCGATAATGTAGTATATTTCATTGATTTTTTTTTTCTTTAACCATCTTTGCATTCCAGGGAAAAATCACATTTTGTCATGATGCATAATCTATTTAATATGCTATAGAATTCAGTTTACTAGCATTTTGTGGAATCTTAAATCTTTACTCATAAATCATGTTGGTTTTTAGTTTTCTCTTTTTCTGGTGTTTTTGTCTGACTTTGCTATCACAGTAATGCTGGCTTCTTAAAATGAGTTGGGAAGCATTCCCTCCTCTTATATTTTTTTAAAGCATTTAAGAAGGATAGATGCCAATTCTTTTTAAAGTGTTTGATAGACTTCTCCAGTGAAGCCATCTGGTTCTGGACTTTTCTTTGTTGGGAGGTTTTTGATTACTGATTCAATCTCTTTGTTATAGGTCTGTTCAGGTTTTCTGTTTCTTGTAGATTTAGTTTTCATTGTTTGTGTGTTTCTAGGAATTTCTACATTTCAGCTAGATCATCTTATTTGTTAACAGATAGTTGTTTATAGTATTGTCTAATCCTTGTTATTTCTATATGGTTGGTAACAACGTCTCCACTTTCATATCTGATTTTAGTTACTTATTATTCTCTGAAAAAGTTTTGTCAATTTTGCGGTCTTTTCAAAGAACTGACCTAGCCTTCATTGATTCTTTTGTTTTTCTATTCTCTATTTCATTTATCTCTGCTCTAATCTTTATTCTTTCCTCCCTTCTGCTGGCTTTGGGTTTAGTTTGCTTCTTTTTCTAGTTCCTTGAAGTGTGAAGTTAGGTTATTGATTACAGATCTTTCTTCTCTTCTATTGTAGATGTTTACTACTATTAATTTCTCTCTGAGCACTGCTTTCACTCATTCCATAAGTTTTGGTATAGTACAATTTTGTTTTCATTAATCTCTAAGTAAATCTCATTTTCCTTGTGATTTCCTCTTTTGATTGGTTGTTTAAGAATGTGCTGCTTACTTTGCACATATTTGAGTTTTCCAGTTTTCCTTCTGTTAATTGGCATCTAGCTTCATTTCATTCTGGTTAGAAAAGAAACTTTGTATGGCTTCAAGCTTTTTAAATATATTGAGGCTTTTGTGTGTGTGTGTGGCCTACCATTTGATTTATCCTGAAGAAGTTTCCATTGAGAGTAATGTGTCTTTTGCTGTTGTCGGGTGGAGTGATCTATATATGTCTGTTAAGTCTAGTTGATTAATACTATTATTCAAGTTCTCTCTTTTTTCATCTTCTGTTTTCTACCCATTATTAAAAGTGGTAAAGTAAAAAAAAGTGGTAAGTAGTAAAGTCTCCAACTGTTATTGAGTACTGTCTGTTTCTCCCTTCAATTCTATCAATATTTGCTTCATACATTTGGGGGATCTATTGTTTGGTGTGTATATGTGGATAATTGCTGTATCTTTTTGATTAATGGCCCTTTTGTCAGTGTATAATGTCCTTCTTTGTCTCTTGTAACAGTTTTTGATTTGAAAGCTATTTTGTCTGATGTTAATATAACCACCCCCATCTTTCTTTTGGTTACTGTTTGCATGGAAAATCTTTTTTCCATCATTTTACTTTCAACTTATGTCTTTGGATCTAAAGTGTCTCTGGAAGGAACCATATCATTTGATCATGTTACATTATCCATTCTGCTAAGTTTTGCCTTTGGATTAGAAAGGTTAATTCATTCATATTTAAAGAAATCACTGATAAGGAAGAACTTATTTCTGCCTTTTTGCTATTTAATTTCTGTATGCTTTATACCATTTTTCTGTTCCTCACTTCTTACATTAATGTCTTCTTTTGTGTTTAATTGGTTCTTGGCTTTGTACCACCTTATTCCTTCTCATTTTATTTTATGTATTTTTTTCAATGTTGTCTTAGTGCTTACCATAAGCATTACAATTAGCAACTTAATTTGTAACTATCCAATTTGAATTAATACCAACTTAACTTCAATAATATACAAAACCTTTACTCCTATACAGCTTAGCTTCTCTCTTATGTTGTTGTAATAACAGATTTTTATCTTTATACACTATGTACACATTAATATAGATTTATGATTTTTAAAAGCATTCATCTTTTTTAAATCATGTAGGAAATAAAAAGAGGAGTTATAATCATGCTGGCTTTCATATTCACCAATGTAATTGCCTCTGTCAAAGTTTATTTTTTGTAATGCTTTGAATTATTGTCTAGTAGCCTTTTATCTGAGCCTTCAAGACTCCCTTTATCTACTAACACTGAACTCCTTCAGTCTACTAGCACTGAACTCCTTCAGCTTTTGATTATCTCAGAACATCTTAAATTTTCCTTAATTTTTGAAGAATAGTTTTTCTAGATAGAGAATTCTTGGTTGACATCTATTTTTTTTTTTTAGCACTTTAAATATGTCATCCCACTGCCTTCTGAATTCCATGATTTCAAAGTGAAATTGGTTGTTAATCTTACTGAGGCTCCCTTGTGCATAATGAGTCACTTCTGTCTTACTATTTTCAAGATTCTTTCATCTGTGGCTCTCCATGGTTTGCTTATAATATGCTTTGGTATAGATCTCTTTGAGTTTATCCTTCTGGAGTTCACTGAGTATAACATTCAGAGTTTGACAAGAGAGAAAGGGAGGCGAACCATTAGGAGGCTAGTATGATACATTAGAATTGATGGTGTCTTGAACAAAGAGTGGCAATAGAGACAGAAAATGGCTATGAAGACAGTGTTTAACAATGAGGACAGAAAGTATATGCATGCAAGAAATGTTGCAGAGGAGTACTCATATAAGTTACCTTATTGGGGGACTGATTAAATGTCAAGAAGTAAGAGTTTTATAGCTTTGTTATATGGGCAATGTTTGCTTTTCATTCTTCCTCTCTTAATGTGAAAAAATAACCATAAAAATTTGAATTCTACTTATAGCTACTCACCTTCACATTAAAAAAGAACCTAAAACAATATATGTTCAATTATTATTGTTAAAAGGACATCCTATTTATTATTTCTTATTCCTACATGTAGAAGATAAGAAAATTAGTAAATTAGAACATTTTACTTCCTGCCACTTCTCTTCCACCCACTTGAGTTTTTGTTTCCATAAACAAGAATTTTAGAATACATTCTTATTAAGCTATTTATTTATACTTGCACTTTATGTCTTCAAAGTTACTTTTAATAGCCTCATTATATTTGCTACAGATTTTTACTTAATCCAATAATTAAATTATTCCCAATATTTAGAAATATTTCTTTTATCTCAGAATTTTACCTTTCCTTCTTTTTAAAAGTTTGATTCCCTTCTTGACCAACACAAGTGTATCTTCAACTATTTCAGGAAGTGGGTGGTATATTTGTGAGCCTTGAAGTATCAAAGAATATCTTTGTTTTCATTTCCTATGTGAATGACAACTTGGGTGGGTATAGACTTTAAAAGTTAAACCTTTCCCATGTAATTATAGATGTTATTCTGTTCAGCTTCTGAAGCATAATGTTGAAGATAGTCTATTTTTTTTCTATTTTTCTTTCTTTGCAAGTAATTTATTTTTTTTCTTCCTGTATTCTTGTTGAATTTTTGCCATACTTTAGATATAAGAAAACTTCCCTCATCTCTCAAGCCTGAACTCAAGCCTCTCCAGTGTGTTTTCAAAGTACCCTATACTTAACCCGTATTGTAATATTGTAATACCACATTGTGGAGCAATTGCCTGCTTCTTCTATGTGTGTTACCCACAACAGACAGGAAGTTCTTTTAAAGTAGGACTGTGTCTTAGTCATCTTTGTAGCCCCAACTTTTAGCACATAGCAAGCACTCACAAAATATTTGCTGAATAAATAAATTGATAGATCATTTAATATCAAAATTTTATCAGGATATGTCCAAGTGTTTGGTCTCATTCCATTAATTATGTTTCAAAACTTAGAGTCCTTTTCATCTCCAATTGCTTTGGATACATCTTCTGATGTATCTATAGTTGGTATTTCTGTTCCATTTACTCTGATCTTTTCTCCAGGAAGAAGGTAGAGAACTATCTTTCCACTATTCCATTTCATGGTTTTCTTCTGTTTGACCTTTCCATTGACATTTTTTTTTTAATTTTTTTTTTCAACGTTTATTTATTTTTGGGACAGAGAGAGACAGAGCATGAACAGGGGAGGGGCAGAGAGAGAGGGAGACACAGAATTGGAAACAGGCTCCAGGCTCTGAGCCATCAGCCCAGAGCCCGACGCGGGGCTCGAACTCACGGACCGCGAGATCGTGACCTGGCTGAAGTTGGACGCTTAACCGACTGCGCCACCCAGGTGCCCCTCCATTGACATTTGAGAGAGTTTTTCAAGCTTTTACTCTAATCATTGATTAATATTCTGTAGTATTGATTCCATCCTTGATTATGTTCAAATAATATCTGAATTTTGCCATTGCATGTTTCTATAATCTTAACTTATCCAACTTTGTTGTTATTTCTCCCTGCCTCTTAGCTAGGTCCTTCCTTTTCTTCGTCTAATATCCTGTCTAATATGACATCTCTTTTTTCATAGAAAATGCAAAGCAGATTTTTTCCATTTACTTATGCTTCTGGTAAACCATTTTCCAAAGTGTTCATTTTCTTTGCATTTTGAGAACTCTATTTTCTTCCTTTATACAGCATAATCTTCCAAAATGGATGCTTTGTCTTGTATTTTCTCATTCCCAGCATTCTATAGCCCTTACTAACCAGATGTATGGATTTTTCTTGGTTCTTCTCATTATCTGCTCGATTTCTATTAGTTCCTCAGCACAGATATAGAGCTGAGAGACAAGTAGACATGCACAGGTCACAGCTACACTTTTGCCTGAAGCTGACATTTATCAATTTTGTCACTATAGGTATTTACCTGAGCCCAAATCCCTTACTCTTATTGCCTAGTTATTTCACTATGAAGAGGAGAATTCCTGGTTAATCAGCAGCAATCACTGGTCTTTTCCTTGATAGGAACCATAGATTAAAAATCGAAGTCTCAGAGAGAGCCCAACACACAGCTCTGTCTGCTCATCCCTTTTCATTATTAGCTTCGCATACCCTTAAATATGGAACATTTGTCCACTCTCACTGGGATCATGTTGGTATGTGGTCCAAACCACAGCTCCAAAATGGACAACAGAGAGAAGTATTATTGGGTGATATTTGGGCAAAGAATTGTCAAATACTATGTGCAGGTCCCACATAGTAGTGGGGTTGTTTAATTGACTAGTAGGTGCCATGAGGCAGATAGTTTTATTACTATTCTTCAGGCCAATTATAACCATTACTATTCTTTATCTTCAAGCAACAAAGGTTATGTCCATTTCAATCCCACGGGTCTTGCAAATGATTGGAAATCCTGTCACATTTTGTTACTAGGATGCTTGTCAACAGGGTTACAGTTTCTCTTTTGACATCTTTTTCTGACTGAGAAAAAGGCACCCCTTTGGGGTATACTGAAGCCCAAGGGGGCAAGGTTTGGCAAGCGACCACCTCTGTCAGCTGGGTGCTCTGTACAGGGGAGAGCCTGCTCAGCCATCCATACATGCTGGATCTGGCCACCAGTTCTTCCTTTCAAAACTATTATGAGTTTTCATATTTCTCTAATTTTTCTTTAGTAATTTAATTTAGAGTCTAAGGCACAAACAGCTAGTCCAGATGTCATCCTGAATCAGAAGTCAACCAGATTCTATTAATAGTGATATTTCACATCAAAGATTTGGCTGAGATCATTGATGCATACCTGGCATTCCAAGTTGTAGTAGGTGTTTATACTGGCAGCTTTCCTTTTCCCTAGATTTATATTCAGAACTCTCGATAAAATATTAAGCAGTTTGAAAATAGAACCTAAAATATATTCAATGAGTATGCAGTTCTCATTTTCCTTTTTTTTTATTTTATTTACTTATTTTTGATAGAGAGAGAGAGAGAGAGAGAGAGCAAGAGAGGGGCAGAGAGAGAGGGAGACAGAGGGCAGAGAGTGGGACTCAAACTCATGAACCATGACATCATGACCTGAGCTGATATCAAGAGTCAGGTCCTTACCCTGCTGAGCCACCCAGGTGCCCCCCTTTTTTTCAGTTCTCATTTTCATCCCACTCCACCTCAAAGTCCTGCTTGCTAACCTAAGGTATATAAACATAATATGAATAAAGGAAAATTGTAGGGAAATTATGTCATCCTTTTAAAGGATTAATCCTCAAATAAATGTCTCAACTCAAGTCTTAACCTCAGTAAAACATACTGTATGTCAATTCTAAAAAATTAATCATCATTATAGAAAAAGGAAAATGTTTGAAACTGTTTTAGCATGAAATTCCTCTATCTATCCCAGCATGCATGCATGTTTCACACACTGGAGAAATATGTAGCCATTTCTCTTTATGACTACAATATCATGGAATTGAAAAGAGAGGAAAAAGTATATTTAAGAAATGTGTATGTTTAATTTTTTCTTCCTTATTCAAATTTTTTAGCATCTCCACGTTCAAAATGCTTATGCATTCTAGGTGTATTATTACTTTCCACCATTTCAATTAGAAGTCACCAAGCAGCTCTTTCAATTTACTAAAAAGTTGGATGAGTTGGACTTCATTAAAGTTAAAAATTTCTGCTCTGCAAAAGATAATGTGAAGAGAATAAAAACACAAGCCACAGACTGGGAGAAAATGCTTGCAAAAGATACATCTGATAAAGGACTGTTAGACAAAATACACAAAGAACTCTAAGTTCAACAACAAGAAAACTAAAAACCCAAATTTTATATTATTTTATTTTATTTTATTTTTATGTTTTCAATATATGAAATTTATTGTCAAATTGGTTTCCATACAACACCCAGTGCTCATCCCAAAAGGTGCCCTCCTCAATACCCATCACCCACCCTCCCCGCCCTCCCACCCCCCATCAACCCTCAGTTTGTTCTCAGTTTTTAAGAGTCTCTTATGCTTTGGCTCTCTCCCACTCTAACCTCTTTTTTTTTCCTTCCCCTCCCCCATGGGTTTCTGTTAAGTTTCTCAGGATCCACATAAGAGTGAAAACATATGGTATCTGTCTTTCTCTGTATGGCTTATAAAAACCCAAATTTTAAATGGGTCAAAGACCCTAACAGATATCTCACCAGAGAAGATGTATGTATGGATGGCAAATAAGCATATGAAAAGATGCTCCACATCATATGTCATCAAGGAAGTGAAAATTAAAACACAGTGAGATATACTACATGCTTGTTAGAATGGCTGAAATCCAGAACGCTGACAACACGAAATGCTGACAGGGATGTGGAGCAACAGGAACTCTCATTCATTGCTGGTGGGCATACATTGCTGGTGGTCCAGTCATTTTGGAACATAGTTTGATAGCTTCCAACAAAACTAAACATACTAAGGGTATCTGGGTGGCTCAGTTGGTCAAGCGTCCTACTCTTCGTTTCAGCTGAGGTCATGATCTCATGGTTCTTGAGACTGAGCCACTGGTTGGGCTCTGTGCTGACAGTATGGAGCCTGCTTGGGATTCTCTCTCTCCCTCTCTCTCTGCCCCCCCCCATAAGTAAGTAAGCATTTTTTAAAAACATACTAAAAATATATATGATCCAGCAATTCCACTCCTTTGTATTTACCTAAAGGCGTTGAAAACTTATGTCCACACAAAAACCTGCACACTTATGTTATAGCAGCTTTATTTGTAATCACCAAAAATTGAAAGCAACCAAGATGTCCTTCAGTAGGTTATTGGATAAATAAACTGGCACGCCCAAGCAATGTAATACTATTCAGTGCTAAAAAGAAATAAACTGCCAAGCCATGAAAAGACATGGAAGAAACTGAAATGTTTATTACTAAATGAAAGGAGTCCATCTGAAAAGGCTACGTACCTTTTTATTCCAACCATATGACATTATAGAAAAGGCAAAACTATGGAGACAGTAAAAAGATTAGTGGTTGCCTGGGACTGGGGGTGGAATGGATGAATAGGTGGCGCACAGAGGATTTTTAGGGCAGTGAAACTACACTACTATAGTATGATACTATAATGATGGATACATGTCATTATCTATCTGTCCAAACTCATAGAATGTACAACATGAAGACTGACCCCTAAAATAAACTATGGACTTTGGATGATAATATTACATTGATGTAGACTCATCAGTTGTGACAAATGTACCACTTGGTGGGAGATGTTGATAATGGAAGAGGCTTATGCATATATTGTACTTTCCACTCAATTTTGCTATAAACCCAAAACTGCCATAAAAAATAAATTCTTTAAAAAAACAGTGTTTTGCTGTCATGTTTAACTCAATTACTACTTACTACAGAAACTTTTCAACTGATCACAATGTTATATACAAGATATTTCTGTTTGTTTAAATGTTTTTTGCAATATATTTTGGCTTTAACTTTTAAAAGTAAGCTCAATATTTTAAAATGCACTGCAACTTGGCAGGCTTTTAAACCCTTGGACTTGCAGGCTTAAGGAAAGTAATGCAAATAACCATGGCTCAGAAGTGTAAGAAGAAAGTGAAGCAACCAGAACCTGATCCTCCTGCTCTAACAAAGAAAAACTACAATCCCAGGGAGCAAGATGCTGAGTTCCCATGAGAAGATACCACCTTCTAAGTTATGTGGGACCATGTGACCAGAAAAAAGGGAGCTCAAGAATTCCAGGGCTGGGCTTGAATCTTCAGAATGAAGAAAGAATCACTGACTGAAGACCTGTTCAGGCATGGCTTGGCCAAGATCCCTAGGACAAGAAAGTTCTCAGTTGCAGAAGATTTTGCCAAGTCTATGGATAGAGAACCTATGTTCTAGAGCAGGCTGTACCTGATAACAGCCTATAGTATTCACAGTCATTTTATTTATTTATTTATTTGTTTTTAATTTTTATTTATTTATTTTGAGAGAGAGAGAAAGAGTGTGAGCAGGGGAGGGGGGGGAGAGAGAGAGAGAGAGAGAGAGAGAGAGAGAGAGAATCTCAAGCAGGCTTGATATTATTGTCAGCACAGAGCTCAACGCAGGGCCCTATCCCATGACCCTGGGATCGTGACCTGAGCTGAAATCTACAGTAAGATTCTCATCCCACTGAGCCACTCCTGCTCATTTTAATCCTGTCTATCAAACTGTTACTTCAATGTCCTTAGTATGCTTGTGCTTGGTGATGAGGTCTTTTTCAAACAGCATCAACCCATGTAAGATATGTACAAAAGCAGTGAGAGTTCTAAAAATTTTTTAGGGGCACCTGGATGGCTCAGTCGATTAAGCACCCAACTTTGGCTCAGGCCATGATCTTTCAGTTCGTGGGTTCGAGCCCTGTGTCGGGCTGTGTGCTGATAGGAGCCTGGAGCCTGCTTCAGATTCTGTTGTCTCCCTCTCTCTCTGCCCCTCCCCCACTCATGCTCTGTCTCTCTCTCTGTCTCTCTCTCTCAAAAATAAATATATAATAAAAATATTTTTTAAATTAAATAAATAAATAGGTAATTAATATGGAAGCTTCTGAGAGTGCTATATGCATTCAGTCAGATGCAATTATGCTCCAGTCAATGTGGAAAGTCCTAGACTTCAATGCTGTCAGGAAGCTTCCACATGTGCAGTAGTTTCATGCAAAGAATCCCAGGGAAAACCTTGATGGTGGCAAGAAGCCAGCCTGACATGAGGCTGTCAGGACAATATCTTTCATTTGCAGAACATTCTAAAATTTACCATGTGCTTTTGCTTACATTATTGGATTGACCATTCATCCAGCGAAGTAAGTTATTACTGTCTCCATTTGTCAGATAAGAAATTAAGGTTCATTAGGTTAAGCAACTTGCCTGAACCAGCAGGTATAAGAGCTAAAACTGGGAGTTCCAGCATTTCTAGATGTAATGTCTAAAATTTCTATCTTGGAGAATATTCAGGCATGCCGAGGAAATGGAATAATGGGGAAGTCTTAATTCATGAGAATTTTCTATGAAGTTCTGCTTGTATTTACCAACTATCCAACTTCAGCAAGTATATTTAGTGAAAGGTGTTACTGTTGGGAAAAAGCCAAATGGGTGTGTGTGTGTGTGTGTGTGTGTGTGTGTGTGTGTGTAGTGCTTCTCAGTGTGGACCTTAACCACCTTAATCACATTCACATGAGGATTCGACAAAAATGCAGGTTCCAGGCTTCCGCCCACAACCCAGTTTGCTCTGAACTCTAAGATCTCTAGGGGTGAATTGGTAAATCTACGTCTTTAACAAGTCTGTCAGATGATTCTTGTGTGTGCTAACCCACTTACAGGGTGATGTTAAACCTGGTTATTTTCTCTTTAGGAAAAATTCTAACCAAGGCCGGCAGGTGACCTTTAACCTTGACATTGATGGTTTTTGGCTGCCGTCCTTTTTCCTTTCCCCGGTGAGACGGGACGGGGCGGGGCTTGGACGGGCGGGGCTTGGACGGGCGGGGCGAGTGTGGGTGGGGCGAGAGGGGTCTGGTTCGGCCTGGCCGGGTGGAGGGTGAAGGGTTAAAAGCTCTGCGCGCAGGCGCTGCCCTCTGAACAGGAACGGAAAGCAACTTCCGGTCGTTTCACTCGGCCGGGCGCCGCGGATCCCGGGCGCGGAATCCCTGAACTGTGAGTAAGAAACTTCGCGAGCGAGTTCGTCTTTCGGAACCCGTCGAACACAATGGCGGGGAACTTGTGTGTGTGAGCGAGGGCGGTGCGCTGGTAGTACTGGTGCCGCAGGGAAAGACGCCGAAGAGCTGCGGAGACAACCAGCTCTCAAGAGTGGAGAGGGACGTTGTGCGAGAGAAACCACCCGGGTGTACGTCCCAGAGCGGACCCGGGAGGGGTTTTCCGGGCCCGCGACGTCAGCGCTGCAACGCTGTCCCCGCCGTGACGCTCCGTGGGGAGGGATCCTGCCCAACTCCGCGTCCAGCGCTCGCGCCGACTTGACCTATTCGCCGGGAGACAGGGGAGGCAGGGCTTGCGATGTCTGGGTGAGCAGTGGGTCCCGGCACGAGTGTCCCAGACTCCCTTCGGGGCAAGGGTTGTCTTCCGGAAGCTAGTATTATCGTGGTTATTCTTTCGAAAACTTTTAAATAGGTCTTTCTGTTCTTCCCAAGGTTGTTGCATAATTCCGCTCTCTGCTTTCCTGTGGGGTGTCATCATAGCCGTGTCAATGAGAAGTGGGGTAACTTCCCCGAGGGTGACGGAGAGAATGGGTGGGCGAGGCGGAAAAAGCAAAAGCATACCCTACCCGCAGTGGGAACCAGGCGTTACTTAGGGTCTCCACTCTCGTGTGAACAGAAACAATGAGTTACAGGTGTAAAAAGCTGTGCTTGTCAAGCGAAGAACGTAGGGGGAAGATACTCAAACCAAGGAGTGGGTGTGTCCCTTGTTATACTGTAACAAGCAAAAGTAGAGCAGCCTTGCTATGTAAAGTGTCATTTATCTCACCGATGCTTTTGACAAGTTATCCTAAGGGAAAAAGGGGAGTAACAGAAGTGAAGTGATATGAAAATGTAGGAAAATAAAATGATCTTCCTGCTTACAATGGTTGGAATACACATTTCAAATGTAGCAGAGAAGCAAGTACTGTACTCTGTTGAAAAATTATTTTCTCATCATTTGGAAGGGGTGGAAAACCCCAAAATGATACAACCATGTATAAAGCCAACAATTTCTAAAGAAAATGAAACGTTCTCAGGCCTTTCTCCAGTCGTAGGTACTCCAAGACCGCCTACGTCTCTCTTACATGCACAAAACATGTTATTTCGTTCTCTTGTGAAAGTGAGATTGTATATACATACTATTCTGTTTTTTGAGTTTTCAGACCAAAAACTATATGGTGCAAGTCTTGCCATGCATAGCTCTATTTTATCTTAATGTCAGCATGGTATTCCTCTAAGAGCATATACCATAACATAGTTAACTATCTCTTAATGTGGCTTGTCCCTATATTTTGCCCATTATTATTCAAAATTATTTATCTGTATTTGATTAGAGTACAGATATATTAATCCTTAATGAAATATATGGCAGATATTTTCAAGAACTGTCAGTCTTTTGGTTTAAAATGCCCAGGTTTTGTTTTTGTTTTTTATCACTTAAGGCAGTTCCTACTCAAAAATTATTAAAATATTTTCCTATATTGCCTGTTAATTATTTTATAGTTTTTTATGCTCTACTCTTTAAAACATCTCAAAATTATTTTTGTACATTATATAAGATAGGGATTTAGCCTTTTTTTTCCGAACTCATTTGTTAAGATCAATTCTTCCTGACTAGAAATACTACCTTAGTATAATAAATTTACATGGGTCTTTTATTATTATTATTATTATTATTATTATTCTGTCACTTTGTTCTATTTGTCTCTCCCTATACAAATACCAATCTCTTTGATTCTGGCATTTTTTTAGTAATTCCTAAAACAAGTCCTTCTTCATTTATCTTTTTCAAATTTTCTTGAATATTACTGCACTCATTTTGACATAAAATTTAAAGTAAACTGTTTATGTTTCATTAAAATAATCCTTTGGGCTGTTTTAGCTATTATATTCACTAATACTTTGTGGCTGGTATGTAGATGAGTGATTATACATCTGGCCAATTTTCTAAATTTATTAGTTTTAATAAATATCCCCCCTTGAATTTTCTAGGAAAACAATCATTTAAACGTAGTCTTATCTTTCTTTATACTTTTCTTCTTTCTTTGGTTTAATGAATTGCTAGTTTTTCCAGCCTAGTGATATGTAATAACAGTGATTCCGGCTGTCCTTTTCTTATTTCTTAGTTTTTGGATACTTTTACCATGTCATCATTAAATATGGCATTTACTATTAATTTCCAATAAGTTCTGTTTATCAAGGAAGTGTCTTTAATATTTCTAGCTTACTAGGAGTTTTCGAAAGAGTGGATTTTGGATCAAGGTGTGTGTGTGTGTGTGTGTGTGTGTGTGTATGTGTGTGTGTGTGTGTGTGTGTGTGTGTGTGTTTACATTGGCTAGCATATTGCGAGCAATTTTGAATAATAGATGTTGAGTGTTCATTTGGTCTGTATATTTCTTGTTGTTAAGATGATGTCTTCTCATTACTACTTAACTAAACATTTTTATCAGGAGTGAAAGTTGAGTTTTGTCATATGGCTTTTAGGCATCTGTCGTGACCTATTGTGTGCTTTTCTTTGACCTATTAGGATGATGGGTTATTTTAGTTGATTTCCAGTTTGTGAACCAACCTTACAGTTGATCATGGTGTAATATTTAAGCATATAGGTTCCTTTTTGGTAACATTTTTACTTAAAATCAGTAATTGGGTGTCATCTATAGTCCTCTTCTTCTGAATTATCTTTGCTAAAGTTTGATATCAGGGTTATGATGGTTTCCTAAAAAGAACTGAGAAGAGTTCCTTCTTTCTCTGCTCTGAAGTAGTTTAAAGAGCATAAGAGCTCTCTATTCTTTGAAGATCTGAAAGAATTAACTCATGAAACCATCTTGGCCTGAAAGTACTATTGTTCTTAAAATAGCAACATCCACAGAAAAAGGCTCAGAACTTAAAAAAGCTAACAATCAGAAACTCCTCAGGGTAAATCTAAATAAATGAAAGAGTCTAAAATACCCGTATGTTGAGAACAAAGAAGAATTCTGTGTTTATCCTAGTCCTTTCTCTCCCCCACCTCTTTTTTTTTTTTCATGGTCAGAGAAAATGCTATAGGTAGGCTGAGGCTGATAATAAAAGGTATTGCTGTCCTTTCCTCTATTCCAGTTATACTGTAAAGAAAGTAAAGGGTGTTGCTTCTACATGGGCAAGTTCTTCTATGCCTTGAAGGAAACCAGGAATGACACTCAACTGGGAAAGCATCAGTTTCACTTTGTTGTCATTAGCTTCCCAATTTTGTTGGGAAATTTCTTTCTTTAGAGGTAATAACCAAGCTTACATGCTACTGTAGCCAAATCCCATAAGAGGGTTCCAAAATGAATTGGTGAAAAAAACATACAAGCTCAGCATGCCTGTACTTATTTAATATGAAGTGAAAATTATTAACACAGTCCAGATATGTGTGTGACACGTGCACACACATAGAACAGGGATGGCTTTTAACAAGTACAAACCACCAAAGGCCACCTTTTTTCTAGACTAATAGTTTACTGTTTATATGTGGATAATAGTGTATTTTGTACTCTTTGGTAGAGTTATTACCTTTTTTTTTTTTTAAATAGGCTTCACGCCCAGTGCAGAATCCAACTCGAGGCTTGAACTCCTGCCCCTACAATTAAGACCTGAGCTCAGATCAAGAGTCTGACACTCAACCGACTGAGCCACCAGGCGCCCCGAGTTATTACCTTTTATAAATGATTATTCCAGACACTTTTTGATCACTGTCAAGAATATGACCTTAGGCGGGTAATGTCATATAACAGTATACATCTGTAAACTATGGAGGACTTTAAGACACTCATAAGTGCTGTTTACAGAAAGATGCAGTCATTATCTGAATGCTTGCATATTTGAGTATTTTAACTGACTTTGTATCAATCTAGAAAAAAATAATTATTGACATGATTTGGGAGTGTGCCTTATAACAACGAAAGACTTTGCATGCTTTTTAAAATTGTGCTCATTATCTAAAAGTAAATGGTAAATAAAAATAGCCTGTGATATAAAACTTCACTATTCTAACTGTTCTGATGTGATGCATTAACTGATTAGCTGTTAACTACTGTTTGGTTTTTTGTTTTCTAACACCTTATAAACATCTGTATTACTGTTTAATTTCACCTAGTTTGTGTTTCATTATATCAAGACAAGTTTGGGTTTCTGGTTCCTGTAGGATTTATGTTGTGGCTGCCATTCCCTTTTACTCGTGTCCCCCCCCCCCCCCCCCCCCCATTCTTCTATGCTTGCTGCTGTGGTTTTCAGTCATGGGTAGAGGGAAAGAAGAGGCTATTATCTAGAATAGGTAACAAAAATCTCTTTATAGTCTGGGACCAAGATTCTGAGTCATCTTCAAAAAAGGCTAGCAGAGAATATAAAATGAACTGCCTTGTGGGTGGATGGCTAATTAGTGTACAGTCTTTTGAACTAGGTGCAATATTTGACACTGTTCAAAAAAATTGAGAAGGACTGGAACTAGGTTCTTTGAAACTGAAAACAAGCCTTTGAGACCTGTGTAATACATATATCATAGTTTTTCAATCCCCAGTCTATAAAAACATTTTTTTTAATTATGGTAAGATACATATTACATAAAATTACCATCATAACTATTTTTAAGTACAGTTTGGTAGGGTTTAATGCATTTGCATTGTTGTGCAACCAAGAAAAACATTTAAGGGACTTACTCTTTTAAGAAAAAGAGTCTGGGAAGTAAATAATGATAATTTATCTCACAAGGGAGATGTCCTGTGTAGTAACTTGATAGTAACCTGAGTTTTCTTCCTTTTACACAGGGATACTCTCTTTGATAGTAATTATCAATACTAAATTATGAGAATAAACTGAGCAGTGGTAATCTGAAGTTGCTTTCACTTACTACCAACAGTTTTGCTTTGCAAAAAAAAAAAAAGTGTTGAAAGTCGATTGTGAACACAAGGTCTAGCTTTTCAAGTCATTTCAGTAAGGCACTAACTGGGAATTGAGTGGAGTAAGAAAAATAATGTAAGTTCCATTTTGATTGTTACTCAAGAAGTTGAAGTTATAAGAATCTTTGAAACATTTGCGTAGAATGAGTTATAGAAAATGATTCTCTGGAACAGCAGAACAAACACAACTAGGTAATTTGCTAGGGAGAGTGACTTGTTAAAAGAACAGAAATCAGGGACTGAGATCTGTTTAAGAAAATATTTCAAATTGCTTGAATAAAATCAACTATTGTGGGATATTTAAATGCATTTACTGTTCATGGCCATTTGTTATGTAGCATTTACTGTAATATAATTTCATGATTTCATATATTTGCTGTCTCTAAACTAGAAATGTCTTTCCATTGATATTGATGTTTCTTGGTTTTTTAGAATCCTTATCTCCTTTTTGATTAACGTTTAAATCTCACAGACCCTAGGACATTTCATATTTGCTCCTCTTTCCCACACAGTCTTCTTTCTCTTGTAGTTCCCCCATCCAAGAATATTCTGCAGAGCACTGCTTTATATGACTTAAGAAAACAGATTTTTAATATTAAACAGTCATTTTAAACTGCATAAACCTCACCCCCACCCACCATTTCCAGATTTTAACATGGCCCTAATGCAGGAGAGGATACCCCTTAGGAAGCTGAGCAAGCTAACTGAGCAGTGCCATGTTTCTGTTCTCATCGGGGTGGAATACCACATGTCATGTCCGGTTTTCTTTTGGTGTTACACTGATTGTACACTTCAACTCACAAAATTTGATAAACAGTCTGAGAGAAAGAAGTACTGCTGGAGAAAAAAAGGAAGTAAAGCAAAGCTGAAATACATGGGTGTGGTCTTTGGCTGTGAAATCTTTCAACTCTTAAAAGATAGCACAAAAAGTTTCACCAAGTTTTAACATCCAGCGAAATGGAAACCTGGTCTGGGGAGCTTTTGGTTTGATGAGTAGGGAGTTGTCTTACCTTGTTTATCGTGATGCATTTAGCTAACCACCAGCTTATGGAAAAAATACAAAATCTAAATTCTAACACTGCTGGCTCAATGATATTTAAGTTTCTATTATTTCAGCTGCCTGACTGTAACACACTAACAGTTGAGGTACAGCGTGCTATGGGTATATTGGAAAGTGAGACTACAAATGCAAACTGTCATTTTGGGAAATTGGCTGCTTATGTTAGGGAACTCTCTTAAAAGTGGGAAATGATTATAACTAAATGTTAGGAGTGACAGTTCTTATCCATTTCCCTTCTTCAAGTAGGGAAAACACACATACTTTTGCGTGTCTTTAAAATTTTACCCTAACTATGTAAGACAGAGGATGTCCTTTTATTTAAGGGTATGTACTCCCGTTATTGACTCGTACTTTTGTTTCTGATACTAATTGTGGGTAAGGAGGCTAATACAGAACTAAAATACAGAAAAGACAGGGTGTATCTCTCACTAATTTATTTATATCTTTTGCTAAGGTGGCAACTTTTCTGAAATAGAATGTGAATGCTTATTACTATTCGTACCTCAGAGGGTTGGAAAAGCAGGCGACTTTCTTTTCTAGGATAGAGTGGAAGAGGTAACTCAAGGTGATTTCCTCCCCCTGTCCCGAAACTGCATTGGATTTGAAGTGCCCTCTTACCACAAGTGTGAACCCTGGCAGAACACTTACATAGAAGTAGAATAGTCTCAGCAGTGGGGGAAATCCAGCAGAGGGGCCTTTCCCACCTTCCAAATCACCCATATTGTCTCTACTACTCGACAAAAAATAGACCTTATCAAAGCATTATAAATCATTCTGGGTGGAGGCGGTGGGAATCTGATACCTATAAGCCGGTGATTCTTTTCAAACTTGAAATCCCAAAATATATAACTAATCAAAGTTAAGTTATTCTGGTTTAGCTGGGCAATTGGTGGCGGAATGTTGTTTGGTTCACATACGCCCAGCCTCAGTAGAGCTCTGGAAGCACTACCACTTTGATTACTATTTTATTTTCTTCAGGATTGGTTAACTGTCACTTAGAGAATAATATTGGTTACCAAAGACAGCAAGCTTAAGATATTTTATCTATGAAGTAAGAAAAGTTCATTTAAAAAGAAGGTGGGTGGGAGGAATTAGAGTAACACTTAAGAAGAATCAACATCCTGATAGAGGAGTCCCACAAAGGAATACAAAAAGAATGAAATTGGCCAAAAAATATTTGAAGAAAATTTCCCAGAACTGAAGGATGAACTTCCAGGTGAGTTAAGTATAAGATCATGAATCAAAATGGCTCTAGACTTCAACAAAAACAAATGGAAGCTAGAAGACAGCATAGCAAAGCTTTCAAAATTCTGTGGAAAAATTGCTTCCAACTTAGAATTTTTAACCTGGCAAACTACCAGTTAAATCTGAGGGTAGAGTAAAGGTATTTTCAGTGATGCAAGGTCTCAAAAAATTTTCTTTGCAAACACTCTCTCAGGAAGCTGTTGGAGGGTTTAGTCCACCAAATGGGATGAGTAAAACAAGAAAGATGAAAATTTGGGATACTGAAAATGAGGGATTCAACTAGAGAGAGAGATGAACAAAGGGAATCCTCAAAATCAAGGTGAAAGAAGGTCTTGAGATGAAGGTTTACCTTCAGGCATAGAGATCAACAAATCTAGACTGAAGTCAAAAAGCTCAAGGGGAGTTCCTCTAAGAAGATGAAAATGGTAGAGTAACTGAAGTGTCTGAATGGATTGTATTAGTATGATGGGAAATAAAGTAATACAAAGTTTTTTCAGGGAAAGGT
Source organism: Felis catus (assembly GCF_018350175.1). Lineage (NCBI taxonomy): Eukaryota > Metazoa > Chordata > Mammalia > Carnivora > Felidae > Felis > Felis catus. Next base: position 150,532,208 of record NC_058375.1, read on the forward strand.
GTTTCAGGGAAGGGAAAGGAGTCATAGTATGGCTTACCAGTGAATAACATTGCATAGTTATAAGAAAGTAAAAGCTGAATGTTTATCTAACTATCCTCTTTTTAGAAGATATAACTATTTGGGGAGAATGGGGAGAGTATAAAGTTGCAGGTCAGGGCCAGGGAGTGGGGGGTTAAAAAGAGCTGAATCCTTACTTTGCATAGTGGGAAGAAAAGTAAAACTGAAAAATCAATAGTAGCAACATTAGCATGTTTGGAGATACAGAGATAAATACCAGAAAGAACCAAAAGAACTGAAAATTGTTGCCAAGGTGAAGCAGGAAATGGGGAGGGGAAAGAAGAGAGCAAGGGACTTAATGTTTTTCTTAAGCCTTGTGAAGATCTTTGACTCATTAAAATATAGATATGTATCTCTGTGGTTAAAAATAAAAACTAAATTAGAATAAAATGAGCTAGAGATTGGACTTTCATATTGGAGAGACCTGGAGTTATCTGGGTCTTCCATTTTCTAATTCTTTGACCTTAGTCAACTTACATAAATTTGAGGCTCAGTATCCTTATGTAGAAAGGGAAGGCAATTTGTGATCCTGCAATAGAAAAATTAAAATAAGGTACTTTATATAAAGCACCTGAGGCAAGTAATATTACCTCAGTAGGTATCAATCCTTACCCCCATCCCTGATGTTCTCTGTGAGGAAATACCTCCTTCATTGTTGGAATTGTTGTCATTCAAACAGAAATCTAAAATTGTCTTTTTGGTCCATGGCTGTGTGCCTTTTTGGAATGAAGTCATGTCATTGAGATCTATGTCCTTTCTCAACTATCTGTAGATAGTTTGAGAATTTAGATAGAATTGAAATGATTAGGGTATTGGTAGGGGGAGCATCGAGTGGAAAGGGCCATTGCTGCTTGGTGGGAGAAGACTTGGTCCCACTCAAATTTCTCTCTCAAAATGAACCTCAGTGCAAATGCAATCAATGTAGTCTCTTCCATTAATAGTGTTTCCAAGAGGAAACACTTGTCATATAAACTGATGAGTTGTGGAATTTTCACAGAACCAAGATTAACATTAGAGTGCTATTGCTGTGGGCCATCTGCCAAAGTATCAAAATACCTTTTTTCTTTCCTTCTTTCTTTTTCTTTCTTTCTTTTAAAGAACATCTTCTACCTTAGCAACTGCTATTTTTGTTTCCAAATTCTATATGCTTCTTCTGAAACAGTTCAAAAAGCAGATCATTGTGGAACACAAAGACACTTTATCAAAAGTCTGTTTCCCTGCCATGGTGCGTATTTGTACAGTGTTATACAGAATACAGGGCTTTCCTAGTTATGAATTGACCCCCTGTGGCAGTGATCCTAAATTTGTCTTACATCCGCTTTTCCCCCTCTCCCCCGCCCCCCAAATTATCCAAGAGGTCTTGGACAGTGTTTACTGAGCCGTTTTTTTTTTTTTTTAATCACCCTGGATGATTCTGTTAACCCATGTCCTACAGGATGTTCTACCCCAAACATCCTAAACTGGGGCAGATGAGGGAACTGAGGTCCACAGAAAGGTTAAATGACTTGTTTACTCTTACCTGTCAACAAGTTTGTACTCTGTACTCCTACATCTGATTTTATCTTTGGTTGACTAGGCTTTTTTTTTTTTTTTAATTTTTTTTTTCAACGTTTATTTATTTTTGGGACAGAGAGAGACAGAGCATGAACGGGGGAGGGGCAGAGAGAGAGGGAGACACAGAATCGGAAACAGGCTCCAGGCTCTGAGCCATCAGCCCAGAGCCTGACGTGGGGCTCGAACTCCCGGACCACGAGATCATGACCTAGTTGAAGTCGGACGCTTAACCGACTGCGCCACCCAGGCGCCCCAAGGCTTTTTAATTTTGATCTATAATGTTCAAATTGTCTCAATAAAGAAATTAATATATTTTACACAAGATGTTGTCTGTTAAAAATTAACTTTGGAATCTGCATTTTATAGCATCTTTTTTTTTCCAGATACAAAAAGAAGTGAAAGTGAAAAAAAATGAAAATTTTTAATAAGCTCTTGTTTCCTCACAGTAGGATAGCACAGCAAGTGTTACTTGGTCTGAATATTCACATTTGAGAAAAACTGGCCTTGAGGAGAGTGGAGACTTGGGTAATTTGGGCACAAATGCCGGTTTGAGAGGTTGGTTTGTCAGGATATCCAGGGATTTGGGGGTTTTGTCTTCAGGAGTATCCAACAGTTCGAGTGAGAGAGTGTGTTGCATGGTATTGTATCTGATTTTAAACTTTATCATATTATACATTTAAAGTCACACCCTAAACGTCTTGGGAATGACTGGAAATAGAGATCTGGAAATCTCTGAAACCTTATTTATTTTCCCATTGGAGTTCTCACAATTACTTCTAATAAAACAAGTTGTGACTTGCAAACATTTGCCCAGCAGCCTTTAGGTGTTCCTCAGGGAAATTAAAAACAAGGTTATGAAGAGCTGAGGAGTCCTGTGCCCGTGGTTAAGAGCACAGAGTACAGCTTTATAATTATGTAAGCTTTTGCCTTTTTCCATTTATCATTGGTAATATTCTCAACACTAAATGACTGCTCAGCAATTTAAACTGTGATTTAAGAGAAAACAGGCCTTTTTGTGAAAAGGTCCCCTGTCTCCTGAAGTTTCACTATCTTCATAGAAGAGCTCTTTCCTTTCCATAGTGGTTTTATTTTGTTCTGATACAGTAAATGACTCAGAGATGCTGGAGGGGTCCCTAATCTGTTAACACATGAGATTTTAGCTACTTCTTTTTCAAAAACAACTTTGCCTTTTATGAATCTTGTGCAGCCTGTGACATCTCTTATATTATTGTGGTCTGTGTAGGGGGACTTTTTTAAGATTACTGAAAATATTTTTTTTTCCCCGACTCTTCTGGTTAGCACCAGAAGATAGGTACAAACCATCCTACTCTTGTGAAAGATCATTAGTAATGCTACTTTATTGTCACAGATTTGGCAGAGTAGAAGGGAGGAGACTTAAAAAAGATCACACAATCAGAATTCTTTTTCCTGTTACTCAGCAGCATGTAAGGGTTAACAGACCCTTTGGATAACATTCCTACCTATTTGCCTTTGTATAAGATAACAGACTTCTGCTAAAATGCCTTACTATTTTATGCATTCCCTAGTTTATTTACCTTCTGACATGACCTTGTCCAGATAATAAGTGGTCCTATCTTTTTTGCTTTATATTTGGAAGGAAAAGAGTGTACATTTTGTGACATGAAATGATACAATAATGGGCATTGCTTCTTTCTCTTTCCATTATTTTCTTTACAAAAATGTAGGGTTTTGTTTGTTGGTTTGTTTGTTTTTGGTAAAATATTTGGGCTTGGTTGACTGTCAAAGGACTTACCAGTATCAGAGGACTTTCAAAAGTCCTGGTATTTTGAAAAATATCGCTGGTGAACCATCTTCAACAAAGTCACCTGGGTTGCTTTGCTTATTGAAATGCATATTCCCATCCCAGGCCAGCTGATTTAGAATTGCAGGGACCTGAATGCTGCATTCCTGTGTATTGTGGACATCCATTTGGCCAACAAATCCTGTTGATTCTGACTTTGAAATGTCTCTTGAATCCATTCATCTTTCATTTCCCCTGCTCTAGTTCAAGCCCATCTTTCACCCAGAATACAGCAGTAGCTTCCTATAGATATCCTCACTTTGTCTCCAGGTTTGTGTTCCACAGTGTATCCAGTTTACCTTTCTAAAATGTGTTCATCTCCTGCTTGAAAATCCTCCATTACTTCTTTTTTTTATAAATTTTTTTTCTAATGTTTATTTATTTTTGAGAGAGAGAGCATGACCAGGGGAAGGGCAGAGAGAGAGGGAGACAGAGAATCCACAGCAGGCTCCGTGCTGTCAGTAGAGAGCTGAATGCAGGGCTTGAACTCATGAACTGTAAGATCATGACCGGAGTCAAAGTTGGACACTCGACCAACTGAGCCACCCAGGCACCCTAGTCCTCCATTACTTCTTAATGTCAGCAGGTTAAAACCTAAATTTCTTATAGTAACATTCAGGGTCCACTGCAATCCGGCCATAACTGAGTCTGCTGCATATAGTTAATGCAGTTAGCACACTCTATAACTCTAGGGGGTTCCAATTATGGTCTGCATGAATCCCCTAGGGCTTTTACAGTGCAGCACAATCATACCTGGTAGCCTTGACTTCTGTCTTAACACCCTCACCTCTCCTTCCTCTCTGTACACATCCTAGACTTCATAAATAAAATACCTACAGTCCCTAAATGCACTATACTAGTGGCTTCTCAATTCCTCTGCTCTTTCAGAGTGAATATTCTTTCCTCCCTCTCAATTCTCCACTAGTTGAAATCCTCATGTGTCAGATCCTGTGTGAAGCTTTCCACAATCCCTCTCATTTTAATTGTTCTTCCTCTTGAGCTGTTATCCTGCTTACACCTTTTATTTAGCAGTTCTTTTTTCTTCTTTTGAGGTAAAACTTACATGCAATAAATCTTCAGTGAACTGTTGGGTGAATTCCCACAAATGTTTCCACCTGTGCTTCCCAGACCCTTATGAAGATATGATATGATCATACCTTTTTACACATTTATAATTGGCCTGCTAGTGTGGTTAATCATTTTCATGCATGCCTGCCTTACTAAATTACAAGCTCTAATTAGAGAAAAAGGCAAAGACGATGACTTTGTCTCTTTCCCATGGAAAAAAGGAACATGTACGATGCATTCAGCACTGAACTAGTGTTGACTGTTGTACCAGTTAACATACAGCTCACCTCCTCTCTTAAGGGACCCTCAAAGACAGTGGCTTAAATAAGACAGAAATTTTATTTCTTCCACATACTACAATTTAAAGTATAAGATGTCCAGGGCTGATCTGGCAGCTCCACGGTATCAAGGACATAGACATCTTCATTCTTGTTGTTCCAGCCTTATGAAGTGTTGTCCTCACCATGGTGTTCTAGGTGACTAACCACAACATCCTGTCCAGTTGGGGAAGGGAAAAAAAAGTGAGGAGAAGAGCTCCTTTTGGAAGTTGCACTTACTTGCCAATGACCATAACATAGTCACATGACCATACCAGCTATAAGTCAGGAATACTAGAGAAGAGAACAGATGTTGAGGAACAGATAATATACATACTTCATATTTAATCTGCACAATAACACTACAAACTGTGTATCATAAGAAAACTAATACACAAAGAAGCTAAGTAAATGGCTAGAAAATTGCAGATCTGGGATCTGAATCCAGAACGTTTACTTTTCTTCCTTCTATCCGGTACAATGTTAGGAGGGCATACTTAAATGTTATTAAGTAAATAAAAGTAGTAGTCTTTACAGTGTTATTTCACATTTTTTATATCACATACTTTCACAGTATCATATCATTTCTTTACTTGCAGGACACCCTATGTAACTTGACTCCATGCTTCTTGCCATCCTAAAATTAAATGCCATATCAGCTGGTTTGTAACCAAGGCCTAGTTTATAATAAAAATTAAAACAAAATGAATACTTCTTTTAAATCTATATCATATGAGGAAAAATATATCACTGTACTTGCCAAGCAATCGCTTCTGTACTCTTTTTGCTTGGAAATGCTATATAATCATAAAGTTGAAGGAGATTAAATCGTTTAGCTCCTTCATTTTAAAAGCAAGGAAAATTGAGGTCCAGTGAAGGTACAAGACTTGCCTTTTATTTCGTTCCCACTGTTACTTCTTTTCAAGTATCATGGGAAGAGCACTAGCCTAATCAACCCTTTCTGTAAGTAACCATCATTGTTATACTGAAGAATTATCTCAGGTTTACAGAGTTGTATGATCAGAAAAATCAAGCTGAACAATGCACAAAGAAATGCTTGTTATCCTAGCCTTTTTTAGTGAAGAATAAATATTACCTAACACTAAAAACCTCTTTATAGCCCTTGGGAACCCACTTTAGAAAGGATGACTGCTGTTTGATAATCAAATAAAAGGAATGGGTGAGGTCATTCCTATCCATAATTCAAAACCCTGTGCAAATGTTACCTACCTCTCAAAGCCTTTCCTAAACCTCAAAAATAGATGTGACCACTTTCCTCTCCAAATTTTGTGGCCTTTAGATACCTCAGGGAGTGTGTGTGTGTGCGCGCGTGCGTCCGTGTGCACACGCACTTTAAGTTACAGCTAATGATGTCGTCGTGAGGATAGGTTTTGTGTATGTTTTGTTCTCACTGTGTCAGTGGTGCCCAGTACAGGCTTTGCTCCTCCTTGGCAGTGTTTCATCAAATGAACATATCCACCATGGCACCCTGGGAGAATACCTTGCAGTTGCCTTTAATAAACAGTTCTTGAACTAAGAGTTTCAAATCTTTATTCCCAGTTCACACACTTACAGCTTTGTAGCTCTAGGCAAGTCATTTAATGTCTCTGAGCTCTTAATCAGTCAAATGGCAATGTGAATAATAAGAAATAAAGAATTGGTGGAAAAACTTTGTAAAAGGAACACAACTCTAATGTGGTACTCTCTGAAGCCCCTTGCTAATAAGTAAACTTTTTTTTTAATTGAATTGAATAGTAATGGGATATATTTTATTAAAATCTAAGTTTGACCCTAGCAGTTGGCAAACTTTTGTTGGAGCTTGGAAACTTTTCCAAGGAAAGATAAAATTATCTCCCTTACGTAGGCTACCTCTTTATTATTGAACAGTTTCATTATTGAACCAAGGGATTCATGAAAGAGGAAGCAGCCTGCTGCCCAGGGATTTTCTTGGTGCCTCCTCCTAGTGGGCACACAATGGACCCAGGAGGCAGAACAGGAACTTGCTGTCCTTCATTTTCCTTCTCACAGGAACCACCCAGGGGAAAAAAGGAACTACTGCCACAGGGGCAGATGTGGGTGGGTAGGGACTATCCTAGCTTCAGGGGATTGCCCTGAGTGAGTAGGGGTGCTTTGCCTTCTCCTTGCCCAGATGCATTCTAGGGCATCAGTGACTTAATCTTTTCCTCATAGAATGGAGGGGAGCCAGCAAACCAGACCATGGATGGCTTTCCTAAAAATACACTTAAGAGAGAAAAACCAGGGGCGCCTGGATGGCTCAGTTGGTTGAGCGTCCGACTTCAGCTCAGGTCATGATCTCATGGTTTGTGAGTTCGAGCCCCGCATCGGACTCTGTGCTGACAGCTCGGAGCCTGGAGCCTGCTTCGGCTTCTGTGTCTCCTTCTCTCTCTGCCCCTCCCCCACTTGTGCTCTGTCTCTCAAAAATAAATAAATGTAAAAAAAAAGTAAAAAAAAAAAAAAAGAGAGAGAGAGAGAAACCATAACTGTAAGAATGTTTCCAAGGCAGAGGTTGCTCTAGCTTGGATCTCCTGGGTTTAGGTGATGAGATTTGCGTTTGAGCATGTTTACTATAAATAAAACCATTTCCCTGGAGCCTGGCAAGTTTTGCAGAAGGCATACCAAAATGTAATTGAAATGTGACTGCCTCTTAAATTGTGAAATTAATTTTACACTTAACAAATGCTTTAAAAAAATTGAGGAACAAGTGGCTTTAAAGTTCAGGGTGTTAATATTTGAAATCTGTCCAATTTAATTAGTTGGGTCCCAGCGACTTTTTCTGTGGTCAGTGTCACTGATCTAACACCCAATTCTCTTCTTGGTAAAATGTATCATTTATTTAGTTGTATTGACCTGAATTGTATCTCTCCACCACACATTCTTATTTCAGGAAATAGGATGCATCCATGTGGAATTTACTCAGTAACTCTTCTTAGTGACATTTGTGTGATCTAATTCAAGGACCTGAAGTAAAGCCTCCACACTATTTACTTGCATATGATGCAGCTATTTTTAGTACTGCATTTACATTTTTAAAAACAAGAATGCACCTTCTTGATGGAGCAGACCTGCATTTTTAGACTCACAGACTCAAGAACTGTAGAACAAATAAGTTTCTTAGACATCAAGTCCAAACTTGGGTTCAGAAAGATTTAAGGGCTCCTGGGTGGCTCAGTCGGTTAAGCAACCAACTCTTGATTTCAGCTCAGGTCATGATCTCGCTCACAGTTTGTGAGTTCAAGCCCTATAAATTTTAGGGCTATGTGCTGACAGCATAGGACCTGCTTAAGATTCTCTCCCTCTCTCTGCCCCTCCTCCGTTTGTGTGCATGCTCGCTCTCTCTCTCTCTCTCTCTCTCGCTCTTACTCGCTCTCTCTCGCTCTCAAAATAAATAAAACCTAAAAAAAAAATAAAAGATTTAGTTGCCCTGAACTCAGGTCACAGACTTATTCAATGATAGAACAAAATAAGAAACTAGATGGATTCCCAATTCAAGGCTCCTGTTTGTCTCAGATTTTAAAATATAAATGTGTTGTATGTTGACAATTTGTTATGATATGCAGGTTTTTAAGACAGTGATAGGTAACTTAGTCACTTAGTTACTTAAAACCTCTAATTTCTGCATTAGCATATTACAGTATATTATAGTCTCTATAGCTGCCTATCCTTGTTTTCTTTCGCTTCTTGTATACTTATTTTTATCTTGCTTGTATTTTTATAAGCTGCCTTAAATCCTTCTTTGAATGATATGGTGTCCAAAGTACTCAAAGTGATACTTTGTGTGTTAATATTATTTATTTTTCTGTAGTGTCTATGGCATGTCAGAGATCCTGGCAGTGTTAGTTATCCTAACGGTATTTTGTCCTTTATATCTATCAGAGGTGGCAGTAGAAACAAACTTCCTGAGTGGAATGCCAAAAAAATTACCATTCTTTTATTTATTCAGAAAACAGTAACATTCTGATTCCCATAACAAAACCCTCAAAATTGTTTTTATTAAACCTGAAAATGACTTAGTGTATTTAGTATCTTAAAATGAAAAGACCATCTGATAGGATTGAAATATTACCTAGGTATTTAAAAAAGCATTGTGATTTACGGTCAACTAATTTTGATAAGAATGCCAAGGCCATTCATTAGGAAAAGGCAGGGCAGCTGGACATGCCAAAGAAAGAGTTTGGACCCCTACCTCATGCCATATACAGATAAACTCTGTGTGGATCAAAGATCCAAATATAAGGCTAAAAGTATAAAATTCTTGTAGGGAAACATAGATGAAAATCTGCATGGCCTTGTATTAGGCAACAGTTTTTTAGATATGACATGAAAAAAAGCAAGCAACAAAATGAAAAATAGATAAATCAGACATCATCAAAATTAAAATCAAGGAGTAGAAAGACAATCTACAGAATGGGAGAACAATTTGTAAATTACATATATCTGATAAATCTCTAGTTTCCAGAATATATAAAGAACTCTTACAACTCAGCAATGTGAAGGGCCACCTGGGTGACTCAGTCATTTTGAGCATCTGACTCTTGATTTCGGCTTGGGTCTTGGACCTGGGGTCATGGGATCAAGCCCTATGTTGGGCTCCGTGCTGAGTGTGGAGCCTGCTGGAGATTCTCTCCCTTCTCCCTCATCCCCTTCCCCCCACTTGCACGCTCTCAACAATATGAAGACAAATAACCGAATTAAAAAGTGGACAAAGGATTTGATAGATAGGCATTTCTCTAAAGAAGATACACAAATGACCAGTATGCACTGGAAAGATGTTCAACATCATCAGGGAAATGCAAATCAAAATTGTTGAGGTACCACTTCACACCCACTAGGATGGGTGTCCATTTAAAAAATGAACAATAAACGTTGGTGAAGATGTAGAGAAATTAGGGCTCATATATATCACTAGTAGAAATAGAAATGTGTACACATTCTGTGGAAACAGCTTTGGCAGTTCCTTAAAAAGTTAAAGAGGATTATCATCTAACCTAGCAATTCTGCTCCTAGGTATGTAACCAAGAGAATTGAAAACATATATTCACACAAGTATGCATACACAAATAGTAACTTTCTTCAGGATAATCAAGAAATGGAAAGAACTCAAATGTCCATTAACCGAGGAACATATAAACAAATGTGGTAAATTCATACAACGGAATATTAGACATCAAAAGCAGTGAAGTACTATTACGTGCTACAACATGGGTAAACCTCAGAAATTGTATGCCATGTGAAAAAAGCCAGACACAAAAGCCATATATTGCATGTTTCCATTTATATGAAATGTCCAAAATAGGCAAATCCATAGAGTCAGAAAGAAGATTAGTGATTGCTAGAGGATTGATGGGAGGGGGGAGTTGGGATTAACTGCTAATATTACCTTCTTTGTGTAGTGATAAAAATATTCTGCAACTAGGGGCTCCTGAGTGGCTCAGGTCGTTGAGTGTCTGACTTCGGCTCTGGTCGTGATCTTGTGGTTCGTGAGTTCGAGCCCTGCATCATGCTCACTGCTGTCAGCGTGCAGCCTGCTTCAGATCCTCTGTCCCCCTCTCTCTGCCCCTTCCCCGCTTGCACGCTTTCTCTCTCTCTCTCAAAAATAAACATTGTAAAAAAATGTTCTGGAATTAGGTAATGGTGATGATTGTACAACAAAAAGCCACAGAAGTGTATGCTTTAATGTGGTGGATTTTATGTTATATAAATTGTATTTTTAATTTAATTTTTTTATGTTTATTGAGAGAGAAAGAGCGGGCAGGCATGAGCAGGGGGGTGGGTTGCAGAGAGAGAGGAAGAGAGAGAATCCCAAGCAGGCTCCACGCTGTCAGCACCAAGCTCGAAACAAGATTTGATCCCCCAAACCATGAGATCATGAACTGAGCCGAAATCAAGAGTCGGAATCTTAACTGACTGAGCCAACCAGGCTCCCCTATGTGATTGTGTTTTAATGTAAAATACTGAAAAAAAAAATTTTTTTAAGCATTTTGTACCCAAAATAAAATGAAAGATGTTATGAAAGCTTAAAGTGTAAGATTAAGAAGGATTTCCAATCATTAAGAAGTGAAATAATTGAATACCCTCAAGCCCCCTAGGACTGATAGAGAATTTTTATCTATTCTCTGGCTTTCAGAGGATTAAGAGAAAAGTCCTGTGGTGTTGTTTTTTACAGCTGGACAGGAGGAATCAGAAGCATTATATGGTCCTCTGCTCAGAGCCAAGGAATGTGGTTAGAGATGTTATGCAAATTGAGATGATAAAACCAAATTACCTCCACTCAGTAGATCACCTGTAGTTCAAAAACAGCAGGGAGTTTGGAAAACTAATAGAGAGTGTGGGTAGGACTGAAGGGATGTGATTTTTTCTTTTTTAATGTACAATCCAACAGCAACTCTCCCTAGATTTTGTGCTAAAATAAGAGCATTTTCACACATTTTAATTGCTCTGCGATAACAGCAGTGTGAACTCCATCCACAAACATTTATTATCTATTTAACTTTGCTCTAATTTCAGTGTAGCAAGAATTCACCTTGTAAGTGGGAATAACTGTCCGTTTAGTAAAAAGAAATCCCTTCCCACGTTGTTAATCCTGTTGTGCATTTCTATAATAAAGTATTAATAACAAATGGCCTTTTATATTTCTCCATTTTAAGGTTGCATTTATAGTTTACTGTTTTCAAAGTAGCATCTTTGTGAATTGGAACCCCACTTGCTCCTTGAACATTAGTAAAGAATATTAAAAATTGTAGAAGTTAAGGTTTCTTAACATTTCTAATCAGGATTTTAGATGAGACCCATATGCTTTTATAAACCTTTATAGTACTTGGTGCTATAATGTTCATGATAAACTGTATGGAACTGTTTTTAAGATGTGTCTTAAAAATGAGATTTGTGTAACTTCATAGCTATCTAAATTGTTTTATTTTCCAGACCTGTCATTTACTCCATCCTTTATAGTGATGCTACAGAACAGAAAGGAATGGATAAAAATATTGGCGAGCAACTCAATAAAGCTTATGAAGCCTTTCGACAGGCATGTATGGATAGAGATTCTGCAGTAAAAGAGCTACAGCAAAAGGTATATGGTTTTGGTTTTGAAAGTTATTTCTTCTAGTAAATGGAATTTGAGAATCTTTTGCAACTAAAAAATATTGTACTGTTTGAAACTTTCTTGAAGAACTATAACTAAAACACGGAGATTTATATTAATGGATGGAATTTAAGATTGTTATTGTTTTTTTTTTTTAAAAAAACATTGTGACCAGAGGGAAGAGTTCACAGAGTATTATCTTCCATGAATAATTTTTAATTTTCAGCTGCAAAAGAGGGTAAGTTGGAGGAAAGGTATACTTCCTAGGCATAAATTTACCTTAGTAGTTCCTAGGCACATGTCTGCTATTGGCCCATAATTAGGTCTTCACTGATCTGTAGCAAAACGAGAAAAATAAGAATGTAATGAACTTCTTGTAATGCTAAATTTATCCAATTCAAAAGTCTGTCCTTTATTCTCATATTATGTTTCCATGTTTCCACACTATCAGAGTATAGGGCAGAATTGTATTAACACACACTTTTGTGGGGCACCTGGGTGGTTCAGTTGGTTGAGCATCCATCTCTTGACTTCAGCTCAGGTCATGATCCCTTCCCAGAAGATCAAGCCCTGCATTGGGCTCCATGCTGACGATGGAGCCTCCTTAAGATTCTCTCTCTTTCCCTCTGCCACTCCCCTCTGCTTGTGGGTTCTCTTCTTTTTCTATCTAAAAAAAAGAAAACAAACAAACCAAAAACAACAAAAAAATCCGCCCCCCACTTTTGTGAGATGATAATGATAGAGTTTTTGTTTATTTATTTAATATCACTATTTAGTAGTGTCTTGGGGGTCCCCAATAGCATATATACATTCTGTGTTTCTAAAGGGACTCACAGGACTTAGCATACAGTAATGCTCACAGCCAAGATTTATTACAGTGTCATGATAAAGATACACAGCCAGATCATTAATATAAAAAAACCATCAGGCAGATTCTAGAAGGATCCACATGCAGGCCTCCTATGCTCTTTCCCACCTGTGAGGAGTCACACAGACTGCACCCTGCCTCCAGTCAAAAATTTAGTCACACATGTGCAGTGCTTCTACATAGGGAACTCCATTTGAGACGCAAGAGTTAAGGGTTTTTATTAAGAACTAGTCCCATAGAACATCTACAAAGGCAAGGTAATTAAAAGCAAAAATGAACTATTGGGACCTCATGAAGATAAAAAGCTTCTGCACTGCAAAGGAAACAATCAACAAAACTAAAAGGCAACCAACGGAATGGGAAAAGATATTTGCAAATGATATATCGGACAAAGGGCTAGTATCCAAAATCTATAAAGAGCTCACCAAACTCCCCACCTGAAAAACAAATAATCCAGTGAAGAAATGGGCAGAAAACATGAATAGACACTTCTCTAAAGAAGACATCCAGATGGTCAAGAGGCACATGAAAAGATGCTCAATGCCACTCCTCATCAGGGAAATACAAATCAAAACCACACTGAGATACCACCTCATGCTAGTCAGAGTGGCTCATGCTAGTCAGAGTGGCTAAAATGAACAAATCAGGAGACTATAGATGCTGGAGAGGATGTGGAGAAACGAGAACCCTCTTGCACTGTTGGTGGGAATGCAAACTGGTGCAGCCACTCTGGAAAACAGTGTGGAGGTTCCTCAAAAAATTAAAAATAGATCTACCCTATGACCCAGCAATAGCACTGCTAGGAATTTACACAAGGGATACAGGAGTACTGATGCATAGGGGCACTTGTACCCCAATGTTTATAGCAGCACTCTCAACAATAGACAAATATGGAAAGAGCCTAAATGTCCATCAACTGATGAATGGATAAAGAAATTGTGGTTTACATACACAATGGAATACTACTTGGCAATGAGAAAGAATGAAATATGGCCTTTTGTAGCAACGTGGATGGAACTGGAGAGTGTGATGCTAAGTGAAAGAAGTCATACAGAGAAAGACAGATACCATATGTTTTCACTCTTATGTGGATCCTGAGAACTTTAACAGAAGACCGTGGGGGAGGGGAAGGGACAAAAAAAAGTTAGAGAGGGAGGGAGCCAAAACATAAGAGACTCTTAAAAAAACTGAGAACAGGGGCGCCTGGGTGGCGCAGTCAGTTAAGCATCCGACTTCAGCCAGGTCACGATCTCGCGGCCCGGGAGTTCGAGCCCCACGTCGGGCTCTGGGCTGATGGCTCAGAGCCTGGAGCCTGTTTCCGATTCTGTGTCTCCCTCTTTCTCTGCCCCTCCCCCATTCATGCTCTGTCTCTCTCTGTCCCAAAAATAAATAAACGTTGAAAAAAAAAAAGTGGGAGATCTTACATTGGTTCCCTCATTTAAGAAAAAAATATATTAGCCTTGAAATTCTGAAGTCTAAGAAATATGCTAGCCATGCAATTCTTAGTTTCTTCCATAAATTTAGGAACTACACAATTCTCTTCATCCTACTTTAAACATCTATAAAACTAGCTGTTTTACATATTTCCCTGCATTCCTCAGAAATCATTTGTGATTCTCCTGTTGGTTTATAAAAGAATACTTCCATTTGTATAGGCAGACTTATGGACTAAGTTCTTCCTTGGGGTGCGCAGAGGAGAAACAGACACATAACAATGACAGGGAGTTTTCTAAAATTATTGAAGTTTAGAATTTGGATTTTTCCTTTCTAGTTCAGGTATAAGGCATAATCACTTTTTAAAAAACAAAACAGAAAAAAGAAAAACAAAAACAAAATTCCCAACTTTTATTCTTCTTATTTTCCTATTAGGTTCATTAAGAAATTTCAACAATCCTATACTTGTTCTAGGAAAGTTAGGAAACACAGAATTAGGGAAGAGCAGTATTGACATATTCTTAGGTTAAGGCAGAGACAGAAATTTCTCTAACTGCTCCTCTGCCTGCACTAGCCAATGGTAAGCAACTCTTATATTTACTTTTGTAATGGTAAGAAACTCTTGTAATTTAACCTTTTAACTGTCATGGAAGAAGCCTTTGTTCACGTCAGCAATTATTTCAAGGAGGGTAAAGGGAATTTTTTTTTTTTTAATATTTGTCAAGTACTCAAGAATAAAAGAAAACATGTGTACTATATATTCTTATGTACTAAACTCAAAATATCCTGATCTATTTTAAAATATTATTGTATGCCTGCCATATACTAGGCCCTTGATGAGGTTCTGAGAATGCTGAAACAAAACATAGTTTATACCTTTAAGGAACTTTCCAATTAGAAGCTAAAAAGGAAGAGTAATAGTTCTTATCATAGGATGCTAAGTGCTAAAGTGGAAATCTGTGGAGGATAACATAGGAGCACAGAGAAGAGGCACCTCAATCAGTCTAGGAGGATCAGGTGATAAGCCGACTCTCACGCCCCTCACTTAGGCTAAGATTAGGTAAATTAAGGAAGAAGAGTCCTGCAAGCAGGGGGGAGCATTGTATGTAATAAAAACACAAAAGGAAGGGAATATACGGTACGTTCCACATACAATAAGGTGATTCTATGGCTCCAACAAGAACAATAGAGCAGTACAGGAAAAGAAGCTGTGAAGGTAGATTAGGGGCCTATCATGAGGAATAGGACTAAGTAGTTCATACTACATTCTTAATCAAAATGTACTGAAGGATTAATATACATGCTTCAGAAAAGGCTTCCTGACATTAGGATATAGGATAGAGGACAATGTAGAATTCAGCTCAACAAACATATTGATGATAAACAGTGTTCTAAGAGCTAGGAATATAAAAATAAGTGGTAATCATCAAGGCACTTTATCAACTTTAATGTATATATGCATATATGTTTCATGTATTATGTGTATATAAAGGTATACATATATAAATGGTATGATTATATATAAGTATCCATTAATATGCATATGTTTTATATATATACAGTTGACCTTGAATAACACAGGGGGTTAGAGGTGCTGACCACCATCCCCGCCTGCCCCGCCCCCCCCCCCCCCCCCGCGCTGTCAGAAATCTGCATGTAACTTTTGATTCTCCAAAAACATAACTACTGTTAGTCTACTGTTGACTGGAAACCTTACCAATAACATAAAACAATCGATTAACACATATTTTGTATGTTATATGTATTATATACTGTATTCTTTCAATAAAGTGAGCTAGAGAAAAAATGTTATTAAGAAAATTATAAGGAAGAGAAAATACATTTATATATAGTACTGTACTGTATTTATTGGGGGGAAAATCCACATATAAGTGGACCTGTGCTGTTCAGGGGTCAACTGTGCATATATTATACTTCAATGTAAAAAAGAAAAAATGAATCATTTTAAGCAGTCAACATGCAGACTTAAGCATTAGGGATGAATTAGGGAAGCAGTCTAATGTTTATTTAGAAAACAGAATGGAAAGTAGGTGGCACCTGAATGCAGGCCACTTCTGAGTGTGATAACATAGATTCTAGATGATAACTAAGTATCTGGAATAGAAGACTGGATTGATGGTGGTACTGATGACTGAAAGGAACAGTAGAGAAGATGCAGATTTACAGATGGGGAAATAAGATGTGTAATTAGGTTTTAGCTATCGAGTTTAGTTACCTGTGGGACATGCAGGTGAAATCGTATAATGGATGGTTACAAATATGGATTTAGAAGCCTAGGTAGAATTGTGAAGAAGAGATTATAGTTATAGATTATAGAATAACAAATTTTATTATAGCGTTGTATAAAATAGCATTTCCAAGTTAGAGTGTATAGAGCAAAGGAGTATTTGAAGGATAAGAGGGTGAGAGGATGGAAATAAGACCAACCAGTTGGTCATTGGAGATTTAAAACTAAAGAATTGACTGTGAAACAGGAGAAACACCTATTCCTCAGAACTGGAAGGGATGAGGAAAAAAAATTAAAAAACAGGTTCACACGAAGATAAGTTTGCAGATAGGAGTTGGTGGTGGCAGGAAGTTAGCAGGGTTATCATGTATCACTTATATGTGGAATCTAAAAAAGTCAAACCTATTGAAAACAGTAAAATGGTGGTTACCAGGGATTAGGAGGTGGGCATAATATTGATGGTGTTTAAGGGTTTAAACTTGTAATGAGGTAATGATTAGTGAATAAGCCAAAGAGATCTAATGCACAGTATAATGAATATAGACAATAATATCATACTATAATGTAATGTGTAAATACATAATATACATATATTATATGTATATATAATATACATATAATATACATATAATATACATATAATATACATATAATATATACATATAATATACATATAATACATATAATACATATAATACATATAATATAATATAATATACATATAATATGTATATAATATACATAATATAATGTGTAAATACTGCTACAGGGGCAGTCATATTACAATATATAAATGTATCAAAGTAACACACTGTACACTTCAAACTTACACAATGTTACATGTCAAATTTATTCAACAAAAGAAAAATAGGGTTATAATGTAAGAGTCTATTTTTTTCTGTGAAATACATGGTGAGGTCATCTGAGTGAAGTGATTTTAGGATATTCTGAGAGTGGTAGTAAAGAATTGAAATAGCTTCAGTTAAAAAATGGGAGAAGAAATATGTTGCATCCAACATTTACCATGAATTTTTGGTGGTATCAGTCCATGTTTGTTGGTCATTTTTTTCAGCAGCTTTCTTCGTATAGAAGTGGAATGAGCAGATGGCCAAATCCAGGATTAGGAGATTGCAGAGTTAAGAGTAGAAGAATGTGGATAGTGGTGGCCAGAAAGTGGGTACAAACAATTGAAATTGTGTGCTTTGAGATACAAACTAACATCAAGAAGAAGTTAATCTAGCAGTCTAATAGACTAAAACAAAAAAAGAGGGTTTATGTCCGAAGTTTCCATGAAGTGAAAGAACAGATCCAGAAGGAGTAAAAGAATGTGAGAAGTGAAAGGATTGACTGTTCGCAGTGAGTTTGAATTGATGTTTAGGATTTTCTGTTTTCATAATGAGTCATGAAAGTGGGTAGCCGGAGTGGGATTGAGAAATTTTAAGAAACTCAGATTAGAGCACTTCTCCTTAAAGTGGTGACAAGATTAGGAGCATTTAGAAAGACTGTGTGAGAGGAAGAGCTGAAATTCTTGAATGTGAGAGAATGACTAGTATGTTGTAAGATAAACAGTTTTGAGGAGAGACTGGTATTAATTGCATGCCTTGTGGATGGCCTTTTGCTTAAGTTTAAAGGAATATGGCTCAAAAGTGGCAATGATGAGGCGAGATAGTGTTTATCTTCTTGTTCTCCCGCTTCCTATTTCATTGCCCAACCCCTGTGGTTTGATAGGACATTAGACAGCTTCATATGAGGGGACTGCAGAGGTATTTGTATCCTCCAGAGACAACATAATGATTCCCATTTTAAAGTGAGGTGTGCCTAGGTTACTCAGTCGGTTAAGTGTCCAACTTTGACTCAGGTCATGATCTTTCAAGTTCATGAGTTTGAGCCCCACATCGGGCTCTGTGCTGACAGCCCAGAGCCTGGAGCCTGCTTCAGATTGTGTCTCCCTCTCTGTCTCTCTACCCCTCCCCTGCTCACACTCTGTCTCTCTCTGCTCAAAAAAAATAAATAAATAAACTTCAAAAAAAATAAATAAATAATTAAGTGAGATACAGTCTTCTTGAAATTCAATTGTTTTTAGCCATTACACTTCCCTATAGTATAACGAAATAGTTCTGACATTAGGTTTTATGCTTCGATCTCAT
Source organism: Felis catus (assembly GCF_018350175.1). Lineage (NCBI taxonomy): Eukaryota > Metazoa > Chordata > Mammalia > Carnivora > Felidae > Felis > Felis catus. Next base: position 150,550,825 of record NC_058375.1, read on the forward strand.
TTGTTATGCTTTTTTAAGTTAACAATTTTCTAAAATATTTTTGTGGGAAGACCTGTATACTTCCTCTTGACATTTCTTGGGATTTTATTGTATGGAATATTTATTGTTTTTTGAATTACAGACTCAAACATACCAAGTGTAAATCACTAATTTGTTCTCATCTAACTACTCCCAGAAGTGAAATTGAACTTTGAAGTAAAACCAGCTAAATATTCCTCATTTAGAACCTTTAGTAATAAGATGATACATACAAGTTCTCAAACTTATAGTATGAAGATAAGAGCAAAGGTTCTGAATGCTGATTTTGGTAAAGGAAATTATTACTTAATTTGATCTGGATATTTTGAGTTCAAGTGTTAGAAGATTAGGCGAAGATGATCAGCAGGCAATTGAAGTCTGCATCTTTGAAGTGAAGCATCAGTTGAAAACACAAATTTGGGAATCATCTTCACAGAGATATTTGGAGCAATAGGAGAAGGAGCTACAAATGGGGAAGAGAATCGGGTGAGAGAAGACAAGCAAGAGGACAGCCTTGCAGAAGTTGCCTGGCATTCTGATGTCAGAAGGGCCGCAAGGGATGTGCTGTCAGTAAGCCTAGCGCCCTTCCTAACACTGTGCTTGAAGAATTGGTCTATTGAGTGACATCAGCAAGATGGCAAACTAGGAAGTTCCAGGCCTTGTTCTTCCATGAAAACGTCAAATAAACAACTACAGATTGATTGAAATAATTTTATAGGAGTTCTGGAAATCAGTGATTATCAGCAACCAAGCAAACGCCTAGTCAAGGAAAAGCCATATTCAAAACTGTAGGAAATTTCATGGCATTTCTACTTGCCCTTGACCCACTACCTGCCCAGTGTGGTATGGTGCATTTGGGAGGAAATAGCCCAATTCCTGGTTCCCTCCCTCAGGAAGGAAGGAGAAGAGTGAAACTTGTTTGAAACATCCTGACCTGTCTGTGGACTATACAAGGGAGTGTGTTCTGTCTCATCTGACTTGGAGCTCAGAGTTGGGAATGGTAGCATAAGTTTGGGTCTCAGGCTAAAAGTCATGGAAGGCAGTGGTGGGCAATTTAGCCTGTGGAAACTGCAGGGGGACTGCAATAGACAGCTGAGTGCAAGAGATTGAAGGAAGAAGACTATAATAGAACATCTAAGATCCTAAGAAGCTGGGGTAAGACCTTTTGAGAAGCTAAGATACTTCCAGCCAGCCAGGGAAAATCAGAAACAAACAGAAACCTACACCCACTGGCCCAAACAGGATACTCACTCGGCAAATACCGAGGAAGACCTTAAGGCTTTACCCTGAGCCCATCTCAAGGCTAAGGGGCCTGCTAATTAGTTTTTGTTAGTTTCCTTTTCTTTTCCTCTGACTTCTTCTTTATTATTATTACTAAATATAATTTACTGTCAAATTGGTTTCCATATAACACCCAGTGCTCATCCCAACAGGTGCCCTCCTCAATGCCCATCACCCACTGTCCCCTCTCCCCCAACCCCCATCAGCCCTCAGTTTGTTCTCAGTATTTAAGAGTCTCTTATGGTTTGCCTCCTTCCCTCTCTGTAACTTATTCCCCCCCTCCCTCCCCCACAGTCTTCTGTTAAGTTTCACAGGATCCACATATGAATGAAAACATATGGTATCTGTCTTTCTCTGCCTGATTTATTTCGCTTAGCATAATACTCTCCAGTTCCATCCACATTGCTACAAATGGCCAGATTTCATTCTTTCTCATTAGGGGCCTGCTAATTAGTGAAGATCTTCCACACCAGGCTTTAGAGACTGGAAGAGTTTATTCACATGCCCCAGTTTTCAATAAATTACAAGGTCTATGAAGAAACAGGGAAATGTGGCCCTTTCAACGAATAAAATAAATTTCCAGAAACAGTTGCTGATAAACATGCATCAGACTTACTAGACAAGGACTTTAAAACACTGTCATAAATATGCTCAGAGAGCATACAAAATAAACAAAGGAGGGATGCCTGTGTGACTCAGTTGTTAAGTGTCTTGACTTCAGCTCAGGTCATGATCTCATGGTTCATGAGCTCAGGCCCTGCATCAGGCTCTTTGCTGACAGTTTGGAAACTGCTTGGGATTCTCTCTCTCCCTGTCTCTCTGCCCCTCCCCCACTCGTGCTCTGTCTCACTCTGTCTCTAAAAAATAAATAAATGTTTAAAAAAAAAATCAGTGAACTCCAAGACAGGCCATTTGAAATAATGGAGTCTGAAGAGCAAAAAGAAAAAAGTAAGAAAAGTGAGTAGAGCTTAAGAGACTTAGGGGACACTATCAAGTGGGGCAATATACACATTATAGAAGAAGGTGAAGAGAGACAAATTATTTTTTAAAAATAGAAAAAAAGAAATAGGTTATTTAAAGAAATATTAAATGATGACTTCCCAAATTTGGGGAACAACATAGATATACATATCCAAGAAGCTCAACAAATTCTATGTAGGATAAATTCAGAGAGCCCCATGTCAAACTCCATTATAACCAACTGTCAACAAAAACAATCTAGAAAGCATCAAGAGAAAAGGAACTAACTCACTATATTCAAGGGAGTCCAAATAAGACTGTCAGTGGATTTCTCAGCAGAAGTCTTACAGGCTAGAAGGCAATGGGATGACATATTTAAAGTGCTGTAAGGGGCGCCTGGGTGGCTCAGTTGGTTGAGCATCCGACTTCGGCTCAGGTCATGATCTCACGGTTTGTGAGTTCGAGCCCTGCATCGGGCTCTGTGCTGACGGCTTAGAGCCTGGAGCCTGCTTTGGATTCTGTGTCTCCTCCTGTCTCTGCCTTTCACCTGCTCATGCTCTGTCTCTCTCTGTCTCTCAATAATAAATAAACGTTAAAAAAAATTTAAAAAAAAATAAAGTGCTGTAAGAAGAAAACCTGTTAACAAGAATTCTGTATATCTGGTAAAACTACCTGACCTAGAAGACCTGACCACTAGACCTGACGTAGAAGAAATGCTGAAGAATTGAAATGCCTTCAAGTTGAAATGAAAGGATGCAGCATAGTAAATTGAAGCCATATGAAAATGGGTTTTCTGTAAAAGTAAATATACAAATATAAAAGCTAGCATTGTAATTTTTTTTTAATTTTTTTTTCAACGTTTATTTATTTTTGGGACAGAGAGAGACAGAGCATGAACGGGGGAGGAGCAGAGAGAGAGGGAGACACAGAATCGGAAACAGGCTCCAGGCTCTGAGCCATCAGCCCAGAGCCCGACGCGGGGCTCGAACTCCCGGACCGCGAGATCGTGACCTGGCTGAAGTTGGATGCTTAACCGACTGCGCCACCCAGGCGCCCCTATAATTTTAGATTGTAACTCCCCTTTTTGTTTTCTACAGGATTTAAAAGACAAATGTATAAAAATTACTTTAAATCTTTATTAATGGGTGAACAATATATAAAGATGTAATTTGTGATATCAGTAACAAAGTAGGGAGGTGGAGCTATAAAGTTGGAGGGTTTGTTGTATGCAGTTGAAGTTAGTTTGGTATCAACTTAAGATACTGTCATAACTTCAAGATGTTGTATGTAGTCTCAGTGGTAACCACAAAGAAGATATCTACAGAATATACACAAATGGAAAGGAGAAGACATCAAAATGTGTCACTACAAAAAACCGGCTAAACACAGAATAATGGAGCAAATGAAGAACAAAAAGCTGTAACATATACAGAAAACATATAACAAAACGGCAAAAGTAAGTACTTCCCTATTGGTAATTACTTTAAGTGTAAATGAATAAAACACCCTAATCAAAAAACATCGATTTCCAAAAACCATAAAATACCTAGGAATAAACATAACCAAAGAGGTGAAAAATCTCTACGCTGAAAACTATAGAAAGCTTACGAAAGAAATTGAAGAAGATGCACAAAAATGGAAAAATATTCCATGCTCCTGGATTGGAAGAACAAACATTGTTAAAATGTTGATACTACCCAAAGCAATCTGCATATTCAATGCAACCCCTATCAAAATAACACCAGCATTCTTCACAGAACTAGAACAAACAATCCTATAATTTGTATGGAACCAGGAAAGACCCCGAATAGCTAAAGCCATTGTGAAAAAGAAAACTGAAGCTGGAGGCATCACACTCCCGGACTTCAAGACATATTACGAAGCTGTAATCATCAAGACAGTATGGTACTGGCACAAGAACAGACACTCAGATCAGTGGAACAGAGTAGAGAACATAAATGGACCCATAAAGGTATGGCCAACTGATCTTTGACAAAGCAGGAAAGAGTATCCAGTGGAATAAAGACAGTCTCTTCAGCAAGTGGTGCTGGGAAAACCAGACAGCAACATGCAGAAGAATGAACCTGGACCACTTTCTTGCACCATACACCAAAAAACCCCCTCAAAATGGAAGAAGGACTTAAATGTAAGACAGGAAGCCATCAAACTCCTCAAGGAGAAAGCAGTTAAAAACCTCTTTGACCTCAGCTGCAGCAGCTTCTTACTCAACACCTCTCCAGAGGCAAGGGAAACAAAAGCAAAAATGAACTATTGAGACCTCATCAGGGTAAAAAGCTTCTGCACCGCAAAGGAAACAATCAGCAAAACTAAAAGGCAACCAACAGAATGGGACAAGATATTTGCTAAATGACATAGATAAAGGGTTAGTATCCAAAATCTATAAAGAACTTATCAAACTCAGCACCCCAAAAAAACAAATAATCCAGTGAAGAAATGGGCAAAAGACATGAATAGACACTTCTCCAAAGAAGACATCCAGATGGCAAACAGACTCATGAAGAGATGCTCAACATCACTCATCATCAGGGAAATACAAATCAAAACTATAAGGAGGTACCACCTCACACCTGTCAGAATGGCTAACATTGACAACTCAGGCAGCAACAGATGTTGGCAAGGATGCAGAGAAAGAAGATCTCTTTTGCACTGCTGGTGGGAATGCAAACTGGTATAGCCCCTCTGGAAAACAGTATGGAGGTTCCTCAAAATATTAAAAATAGAACTACCCTATGACCCAGCAATTGTACTACTAGGTATTTATCCAAGGGACACAGGTATGCTGTTTCGAAGGGGCACATGCACCCCAATGTTTATAGCAGTGCTATCGACAATAACCAAAGTATGGAAAGAGCCCAAATGTCCATTGATGGATGAATGGATAAAGAAGATGCGGTATATGTGTACACACACACACACACACACACACACACACACACACACTCGAGTATTATGCAGCAGTCAAAAAGAATGAAATCTTGCCATTTGCAACTATATGGTTGGAACTGGAGGGTATTATGCTAAGTGAAATTAGAGAAAGACAAATATATGACCTTATCATATGAGGAATTTAAGATACAAAACAGATGAACATAAGGGAAGGGAAGCAAAAATAATACAAAAACAGGGAGGGGGACAAAACATAAAAGATTCTTAAATATAGAGAACAAACAGGGTTGCTGGAGGGGATGTGGGAGGGGGGATGGTCTAAATGGGTAAGGGGCATTAAGGAATCTACTCCTAATATCATTGTTGCACCATATGCTAACTAACTTGGATGTAAATTAAATAATAAATGAATTTTTTTAAAAATGGGTTAGCAGAATGGATTAAGAAATGGAATCCCACTGTGTTATCCTACACAGATAACACTGTGTGTTATCTACAAGCCTCACTTTAGATTTAAGTACATACATAATAGGTTGAAAATGAAAGGATGAGAGAAGATTCTATGCAAGTAGTTACCAAAATAGAACAAAGGTGTCTGTATTGACATCAGACAAAACAGACTTTACATCAGAGATTTTTATAGAAGATAAAGAGGGGCATTTCATAATGGCAAAGTTATTAATTTGTCAAGAAGAAACAGTAATTATGCACTAATCATCAGAGCTCTAAAACATATGATACAAACATTGACAGTATTAAAAGAAGAAATTATAGCTCTACAGCAGCCATCAGAGACTTTAGTACTCTATTTTCAACACTTTCAGTAATGGATAGAACAACCAGATTAGAAGATTAATAAGGAAAATGAGGTCTTGAACAGCATTGTAGGCCAGTTGTAACATATACAGAATACCCTACTCAACAACAGTAGAATTCGTATTTTTTCTCAAGTTTATATGGAACAGTATCCAGGATAGCCCATATGTTGGGCCATTAAAAAAGACTCAATAAATACTAAAAGATTGGAATCATACAAAGCATCTTTTCTAATCACAATAGAATGAAACTAGAAGTCAACGACAGAAGGAAAACTGGGAAACTAAAAATATGTAGAAATTAAATAGCACAGTCTTAAACAGCTACTGGGTCAAAGAAGAAATCACAAGGGAAATTAGAAAATATCTTGAGACCAATGAAAATGAAAACAAAATACCAAAATTTATGGGATGCAGTGAAAGCTCTGCCAAGAGGAAGGTTTTTAACTGTAAATACTTATCTTAGAAGAGAGATCTCAAATCAATAACCTAACTTTACACCATAGGAAACTAGACAAGAAAGCACAAACTAAATCAAAAGCTAGCAGAAAGAAGTGATTAATAGTAGTGATTAATAGTAATTAAAAAGCTCCCAAGAATGCCTAGTACCCAGTGGCTTCATAGTGAGTTCCGCCAAACATTCAACGAGGAATTAACACCAGTCCTTCTCATATTCTTCCAAAAATTGAACAGGATGGAACATTTCCTGATGCACTCTATGAGGCCAGCATTACCCTCATACCAAAGCTATATACACAGACACTGCAAGAAGACTGCAGACAGATTTTCTTAAGAACATTGATATAAAAATCCTCAACAAAATACTAGGAAACCAACTTCAACAGCATATTAAAATGATTTTACAGCTTGACCAAGTGAGATTTATTCTTGCAATGCAAGAAAGGTGCAGCATACAAAATCAGCGTAGTACATCACTTTAACAGAATGAAGGGGGGTTACCACATGATCATTTCAATTGATGCAGAAGAAGCAGTTGACAAAATTCAGCATCCTTTTATGATAAAAACACTCAATAAACCAAGAATAGAAGGAAGTATTTCAACATAAGGCCATTTATGAAAATCCCACAACTAACATAATAATCCATAGTAAAAGACTGAAGGCTTTTAAGATCAGGAATAAGACAAGGATATCCACTTTTGCCACTTTTGTTCAACATAGTACTGTTTCCAGTACTACCCAGAGCTATTAGACAAGAAAAACAATATCCAAATTGGAAAGGAAGAAGTAAAATTATTTGTTTGCAGACAACTTAATCTTATATGTAGAAAACTCTAAAGATTTCACCAAAACTGTTAGAACTAATGAATTCAGCAAAATTGTAGGATACAAAATCACACAAAAATTAATAACATTTCTATACATTGACATTAAACAGTGTGAAAAAAATTAAGAAAGCTTCATTTGCAATATCATCAAAGTAAATAATATACTTTGGAATAAACTTAACCAAGTAGGTGATGGACTTTTACAAAACATTACTGGGAAAAATAAGACAATCAGCATATGGTGGAAAATTCCATGCTCATGGATTGGATTTACCTTTACCATATACAAAAATGATCTCAAACCAGGACCTAAATGCAAGAGCTAATACTATAAAACTCTTAGAAGAAATCATAGGGGGAAAGCTTCATAACATTGAATTTGGCAGTGATTTCTTGGATATGACCCCAAAAGATCAGGCAACAAAAGGAAATTAGGTAACTTGAACTTCATCAAAATTGAAACTTTTGTGTATCAAAGGATACTATCAACAGAGTGAAAAGGCAACCCAAGGAAGGTGAGAGAACAGGCGTGCTTGGATGGCTCAGTCAGTTAAGCATCCAACTTTGGCTCTGGTCAAGATCCCACAGTTCATGGGTTCAGGCCCTGCATCAGGCTCTGTGCTGATAGCACAGAGCCTGGAGCCTGCTTCAGATTCTGTGTCTCCCTCGCTCTCTGCGCCTCCCCCACTAGCACTTGCTTGCTCGCTCTCAAAAAAAAAAAAAAAAAAAAAAGAATAAACATTAAAAAAATAAAGTATTTGTAAATTGTATATCTGATAAGGAGTTGATATCTAGAATATATAAAGAATTCCTACAACTGAACAACAACAATAACAAAATAATCTGAATAAAAAGTAAGCAAAGATATGAATAGACATTCTCCAAAGAAATTATAAAATGACCTGTAGGCACATGAAGTGATCCTCAACATCATTAGCAGTTAGGGAAATGCAAATCAAAACCACAGTGAGATACAACTTCATACCCAACTTCCTTCAAAGATGTGGAGAAGTTAGAATTCTTATACATTGCTGATGGGAATGTAAAATGGTGTAACCACTGTGGGAAATGTATAGTATTTCCTCAAAAAAATAAACATAGGATTACCATATGACCTAGTAGCTCCACTTCTGGCTATGTACCCCAAAGAATTGAAAGCAGGGACTCAAAGGGATATTTGTACATCCTAACATCCGTGTTCATAGCAATCTTTGTAAGCCAGAAGGTGGAAGCAACCCAGATGTCCATGGATGGATGAATGGATAAACAAAATGCAGTATATACATATAATGGAATTTATTCAGCCTTTAAAAAGAAGGAAATTCTGACACATAGTATAACATGAATTAACCTTGAAGATATGCTAAGTGAAATAAGCTAGTCACAAAAGGACATGTTTATGTATGATTCTACTTACATGAGTTACCTAGTCAGATTATAGAGATAGAAAGTAGTAGGGTGGTTCCTAGAAGCTGAGGGAAGGGAATGGGGAATTAGTGTTTAAAAGATACAGAGTTTCAGTTGAGGAAGATGAAAAAGTTCTGGAAATAGTTTGTGGTGATGATTACACCACATTGTGAGTGTTACTTAATGTCACAGAACTGTACACTGAAAAATAGTTAAAATGGCAAATTGTACATATATATTTTACCACAACTTTAAAAAATCTGTTGCAAAAAAAAGAAAAGAATTGGTGTGGCCTAGATTCTCTTACTAGATATGTTTTATTGCTATGCTATTCATCTATACAAACTCACCAGCCTTTCACCACTTAGTTGTCCATACTCCAAGCCAGTTTTTCTCATAGTGTTTCTGTGAAGAAGTACACTTTAGGGCTCTTCTCGGGGCCTAGGTGGCTCCATTGGTTGAGCATCTGACTCTTGAGTTTGGCCCAGATCATGATCGCAAAGTCGTGGGATCAAACCCCACATCAGTCTCCATGCTGAGTGTGGACCCTGCCTAAGATTCTCTCTCTCCCTCTCCCCTGCTCATGCATGTGCGCTCTCTCTCCCTCTCTGTCTCTTACATTAAAAAATAATAAAATTTTAAAGACTCCTCTTTAAGAAGTCAGTGTGCTACATCCATTTAAGAGCACTCGGTCAAAAAAAAAAAAAGTATTCGGTCAAGCAAAGACATCCAACTATTACAAATTAATGAAGGAAACAAAGACAAATAAGGGCAAGTCAGTGATTTTTAAAATATTACTGGCTGAAATTACAAAAGCAGCACATGCTTATTGAAAAAAATGCAAGTAATTCAGGATATACAGAACGTAAAGTGATTGTCTTTTCCCTTACTCTCCAAGGGTAAGCATTGTTAGTAATGTGATATATATTCTTCCAGAACATGTGAATCATAATTTTTTAAATGGAATGGTGCTGATCTGAAAAAGGTTAAAATTTTTCAAAAATGTCTTTATCTTCACCATCATCATCACTAAGATTTATCAAAGCTATGTTTACCCGAGTGCTTTATACAGTCATCTAATTTAATCATTATACAAATCTGGTGAGGAAGTATTATTTTCATTTTTTCAGATGAGGAAAAGAAAGTGCAGAGAGGTGAAGTAGCTTGCCCACAACCACACATCTAATGAGTAATAAAGGTGGTAGAACTGTGATTTGACCATAAATTTTACAAGTATCAGATAACTTTGTATGTAAATCCCCCTAGCTCTGCAAAGTTAAGCATTGTTAGCCCATTTTCAAATGAAGAAATTGAGACTCAGAAATAAGTTAATTTTTTTATGCAAAGTGGCAGAATGTGTACTGAAACTAGGTTTATCTGAATCCAGAGGCCACATTTATTTTACTAACCTAGCAAATCACAGCCCATTCCAGGTACTCAAAGTATTCTTCCCATTACTATGAATAATCTAATTTGGCTTCCTATTTTCTTGGGTAAATCCTTACTTTGTGTTTTATACATCTCTTATGAAAAGAAGCTGGGGAGTATAAGGCTTACTGTTCGTATTTCTTTCATTCATTCTACAATTTATGATGTGCCAGGTACATAATAAATGCTAGGGATTACAAGATAAGTAAAACAGATCATACACTTAAAGGGTTCACAACCTGATATTGCTTCTTCTGTTTGTTGCCTTGTATAAGCATTCATATGTACCCATGCTAAGAGGTCTTCTGATTTTTTCCAAAGTAGAGTGATGTTTTAATCATAGTAGCCCCTAACATGGGCAACTTTTAATATGCTTACAGAATAAGAGAAGAAACTATTAAATAGAACAGTGGTAGAGTTGGCTTGGTCCTTGAATCAGTTACTGTACAGGGTAACTAATTCAAGAGACCAGGAAGTACTGTGTTTAAATAAGATAAAAGTTTGTCCTCTCGTGCAACAGTTCAGAGTAGCCAGGGATAGTGGGGCAGCTCTACCATCCTTAAAATACGGTTTCCCGCTCTGGAATCACAGCGGCCATTCTACTTGTTAACATTTCCCTGCCAGTGAGAACAGAAAGAAGCAGTGAAAAGCAGACAGCTGTCTTTTAATGATGTGGTCCAAAATTTGTACAGGTCACTTCTGTTCACATCCTGTTAGCCAGAACTTAGTCATATGGTCATATGGCTAGTAAATGTATTCTCTAGCTGGATGACCATGTGCACAGGTAAAAGTCTATATTACTAAAAGAAAAACCGAGAATGTATATGGGGGAATAACTAGCAGTCTTTGCCACACATTTTGACTAACTAGGCTAAGGTTTCAAATATCACAAGAGTCTATAATGTGGACTTAAATATTTAATCAGCTGTATTACTTATACCAAGTTGCTTCTGATCCATTTCTGCCACTGTTCTGTGGAAGAAACCAAATATATTTAATAAAGACTTAAGTACCCTCTATTGCTTATTTGACCATCTTTCCAAGAGAAGAATCAGTAATAAGTAATTTAAAAATCTGAAAATTTTAAAACTGATTGCCATTTAAAAATCAGATTACAGTATTCATAAATGATTAAGTTTCAGAAAACTTCCTAGAGCGGGTCTCCTGCTTTTCCCAAGATCTTTGCATTATGTAAAAAGAAAATATAAATCTCCTTTGTTGAAAGAGAAATGTGGAAAAAAATGTATTTGTCTTTTCTTGCCAGTTCTTGGTTAAAAGTGAAAAATCAACAATGTCTTATGTGGGAAGGTAAAAATCTCCTTAATTATAAGATAGTTCAGGTGCTTACAAACAAAATTTCCTTTCTTTGTACTGCTAAGAAAGGTGAAGGATACAGAATACTTAAAACCATCCTGTTTGCTAAGTAAAGATCCTCACTAACTAACCAGTGAGTCTATGATGAAGGCCTCAAATAAGACTAAATTTGACTGTGCACTTTTTGTCATAAATTATAGAGCCAAACATTTTTCCAACAACAATGTTAAACCATTAAGGACTGTGTTGTCAGATTGCTTTATTCTAGAGCTAGTCTTGACCCATCTGAAATGTAAAGTGTCAGACTTACGTTACCTGTAAAAGCTGGTAGACTATGTTTACTAAAGCATAATGTGCCTTTATTATAGGTAGTACTTTATTTAAAAATCCTTTATTTTCACTTAAGATGTGAATGGCCTCATTGCTTACCACCCTTCTTTTTTTCCTTTCTTTGTTCCCCAAAATCTCTGTGTAAAGTGTCAGTGGAAATGGATTAATTTACTCTTCTTTCTTTCTACAGAAGCTACTGGTATTAGAATAAAGGTGCTTCTGCTGTTTCTGACTGAAGTTTTATTTCTTCTATTGTACATCGTCAGTACATTGCCATAGACTCATTTTCTACCTATCAAAATTTAAAATATTTGTATCCTTTGTTCCAGGTTTTTATTTCCAGAAATACGTTCTGTCAAAACTTCTAGACAGGCATGCTAAGGTAGAAGTTCAAGAAGTTATGTTAATAATTAGGAATGTTTAAATTATGATATCCATTCAAAGATACTGTGAGCACCTACTCAGTATATTGTGTCAGGAACTGTTCTAAGTACTGGGTCCACCATGATAAGCATACACGCTGTCTGCTTCGTGGAATGGTGGCACATCTAGTAAAGAATGGACTAATCAAATAATCTCATAAATGTGAATTTTCGTGGTGCCTGGGTGGCTCAGTTGGCTAAGCAGCCGACTTCAGTCAGGTCATGATATTGCGGTTTGTGGGTTCCAGCCCTGCCTCAGGGTCTGTGCCAACAGCTCAGAGCCTGGAGCCTGCATCACATTCTGTGTCTCCCTCTCTCTCTCTCTCTGCCCTCCCCCTTCTCTCTCTCTCTCTCAAAAATAACTAAACATTTAAAAAATTATTTTTAAATAAATGTGAAATTTCAAACTCTGGTAAGTATTAGGAAGAAAAGTAAACTGTTGTTAGAACATCTGTTAGGGAGTTGACCTCATCTAGGAGATCAGAGAAGATAATATTTATGAAGTGATTTTTGAAAGGACAGGTTTGAGGTACTTTCCAAGTAAACAAACTGTGTTACAATGACTCATTGGCCTGAAGAATTGAAAGTATAAGAGAAAAGTGCAATAAGAATCAGGGGCAAAACTATGTAGGCTCTTTAGAGGCCATGTTGAGGATTTTTGATTCTTTATTTTGAAAACAGTAGGAAACCATTTAAGACATTTATGAGGGAAGGGTGAGAGAACCCAGTGGGTGTTATGATTATATTTGCATTTTGCAAAATACATAATGGCTACAGTTTAGACAGTGGATTGGCTGCTACACTTAGGGAGAGCAGTAAGGCTATTGCAGTAGTCTATTAAGGATGTGATGGCTTGAATGGTGGTGGCTACATTGAAGATAAAAAAGTGGACAAATTTGAGAGATATTCAGTATTAAAATTGACACTTGATAATGGATTGGCTATAGAACAAGTAGATGTCAAGGATGGTTATAGCTTTCCAGATGGATAGTGGTGCCCTGTACTGAAAGAAGGAATGCAAAGGACCTGATTTTCCCAGGGGCTGGAGTGGTAGGAGGGAGAAGGAGATGTTGGAGGGAAAAGATCGTCAATTTTGAATATGTAAAATTTAAAATGCTTTCCCGGCAGCACTTGGCCACATAGATCTAGAAGAGAGACCTAGAAGTCCCAGAGAAGTCTGGGCTAGAAGGAGATATTTGAGAGTCTGGAGTATAACCTGCCACTTGGGATGATATTGCTTAAGGGGAGCCTATATAGCAAAAAGAGGACCTTGCTAGAATATACTAGCACAATATACTAGAATATACCTTGCTAAATATACTCACGTGATCTGCCATGGTGGTTATTTAGGATCTTGGGCTTTGGTGGTCAGGCAAAACCTGGATTAAAATCCCAGCTCCACTGCCTACTAAGAAACTTTGGCCAGGTTTTTTTGTACCTCTTTGTGCTTCAGTTTTCTCACCTGTAAAATGTAGGAAATAACTGCCTCAGAAGATTAGTCAGTTTAACAGCTAAAATGAAATAAAGGTCTCTGATTTTGGTGCATAGTAAGTATTCGGTGAAACGATCATATGATGATCGTGTATTGTTGAAAATTTTGATTGCGGAACAGTTCACAGTTTTTAAGAAGTAGAATACATATACATGTGCACGGAAGTTCCCAAAGGATATAGACCCAAGTATCGGTAGTTACCTCTGAGGAGGAATGAAAGGCATAGTAAAGGGAAAGACTTACTCTTTACCTTGTACATGTGGGGTTTTGTGGTGGTAGCGATAGTAGACATTTTGTTTTGTGCATTTTCTCAACAAATGTGCCACTTTTGTAATTTTTAACAGCCATTAATGGTTCCATAATCATTTTTGACTATTTTTTCTCTTTGTAAACTTTGAACAACCAGGGCTCTTAGGTTTTTTGCTTGACAGAATGTTTTTGATTCAATGGAGGTACCATACTGCTTTCTCAAAAAGAAACTTCTGAATCCTGGGTTACAATGAACTAGAAGAAAGACGAGAAAACTGGCTTAGAGCATGGGGAAGTTGTGTGGTAAGTCTAGTGACAAATTGTCCGTGTTCAGGGGTAATAGAGCTACATGCTATGGTAACAGGTATTATGTAGATACCTTGCTCATTATTAAAAGAACTAACATTTGCAAAGAGCTTAGTATGTACCACATAATTTATACATGTCATTTCCTTCAGTCCTTCAAGTAAATACCATTTTCATTTTAGGAAGAGAGAAACCAAACCTCAAAAAGGCTAATAAGTAATCAGAACCAAAACACAAGATTGCAAAATAAAAATAGCTTGTCATAGTTTACCATTTGGCATGCTGAGAAATTGGTGGCAGCACTGAGTAGTAGATAATTCACATTGATAATTTGGTCTGTCAGATTGCAGGTCTAGGTAAGACTTAATGCCAGGAGGATGGGGGAGGGCAGGGTTTATAACCTAGTTATAATAAGAAAATATAGCAGAGAATGGTTGAAGAATAGGCTGTATAAATCAGGATCTCTGAGTTGCTAATCCTGTACAGTCTTTTTTTTTTTAACTTGAAGTTGATGTTTAGTTTACCAGAGTTTCAAGATAAAACAGTTCGTGATCAAAGTGCTGTGTATTGAGACAGTTATTTAATTGTCTTCCTTCAAGAACTGTGGAGCTTCCGTATTGAGAACATTTGTGGTAGCGTTCTACAAAGCTTTTGTTCTCTCTGTTAATCTTGGAACAGTCTGAAAGATTTTTACATTGAGATTCTTTTTTTTTTAATCCATTCAATTTATTAAATTCCTATTCTTCTTATACCTGGAGGAAAACAGTGGTATTTTTCAGAATATTGAGATTAGTTTTTAAGGATGAAAAGAGATAATGTTTGACCTTTAGCAAGTATCATCAATGACGTAAGGGTACTTGAACTTTTTTTCCCTCATCTAGGAAGTAAGTGCTTTGAAAGATATTTAAAAAATGAGAATTTTCAGTGTCAGCAATAGGGAAAAAAACAATTTATAGAACTCTTTTAATATTTATAAAACACATGAAAACTTGAGCAGATGTATATCCAAAATTATAGAGAATATGCTGCCTTAGCTTTAAAGGTGGATTGAAATTTCCCGGGATAAAGGAACAGTTCTAAAGATAATCTTTTTGCTTTGTTTATGATAATCAAGGAAGGCATGTATGGACAACCATTTTTAATAAATTTAAAATGTATACCATACTTGATCAGCATTGTTTTCAGCTTTGCTTTTGAACACTAAGAAAGAATACAAGTGCATTATGGCACAAATACCTAAGTACCTGTTTACCTCTTTCAGATACTGGTAGACCACTTGTTTTGCTAGTCTTTGGAATTGGAAGGAGTGTCAAATACACAGAAGCCAGAGTCATCTTGGCCAGATGGTGTTTGATACAGATGGATGGTTAGTTGTCATGCAGATCTCCTAGTTGGTAACTTGTTGCTGCCATCTGACTCAAAGAATCATTCACACACACTGGCTGTCAAAAGCATCTTCTCTTCTGTCTGTTTTAGCTGTCATGTCTGTGCTCTGTACAGACGTGTTGACAAGACATTGCTGTTGTACATTTTCAATGTGGTTGTTAGTGATTTTTCTGTTTTGTGGGATCTTTGATCAGGCTGGAATGTAGTTGGTTTGTAATTGTGTTGTTTTTAAAAAAATACTGTGACAGTGCAACAATTATCTGACCTTTTAAAAGGACTTTTCAGGTTATAAGTTTATTCAGATCTGTTCAGTGAACAAAAAGCATTTAATAAAAAGGAAAGAAACCTTCTTGTTTCAGTTTCCAAATATAACAAATAAACTGAATTCTACTGGTTATTTCTGAATTTGAATCAATATCTTCTTGTGGACTCTCCATCTTATAGCCTTGTGGTCAAAATCTTTATACTATTTTCTGAGTATGTATTTTCTTTTCTTGAAATGGTACCTTTTTTTCTGGTAAAAGCTTCCCTTTTTCTTCCCCCGCCCCCCCCCCAAAAAAAGAGAAAGAAAAGATCTTCAGACATTGCCTATCTTTTGCACCCATTTTCTCAAACTTAATTTCCTTTTCTCTTACTCACCTAGTGACCTGTCTCCTATTTTTCCTGTTTCCCTTATAAAATATAAGCAAAGCCTTTCTCCATTCTTTCAGGTAGCTTCTTAAGTTATTTCTGAAGTCTATTTCTCTGATAATTAACAACTTAATTAACAACTTAAAGTCTATTTATTCAACTAATACTTAGCATCTCAAAATGTGCCACTCTGCTATACTCTAGAGGTACCAGAAGAAAATAGTCTCTGCTCTTGAAGAGATCATAGTCTAAAGTGAAATCAGAAGTATAGATAATGAGACTAGAATACTACAATTGCTTTAAGTATGTGGAAAAAGCAGTAAGAGAACAAGGGCCATTGCTCTTCTTTTCCCCCGCTGTATTTCCAGAATATCAGTTTTTAATTTATTACAGAATTTGCTTGAGTTTACAAAGTACTTTATTAAGTGGTTTAAGAAATAGTTCAAAACTTTAACTTGAAAGAGTTGTTGATTTTTCCCATCCAGTGACTACATTTTCAGCATTATTCGTTTATTATAATATTTTATATGCAGGTATGCTAAAGTATGTTTTCAAGCCAGAGATAAAAGATGAATATTACCTGGCAGAACCTTCTGACTTGGTTCCAAAAGAAAATACGAGTCGTTTGGTTTTCCATGCAGGTGGGGAAAAAATATATAGTAGAAAGAGAATAGGCTGAAGTTTGAATCACTTACACACTCATTCTGGGCCTATCTCTAACTTGCTAAGTTTTTTATACTGGTTACTTAGTGTCTGGATAATAGAATATTTTTACCTATCAAAACATAGTGATGAAAGAATGGGCAATTATTGGTTAGTATTTATGAAGAGCTTTGAGTTCTTTGGGAAAAGCCGTAAATACACAGAAGTAGATAGTGAGGAAGTAACATCAGCATGTTTGCTGATTCCTCAGCCTGGTAGCTCTGTGCAGCCCAGGTAAATTTAGGTATTACAGAATTTGCTATAGACATTTAAATCCTCCTTTCAGTCAGCCAACTCACTCTTTCTAGGGACTTGGGTATAAATTTATCTAGGAAAGAGATGTCTTGTCCTGAGAGGCATGGCCCTAGACTGGATTTTGGTATTTAAGGTTTAGTTCTGAGACTCATAATCGTAGGATATGTGACCCATATGGATTAACAAGATACATTCTTCTATTTGCAATAATAAAGTTTGGATTCCTTTTTTTTTTTAACTTGGATTCTTTATTTCCATTATTTTTTTTTCAACAAGCATGTACTAAATATCTCCTATGTATAAGTTACTTTGCAAAGTTTAATGGGAGTATCAAGTCCTATAACACTACCCTCAGGCAACATGCAAAGAAAATGAACCACTTAAGTTACTTATCAGCTCTGTCAGTTACTCTTCTTTGAAGTGTATTACTTATAGAATTTCACCTTTTGTTTGGCAAAATGTGGTATTTTGCTGTAATTTCCTAAGCTAATGTATTTTGGGAATCTAGGAACCGCTATATAATTTATAAAGAACTTTAAGCTTACTGGTCTCTGAAAAGAATAATTTCATTAATTTTGAATTCTGAATTAAAAAAAAATTCAAAATCAAATACTTAGTATGTACTGAAGGACATTCCAAGATTATTAGGACCTTCTTTTATATTCAGGGAATTTACAATTTAGTCATTTATTGTTGCACCAGTGTAAAAATTGATAAAGAATTCTCTGTTATTTGTTGGTGATAATTTTTAAGAATTTGTACTAATTTGGTAATTGTAATGTAGCATTTTCAAATTTGCTTGAAGGTTTGTTAACATCTGTATTCTCTAATGCAAACTGCTGTCTTTTTTCATTGCATAATTTTCACAGCCACTGCAATAAAATAGCAAGATGAATGGATTAAAAATATAAGGGAAATTATGATATTTAAGATATCCAGTAAGGATTAAGCACATATTCTCTTGACTTCTTAAAACTTAATCTGAGAAAGTAAGTTTTTGGTCAGTATAATTTTGTAATTTGTACTCATCCCTTTAATTTTCATAGGGTTTTAGTCAGAGCTACTTTCTTTGTGATTTTATACCCTAAGTATAAATTCAAAAGTGCTTTTACTTAAGAGACGTGAAATGTTAACATTTTTTAAGTTACAGGTATTTTTATACAGTAGCATAGAATGATAGAATGAATCCATTTTGTCATTCATGCTTTTTTTGTTGCTGCCATTAAGAACTGAATTCTAAATTACAATTTTTATCCTAACTGAAAGACCAGGAGTTGAACTATTAACTGAAATTTCTCTAATTAAAGTGACTTTTTAAATTTTACAGTGTTTTATGTCAGTGATGTTTATAATGATTATTACTGTATTGTTGGATCTGGTTTTTGGCTCACAAATAACATGCTCACTACCTGGGAAATGGCAATAGGGCAAACCATATCTATATGTAATTCTTAATGGACAGTAGATGTATGTACACACATCTGTCAATAAATATAAGGCTGAATGGTTTTTATGTCCACAGACTGAAAACTATGAGCAGAGAATACGTGAGCAACAGGAACAGCTGTCACTTCAACAAACTATTATTGACAAGCTGAAATCACAGTTACTTCTTATGAATTCCAGTCAAGGTATCTTCATATTTATTTATTTTTTTTTTAATTTTTTTTTTCAACGTTTATTTATTTTTTTGGGGACAGATAGAGACATAGCATGAATGGGGGAGGGGCAGAGAGAGAGGGAGACACAGAATCGGAAACAGGCTCCAGGCTCTGAGCCATCAGCCCAGAGCCTGACGCGGGGCTCGAACTCATGGACTGCGATATCGTGACCTGGCTGAAGTCGGACGCTTAACCGACTGCGCCACCCAGGCGCCCCTCTTCATATTTATTTTTTACGTATTTCTTAAACCTCTTGAAGAACAGAAAGATGGAAATCAAGTTTTTCTATTTTATTTCTCCATTGTTTCTCAGTAGTTCTGATATTTTAATAATTGTGGTGCAGTTACATGTTTTCATTTATGAAATGAGTACTTGCCAGGGTGTGGGAAAATGAACATTCTTGTAGAACTCTGTGTTGATAAAACTTCTTAGAGGGCAATTTGCCAGTAAGTAGTGAAAGCTTTCTTAAATGTCTGTGCCTTTTAAACAAAAAATTCAAGTCCTAACCATATGCCATAAGAAAATGTTTGTTCAAATACTCAAAGATACGTATGTAAGGATGCTTATCACAGTATAACTTCTAATAATGAAAAATCAGATATAATGAAATGTTCAACAGTTAAATTATAGTCTTTCATATAATCATCAGCTGTGTAGAAAAAGCGATGATAATAGATGTTAACTTACTAACATGAGACATGTTCATTATATATAGGAAAGAACAAAACAAGATTTTATATATATACATATATATACATATATATATAATTTTATTTTTTGTGTGCAACAAAAGAGATTCTTGTATGAATTTATATGTATTGGAAAAGAAAAACTGTGATAAAATATAAACTAAAATTTTGACAGGAATAATTCACAGGTCATAAAGGTTGTGAGCAGCTTTTATTTATTTATTTATTTTTGGTATGTCTGCATTTTCTAATTTTCCTATAATAAGTATGGAGTAGTTATGCAAATGATTGTCTTAAACAAGAAGTGCACACCTGAAAATACTGCTTATTACAAGTTTCACTGCTATTGTTGATGGTCGGCCTCAAAGAGCTTCTAGTTTTCTAAATTCTACATAGTTTTTATACCACTGATTTGGGGAGTGTAGTTTTGTGGGAATGGAAAAAAATCTAAATGGGCAAATTTAAGTTGTCAAGGTAAGTTTTATCTTAAGAATTTCTGAAACTCATAGTTTAAAATTTCTTTAAAATTAGGTTTCTGATTTGTTTTTATTTTTTCAGCGGGTACCAAAAACAGGGATTATCCTACTTATATCCAAGAGGTTTTTGTCTTGCAGATAACAGTTTTGGCTATGTTGCTCTGCTTGAAGACAGTGAAGGAAGAAAGAATAATTTGCCTCTTGATCAGCCACATGATAAAGTAAAATCAGGAATACCAAGAGAAAAAGAATTAAAGGTAGACTGCACTGCTGGTTTATTCCCTAAAGGAAATAAGAAGTGATGGGATGCCTGGGTGGCTCAGTCTGTTGAGCGCCCAACTTTTGCGCAGGTCATGATCTCGCGGTTCGTGGGTTCAGACCCCGCATCGGGCTCTGTGCTGACAGCTCAGAGCTGGAAGCCTGCTTTCATTATTAGATTTTATGTCTCCTCTCTCTGCCCCTCTCCCACTTGTGCTTGGTCTCTCTCTCTCTCTCTCTCTGTCAAAAATAAACATTGAAAAAAAATTTTTTTAAGAAAATAAGAAATGAGAAATTGGGTTCCACAGACTTACTGAATTATTCAGTCAGTATTCTATCGAATTTGGGTGGGCGAGAGCAAGGGAGAAGGTGGAGGAGATTTTTTTCACTCCTACCATTGCTTCAAAAAGCAACATTCAAATGCTGACACATAACACATGTGCTTCTTTGTTTTGTTCTCCTGCAGTAGATCCACCACTGGAATTCTAAACAAATTGTAGATGTACACAAACAAATGACTTACATATTTCAAATAGAAGCACTATTTCCAGGTAAAATAAAGGCTTAGGGTTCATGTTTCCTAGTATTCTCTTTTCTATATCACAAAGAAATAAAACATTTAACTAAGGTAGGTAGTAAGGCACAGATGATTCTGGATTAGAAAATAATATTCTAGTTTGTTCTTAAATTTCCTGTGCTTAATTTTTTAAAAAATCCGCCTAACCAGTTCGGCAAAAGTCTTCACTGAAACAATATAAGAAGGAACGTTCCATATCTCTGCAAGGAGACATGTATAAGGATATTGGTTAGAAACAAACTAAACATCCATCAGTGGCAGAACAGTACACCTTTACAGGAAACACTTTAGAAAAATTAAAATTAACCAAACATTTATATACTAGTATGCCTAGATTTCAGAAACAGTATTGAACAAAAAGTGGAAATTACAAAATGATAAAATGGGAATGACTTATGTAAATTTTTTCAGATATAAAATATTATGACACTGTTTCTAAAAACACAAGTATGTAGTAAAAGTATAAAAACATGGACAAGAACGTTCCACAACTTTCTTAGAAAAATGATCACCTCCATAGTTGGGGAGAGAAGAGTCTCTGATTCTGGGAAGGGAATAAAATAAAAGATCAGTTGTATCTATAACTTTTCTTTTTTTAAAGAAAACTACTGAAGTGAAATGTTAACCCTTGTTAAATCAGGGTACTAGATACATAGATGTATATTATTTTCTATGTTTTTATGAATCCTTGAAATGTGTGTTTAAAAAGGAATTTTTTAATGAGTTAGGTTTTAGAAGGATGAAATAGCTTTTCAATAAAATAAGATTTCCTAACTAATGAGGACTCTTAACATCCACAAGACCAATTAAGTCAAGAATGCTATATTTATTTCTTTTCTTCTAAATATGGTAGAAGATTTTAGCTTTGTGTGCCAAGGTTATTCATTTATCGATCCCATAACTAAGACTGTTGTAATTTGTTTTTATTTAACGTGAAATATGAGAAACCCAGTTTAAATACTTTTCTATATATAAAAATTTATAAAATTTATATAATATATAAAATTATATAAAATATATATATAAATATATATAAAAAATAGAATGAGAAGTTCTCTAATGTATCTCCCCTTTCATTTTTTAAAAATCAATCTTGTTTTTTTATTTGAATCATTCAGCTCTCTTCACCCTCACTCCAATTTCCATTTATCTAAAAATGCTGATAAACACAAGAAACTCTGGCACTGGAATATGTTTCAGTTTATTTTGCAAAAGACAAAATTCAGAAACAGTGATTCTGACTTCTGAAATACAATTTTATGATTGGGTCTATTATAGTGCATTATAAAATAATTGAATTACTGTGAAATGGCAGCACATAAACTTAGTGCTTAAGTAAACAATATTTACATTCCATTTTCATGTTTTGGGGACTTTTTTTTTTACTTAAAAAATTTTTTTTTAGTATTTATTTTTGAGAGAGAGAGACAGTGTGAGCAGGGAAGGGGCAGAGAGAAAGGGAGACACAGCATCTGAAGCAGGCTCCAGGCTCTGAGCTGCCAGCACAGAGCCTGGTGCAGGGCTTGAACTCAGGAACTACAAGATCATGACCTGAGCCGAAGTTGGTTGCTTAACCAACTGAGCCACCCAGGTGCCCCTTGTTTTGAAGATTTTGAAATGTGATTATTTACCATCAATTTTTAATCAAAATTCCTACATATATTCCAGTTATAACATTTCTTTGAAGATAATAAAATATCTCTAGTTCAAAATATACAGAAGGCATTTTTGAAAATATTAATCTTGGTTAGAACAAACAGGATGGTGTAAAAGGCTCTTAGATATGTTAGTAATTTCATTTATTTTATATTTGGGTAATTTGTCATTGTTTATGAAAGGTTTAGGGTTTATTTTTCAGTCAGTAAGTGTTCAGTGGGAACCTTCCTCTGAATTATTTTTTAAATTACATTCGTTTTATTTTTATAAGATGTCTTTTGTCTATAAAATATATACTATCTGGATATCTGGCCTACATTAAGTGTAAGTAATAGAAATTATGTCAGAGATGGCTTATTTCCAAAGAATGAATAATGTTGCACAATTGTAACTTTATTTGTAAACAGACAATAGAGGAAAAAATAAAGTGAGAAATATAAATCTAGTGAGTTCTCTTAATGATCTTTACGAATAGGGGAAACATTTATGTGACAGCCACATATTTAATACTTGGAATAGCTCATCAACTCAGTCTTCTTATACTGTAGCTATTTAATAAAAATAAAATTAACTCTTATATTTCCGGTTTCTCATCTTTATCTAGAGTCAAAGTGCTAATGAGCACTAAATATGCAACAGATTAAAAGGAAGAAATATATTCCAAAAGAAGGAAGGAATTGGATTTATTGAATATTTGAGAGCTGGCTGTATATTGTAAAAAAATAGGCCTCATTTAGAAAAATACTGGCCAATTAAGCAGTTGAAACTCAATTCAGTTTTAGTTAATACAAGTGAAATCCTTTCCTAAAGAATTTTGATTTTGGATGTATCAGGGTTTTTCCAAAATGAAAAATTGCATATTGGTTGTCAGTTGCAGCTTTGTAAAAGTATGCATGTACGTGTAGAAACTGAAAGGCAGCATGTACAAATGGCTAAGAGAATGGTACAGTTCACTTTTTTTCTGTTTCCAATATAATTTTATGTAATTAGTCTTTTTAAAAACTCAACAATTTCTAGAAATCACGTTCCCAATCAGTTGGCCTAGCCTCTGTAAAGAATAAGTTAATAGAAATGCTTTGAACCAATAACACAAGGAAGCTACTGCTAACCGCTCACAGTCCTTTCCTCCTTCTGTTTGGTGAGTTGTTTGAGGATTTGTTTTCTTTTGACTGTTTTGTTCAGGATTTGGTTAGGATATTTGACAGCAACAAATGACATTATGGCATTATGGCAAATGATGTGGCTTTCTTGTTGCTCTCTTCTCTTGGATCTCTTTCTTACTTTGAGGAAATAATGCCATAATGCCAGGCTGCCCTGGAAAATGAGACAAAAAGCAGAGGAAAAGGGCATTTGAGGGGAAAAAAGCCCTTTTAGAAAATTTTATTTGAGAAACATGAAATTTGTAGATCGGCCTCTGTTCATGGTACTCCTCCACAAAGAACATGCAAGAATTCTTCGACTTCTAAAAGGACATAAGGAAGTCACGACAGCAGAGCTTGTATAATTGGGTGGCCCTTAATACTCTGCTTTAGTTTAGAGACATTAGAGAAAAAGTACTCAGTTTAGTGGAAAACCTGAATTTCACTTCTCATATACCACCATAGTTTGCACAGTCTTTCTTGAGGAGATACGGTTTTGGCAAAGGGGTCATTGCGTTATCTATCATACAACAAAGTACCCCGAATTTTATGCCCAAACTTAACAACTTAAAACAACAAATATTTATTATTTCAGTTTCTGTGGGTCAGAAATTTAGAAGTGACTTAGCTGGGTAGTTCTGGTTCAAGATCTCATTTGACTGAAGTTAGGATGTGGGCAAGGGCTTCAGTCATCTGAAGGCTTGGCGTGGTTGGAGGATCCACGTCCAAGATGGCTCACTCAAATGACTGTTGGCAGGAGACATCTCCATGGCCTTTTCTCACAACCTGGCCAATAATTTCCTCAAAGTAAGAGAGTAAGAGATCCAAGAGAAGAGAGCAACAAGAAAGCCACAGTGCTTCACATGACCTAGTTTCTAAAAATCACATACCTTTACTTCCACTTTATTCTGCTCATTAGAAATAAGTCACAAAGTGCTTCAGAGGCAAGGAAATACGCTCCTCTTCTTGAAAGGAGGAGTACCAGAGATTTTGTACATGTATTTTAAAAGCATCATGGGATGGTAGATTGTGGCATACAGAGAGGGTACCATAGATCAGGGTGTGGTGTGTAGTATTTGATTTATATGATAAATACTAATGAAAAGTCAAGGACCTTGGCAGAATTTAATAGTAAATTCAGCTTCCTGAATCCTATCAGTGTTAATCTCAGAAGAAACAAATATCATAGCTTCTCATCTTAACAATTTGAAAAATTCTGGGGCGCCTGAGTGGCTCAGTCGGTTAAGCATCCGACTTTGGCTCAGGTCATGATCTCGCGGTTTGTGGATTCAAGCCCCACGTCGGGCTCTGTGCTGACAGCTCAGAGCCTGGAGCCTGCTTCAGATTCAGTGTCTCATCCTCTCTCTGCCCCTCCCATGCTCGTGCTCTGTCTCTCTTTGTCTCTCAATAATAAATAAATGTTAAAAAAAAATTTAAAAAAAAACAATTTCAAAAATTCTGACGTGAATGTAGACTTTCCAGAGAACAGCTGAGCAGTGTTTTAGAGAACCAAGAAACTATTGCCTGTTGTTACGTTTTCTTTTTTTATAACCAGTTTTGAAAATTGAAAATATTTATATGTAGAAAATCAACACAAAAATGCACACACTTATTCTTGACAAAACTATCTCTTGTTTATAGAACACCATTGTCAGACACAGTAGCATATGTCATGAGAGCAGTTATTTAAATAACAAATTGTGTTTCTTAATGTAGATATAAATTGGCATTGTTTAATTCACTTTTTTAAAAACTAGGATTGTAATATACTGGATCATTTTTAAGATCTTGGAAATAAGAGATTTTTATAATACTGCTTCTGAGAGGCACTTCAGTTGCCAAACTGAATACTATTCTAGGTGTCCAGGGTTTGACAAAAATTGTTTGCCCTCATCTTTCTATCCTACAGTATTTTTTTTGGAAGTTACACAAGAGTCTAGATAGAATGTCGGGATGCAAGAAAATGTATAGGGAGTGATGATATTGAATACATAGAAGAATTTGGTGATACTGGTAAATTTTCTTCGCTCACTCGTCCAGTGACTGAACTGCTATGTACCTGACACTGCCAGCCGCTGGAAGAACAAAGAAATATTGTCGATGCTGGCTTAAAGTTTTGATTTAATAACCAAAATCAACGTTACTGAATATCGTAAGGTAATTTCAGAGTCTAGGATCCAGGATACAAAGTGTAATATGAGTTTATTTGAACTTCTGGTTTGTTTTTGTTTTTGTTTTTGTTTTTTTAATTTTTTTTTTCAACGTTTATTTATTTTTGGGACAGAGAGAGACAGAGCATGAACGGGGGAGGGGCAGAGAGAGAGGGAGACACAGAATCAGAAACAGGCTCCAGGCTCTGAGCCATCAGCCCAGAGTCTGACGCGGGGCTCGAACTCCCGGACCGCGAGATCGTGACCTGGCTGAAGTCGGACGCTTAACCGACTGCGCCACCCAGGCGCCCCTGAACTTCTGTTTTTTAACATAGAGATCATGTGTCCAAAGAGCTGATTTTCTGCTTTGTTTCTGATTTTATGTATGTATTTCTCATTTGTTCTTTATACATGTCTTTTTTCATCTGAGTTACATGCTTTAAGCAAAAGTGTAAAAATACAAAGAATGCAGTTATTACGGAAAGATGCCAGTTAGACAGTTGGCCCATCCCTCATGTCGCCATTCTTGTGATTAGCTCGGTAGATAGACGGTAACATCAAAGAACAGCAAAGATTTTGTGGGTTTTGAAGAGAAAAACAGTGATGTAGCCGTGGAGCTGCCATCAGTGCTAACATTAAGGAAATAAGATGTGCTGTACCTGGTAATTCTAGTGAATATAGAGGCTCTGACATGTTTGAAGAAAGCTGATGTCTAAAAATTCACTTGTCAATCACTTAGACAAGAAGTATTTGTTGAACTCCTTCTATTTGCCTAGTCTTGCTAATCATTGACAGGAGTACAAAAAAAGAATGAGACATGATCCGTCTCTAACTTTAAGGAGCCATGTAGTCTGATTGGAGAAACAAAGATTTGGACCCCAAAGCAATTAGCAAACATTGTAAGTCAATGTGAAGTCTTAATTATATGATAAAATGAAATGCTAATTATAATTTTATGGTACAGATAAAACATATAGGACCTTAATTTAAAAATAAAATTCCCAGTGAGCTAAAAGGTAGGCTTGAGCAGGGGATCAACATTTAGTTCAAGGAGAGAAAAGGAAACATATTCTTATGTGCCTATGTTTTGGTACTGCGTACATAGATATGAAAACCTAATTTTCTGCAAGATTTTAATGGGAAAAGAATAATTTCTAGATACGAGCTGAGATTTTTCAAGACCACTTTGGAGAACATTATGTAAACTGAATCTGGGTGCCTGGGTGGCTTAGTCAGTAAAGTGTGTAACTTTTGATCTTAGGGTCATGAGTTCATGCCCCACACTGGGTGCAGGATTACATACATACATACATACATAATACATACATAACTGAAAGGTAAAACTGATGATTTTGAAAGATCAATTTCATTTACTATAAGCTTTTTTTTTTTAAGTTTATTTATTTATTTTGAGAGAGAGCACACACAAAGAGAGGAGGGACAGAGAGAGACAAGGAGACAGAGAATCCCAAGCAGGTCCCATGCTGTCAGCACAGAGTCCAACACGGGGCTCGAATTCACAAACTGTGAGATCATGACCTGAGCCCAAATCAAGAGTCAGACACTTACCTGACTATAGTAGGTGCCCCTACTATAACCTTTTTAAAATGACATAATCATGGCTTCAGAAGACAGAATGCTCCCTACTATTTTGTTACCTTATTCTATGGATGGTCCTTGAGAGGCATTGGTGTGTTCCTCCAGTTGTTATGCATGACAGTTTCAACAGACAGTGTATGAACTTTAATGCTGCTTTACTTTCTGAACTTTTGTAACTTATAAAATTGGCCTCACAAGTCTAGGTCTTAGATGATATCCCCATCCTTCCAGCGTTCATTTGTCATATACTATGGATTTCAGATGCAGCTCCCACTTAGGGATCTATATCTGAGTTTAGGCCCCCTATAGTTTCTCCCTTTTTTTTAATGTTTATTTATTTTGAGAGAGAGTGCACACACAAGCTTGCACAAGTGCGGGGGAGGGACAAAAGAGGGAGAGAATCCCAAGCAGGCTCCATGCTGTCAGCGCAGAGATGCAAGGCTTGATCTCACAAACCCGTGAGATCATGACCTGAGCTGAGATCAGGAGTCAGATGCTTAATCAACTGAGCCACCCAGGTGCCCCAGCTTCTCCTTTTTTCTATTGCAGGTCTTTTCAACTAAGTTTGTTGGCCAACTTGCCATATATTGTCCAAGTACCTGGTTTTATAAGCATTATAAAAGCTTTATAATAGACTGTCGTATTATGAATACCTTGCCACATGTTTCTGTCAATGCATATAGCAGTTTTTGTGAAAGTGTAGCTGATAAAGCCTCTCATCTCTAATTTTGAATACTGCTCTAACAACAAAACCATAATATGAAACCAGTTAAGTTTTGCACGAAGAGCTCTTACAATAGAACTTGCATACTGTTTCCCCCTTCCTTTAGCAGTTTACTGTCTTCAACCATTAATAATTTGTGTTTTTTTTTAATCCAGAAGGTATATAGGAACCTTTTCAGTTTTTTCTTCTCTTATTTGCTCATGTGGATGTAGTTCTATTCAAATACCTTATTTTACCTTACAGATATTTGTTACATAAGCAGACACTACTATATTTAGAAATGTTTATTTTAGTCCATTAAAAACTGTAAAACCAATCTGTATCATGTACCAAACTGATTTAAAATATACATATTTATTGGAAAAAAATAGACTGCCATATACAGGTATATGATAAATATTTTTTCATCATTTGAATGAAAGTTAGAAATTAGACCATTAGTCAAGATATGTAACCATCAAGTGATTTCTGTGGGAAAAGTCAGATTTGGTTACATTGTCTAAACACTACCTTTTCTAAGAGAAGAACTTGAAATAAATTCACTTAATGTTCATTACTCAACTTTGTTAAAAAAATGACTATATTTTAATGCTCAAGCTTCTCTTTTTATCATCTTTTATTAGATAAAAATAGGGATGTACCCTCTATACAATGGCACATGCCAGCCTAAGCCGAGGCTTATGTAGTATTGGAGAAATGTATGTGAGCACCCTATCTTCTCAGTCACAGCAAATGTCCTGTTCCCCCTAAGTTGTTTCTAGAGACTGGATTGAATATACCTTTTTTCAAAGTATTACATTTCTGTATTACTCCTCTTTGGAGACCGGCTTTTGTTTATAAATTATCTGGTAGAATAATAATTAGAAGGCAGAAAAATCCTCTTGAGTCAGCTCATTCATCAAAGTTCAGAGTTTTTTCCCAAAGTGTTATAATAAATATATCACAGATTTTAAGAAACAAAAAAATATATATTAATATCCAAAACATTTCAATATTTTGAATATTTCAATATATTGAAACTTCTGTTGCAGTTTTGATTGTTTCCAAATCTGAGTTATTAATCCATCCTAACCCTTTCCTGTTCTGGGTCTCTTTTTTAATTCAATACATCATGTTAGAGTTTTTGTTTTTATAATACCGGAAATAATTTTTAAGGGGAGAAAAAAATGAGAAGTGGCATATCACTTCTTAAATTCTCTTCCCAGGCTTCTAAGCAGATTTGATTATTTCTGGTATGGTTTTTCTCCCCTCATTTCCCCCTATTAAGCTCTTCCTCGCATTTCCCATTTTTCTTTTCTCTACTCTTCTCCGGAGGCCACAAGCCAAGAGTTAGTATATTCTGTTCAGCCCTGATTTCTCTTGACCCAAGCATGAAAGTCTATTCTCTCAGCCTCGGTAGGTTAGGACTAGCCCCCCAAAACAATCTAGTTTCTCTCATATCATTATCTGTCATCCTAATTTCAAAATCTGTTTTGAAGACATTTGTTTTTCAACATTATAAAATGCTTCTGCATTGGACCTGGTGTGATTTGTTGTGTTTTTTTATTGTTTTGGTTTTTTTGGTTGAATTATCTGAAGAAAATCTTGTTTCATATAGATACGTAGTTAGGAAAGAGAATAATATTTTAATAACCTTTTTAGAAATTGTGGCTGTTCTCCTTTGATACTATACCAAAATTCAGTAAGTAGTAGTTTAAGTGTCAATTGCAATATAAAAGCTGAAACCAATGAACTTTTCTGCATTAAAAGCCAGAGGTCTATCTTGTCTATCTTTAGATCTATCTTTTACCTATATGATTTTATAGCATCATAAATCGGTCATTTGAAAAATACTGGTTCACTGTGCTATGCAGATCTTGCAAATGTTGACTTATGATATTTAAAAATCACATTTAACATCATCACTGATCTCATCATAAAAGTCTTTTTAAGTATTGGGCAATTGTCAAGCTTACTATAAGGGGTACACAGTTCCCAAGATTTTAATTTTCACTTTCTAAAATTTTTTTCATGGACAACAAATCTTGTCAGTTTTCTATAAAGTGAGAGGCTAACTTCATTTGCTTTTGAGAATGTCTGAATAACCATAGCATGCATGTCAGTCATTCTTTCAAGTGAAAATGGTGTTCCATTAAAAAAGTGACTAGTTCAGCTTGCAACTCTCAAACAGTTGAACCAGTGCTTTTCCCCAAGACAACCCTTGTAGTTTGGTATGAGATAGAAGTCCTTTGTGTGTATTTCCTATTTTGTCTCACACAGTATTTAAAAGCTATTAACTTGGGATCAAAATTTAATAAAATTAATAATTTTTACTATCTCATCAAGGAGACATTTCAGGACCCCAAGGATTTTTTTTTTTTTTTTTTTTTTTTTTTTTTTACTGAGTATGTGGCATTAAAGAGAACGGTAACTCCAGTTTTGTGTCATGGCCTTGATATGTCCAGGCACTAGCAGTTTTACTCACCATTGCTTTTGTATCATCAATATAAATATCAAAAGAGTAAAAAAAACAAATAACATCTAATAGTACTGTGATAATAGTTGACGCCATATATGTCAGGGTCAGGGATTTGATTTTACACTACCCACGAGCTAGTAAGTTAGCCAGTTACTGCTTCACAGATGCTGTAATAAGACACAAGGCTCTTGAATCAGAAAAAAATCTTTGTTATACACAGCACATAAGCAGCAAGAGCATTATTATTTGTGTTGGTCCCTCCAGGGAAGAGGGAAGGGTAACGTGGTAAGACCCAGATGGATGCCTATATCTGTAATGGGTTGCATTAAAAGTGAGGAACACTGAGCTTGGGAGATGGGTCATTTTACAGCAAGCAGTAAGTAGCATGCTCATTGTCCAAGAGAGACATTAGCTTTCGTGTTTGCCCTCTGCAAACACAGTCCTCAGAAATATCCCAGGTAAAGAACAATCAGAGCCTTATATTCTTGGCATACACAGCAAAAATGTAGGGACACTCAGGGCCCAGGCAGATTTCTTTCCCAAAGTAGATCCCTTGAAAGAATCTCAGGACTTCCAGGGATCCTAGACCTTATTTTGAGAACCACTGTTTTACTAGATTGTAATTTTCTGTTAGAAAAATATTGCCTTTTTCTCAGTAAGTTACTTACTTTTCCTTCCATTGAAAAAACGTCATACTTTAAGAATACTCTTAACATCCCCTCAGGAACCCTTATTTATGTATGGAAGTCATACTGCTTGTTCATCATTTTCACATTTATTAGATAACTAATTGTTTTACATCTTTATACTTTATTTTGTTGTTGTTGTTACATAAATTACCCATTTATTATAGGCTAACAATGTTTCAAATGGTGGAGCTTCTACCGGTCTTCCAACTCCTTAGTCTTTTGATGGCTGACTTTCCTGTAATGGCAGAAGTGATGTTGGTCCAAACACTACCAGCTACCGTTTTTATGTAAGAACCACAGTGCCAGATGCCCACAGCTCATCTTTTCATCTTGGTTTTGCCACAGAAGGAGCACGTGTATTTGGCATGCTGGTTTATTTCAGTCTTCTTCACCATTTTCCCAAGGGAGGCACCATAATGGGTCCCATATTTACTGGTGATTCCGACCTTGGTGTGTTTAGCCATGTCACTGCAAACTAGGTCTGAGCCCAGAGAGCTACATCTTTATACATTAAGTCATGATATCTGTAAACTGCTCCCAGTTACTTACTATACCTAATATATTAAGTCTGGAACAAACTGAATTTTGGCTCTCATCTGTTAAAAGATAGTGTGGTGCCTGATACATTTCCTGAAGTGTTCCACAGAACCCCAGACCTGTAAAGTGCTGCATACTGTGTACTCTTTCTGATGAATTTTAAAGGCATAAGAATGTATTATAGGATCTGAAATCAGCAGTAAGAAAACCACTTCGCTTCATCTAACCGCAGAATCTCTAGCTAGCATTTTCCCCAATATTGTATTTTAACAACTTCTTGCCAGATTTGTAGTCCCCTTTAAGATATTTCTAGAATTGGGTGGGGGAGAGGCAGGGAAGGCTCACCCAATTTTTCATTTGTACCTAATATGTTATACTCTTCTGAACTCTGCTGCTTACTTGCTATGTTATGAAACCTGACGTTTTCTCTGAAAAATTTTTTTTTCTATCAAAGATGGGTGTCTTATTTTCTCTCTCCCATTTTGTCAGCAGTGGTGTGATTTTTGTATTCCAACTCAGTTTTCCTCGGAGTAATTCCATAACGGCCATATTGGATGGGTTTACTCAGTTCTTCTATCCCTAATTGCTCTTCACTATTTAACATTAAGGACAGTGTGTTTCCCTATACGTTGCATCCACATAATGTTGCTCACTGACTTGTCCATATTCCCCAGAAGTGTCATTTGAAATTAATTTATGCTGGATGGCCAAATAGCCATGATAACTCTTGCTTTCCTTCTTGCTGTAGCTGTTTAAACATTCTCTCCTCCTCTTTTTCCATGCTGCAGCCTTGGAGTCCCAAGTCCTACCCCTAGCTCTTGCTTCACCTCTTGTCCTAAGGACAAAGTGGTAATAACTTTTTTTCTAAAGCTGAATCTAAAACTCTCTCCTTCCTACTTTTTTGATAAATGTCTATTCTTTTTTGACATAAGAAAGATAATAGATCTTGGCATTTTATTGCTCTTTGTCAGACCTACAGTTTTGTTTTGGATTTTGCTATGTCAGGAAAGCCTTACCTCACTTTCTTTAAGATTTTATCTTGCCCTAAGATTTTTGATGCTAAGGAGAACAGCCTTATATTTAAAAAAAAAGGGGGGGGGGGGAATGAAGATTAGAAATAGGAACTATATTTGAGGAAAAGGTAATTAGGTTAGGTTTTAAAACTCGGTCTACAGTAGATAACAGAACAAGTGAAAATCCATTGGCTCAAAAGAGATGAGAGTGGTTATCAAGAGAGAGGATAGGCCTGAAAATACAGACTGTAGGAAATGAATACTCAGTAGAATTGACATGAGAATGAATGATAAGAAAAGTATATAATGAGAGAAGAACAGTGTACCCATGTCTGAACCTTAGAGAATGTCCACATTTATGGCCTAGGAAGAGAAGCCAATGAAAATATCAAACTTTAAGTAGAAAACCTAAATAGCATGTTATACTGGTAGCCAAAAAATGTTTCAAGGAGGAGGATATGGTCAGTAGTGTGAAATACTGTCAAATGAGCAGTGAACAAAATGAGAGTTTTAAGAGAAGCCATTGGATTAGTGATGAAGACATCTCTGAAAAACCATGGTAAATCTCAGAAGAATGAAGGGATTAAAAAAAAACAAACCCTGAGTTTGCTAGTTGGAGCTTCTGTTATAGAAGAATGAGTACTTAACCATCCCTCTACAAATAACAGTATTAACTCTAGCAACATACACAAGAACAACTCCCTGAGAAACTGGACATTGAACTTTGCATATTTTAGAGAGGAGTCAAAATGTGGAGCAAGTAATCTGTTCAGAGTAAATTCCCAGTTTTCTATAGTTTTGTCCTGAGAATGGCCATAGTTGCAGTGGCTGAAATTCCAATAGAAAGCCCACCATCCTTCAGGCTGGAAGAATCAGGAAAGAGAATGAGTTCAGAAGAAGCATAGCCACCAGGGAGAGGGAAGGAGCCCCAAAGAGGAGAGAGTCAGAGAAGGAAGGAGAACCATAAGCTCTGTGTTTAGATTCAGCTCAAGTTTCTGGCTGTTCCCAGAGCCCATGGATGTGCTGAGCAAATAAAGCAGTTTGCAGCTAAAGCTTAAAAAGGACTGATCTGAAATCTGAACTACCCTTCTTGAAAGGAGTGACAGTTTGGAATCTAAGCCTAACCAAGTGCCTGCAAAAACAAAATCATCACCACTTTTGGCACCATGTAGCATAATGTCTCCACAACGTATTCAGTGTTCAGGGTACAGTCCAAAATTACTCAACATGTGGAGAGTCAGTAAAACGTGACCCAGTTTCAAGGGAACACACCAACTCTGAGTAGATCTAGATAGTGAAATTATCAGGCAAGGGTTTTAAATCAGCTACTAAAACTATGCCTAGTCCTCTACTGGGAGATGAGAAGTCAGGAAGAGAGTTCAAGTTTTGAGAGGATAGAATTAACAAGCAGATACCTCATTGTCATTCTTTGTCAAATGGCTAACTTCTAATAGTAAGTTTGAGAAATATTTGAACTGTGAAGTTTTGGTTAAGAAAAACTATTGCCAGATTACTTCTGTCAGCAAGTGAACTGGTTTGACAGAACTTGGGTAAATCTATCTGGGTTATTTTTAAATGTAAATTTCTACTTGGACATTCTTGAGCACACACACACAGACACACACAAAAAAAGCCATACCAAAGGTTTTTTCCCAGGCAAAATTTAAACATCAAAACTTGGCTTATCACTACTCAGTGAAAAATGTATTTGTTGTATGACAAGTTTTAGAAGCTTAAAATTAGTTTGCATTGGTACAGTGTGTAAATGTCACCATTCTATATCTACCTCACCATGCTAGATACCCACTACTGAACTTCTCTGGCAGCCAAGCCCTCTCTCAACTGGAGAAGTTAAGATCATACAGTGATAAGGGTTCCAACTGCAGCTACCCCACGTACCGAACTGTAGGCAAATCATTTACCTCTCCAAAGCCTTATTTGCTACAGCAAACTTTAAAATTAAAGTACCTAATTTACAAGATTATGTGGATTAAGTTAAATAATTAATATATACAAGTTGCTTAAGTAACAGCTACTTTCATGAAGGTATTTTCTGTTTACCATGACAATGCTGTAACATTAAATTTGTGGCTAATGAAGAGGGTTTTCCCAAATCAGTTTGTTTTAAATGTAGTGTTTGGAGAAGGGGTGAGGGGAATGGGTTATCTTATTTTTTTTTTAATTGGTCGTTTAAGGTATTCATTTTCTATTTTTCATAAAAAGGCATCCCCACAATTCAATATTTCTTCCTATTAAGAAAATAAATTCAGGGGTGCCTGGGTGACTCAGTTAGTTAAACATCTGACTCTTGATTTCAGCTCAGGTCGAGATCTCACGGTTCGTGGGATCGAGCCCTGCGTCGGGCTCTCCAAGAAATTCAGAAAGATGTGTGCAAAAGGAACCTAATACACAGTGAAGACTCCAAAGGCAGATGATAGGAAAGTATTAATCTCACTCTGCTTCAAATTAACATAATAGAATTGAAACCATAGTCGTTGTGTTACTACTAGTAAAGGATTTTAACTTTTTTAAAAGAATACTGTAGAACTGATAGTGATTTGGGGGTATTTATATTAAACCAGAATCCTATGAAGATCTTGGAAGTAATTGGGGTATTTAACTTCATGCTTATATTGTTTATTTTCTTGCTGCTTCCTTCAGAACTCTGGAATGGATCCCATTTTGCCTTGAAATTGTTCCTGCACTGGCAGTGGGTTTACCTGGCATACTCTGCCATGCCAAGCAGATGAGACTCATAGGATTTGTGTTCCTCTTGCTTTGCTAGATTTTCAATAATATTAATGAGGGTGAGAGAACCATAGATTTCACACAGCCGCAAATACTCATAAATACAATTTTCTTGTATTTTTTGTTTACCTTTTACTATGCTTTTGTACTCTCATCAGATCTCTTTTTTTGTAATTTTTTGTTCGCGTTTCCACCTTAATCTCTTTTGTCATAGCCCTATTCTCACTTTCTCCCTATTTAGATCATATTCAGTGCTTGACTTTACCATATCTTTGTCTAAATATATCTAAAACTGGTAAGAAAATACTCAACCTTAGTTTCTCCTTTCATTTCATTCTTACTTTCAGTAACCTAAGTGATAAGTAAATTATTTTCAGTTTCTTTTTACGCCGCTCATTTATTTCTCCTTTTTCTGTAGAAAACTTTATCAAGCTAGTATTTATAACTATTCCACAGTTTATATTTCCTTTACTAATCCATCCTATCTCACCTTGGCTCATTTCTTGAATTATATTGTTCCAAGTAAGAGCGTAGTTCTCTTTTCTGTTTTAAAAGCATAATTCTATTGGGGCACCTGGGTGGCTCAGTAGGTTAAGCATCCGACTTCAGCTCAGGTCATGATCTCACAGTTCGTGATTTCGAGCCCGGCGTGGGGCTCTGTGCTGAGAGCTTGGGGCCTGCTTTAAATTTTGTGTCTCCCTCTCTTTGCCACCCCCCTGCTCACACTCTGTCTCTCCCTCTCAAAAAAAAAAAAAAAAGTGTGTGTGTGTATGTATATATATATATATATATATATATGTATATATATATATATATATATATATATATATATATAACTTTTAAGTTAAAAAAATAAAGTAAAATAAAAGAATAATTCTGTTAAGCCTCATCCAGAAACAAAATCCAATAGTGGCTACATACAGTTGCTTGAGCCACCTAAAAATAAATATTCCTTCTGCATCTTAACTAAATTTTAGAGGACATCTTTGATAGGAACACTGGAATAGAATGATCGTCATTGCTGTAGTTTAAATATGTATCATTGCAAACTTACCACCTTTATTCAATATTAGCCTTTTAAAGTTTAAATTCCGTATGAGAAAGTATACATTGTATTAATGAATTTAGTATTATCTTTAAAAGTTTCATAACAATTTAATTCTGCTGACTTCAGTTGCTTAAAATTTTTAAGAAAAAAAAATGATTTTGAGTCTAAATTTTATTGCATTTTCCCCCCAGCTTTATAGAGGTATAATTGACAAATAAAAATTGCATAGGGGCGCCTGGGTGGCTCAGTCAGTTAAGCATGCAATTTCAGTTCAGGTCATGATCTCACGGTTCATGGGTCTGAGCCCACATCGGACTCTGTGCTGACAGCTTGGAGCCTAGAGCCTGGTTCAGATTCTGTGTCTACCTCTCTCTCTGCCCCTCCCTCGCTCATACTCCATCTCTCTCTCTGTCTCTCTCTCTCTCTCAAAAATAAGTAAACATTTATAAAATTTTCATTGTATATGTTTTTAGTATATATGGTGCTTTGATACATATATACATTATGAAATGATTACCATAGTCAAGCCAACATATCCATCATTTTACGTGGTTATCTTTTTTTCCATTGTGATGAATACATATAAGATTTATTTTATTAGCAAGTTTCAAGTGTACAATGTAATAGTATTAACTATAATCATCATGCTATATATTAGATCTTCAGAACTTATCCTGCATAACTGAAACTTTCTACTCTTTGACCAACATCCCCCCCATTTCCCCCACCCCGAAACCCTGGCAACCACCATTCTACTCCCCACTTCAATGATTTTGGCTTCTTTAGATTCCATATATAAGTGAGATCGTGCAAATTTGTCTTTCTGTGCCTGCCTTATGTCATGCAGCGTGATGTCCTCCAGATTCATCCATGTTTTCTCAAATGACCTGATTTCCTTCCTTTTTTAAGGTTGATCTATTCATTATGTATGTGTGTGGATATAGATATAGATATAGATATATATAGATATATAGTTAGGGACACTGACTCCCCACATAGTTGAAAATCCACATCTAACTTCTGGCTTCCCCAAATCATAGCTACTAATAGCCTACTATTGACCAGAAGACTTACTGTTATCAGTTGACTAACACATATTTTGCATATGTATTATATATTGTATTCTTATAATAAGCTAGACAAAAGAAAATATTAAGAAAATCGTAAGGAAAATACATTTACAGTACTGCCCTGTATTTGTTGAAAAAATCTGCATAGAAGTGGGCCTGCACAGTTCAAACTGATATGGTTCAAGACTCAACTGTACTATATATATATGTATGTATACACACACATACACACACACATACACACACACACACACACACACACACACTACATTTTCTTTAGCATTCATCCATTTACAGACACTTAGGTTAAATCCATATTTTGGTTATTGTGAGTCATTTCTTTATTTTTCAAATCAGTTTATAAAAGGAATAAAATACTTTCACTTTTGTGCTAAATATTTTATAAAGGCAAGAATTAGGGAAAGCGTACATTTCTTTCTTTAAGATGCTGATATCTGCCAGATCCCAGACCAACACAAAAATGTTTTCCATTATCTGTGCATTAAGAATAAACCTGGTTTTCGACTAACAAAAATATTAGCCACTTTTTCTTTTTCCTTCTTAAGTATCATTGCATATTCAGCTGGCCCTGGAGCATATATTTTTAATATGATACCCATCTATGAGAAACTTAAATTGATTTACACTAAAACAAAATTCTCCCAATTCACATAAGAGGCAATTTAAGGAATCATTTCACAACATCTTTCAACTGTTTCAAATGGGTTTATCGTAATGATTTAGTTGAATGACTTCTCCAGCGCCATAGTGGAAGTGTAAATGAAAAGTACGACGTGTAAAGCTCTTATTTCAGTATTCATTCCACAACTTCGGCATTTCCAAACTAGTACTTGGAACAGTTTATAATGTTAAGTATTTTAAGTTTTAGTACCTCAAAATAAACTCATTTGTTGAATGATTTAACGTTTAAAATCTCCTAAAATATAATGTTCAAAGTTCCCTTGCTTTCTTATTTGAAGTCGCAGTAACTTCAGCTTCCTGCAGTGCAGGGTCCGCCTGGATAATATTTGAGAATAGAAAGAAAACTATAAGTTACCTCCTTTAATGTTTATTTACTCTCTGGGATGTTCAACAAACTGCATAGTCTTTATTAAGTAAATTAACTTGGCATTGAAAAGCAAGTCTTGAGTTTCTGGGGGAAATGTTGGAGCTGCCATTGACTACACTAATTCTACATCCTTTGAGGTATAAATGATTGTTTTCAGAAAGTTGTGTCAGACAGCTACAATGGAAAATAGCATTGACATGCTACACCCATTCTAGATAAAACCCTGCTTCACAGTGTCGGAGAACTGTTTGCCAATTTTGTTTGTTTGCAGAGCTAACATGTTAAAAGGCCCCTTTTAAAATTTTTTCTTAGGATGCTGGAAACCCAAAATTTTCATTTGAACTATATCAAGAGATTTATTTGGTGTGAATGATAGAAGATGCAGTGTATTGCCTAGTACAATCGTAGTATTTTTCTTCAATAATAGTAACAAAGATAACAGTAAGCAGGGCTGTATTCCTAATCCCAAAGAAGCTGAAGACCTTAAGTTTACATACTTTGTGGAAATTTCTTAATAAGAGAGTCCTCCCTTTACCCCCTACCAATACACCTGAGGAGTCTCTTCGGGATAAATTAATTCACCCACACCAGTTATCAAATCTAAACGACAAACAAGTAGGTTGTCACAGGTTATTTACCAAACCATACACAAGTTTATCATTCTTTTCCTGTCTTTTCCTTCACCTTCTTCTTATCTCCACCCCCACCCCCTCAATTTTTAAGGTTTCTTTTTAACATAAGAAGCAATCATTCCAAGTACTGATTCCAAAATCAGTACTTTGGAACTGGAATAGTCTTCACTACTTTATGTAAATATCTTCATTTTTAGGTTTAAAATTAGAGTACAGTTAATCCTTGAACAACACAAGTTTGAACTGATTGGGTCCACTTATATGTGGATTTTTCCCCATAAATACAGTACACTACTGTAAATGTAATTTTCTCTTCCTCGTGATTCTTGTAATAACATTTTCTTTTCTCTAGCTAACTTTATTGTAAGAATACATATGTAATATATATAACATACAAAATATGTGTTAACTATGTTATTGTAAGGCTTCTGGTCAATAGTAGGCTATTAGTAATTAAGTTTTGGGGGAGTCAGAAGTTATACATGGGTTTTATACATGGGGGTTGGCACTTCTAACCCCATAGTTCAAGGGCCAACTGTGCTTCTTTTTGGTTCTTTCTGGGTTGTGATAAAATAATTTTGTTTCATACTCAGGATTTCTAGTAGTAAATTTTAAAAGAAGATTAGTCATTTTATTTAATCACATATTATGATTTGTTTAACATTAAATTGCCAAGTGTTTCTATTCTCTTAATATTACCTCTTCTCTGATTTTGTTGATACAGATTTAATATAATATCTTTATTTTATTTTATTTTTTTAAGTAAACTCTACACCCAACATGGGGCTTGAACTCATGATCCCCACGATCAAGAGTCTACATGCTCTACTGACTGAGCCAGCCAGGCACCCCTTAATATAGTATCTTTTAAAAGTTTGCTTTCCTACTTATAGCATCCTGAATGATTGGCTATCTTTAAAATGTCGCCTCTCTTCCTAGTACACACTAAAATCCACTGAGTGTTTTTTAATTGCACATAACACTAAAGAAAAACCTTGTCTACTGCTTTTAAAAACAAACTGTGAATGTGAAAATGTCTTCTGATGTGACTGCTTTGTAAGCTCAGTAAAACACTTTTCATCCAGAAGAAGACCTGGCCTAAGTGTTTGCCAGACAAAAAGTATGCAGCAGCAAATGATCTTTTTGTTACCTCAGTCTGACAACATAATATATAAAATCACAAATTGTTTGGGTTGCTGAGATTTCATTTTACTAATTAAAGGAATACTCTATTTTAGAAATGTTAAGCCAACACTGGTATTTAGAAAAAGTTGGAGAAGTAGAGCAATAAACTGAAATAAATTGGAGAAGATACTAATTTAAAAAAACAAACTGGAATCAAGTCTTTTTCTTAAAGAACAAATGAGACTCCTAAGAAACTGAAGGAACTTTTCGAAAAGCAAGATTAAAAGAGTTATACTCAGATGACAAGAAACAATGAAGTAAAATCATCCACTTTAATAATGGCTACAATGACCTTAAATCTTAAAAAGTCACTAAATATAAATGACCACTGGTTTCATTTGAACTTAAACAAGACCTATGCAGGTTTGGTAGAATTATAATTTATGATTGTATAATATTAAGACTTCTTCAAATCTTTGTATTTGTCATTTTGTGACTTTAGAACATACACAGAGTTTTCTAGGTATGATTAAAGATTTTTTAAAAATCTAAACCATACAGTGGATGTATTACATGTTTTTTAATGTTGACTTTTAAATGTCAGAATGAATGTAATACCAGAATAAGCCACAGGGTGGGAGTGAAAGGCAAGAACTTAGCTTCAGAAAGTAGCTTAAATACATCATTGCACTATCTGTAAAATGCTTGTTAAATGCTAAGGTGCTGTAGCCTGGTTTTCTTTCTTCCTCTCTACATAGCTGCATTCCTCAGCAAAGAATCTATAACAAAATACAAAGACATTAATTTAAACCTATAGACCAATAATGGAAAAGAAGTAAATACACACACATACACAGATTTTTTTTTTCCTTGTTTCTGGTCATATCAGGTGCTTCTTAAATTGTCAGTACTGGAAATAGTAATTACAGAAGTTGCCTGAAATACTTCTTGTCTCCATCCTATTTTTCTGCCTCAGTTTTCCTTTTTCCCTGATGATTCTTATTTAGAGAAAAGAAAGATGTGTATCTGTAAGCTACCTACATATATGTTTCAATGACGGAGGTGAATTTTCCATTGTATTTTCTGTTAACCTATTCTCATTTGAGTTTAGAAGCAATTTAAATTGGTGATTATTTTGTATCTTTAAGGTAAGAAGACAAGAGGTTTCTTCTCCTAGAAAAGAAACTTCACCAAGGAGTCTTGGCATTCCTTTATTCCATGAAAGGTATTAATATTTCAATAGACCAAGTATTATGGCCATATTATGTTATATGGACAGATCTTAACATAAACATTATCGAAATGAGGAACATTTCATTTTCTTCTATTTAAGATGTTTACTGAGAACAAAAATCCATGTATTGAAATTTCTAATGTAAGAATGAGACAGCCAGCAAAAGTGTGATTTATAAATAAGTAGATATGCTAGTCTGTGCTACATCTATGTATTAGAACTTTTAACTTACTGCTTACTTTGTGCCTTTGTGCCTGGCTCTCCAAACATTAGAGTAGTTCTCTGGGACATTTTCTAGGATTTTAAAATAATTTTTTAACTTTAACCTTTCAGTAATTATTTTGTGGTACATAAAATGGTGCTATGTAAGTTTAATGACAATAGAAAATATTTAAACATAAAGCTTCATATTTTAAAATATTCATTTCTAGGGCTTATATAGAGAAGACTTTCCAGGATCTAAAAGAAGAATTTCACAGAATATGCATGCTAGCAAAAGCACAAAAAGACCACTTAAGCAAACTTAATGTACCAGCCACTGCAACTGGTAAGGTTTGATTTAACACACAGTACTATTAACTTGATTGATTTAAATGTATTTCTTTTTGATCGTAAAAATATTTCTAAATGCTTGTTAAGTGCTAAGGATCTGCAATTTGCGCCTCCTACCACTTATAATGGGTAAGTGCTGTTAAAGTTCTGTACTGTATTACATTATCTAATGATTGGCTTTTTTCTCTCTTTATTGTGTGTGGGGTTATGTAGAGTGACTTGAGTGATGTAATTACTAATCATCTTAATGAGAAGTCCCACCTTGCAAAGGGTACAAAATAAATATGGGAAATATGTCTCAAAGTTTTCAGTTGCTATTTGGGGGGGGGGGGTTAATTAAACATTAACTCATGTATTAGTAAGCAGCCTTGAAGCTGCACTACCATATATAAGCTAAGTAAAATTAGAGCATCAGGTTTGTTTTTAACTTCTGCTTGAAAGTTCGTTGGACACTATGGATTTTTATAATTTGGTTCAAGAAATAAACATTTCACATTTCGTGAGGCTAGCCTGTTGGAGATACAAAGTACAAATTTAGTATAAAATATAACTTAAAAGGAACATCTGTTTTTACACATGTGTTGCCGTGTGTTTTTTAAAGCCTGTACCCTTTCCTAAAACCCCACACCAGGGTTTGCTTCAGCCGTTCCATATGAATAGCAAAACACCAGAGATTGAATCTGGCTACCAAGCACTTCCATAACAAAAGGAAGGTAAACTGATCATTTAAAATGATAAATTCTCCTTTACCCTTGTGATTTGAGATATTCTGCATATGGTTCCCTAGAGATGTGATTTACAGTTTTCACTCTGAAAGATGTTGCGGCAGTGCTAATGCCCCTTTAATTAAAGATCACTTTCCATCTCTTCCATCTCTTATATCTAGACTATTTAAAAATCATTTTATAGTGTAAATTCACTTTTTGCATACTACTCCTGTTTTATCTTCAGAAAAGGTACACAATATGGTGGAGAAACAAAACAGTCTTTGTAGACAGACATAA
This sequence comes from Felis catus, assembly GCF_018350175.1. Lineage (NCBI taxonomy): Eukaryota > Metazoa > Chordata > Mammalia > Carnivora > Felidae > Felis > Felis catus. Next base: position 150,594,124 of record NC_058375.1, read on the forward strand.
TTTATTTCTTCCCCTTTTCCCCCTCCAGCTACCCAGAAAGAATGCTAATTCTTTCACCTGAATTTTTGTCATTTTCATGAGAAATTGATCTTTTGTGTAGGCTAAAGACACTAAGTACCTCTGAAGTAAAAGAATTATTTTTATTTAAAATCTACTAGCTAAAGAGATGTAGTACATAGAACTCATAAACATGATTTTTTTTTAACATCAGCATCTTATCAAAACATTGTAATGGTGATATATTCATCGTTATACAGAGAACCTACCCCATTATCAGTGGCTTAATACTTTGACCATTTTTAAATTGTGCAGGTCTAAATCCGAGTATGTATCTGTCAACTAGGACACTGAGTGTTTAGCTTCATTTTCTTCCCCACTAAAACCGCTTCCTAATGTTATTCTTATGTTTTATAGTAAATGTGTCACAAATAATAAGTACAGCGTATTCTTGAAATGTTTTAGATCTGTTGTGCCATAGACTGCAGTGAAGTTTTGCTGGGTCTAGACAAAACTCAAAATATTAAATATTATTCTGGTAGTAGTAGATCAAAAAGGGAAAGAAAGAAAAATGTTTTGGGAAAAGATGCCTATTCAGGCCTTTTAAGGATGAACATTACATTGAATAAAAATATAAGGAAAATATTTTAAATGTGGTTTGCATAATACATCTGGAAAGAGCGTATTTAGCAGTATTGTCCCCATGTTATTTTTTTTGTTAAAATTTGACTTTTACCTTTAGATAAACATATAATTCATGAAAAATTGCTGAGTTAGTAGAATTGTACATTTCCTTTTTCTTTTTTCTTCTCATCCACTTATGGCAGTAGCCTTGAGAAGGGATAAAGATAAAATGTATGTTTAAGCAAATGTGGCTTCATAAAAAGTGCTATTTGGTCCATAAAGGAGAGTCCTATTTCAGGGAAGATGAAGAGAGTAGAATATAGGATCGCAACTCACAAACAACCATCAGATCTTTTTCTTTTGTCAATATACGAGGTAATTAGACTAAGAAGTAATCTAAATGGACAGCCTGTACTTAAAATTTAGAAACCTAAAAATGTTTCTCATTGTGTTTTTTGTGTCCTTGCGAAAAGAAGTGTTCTGAAAATAAACAAAATAGAAAGGCAATTTGCTCCACCTGATCATGTTTCTCAGTATAGTGTCAGGATCACAAGTGCTTTTATGCACCTCATTTAAATCTTTTTTTTTTTAATGTTTATTTATTTTTGGGAGACAGACAGAGTTGGGGGAGGGGCAGAGAGACAGGGAGACACAGAATCTGAAGCAGGCTCCAGGCTCTGAGCTGTCCGCACAGAGCCTGATGCAGGGCTCAAACCCACGAAGCACAGGATCATGACCTGGGCTGAAGTTGGACGCTCAATTGATTGAGTCACCCAGGCACCCCAAATCTTTTTTTTTTTATACTAACTCATCGCTTGAACAGATTAATTCCAAAAATTATTTTAATGTGGCTGAGGTATGCCTGCTAGCTATAAAAAAGAAAATATCTGCTTTATTATAGGTGTTTTGAGTTTCCCAGGTTTTGTTCACAAAGGAGATAGGTCATCTATTGGAAAAGAAAATCATTTCGGGGACTCTTTGTGTGTGTGTGTGTGTGTGTGTGTGTGTGTACATGTGTGTACATACATATACACACACATACAGTATGTTTGTCTTCTGTGTCTTCTACGTGTATGTGTGTATATGTACAGCATACAGTATGTTTGATTTAACATAATGGTTCAGAGCACAGGATCTAGATTAGGTTGCCTGGGTTCCAATGCCAGATGTACCACTCATTCATTAGCTGTGTAGCCTTGGAAGTAACTGCTCCATGTCTCAGTTTCTTCGCATGTAAAGTGGGGATAATCTAATACCTACCACATGATTATTTTGAGTATGAAATGAATTAAGACACATAAAATGATTATAGTAGTGCATGACACATAGGAGTGCTATTGATGTTAATAGTTGTCATTAGCAGCAGCAGCAGCAGATTCTTCATCGTTCTCCCTGTTCTCCTTGTGAAGATCATGTTGATGAGCATTTCCTCCTCAGGTGTTATAAAATGTAGTTACCTCAGCAGTTGATTTTCCTGATTTGTTACCTGCAGTTAGCAAATGTAATCTGCAAAGAAAGTACCGTTGCCTAGAATTCCTGCTACTGTTAAGTCTACTATCAGGAAAAACGACTACTTGAGAGTTAAAGGACTTTGAGAAACCTGCAAGGACAAAGAGATCCTACCAGACAATTGAGCTCGGTCTTTGTTACTGTACTACTTCTAGTCACAGACAGATTATCTAGTGAATGTAGATTATTACACTGGGCTGTCTTGGGAACAGAATACAAATGCATTCAGAATACATTTATTGAGGGCATACTATGTGTCAGGCACTGGGCAGGGTACTGGGGTTAAGTGGGAAACAAAGCATGGTTTAAGACCTTAAAAAATGTACTTCAGTGGGAGAAAGAACAAATACAATGCAACATGTGTAAGCCTCGGGACACCTGTGAGTCATGCCTAACCCGGTCTTGGGGAGCTAGAGAGAACTATCCAGAGAAATTAAGTCTACATTAAGGAATGAAGGACAAGTAAGACTTTGGTAAAGAGTACTTGGAGAGGACATTCAGGCAGCCTGCACAACTTGTGCAAAGGCCCAAAGACAGGAGAGCCTGGCTGTTTTGGAGAACTGTGCAAAGTCCATTATAGCTGGAATAAGAAGTGCAACAGTTGGGAAAGATGAAAGTATGGACAGGTGACCAGAGACCAGTCATGAACGGTTTTATATGACTTTTCTGAGGGATGAGGCTTTGGAGAGCCATGAAAAGGTTCTATGAGGAAGGTAACATGATCAGATTTGTGCTTTAGAAAAGAAATAGGGAGCAATGTAGAGAATGGATTGGCTATGAGCTAAGTTTAAAGGGCAGAGAAGCAGTTCAAAGGCTGTTGTAATAATCCAACAAGATAAGGTGGTGTGTACTAAAGAGAGGCAGTAGATATGTAAGGAGGTAAACTTGAGGATTTGGTTGCAATATACTGCAGTTGTGTCCAAACAGAAAATACCTTGTGTTGGAATGTGCTGTGGCAAAAGATAGGAAGGTGTCATGAGACTGCAAGGACCAGAAGGAAAGCAACTGACGTTTGTTAAGTGCTTACTAACTTTGACAGACACTACACAAGGTGTTCTGTGTACCCCGTCTGCTTAAATCGGCATCCTTGGGCAAGTCTCCTTTTGTGAAGATAAAACTTCTCTGATGACTACCTTTTTAAAGTGCTGATTTCTTTTTTAATCTCTACCTTCTGTCCGCTTAATGAAAATCACACATTACCAATCTCCAACCTACTGTCTTCTTAGGTAAGATTGTGGAGCATAATTTAGTGTTTTCTAATGTCTCAGGATTATCAGCATAGAGAATGCTTTGATCATTGTGTTTTTGCATTGAGAAATGTAGCCCTTATTGGCCCTACACCAGACTGTAGTGTTTTGTGAGTTCTTATATCTGCTATTTTGTTTTTCTCGTCTCCTCTCATGCTTTCAGCTCTTGTTGATATCTATATCTGTCTTCAGCAACTCCTATCCCTACCTTTTAATTTGCTGCTTCTAACCAGCTCTGAGCTAAGGGAAATATCATCAAGCTTGTTAGAATAAATCTAAAATGAGAGTAAGAGCAAAATACATATATCTGTGGGCCTTTTGGCTCTAATTCTGACTCCTCAGAAGCTCTGTTTACTTACTTTCTAGCTTTTGCCTGTGTCCTAGAGAGCTGAATTTGTTCTGGAGCTGAATTTGTTGGATGAGCAGCTTCCAGATAAATGAGCTGCAGGGGCCATGGTATCTACCTGATATCCACCTGCTATCTTCATAGGCCTTTTATATATATATATGTGTGTGTGTGTGTGTGTGTGTGTGTGTGTGTGTGTGTGTGTATGTATAACGGGAGAATTATATATTCATATACAGTTTTCTGAACATGCATCCCAAAATTTCATCCTTCTTTTGCCTTTACTGTCTTCTTTCTCTCCAACCCCCACCACTACTACTCCCTCACATGAATTATTGAGAATGCCCAAGGGCTAGACTGATTGCTGATATATTTTGTGACACAGTGATATTAGGGCTAATAAATGGCCGAATTCATGTAGATTCTTAACCTGTATAGTGTTATATATATGCCTAGTAAGGAATTTTCTTTTTAACAACTTATTTGTCTAAGCAAGCTCACAGTTGTAGCTTCCATTACTGACAAAATGTTTAAATGTATACACTACAAGCAAATGTTTTTTAAGCATAGAGCAGTATAACTGTGAACAAGATGCAAAGCTTACAGCAAAAGACCTAGGAAAAGACAAAGTGGTTTCACTGCAACTAATAAGCTACGTTCCAGTTCACCCACTGGCGACTGCTAATATTCCGTGGAAGGTGGTAGCAAAGGTAAAAAGTACCAGTTGTCTTCAGTTGCTATAAAAAGGAATTGTAAAAATAATATTCATCATTTTTAAGAATGATTGGAATGCAACCATTTTCCTTTTGTGTTCTTTTCCCTGCAGAAACACAGTGCTCTCTTCCTGTACAGTGTACGGATACAACAGATAAACAAGAAGAGCTGTTTAAGCCTCAGGCTAAAGATGATATAAATAGAGGTGCACCATGCATCACATCTGTCACACCGAGAGGACTGGCCCGAGATGAGGAAGATACCTCTTTCGAATCACTTTCTAAATTCAATGTCAAGTTTCCACCTATGGACAATGACTCTACTTTCTTACATAGCACTCCAGAAAGACCCAACATCCTTGGTCCTGCCACATCTGAGGCAGTGTGCCAGGATAAATTTAATATGGAGTTCAGAGACAACCCGGGAAACTTTGTTAAAACAGAAGAAACTTTATTTGAAATTCAGGGAATTGACCCCATAGCATCAGCTATACAAAACCTTAAAACAACTGACAAAACAAAACCCTCCAATCTTGTAAACACTTGTATCAGGACAACTCTGGATAGAGCTATGTGTTTGCCACCTGGAAACCATAACGCATTATATGTAAATACATTACCACTTCAGGACCCATCCGATGCACCTTTTCCTTCACTTGATTCCCCGGGAAAAGCTATCCGAGGACCACAGCAGGTAACTGTTTTGCATTAAAAAATATATTATGCATGAACACATATTTTACCATACATGCACAGATATGCATCTTTTTTAGGTTATCAGATATTCCTTTTAAACTAATGACTGGTTAAAGTTAAGACTTAAAAAAAAAAATCCAAGTCCTATAATACATGACATGAAATTTTAGAAGATACTCGTCTTCTATAGTACATCTCTATTATAAAGTACCTTAAAATTTAGGGAACATTTTTAAAAAATACATGTCAGCCTAATCCATAGCTAGTATGTGTCACTTTCTTAGTCCCTTATTCAAAGCTTTTTACTCAGCACCAGTGTTACAATAGGATTCTTTGTTAAATTTCATACTGGGAAACAAATGGCATTTTTTAAATTAAAAAGTTTGTGTATATCATACTCATCTTTAAAAGAATGCTTTTCATAAGTAAATAATTGCATTGCATATTTTTATATATGAAAATAAGTGAACTGTCTTTCGTCTAATACTCTGTTACATTCTCAGTTATACAGTACGCAGATCTGTAGGGTTTGGTTTCTAATCTGGCAATGAATATGCAGCCTAATACATTTTTTAAATGGCCTCTGCATATGTATGATTTTAATCAAACACTTCGATGTTTTTAAAGCTTGCAGCCCCCCAGTCCACTACTGCCCTCCCATTTATTCAGGTTCTAGCAGAGAATGGTGCTTTTATTTAAAAAAAAAAAAAAATTAATGCCTGAAGGCAAATGAAAAATATATCATTGTTACAATAAGCAAAAGCCTGTGAAAATACTGACTGGTGTAAATATCTATATAATTTGCAAACATTTGTTTAATTTCTTTTTGCCTTGAGATACTTATTTAAAAGAAATCCAACACCTTGATGGATACCTTTTGGCTTTATAAGTGCTGTATAGGTTACAGACTTACATCAGCATACAAAGGAGGCAGTAGTCAAGCTGTGGCATATTTTAGTAGTGGGGAAAAACTAGGCATCTCTGACAATCAGCTTTAATTATAAACTCACTTATGTTCTACATTGTGCCTTACTTCACATCATAGTCTCAGTTATAGTTACTACTAAATGAAACAAATTAAACAATTTCATTTATTACAAGTAGAATTCCTGTGGAGCTGTGAAGTGCATCAGTTCTAATGCTTGTTACTTTTTTCTCCATTATATCTCCTGCTTGTTCTTTTACTAGTTAGTCTGTGTGCATTCATGTTTCAGTAGATGGCACCCTGCATTGTGCATTTGCTTTCTATGCTACAGCAAGGGAAACAGCTGGTATGTGATTACAACTTGATGGAAAAGTATTCAGCTTAAAAAATGCAGGAGAATTGGTGTTGAGCTGTCACAAGACATGGGGCATAAGGTTAGATAATTGATATTTTGGCAGAAAAGGCAAAGAAATTAGTTTGTTTGAAGGCCATGTTGCAGTTTAGGATTGCAAGAATATTTCTTAATTTTTAAAAACATTTTGTTGTTTGATTTGTATTACTAAAACTAGTATGATAAATACAAAATTCTTGAATTGTTGGTAATGACAAAGAGAAGTGAAAATTTGGGCTTTCATGTTTCCGATTTTTATGCTATATCGATTACCACTACTTAACACCTTTTTAAACATTCAGCTATCATAACAAAGCCTAAAATTAAAATATATCTGCTTATTTTTGCTCTGTGTGACTTTATTTTCTTCATAGTTTTGCTGAGTCAGTGAGTGGGTTCCCAACTGAATTCTCTGAAAAGATCCAATCTGAACTAATAACTCCGAATAGAGAAGGATAAGGATGGACTTTGAAGATAAACTGGCAGTGGAAGATTGGCTCACCAAATTTAGAAGCTAAATTGCTTCTAAATCTATTTCTTACTGTTTTATAGATCTTAATAAGAATTATCTTTATTTATAAATAATCTTTTATTTATATCCCTATCAGTTTCCCATTAAAGAGATGCATATTAATCACTTGTACTTTTTGTTTAAACTGCAAACAGTAAAATTTAGATCTGGCTGACTCTAACTTATTTTGGCTTATATACTCACATTTATTACCACTGCTTTTTAATCATACCTTTTCTGAAGAAAATTATCTTACCCCAGATTTTAAAATAAACATGTTAAATATTACTATTTTTTTGTGATAAAATTGTCACTTCTCTAAAAAGCAATTGAGTCAATGTTATCATAAACCCTCTGTTCTGATATTTGAACGTATCTCGGTCTAGACAGACTTTGTATATTTACACCAACTGTACGCAGCTGTCCAGTAAAATGTTTATAAGACAGTGATGTCGTGAAACTTAAATGCTTCAATTAGTAATACACTGTTTATTGTAAATGATTGGTTAACTAGAATGAAAGAGATTGGTTAAGGGAATGAAAACTTAACACTGTATCAGGTGTTGGACTAATAAAAACATATTAGTAATAAGAACCCAAAAAAGTCTCTTTAAATTGACTTTTTAAGTGATTTTCCTCAAAGTATCAGAAATTAGCTGTGTCAAGGTAATTTACCTATGTCAAGGTATACCAGAAAGCAAATTTTAAAAATAATTTGGTATGCAGTTCAGGAAAATAAGATATTCCAATCAAAAAATATTTATTGAGCACCTACTATTGAACTAAATGCTTTTTCTGCCCTGTTAGATATTTTTTTAGAAAGAATAAATGCAGTATTTTCACGTATTTATGTGCTGCTTATAATGGAGGTAGTTCTGTTGAATTGTGATTTTCCATAATTATTTAATTGGGCAACTGTTGACACTATTCAGTCACAAGAAAGGGGAAAGAAGGCAAAACTACGCACTATATAGCAGGAGCAAAATAAGCCAAAAGAATGCATCCCGTGTTAGATTTTGTTGAATGATTAAATATTTGAGGTTTCAAAAAAAACAACTGATCAGTGGAATTTGTTTAGTACTTAAAAAATTTCGTTTCGAAAACCAAAACAACTTATTCCTATGTGTTTTATTCATTGTATATTTCCTTATAAATAGTGAAATTTAAATTGCTCTTGATCAAACTGCATGTGTACACACATCATGTCTAGTGCACTTTGTATTAATCAGAGCCCTATAACTTAAGGTTTCTGTTGTAAGACAGAAAAGATAGAATTCAATTTTTAAAAAGTCTTAATGATTGACTGTTGTGCCAAACTACTGCTGTTATGATAACGAGCATTAAAATTTGCTGGTGGTAAAACTGGAAAAATTTTAAATATGTGAAGATAAAGTGCATGTATGTATTTTAAGTGACTTAATCGAAGTTTAGCTGGGCCCTTAATGAAAGGAAAATTGAGTTAGGTCTTCATGCTAACTCTGTAGAAAGGTAATTTGCTTTCATAGAAAGGAATTTTGTACTTATACACAAACCCACTCAAAAAATTTGAATTTGAAATTTATTCTAAGTTGATTTTACCTACAAATAACAGAAGATATTTTTGTTTGTTTCCCATAGCCCGTTTGGAAGCCCTTTCCTAATCAAGACAGTGATATATCATCGGTACTAAGTGGCACAGGCTCAGAACTGCATATACCTCGAGTATGTGAATTCTGTCAAGCAGTTTTCCCACCATCCATTACATCCAGGGGGGATTTCCTCCGGCATCTTAATTCACACTTTAATGGGGAGACTTAAGATGCATTTGAAAACAGCTCCGTGTAATGATTCTATGTGATCATCAGGTTCTATGTGATGATCTTGGGTTTGTAATACAATAAATACTTGATTGAAAACTTAGTTCAAGATCGTTCATTGAAAAATAGCTATGTCACAGCTATTTGAATTTTTTCCTAAACTTATATTGTAACTTTCTTTTATTAACTTTTATGGATCATTCTGTATAAAACTGTAATTCATTGCATTCATGTTTACAGTGTTTATTACCTTAATTTATGTTTGTTTCAAATGTCTAAGCTTATTGCTTGGATTTCTAGTTAAATTTATTAAATTTGGTGATGTCAAATGTTTATAGGGTGTTTCACTTAAAAACTAGATTATTTATGCTATCGGTGATTTTTTTTTAATAAACCTGTAATACAGAACAGCAGACAACATAAATGTCTAAGTAAATACCAAAACCTAAGATTTGTTACCCAGTGATAAAATCACTGGTAGGATTATTCAAACACTTCAGATTGTTTTTTCTTTTAATAATATACATGGTTTTAAATTTTACTATGTGTATAGCTACATGATGAAATGAGTTGAATATTTAAAAAGTTACTTATGTCATGATCATTAAATATGTTCTCTGTTCCTGAGTTAAAAAAAAAAAAGGAATAAATCACATTTGGGGGAAGTTTAAAACATTCATGTTTTCTAATGATAGAAGGGTGATATCAGATCTGGTGACATTTAATTACAAGTAGTCGATCACTTTGAATTTAAAAATTATTTTCAAAGTAAACTTGCTAAAGAAACGTATTTGTATTTATTGGGAGCAAATCTAAAACCCTGTAGGAACTATCCACATTTATTGATTTGTATTAGAAATGTTTACATTGTTGTTGAGAAATTTGTTATTCATTGTCAGCAGCCTGACTGATGGCCACTGGAAGACATTTGCGAGAAAGGCTACCAAATCAGAGTGCTGCAAAATTTTGTTTAAAATGAGACTTCCCTTTCATTTTTCTTCCCTATGCTGCTTGTTTTTTAGGTTTCCCTTTGCCCTCCAATTTTTAAAATGAGGCATGGCTTCCGTTTTATAAAGTGAACACTGATTTGCAACTCTCAAAACAGAAATTTAAGCCTTCTTTGGAGGAAGTGTTTTTAAAAATTGGAAGGTTTTAGGATGGGGGAATTTGAGAGGCCTCTGTGCTGCAGTGAGGAGCCTTAACTGGTGGAAGCATGAGAATGGTGCCTCGACTGCTCAGGGTGCCAAGCACGTCAGGTTGACATCTTCCTCACCAAGGTGACATAGCGATTATTAGGTATTCACTGTGAAGGTTTCTGAGACGTGTACATCTTTCCTCCACTGCCACTGGGGCTGAATGGAAATACCTAGACAATTACCCATGTCTCCTCCCTACCTCCCACCCACCCAGCCTCCCCTCTCACTCACTTCTCTCTCTCTCTCCCTCTCTCTCTCTCTCTCACACACACACGCACACACACAATTAAAAATAAAAACTTCTCAGCCTGTACCAGCCAGAATATACCACTGTACCTATCTCGTAAACGGGGTTTCTTTTTCCTTCTCCTTTTCTAGAAGAGAAAGAGCCCCTCTCACACAGTTGACATCTACTAGCCTGCTGACAGCCAAAGGAAATTATAGCCCACAAAGTGACTCGAATTAAAGTGTTATCACAGACTCTTCCCCAGTCCTCCCTTTTCCCACCTCCACCACCGTTAGTAAGAGCGGGAAACTCTCCTTTGCTTTTGGGTTCCAGGGCTCCAACTTCCGAGGGACAAAGGCCCTCTTGGGCCACAGGAAATGCAGCCTGGGGAGCAAGCTCCAGCCCCGCGCCGCAGAGGTGGCGCTGACTGCAGCTTTCAAGGTGGAATGGGCACCCGCCAGGTCTCTCCCTCTGTCTCTTATTACGGAGTCGTGCAGGGGCCGCATCTTGGCATCTGCTAAGCGTGGCCGGGTAAGAACAGCTCCCAGGTAAAAAAGCTGCACACGCGAAACGCTGAGTCTGAAAAAACCACCCCCGCCGAGACGAGGCAGTTGTGAGCGGGATGCCTGAGAAGTGGGAGGTGAATGTCCTCGGGAGGGCCCCCCCGGTGCAGCTTTCCCCGGAGGCTGAGGCTGCTGCCAGCGGGGACATCTGCTTTCTTACACTCCAGCCTGGCTCACCCCGCCCCCTCAGCCCGGGTTGCGTGGTTATTTTACCAACACGGAGGGAGGGAGAGCTCGAGGAGGTAGAAAAGGGGTGGATGGGAGCTCAGGAGATGTTCTTCCCACTCCCCCACGTCCCCTCCTTTTTTTTCACATCTTTTAACCTTCAAGGTAAAGACTTTATAAATATGAAACGGATAAACGCGTCCGCTGGCTCCCAGGCCCGCCTTCTGCTCGCGGGGCTCTCGGGTGCGGGGCCTTGTCCTCTCCATCCTGCATCCTCCCCGGAGCCGGGCCGGTTTGGGCGGTTGGGCCGGGCGCAGGGGCCGGCCTGGTGCGCTCCGCCTGTGGCGCCTTCTCTCCCGGGCTGCTGCCTCGACAGCTGCTTGTAGCTACAGTAATTAGACTGTCAGTGCTTGTTAGAGGAGAGCGGGGAGAACACGCTTCTGACAGCAGATTCCGAGACTCCCCAGTTTGTTAATTTCTGAGAGATCTTTAAAGCATTAATTGAGGTCTCCCCAAGTCTCCCCTCCGGTCCCTCTCCCCAACTCCTCCCTTCCCCAAAATATCTTCAGGAGAAGAGAATTCTCTCCCCGTGGAAGCAGTGATTCCCGCAAAGCTGCAGGGCGGCCCGCGACACTCGCACAGACACCCTGTTTTACATATACGCATATATGCGCACACGTATACGCGTGAGGTGAACTCCACGGGGGCCGGGTCCAAATAGGAACCAGGATTGCATTTAAAATAATAATAAATAAATAAATAAATAAATGGGGGTGGGGAGGGAAGCAGAAGTCGGGAAGAAAAGAGAAAAGCAGCAGGCTGATTACGAGGTGTCAAAACTGCCAGGAGCAAGAAGGTGATAGCAATCAGGGGTGAGAAGAGTGCGGCATTCGTGCGGGGCAACTAATTATCCGTCTCATTTGAGAAGAGCAGCATTTGAGGCAGCAGCGTTCGCCTGCTGAACGGTGACAGATTGGCGCGGAGGAGAGGGGAGGTGTTAAAACAATGGAGCCGGGCGCGCGAGCGCTGCTGCATGCTAATCAGCCCTCCCTCCGCCTGCCTGCCGCGCTCCCTCCTTCCTCCCAGCCTCCCTCCTCCGCGCTCCCTCCTCCCGCCTGCGGCGCTCCCTCCTTTCCAGCGGGCCCGCCGCCGCCGCCGCCGCCGCCGCCGCCACCCGCTTCCTGCTCCCTCGCTTTCCCGCGCGTCCTTCCCGCCGCTGGCAAGTGGAACTCAGCCACAGCTATCGCGTCCCTCGCGGGCCGGGAGCCCCCTCGCAGCCCGCCGCGGGCATCCTCCGCTGGGCCCGGCCGCAAGCTCGCCGAGGGCCAGAGCCACCCGGCGCCAGAGAGCCCAGGACCGGCCCGCGCCCAGCGCCCACCCCTGGGCGCCTCCTGGGGGTGGGGCAAGCGCCCGCGCTCTCGCACCCACCTCTTGGAGAAGAGGCCGAGGAGCCTGCACTCTCCTGCCCGCCTTGCTTTCGGCTGGTGGACTGAACGCGTTGGGCAGCGAGTGGGAACCCAAGCGAATTCATGAAGGGCAAGGGCCAGGAGGGGCAGACAGGAGTGGGAAGAGAGTTGAGATCAGGAAGGCAAAGACGGCCCCGGGACAACCTGCAGATCTGATAACCGGCCCTAGGGCAGCCGCCACCCCCAAAGGCCTCCGGCGGCCCGCAGCCTGCCCCGGGGCAGCCGCGCAGCGAGCGAGGTCACACCCTAGCGAAGGCTCCCTCATTGTGCCCCGCAGACCGCCCCCCCCCCCCCGCCCCAGCACCTTCCACACCCCACCAAGCCAGAGCAGCGCTCACGACTTAATAATCAGAGTGAGGAGGACAAATAAAGGACCTTGGCATTCGTTGCGTTTCCAAGGCCTGACCTCCTGACCCCAAGACTAGACCGGATCCCCAGAGACACACCATTACACTGTTGCTGGTGAGAGAAAGCCATTACCAAAACGGCCACCCCACCCTCTGCCGCATAGCCTGGGAGGCAAGAGGGGGCCGGGCATTTCTGGAAGGACAGGTCTCTGCTTGGTTGCTCCTCTCAGTACTCTGACCTGAGTGAATTTGGTCTCTCGACAGAGAATCCACCAGAACCAGAGTCCGCTGGAAATGGTCTATACCTGTTGAGGCAGGCAGGCCTTGGACCTGAGGTTTTGCATCAATTTCCTCCTACTTTTTGAGTTTAAAAGCTGATTGTAGAGCTTGAAGCTTTTGCTTAAAATACACTTTTACCCATACCCAACACTTTTATATTTGCATATGTATTAAAACATTGAAACACTGACTGACTCGTGCCTTGAGAGGGTTAACCGAAACATAGCTTCAGAGAACTGGTAGGAATTTGGACTGAATGAAAATGCAATTCCTTCCAACGAGTTCCGTGCTATTTAGCTAAGCAGGTGTCTAAATTAACATCATAAAACTTCCTTCCCCCAAAACATAGATGGAAAAGGAAAGCCCCTGAAAGATAATCCAGCCATTATAATTTTTTTTCTGCTGACCTTTACCATTGCATTAATTTACACACACAACTGTTCATTTAAAAAAGATCAATTTAAAACGTGAAGGTTTGATAAAGCTGTCATTTATACATAAGAGTTTCATTTATATTAACCTCTCTACCTTTATCTGTTTGTAATGTTTCATAATAAAAGTACAATATGAAAAAATAAAATAAAAATGACTTGAGTAAATTTTGCGATTTTATACCATCATTGATCTAGTCATATGAAAACCTACACAAACACAGAGTGAATCATTTTTCCTTTTAGAAGATGCCCAGGCATACCAATACAATAGGTGAGTGCAAGATTGTTGGGATCTACTAAAATAATAGAGAATGTTTAAAAGTTTTAAAATTGAGAATTTTTTAAAGGTGTTACATCAATAATTTTGTATATAAATAATGGGGTTTTTGTCGTTTTTTGTTTGGTTTGGGGGTTTGGGGGTTTTTTTGTTTTCTGGTTTGGTTGTGTGTGTGTGTGTGTGTGTGTGTGTGTGTGTGTGTGTGTGGTTTCTACTCCTTGGAAAACCACTAAGCAGCACTCTCTGCACTTAATGCGACACAGACTTTTCAGTGCTAAAGTACTATCTGGTATTTGGAAACTCCCTAGCATCTGAATCTATTAAAATATCTCACAGAAAAAAAATTAACCTTACGTTTATTAATGTAAATTTGGAGGTTCAGACGCTTCATCAGCATCAAAATTAATCAATTCATTATCTATTCATCAGTCTTTTCTTCATTAACCAACTCTATAGAACCAAAACCTCTCTCCCTGAAGTGGTAAACCAATAGAGTTCAAACATACATTTAGTTCAGTTCCGTGTTGCATTATTTATTTCTAGTATCTAATATCTAATCAAATTCTTTACCTTCCAATATCTTGGTTGGGATGACTTTAATGCAATTTCTTCTCAGTCTACAGACTTCACAAATTTGCATGGTTGTTCTAATGGTGTATTTACAGATAAGTTTTTATTTGCACATAAGGACAAAAAGGTGAAGTGAAATTTGGTCCCAACGGAAACCTGTTAGGTTCCCTGAACATATGGCTCATTGGGCTGTTACTTCCTTTTTGAGATCATTTCCAAGATTTTTTAATATATACATCAATTTGACACCAGTTATAAAGAAAATATATTGGCTTTGGAGATGCCTCCACCTGGGGCATATCTCTCCTTAACAAACCATCTAGTCAAGTGGGCCTCTGAATGTACAGGTTTCCAGTGTCCAAGAACAGGGTACAATTTGAAAGCAGTCAGAACTGATAGTTAATTTACACTGTCTTTGAAATTAGGTAGTTCTTTGGATTCTTAGAATGCCACAATGATTTGATTAATACAGTTTAGGGGAGACTGCTTAAAACCCTTTTTACAGAGGCTGCGCATTTGGAATCTACAGCATCACAACGATTCCTCTCAGTAGATACAAGTGATGTAAGTCTCATTTATTGAAAGTGTGTGGTGCCAGCTTAAGACTTAAGGGGAAAATCACAGCACTTTGAAAAAGATGTAAATGTTCAATTGGTAAAAAAAAAAAAAAAAAAAAAAAAAGGGTGGGGGGGGACTGTGCTAAAACATGTGCCTATTTCCATTATGCTTAATTTACTATTCAAAACAAGTTTTTCCTAATAAGCTCTATTGTTTCTTTCTGTTTTGTAAAATTTAATATGTGTGAGACAAAAACCAGATTCAGAATGTGAATGAAGTCTGTTTAGCGAAAGCGTGTTGGAGCTTACGGTACCAGGAGGGCCTCAAATTAAAAGACCTATCACTTTATAACCCTGATACGATGTAAGGAGGTGAGTTCCTTGGATCTTTTCAAGAATCAGTTACAACTAGATTGCTAACTTCCTCCAGCCTCAGAGCTCTTCATGGGTGAAGAGCACTTCATACTTAAAATGCAGCAAATGCTAGAATATTCACGATAGTGATACCATGTATATTTAGTAAATAATTTTAGCTTTCTCTTTACTGCAGTCTTCTTTTTGAGGTCTCAATCCCCAAATAGGACTCAACCATAAGTTCTAGAACACGTTATGCCCTTGTCCTGGGTATATCGGGTTAAGTGGCTCACACGTCTCCAGACTTTTTGCACCTGTTTCTGGTATATCTTGATGTTGAACTGGTCTCCCTTGTTTGAAGATCCCCTGGGAGTCTGGAATGCCTGGATAACCTGAAGTGTGCCCATGCTTCCTTTGTTGTTTAGAGCTATAGCATGAATAGATTCTTTAAATATCTTACTTACATCTTTTGGAAGCAGTGTACCAAAGATAAGTTACCACTTACTAATTAATTCAAGGAATAATTGTTTTCGAAATAACAAAATCTTAAACATTGCCTAATCCAACTTTCTTTTTGTTTGGATGAAAAACAAAAATAAAAAACAAACCAAAAAGAAAAATGCAGCTAAAGAGAATGAATGAGTTCTTCAAACCCACTCAAATAGTTAGAACCTAACTCAAGCTCTCCTGTCTTTCAATCCACTATTTTTTCCATTATAATCCTTTACCTCAAAACAGGTATACTTTTTCACTGGCTTTGTACTTGGCTTCATAGAAAGCTTTAATCATTCTATCAGAAGTCTTTTATACACAAAGAGACTAACCATTATATTAAACCACAGGGACAGTGGGGAGCCTGACATTAACCTGACCAGGGGTGGGATGTATTATTTAGGGATTATCCATTAATCACCCCCCTAACACAGGCCTCAAAACATTTCTACTGGGAGGAAGAAGCACCTCCGTGCACTGAGTGTCAAGAATTTCTCTTGCCTTGCTCCAGGCAGCAAGTGTTGGGATGTATTTTTATAGCTTGAGACACAAACTAAGGTAGGAGAAAAGGTTAAAAAGATTTGTACCTCTAAAGCTTAGAGTTAAACCTCACTGTAACACCCACACCACTACACTACCTTTAATCATCTAAATTCTAAACCAAAGGCTATAGTTTGTATGGTAAAGGGAAAAAAGTGAACCAGAGGCACCTGGGTAGTTCAGTGGGTTAAGTGTCTGACTTCGGCTCAGGTCATGATCTTATGGTTTATGGGTTCAAGCCCTGCATCAGGTTGTCTGAGCCTGTCTGAGATTCTCTCTCTCTCCCTCTCTCTGCCCCTTCCTGACTTGCATGCCTGCTCTCTCTCTCTCTTTCTCTCTCTCAAAATAAATAAACTTAAAAAAAAAAGTAAACCAGTATGAACTGGAAGTGAGCATATATATTTTCTAAAACTATCAAACTGGAACTAAAACATTCTCTAAACCAAACAAATGTTCCATTGGTTCAAGAGTTTGCCTTCACTTGTCTCAAGATGGCCCTGAGGCTCGTGAGGAGGTCTTGGCATTATATTATCTTCCCTTACATGTTGGTGAATCAGCTCTGAAAACAGCTCTCATTAGACAAATAGTTTCTCCCTTCGCAGTTGTTAAAGGGGCATCCTGTGTGGGTGTATTCAGACAACTTCAAGCAATTGGCTTAAAAGGAAGGCACGCTCCCTGGGAATCCAAAGTATCAGTGAGGGTGATAAAGCTCCCTTGAAAAAGCTCTCACTAACCAGAACTGAGGGAGAAACTCAACCAGCAGGCTTCTACCGTTCAGCTTTTGGTTTCTCTCTCTCTCTCTCTCTCTCTCTCTCTCTCTCTCTCTCTCACACACACACACACACACACACACACATTCCAATATGCAAAGACTCACTGTTTAGTTTCTCCTGAGGTTTTACCACTGGCATTCTGAAAGTCTTTTCTTTCAGCATCTGTATGGCCTGGATGAGATCTGTTTTATTGGTTTAGACCACTTGATAAATTTCAAAGCAGATTTTGCTCTTCCCTTCCACCTTTAATGTTTTCAAGTCCCAACTTTGTCTCTTTCAAAGTAAAATAAATATCAAAGAGTAGTGTGGCTCTATAGTAAGAGATTAGAAAACGTATATAATCCTGACATGGGAACACCACTGTAACTGACACTCTACCTTCAGACATGCTATGGTTACCCTGTACTGGCCTGGAAAGGACCCAATCTCAGTGAAGGAACCCTGGCCCATTTTCTGTTCAAGTCAATGACACTGCCACTTCCTCTAAAATATAAGAACATTTCCAAGTGTTTTCATCATTTCTTCTTCCTCCACCCTACAATGTGCTTGGAAAAGTATCCTGTGAAAGTAACTCATTTCCTCTGAAAGGCAAAGTCCTATTGAAAAGTCTGAAATATTCTGATTAATATATACATCAGAGAATGAGCCTTGCTTCTTGTATGATTTCTTCCAAAAAAAGGTGGGGGGGGGTGGTTCAGTTAGTATTGCCAGACTTGGCAAACAAAAATACAGGATGCCCAATTAAATTTCAGATAAACAACAAATAATTTTTTACTGTAAGTATGCCCTATGCAATATCTGGGAATCCTATTTTTAATATTTCATTGAATATAAAAATGTGAAATCAGGTCTTACTTAACAGATTTTCCTCTTGGTTTTTTTTTGTTTGTTTTTTTTTTTGGTTTTGGTTTTTTTTGTTTTTGTTTTTTGTTTTTGTTTTTTTTTTTTGCTTTTTGCGGATTTGGAGGTGGGTGATTAGGTTTGAGGCAATTACCCCTTTTTTTGTGATTGGAAAGGTCTTCCTTTCTCACTCCTCAAGGAAAATCTCAGTGCCTCTTAAATCTCTCTCAGCATTTGTTGTACATACTGCTCCCCTCGTTTTCGATTATACAGTGTTTTGTGTTGTGTTTAAATGTGTTTATAAAGCCTCCCCCATGATCCTGTGAGCTTCTCCAAGAGAGAGAATCCGTGTCAGGTAGCTTCCTCCCTCCCAGAGGCCGCAGGCGCCTTTCTAGCCTCTCCCTCCAGGTGGGTCAGGTGGGTCCGGAGGCACCGTGGAGGGCTCCACTCTCGCCGCTGACCCAGAGCCGGAAGCTCTGGGCCAGGGCCCTCGTCGGAGCGGACCGAGAGGGAAAGGAAGGGGCCGGGAGGGCTTTTCGATCCCTGCAGCCCAGCACTGCGAAGGGTGGAGGGCCTAGGCAGGCCCTTCCCCGAGGCCTGCACTGGAGGCCTGCATAGCCGCCAGGGCCCGCGAGGGCCCGCGAGGCCTGGAGGCCCGTCGCTGGGCCCGGGGTCGGGGAGGCCCGGGAGCGGCGCGGGGGGCCGGCCGCTGCGGGCCCGGGGTCGGGGCGGCCGGGGAGCCCGGCTCCGGGGCGGGACGCGCCCAGGCCCTTCCCCGCCCGGCCGCGCCGCTCGGCGCCTCGCTCCAGCCGGGCGGTTCTCCTCCTCATTTGTTGCATTGTTTGCATTAATATGAATATCTTGTTCTGTTTGTTTTGTCTCCTGGGAGCCAATAAAGCTGTGAGTTTTTTCTTTACACCAAATGCAGCTCAACGGGCGATCAATCAATGGGTAGTCTTCGGATAATCTGTGAGAGTGAGAAATCTAATAAAGCTAGCGACTAAAAAAGGAAAACAATCTATTTTCCTCTTAGGTGAACTACGTCAGGATGGGTGTGTTCCACTTCTGCTGCTTGAGGTGGGTTTACCTCTTGTTCTTGTTTTGTTTTGTTGCTGTTTTTTAAGCAAATGGATAAAAATGTCAAGGCGGGAGGGGAGCGTGTGGAGAAGAGGGGTGTTTAGGGGCCTCATAACGTTTTTCTCATGATTGGTGGGTTCTTGCAAGAAGAGGAAGGAAGGGACTTTCTAATGTCCCAGAAAAGCTGCGAGAGGTGTAGGATTCTATGAAGACGCACTTTGGCGACGAGGGCCTTCCTCAGTGTTCCAAGCAGACAGGAAGTGTAAATCAATAACGAAGTAAAACCAAGGACTCATAATAAATCAAGGCATGATTAGTGGCCCTCGCCCCCGTCACGTGTTCCCTCCTGCCAGACCCGAAGCTCCCCAAATGCATTTTGGGAAGTGCCCTCAGCCGTCCTGCGCACCCCAGTAAAGACGAGGAAGATCTTCTGCCTCGGCGGCTGCAGTTCGCCTCCCAGCACAATGCAACCTAAATCATTTATAAACAGATCAAAATAACAATCTGAATTATCTAACATTAACAGCTGAACTGAAGAGCCCAAGATTACGTGATGAATTGTTAAATTGCAGTAGCATTGTTTTGGATTGCTAATTAAAAAAAATAAGCAAACCCCATGACTCTAGATATGACAACTGAAAATACCCACAAATTATTTAATAAATGAAGCGTCTAACAACTTTAACACTTCCTGGTCGCCTTGTTAATAAATGTAATTTGAGGTAGATTTTAAAAATCTTCAATCTAAACAGTGAATTCATTACGCGCCATTCAGATCTCTGGATGCCTATGGACTTCTTGGAATTAGGTGTTAAATAGACAAAAGTGAACCAAACTGCCTTTAAAAGCACAGCATGACCATGTAATTCTTTTTCCAGTTTGTGGTAAAAAATGATGAAACTTCTTTCCAAGTAGCTATCACCCAGATTTAGTGTGAAAAGTAGTGTAATTGTAATTCACGCCATCAGGGTCTATGGCTGATAGACGATCAGCTGTTCTGTAGTGGGGAGAGGCTTTCTTTTCAAATAGGAAAGCTGCCAAGTGCTCTGCGATACCTCCAGCAAGCTTATCGGATTGAGTTCAGAGCCAAAACAGCAGCTGCACACATATGCAAATTGGCAATTAATAGTATAACATTCTGTAAAAAAAAAAAATGTTTAAAAAAATTTTAAAGAAAATAGAAAGAAGCTACCTGAACATTAACCTCCACTGTAACTGGGACTTCTAGGATGAATGACTAAGGATTAATTACCCTCTGGAGAGGACTTGCTCTTTATTACCTTCTCTCCTGCAGATCAAGTCTTTGTTGTCTTGCTGAGTTTTGTCTGTTTCATGGAACACAGCAATGGACTCTACAGGAAGAAGTTTAAAAATAACTAAAAAGCCCTTATAGTTTGATTCCAGAAAAGGGGGGAAATTAAGTCCTCTCCATTGATCATTCTTTCTTATACACAGAGATCACAAAGCAAGAGCTCTAGCATGCTCGGGGCAAAAACATTTTGTTCTGGATGTCATCATCTCCTTCCACTACAGCTTGCAGTGGGAACAAGCTTCACATCCTGGGGGTGCTGCCTGTCTCTGTCTTGATTTCTGTCTGTCTCTTCCTCCCATTGACAGGAATGCCGTTTGTAGGCTTCAAGTAACAGTAGCAGAAATCTAGCAAGATTTATGATTTACGTTGCCCAGCGTGTATAAACACAACGCGCTCAAATGATGAAAGAAAAAAAATCATATGAATTTGTTAAATGTCTTGACATCCTGGCCCCACCCCAGTTCTCACACACATGAATACACTGTTTTCTCTGATAAGGTCATGTAATAGCTATGGCTGGACTTAGGTGGACAACCTGAGGCCCTAAGAAGGGCCTGGCATTTTCATAGCAGGCCTTCACCAATGCTTGGAGTCTTCCTCTCCCTCTAGCCTAGGGGGGTGGGGTGATTAGCAAATGTTTCAGATAATCTGTGAATTCTTAATAGTCATATCTCCATGGTTGAAGAGCTGCCTACTTCTGGGATGTGGCAGGTTTCAGAAACCTTGGTGTTGGGGTTTTTACAGATATTTCCAAGTTCCAGGAGTTTGAAATTTGGGTGAGGATCCTGATTGCCTTCAATGTGTGAAAGTGAAAGAGGTTTTATTTTGCTTTATTTTTCTGGATGTTTTGGGGTGAGATTGTATTGGTCCTGGCTGTAACATAGACCATCGATACAGAGTTGTGACCGTTACCTCTGCCTTTTTCTCCTTTTATCACCAACACTTCTGACGTTATTACTTTCAGTTTTATTGCAAATCAAGTGTGCCTTTATTTTAAAAATATTCGTTTTCCTACACCCATAGGGAAACCGCTGTTATAATCTGAGGTAAATTTGGGATTAACATCCCACTTGAAAGCAGTACTTTCATTGCCAACATGGGCTTTGAAGCTTGAAGATCAAAATTTTAATAGAAAATTCACCCACATACAATTTAAATGTATTTGTTCATATTTCTTGGAAAAGAAAATTTTTGATAGCTATCTATTAAGCATCCAATCCCATGTTAAGTTCAAAAAATTTTGAGCTCCTAATAAGGACAAAATTTTTTTCCATTAGTGATTGACTCTGGACCAGTAGATTGTACTTTCTAAATATTTATGATTAACTGAACTTTTTTTTGTCTGATTCCAGTAGGGGTATCCTATGTGTTGAAGATTTGAGGTATAGGAGAAAAACTGTCAAGCCTGTATTCTGTTCATAAGCAAGGTATTATTTTTCTTGACTTGTGATCCAATTTGAATGCATTGTTAGGCTTTTCTGTTTTCTTATGACTGAATGAAAAGTGATTTAAAATGACATAGTGAGTCAACTGAAAAGTTGCTTTTGAATAAAACAGAAAAATGGGAACACCAACTTTCCTTCTCTATAACTTCATTAACATGGTTGTATAGACATTTGCATGCAAAATGTAGTTAACAAAAATTACACAGAAGTAAATTTAGTCCTTTAGTGCCTACCTCTATGGTAAAATCAGACCATTTGGCATAGTTTGAAGTCTTCCAAGAAGCCTGGTTTCCACCTGGAAAATAAATTACTAAATTTGAATGTGTTACTTATACTATGGTGAGTTGTCTATCTGTTAACATTTTATTTTAGTGCATATACTAGAAGTTCTATTTAGGTTTTTTCTAAAATTGTCATCTGTCAAGGTAGAGAATTATAATAATATAATTATATCCAAGGAAGGTGTTCTGACTTTAGATTATTTTGATGCTGTTATAAATATGATGCATTTTTCAAAATTCAGAAAGTCACAAGTTTATATGTTTCATTGTCAGATTTTGAGATTAACTTAGATTAGCTATAACACTTATAACATAGTTTATTTTCTTGGCATTTATTGATGCATAGATAATGTTTACATAGGGGTTCATTGTAACACATATACACTATTGGAATATTTAGCTGTACTTACTTTGCTCCATCTTTAAATGGAAGTTTATTTAAAAAATTCGTCTCAAAAATTTCTAATATAGCATATTTATCAAATCATTGTTTTAGTCTCAATTCAGGATATCCTACTGTTTTAAGTCATAAACAGTTTGTGGTGTTATAAGAACCGTTTTGATTCATGAAAGATTCTGTGTCATATGACACAAAGCATCATAATGAGGTGATTGGTGAGATGTCATGGACAGTGAAGACAACACTGGATTAATATATCTAGAGAGAAACTATGTCTTGGAATGCTGTCGGCTTCCACAGTGGGAGCAGGTGAAGATGTGGGACCATGGCTCAGTAAAAACTCATTACCACAGCTAGTGATCAGGGGAAACAATGTGTCTTATTAAAATGTGTTTGTAGGGTTTTCTTCATCTGAAAGGGGAGCACGTTAATCTCCTAAAGGAGGCAATATTTCTTTCTGAAGTGTATATTTTCTGAGTCGAGTAAATAGCCAGAACACGTGTATACTCTCAAGACCAAAGACTTCACGATTCAGGCCAGCGTACCCAACTATGTCTAAATCCTCTACCACTTTCATCATAATTATAATTCTTATGTTTGTCAATTTTAAAATTCTGAAGTGCTTTGTGAATCCAGGTGAAAATATAATAGATACCATCTTCTGTGGGATTGAAACGAAGAAAAACTTTATTCATATAAAGATGCTATATTTGAGCCGTATGACATTAATATATTTTATCTTAGCACAGGGCATTTGTTTTGGAGAAGTTTTTGGGAGGACTCAGGACAGCTTCTATATATTAAACTGAATGAGGGGACTTTACTTAAAATGGTACAAGAGTAATAATTTTAGAAAATCATGCCTCTAGGACATTTACTTGCCCATTGATTTAATAGTCTAAGCAGTGATGGTGATTGTGATGGTCATTATTAACTTTATCCACTGATGAAGAAAATGAGGCTAAGTTTAAGTCACAGAGCTGGTAACGGATGAGCCCCTAGGGCTGTGGGACTCTAGCGCTTGCTCTTATGCAAGGTACTAACATTCTGGTGTCTGAAGGATAGACACATGGGAGGTTAGGATACCACCTCTCTCCTTTTAAAATTCCATTTTTGCTTTTCTAAATCCAAAAGACTCAATAAAGTAGTCCAAAAATTTAGCAGTGTAATTGAGGTCCATTTGATTAGGAAGACTCTATATGACTAGAAACAGGATTGCTTTGGCACAGGCATAAAGACTCAGGCGATCTACACATCCATCTTCAAATTTAGCAATTCGAAGCAGTTAGCTACACGGACAGTTTTGTATGCATTGCTAAATGCAGACACAAAAACTGCATTTGCAAAAAGAGGAAACCCAGTTAAACTAGGTTGCAAATTTGGCCCTAATTTAGCGTAGCATTTGTGATACATATAGGTTAGAGTGACATTTATATAATGGTGTGAAATATGAGAAACTTCCAATGCTAGACACAAAGACTTTTTAAAATTGCTTTTGCCTACTTTGGTTAGTTTAAGAAACAGGAGGAAGAATTTGGTTTTTCAAGTGATGGGAAGCCTTTAAGGATGTTGGAACACTGTTCAGTCCCCTGGGGTTCTGCCTGCTGTACAATTTTAAATGTCTTTTAGCTAAAAAATTGGCCAACAAGGGAAACATAGAGATGAAATCTCTTTTTCCTTATCTGGGAAGTGAGAAGCATAGGTGGCTAACATAATCCAATTGTGACTGTCAAATGAATGGTCAGCTTTGGGGGTCAGACAGCCATAATCATTCCCCCCATCTAACAGGACTATTTAACTGGAGTCGCTACTTGTAAACTAGAATTTACTTCAGAGGTTTTGTCCTTATGCTCAGTTGTAGACATAGGCTTCAGCTTAAGAAATATAGCCAGAAATGAGACTAGATACATACACAATGTTTTATAGAAGTGCTGCAGTCATGGTACCTGAAACTATTTCTATTTCTCCAGGGAAGACCACTGGAGGGCAGTATTTTCTCCTTTGGGAATAGCACCTGGTTTCAGATGGAAACTGCACAGATAAATTAAAAAGGCATCTGGCTCATGGAAAAAGAGTTGCACTTCTCATTCAGGCTGTGCTTGGAGCTTACCCCTCTATGTCATTCAGGTTGCTGCTTATCATACTGCTGGCCGAATTAGTCAGACCTAAAATCAGATCCTAAAATAATACTATGTGTAATATTTGCTACTTGGGAGTCTTTTAAAGGTTTGTATTAATTAACCATTTGAGGAGTGTGCAAAGTGTGTTCTATGAATTTAAATAGCAAATGAAAGGATACATGAGCAAGAATGGGTAGTTTTAACTAGCTGCTTTGTGCTTCACAATTTTAATATTAAGTTTACATTAATTTTTTTTCTTTTCAAATGTTATTTTTGAGAGAGAGAGTGTGCGTGCACGCAGGGGAGGGGCAGAGAGAATGGAAGACAGAAAACCCCAAGCCTGCTCTGTGCTCTGAGCACAGAACCCCAGCGCAGAGCCCAATGCAGGGCTCCAACTCATAAACCATGAGATCATGACTTGAGGTGAAATCCAGCAGGGCCCCTAATTTTATTTTTAATACAATATGTATACATATATTTATCACCAAATCAACAAATTAGCATATTCCAGAAAGAAGAAATGAAGAATTTTCCCTAGAGTTTATTTTGCCATATTCTGTGGTATGATTTGTTCCCTAGGGAAAGTATATGGAAAAATATTTACAAATTTTTTATTAAAAAAATGATCTGGGGGCCCCTGGGTGGCTCCGTCGGTTAAGGCTTTGACTTCAGCTCAGGTCATGATCTCATGGTTTGTGAGTTTAAGCCCTGCTTGGGGCTCTGTGCTGACAGCTCAGAGCCTACAGCCTGCTTCAGATTCTGTGTCTCTCTCTCTCTCTCTCTCTCTCTCTCTCTCTCTGCCCCTCCCCCACTTGTGCACATGCTCTCTCTCTCTCTCTGTCTCTCAAAAATAAATTTTAAAAAAATGTAAAAAAAAAAAAGATCTGTTGCTGAGTATCAAATTTTAAAATTATGCTTTTTTGTGTTCCCATTAATTAAAAAATGAGGTTAGATTACATAACAAAATTTAGGGAGAAGCCATTTAATCTTTATTTAAAGGCATATAATGCTAATTGAATTCTTTTAATTATGATAGTTGTTTGTTTCACTTAAAAATAAAAATATAACGTATATAAACTGTGATTTTGTCTAACAAAGATCACGATTTTTTTGCAAAATCAACCTTTAATGTTATTCTCATGATTTACTTGATATGTTTTTTCAATAAAATGCCAACAAGCTGACCTGGGCTTATGCTTAAACAAAGTGACCCAAAGCAACAAGTCACTTGAGAAAAAAACGTAAATTTCAATGTCTGTATCATAAAATTTGTTTAAAGTATTTTATTTTTATAACATTATTGCTAATTATAAAGTTAATAAATGTTCTTTAAAATTATGGAAATAATATATAATAATATATTATATATATTATATATAATACATAATAATTAAATAAATAATAATATAATAAACATCACCCATAGTCCAACCAGTTAGAGATAGTCACTGTTAATATTTTTTTGTATTTTTTTTAAATATTTATTTATTTTCAGAGGGAGAGAGCACGTGCAGGGGAGTAGCAGAAGGAGAGGGAGAGAGAAAACCCCAAGCAGTTTCCGTGCTATTAGCACAGATCCCCACATGGGGCTGGATTCCACAACCATGAGATCATGACCTGAGTTGAAATCAAGAGTTGGGCACTTAACCGACTGAGCCACCCAGGCACCCAGTCACTGTTAATGTTTTAATGTATATTGTTACAGCACATTTTTCTGTGTACTAATACATACTAAAAATAATTAGAAGGGTGCCTGGGTGGGTCAGTTGGTTGAGCATCTGACTTCAGCTCAGTCATGATCTCACAGTTTGTGAGTTTGAGCCCCACATAGGGCTCTTTGCTGTCGGTTCGGAACCCTCTTTGGATCCTTGGTCTCCCTCTCTCTGCCCCTCCCCTGCTCACACTCTCTCTCTCTCTCAAAAAAAAAAAAAACACTTAAAAAAATAATTAGAATACATGGCATCTTATTTGTGAGCTACCCTTTTCATTTAGAATATATCACAAATATTTCCTCATGTCATTAAATGTTTGTCATAAACATTATTTTGGATGACTATATAGTACACCATAGTTTAACAAATCCTTTAACACTATCTGGTGGTATCTAATTTTCCTACATTATAAACAACACTAAGATGAACATCTCTGTAGACAAAATTTGCATACATCTATAATGATATCCTCCATACAAATTCCCAAAAGGGGAATTTCAGCTCAGAAAATTTCTTTATAAGCTTTAATATGTAAGGACAAAGTGTCTTTCAAAATGGAAGGATATGAAGGTGTTCATTTGTCCATTCTACACCAACACTAAATGTTACCAGGTTTTAATCTACTCTGATGTTTAAAAAACAATTCTGTTCTTCTAGTTGTTATTTTGGCTTAAAAATTTTAATGTATTTCATATGTTTATTTGCCACTTATGTTGTTTCAGAGTGGCTTCCTTTTTTCTCTACATCATCCATTTTTTCTATTGAGATGTTTTTATTTTTTAATTAATTTATGACATTTTTTATATAATAGTGATAGTAACACTGTGCCATACATTATAGAGTATTTTTCCAAGGTAATATGATATTTTGTCTTGACTTTCTCATTTTTAAAAATTTTTTTAAGTGAACTCTACACGTAACATGGGGCTCAAACTCATGACCCAGAGATCGAGAGTCACATGCTCCACCGACCGAGCCAGCCAGGCACGCCAACATTTTCATTTTTAAATGACCAGTTTCTCAAATGTTTTCATTAAAACTTCTACCCCTGCTTATACATTTAAAAAATACTTTTTATGAAGATCAGATATTCACTTATATTTCCTCCTACATATTTGACAACTTTGGTTTATTTTTATT
Organism: Felis catus; assembly: GCF_018350175.1. Taxonomy (NCBI): domain Eukaryota; kingdom Metazoa; phylum Chordata; class Mammalia; order Carnivora; family Felidae; genus Felis; species Felis catus. The sequence continues at coordinate 150,621,445 of NC_058375.1, forward strand.
TTTTGTTTTCATTTCATGCATTTAATGTTTTAAGCAATCTGCAGTTTATTTCAGCTTATCATGTGAGGTGAGGATTTGATCTTTTCTTTCCAGTTGTTCAGCAATTGTCCCTGAATATTTATTGAATGCTATACTTCTTTCCTATTGATGTAAAAAGACTTTTGAATCAAGCCAAAAGACTTTACATTCCAGAGTTCACTCCTGTGATTAACTTCTGCCCCTCTGATTTCTCTATTCTTCCACTTTAATCACGATATATTAATTATACATTCTTACATCCGATGTTGCAAATCTCTCTTTAGTAGTTTTTTTCCCCCCAAAGTCATCTTTGTCATTCTTGAGTACTTATTCTTTGTATGTTTCAGAATTACTTTATCAAGTTAAAAAATTCACTTGAGAACATATGTTTTGCTATGGAAAAATGCCCAAGATATATTAAGTGGAAAAACCAAGTCGTAGAACAGTATGTATGATATTATCTCTCCTATAATTAAAAAAGTCAGAAAAAAAGCTAGAAGTGTGTGTGCATGCCCCTGTATATGTGAGCATGTGCCTTATAGACACATGAAAACTTACTGAAGGAATAAAGAAGAAAAATTGTTAACAACGGTTACCTTTGGAGAGTGGGAATGGACATTGTGGGGAAGAGGGACTTCTTTTTACTATAAAGTAGCCTTTTAGGCAGATTGGATTTAAAAACTCACCTGAAATTCTAAAGAGAATTGGATTCAATTTAAAAATGAATTGGGACACCTTTATATAATACTGTAATTTTCCCGTATGGGAACAGTTTATAAAAATTTTTGTGTTCCTAATAAAGATTTTTAATTGTTCTCAGATGGGTCTTACACAAGCTGTGCAGTTTTTTATACCTAGATTTTAACTATCTATAAATATGTGAATTATATATCTATATCTATATATTGATATACAGAAATATAAAGGCATACAACATCATAAATATATATATTGCATAACTGCTATTGTTTGTAAAGTTAATTTGTCTCATTGAAGACTATTTCCTAGTTGTTTTTTTTTCCTTTAAAAAATTGATTTTTTAGTTTTCTTGACTTTAACTTCAACAATAATCCTAAAATAATTGGTCAGCTCAAGTTGGTCAATTTAAGTTCAGGCTAAAATTATTGGCTTATGTAGAAAAATACTCTAATTTTACCCAATGTAATTGTTTTTATTTATATGCTTCTTTTTGGAATCATGTAAATATGTCTTAAGAAAGTAGCAATTATGAGGAATATTCTGAAATATAAATGACTGTAGAAGACAATACCTGTCATTTTTTGAAATGCAAAGGAGTAATGAACAAAAATAATTATTAGTATAGACAGGATTTCCATGAATAATTTATGAGGACCTAGACAAGGAAGAAATAATAGATATGACCTATTTTGAATCCTGTGGACTTGTTTCCATATTTGTAGTAGAAGATACTGCTATTTTAAATGTTCTTTTCAAAAAGGAAAGTGTTTTATTGCTCTTATTCCTGACTATAAATATGCAATATTCTCATTGTAAAAAGCATTCAAATATTATAGAAAAAAAAGGACTTCCTTATATGAAGTTCAACCACAACCCTATCATTCAGAAAAAAAAAATACTGTTAATAGTATTTTGCCTATTCTTCAAGAATTAATTCTTTTGTTACTTATTTAGTTAGTTAGTTTATTTATTTATTTTGAGACAGAGTATGAGCAGGGGAGAGGTAGAGAGAGGGGGAGGGACAGAATCTCAAGGAGGCCCAATGCAGGGCTTGATCTCATAACTGTGAGATGATGACGTGAGCTGAAATCCAACTGAACTACCCAAATTCCCCTGTATTTCACATATTTATAAAATGAGACCATACTATGCATACTGTTTAATGGCTTTCTTTTTCTTTTAGTGTGTAATCAGTACTGTCTTTTAATTTTCATAAATGCAGATCTTCATAATTCTTAATGGCTACCATTAAAATGTTTATTTTTATGATGTTTCACAATTTGATCAGCCTTCCAAGTTCTTTTAGGTACTTTCCAGTATTTTACAATGAATATTCTAAAACATCTTTTCACATTTGATACATACTTTCCTTAAGAAATGCAAATGCTGGAGCAACAAGTTTGAATAATTTTAAGACTTTGTATACATACAATCAAACTGGCCCCCCAAAACTCCATAGTGACTTTTCTCTCAAACCTTTCCAGTATTGAGCGTTGACATTATTTCTTAAATCTGTAATCTGACAGGTGACAAATGGTATTTCACTGTTTTTTTAATTTCCAGAACTTGATTACCAAGGTTTTTTGTGTTTTTGCATGTTTATGGTCTATTGTTATTTCCATATTTGTGAGTTAGCTATTCTATCCTTTCCAGTTTTTCTTCTGGATTATATATCTTGTTGTTATTGACCTGAAAATGGCTCTTTAAGGATTAAGAATGTTAATCCTTTGTTTGTTATATCCATATATTGCAGTGTATCTTTGGTCTTCTTACCTTGTTTGTGTCATTTACCATACAAATTTTTATGTGATCAGATTTGCAAATTATCACTTAATTTAATATCTTTGGCATCATTCTTAGACATTCTCTATGACAAGATTACTAAGAAAAGATTCTCATATGTTTTATGCTAACTATATTTATGTTTTCTTATTTTGCATTTATATCTTTAACTTATCTAGATTTTCTTTTCTAACACAAAATAGAGATCTAACCATATTTTTTCCACACCATTAATGTTACCACACCATTTTTGAGCAATCCATAATTTTCCCTAAGTTCTTAGATATGTTGTAATCTAGTTCCAGATTTTATTTTTATCTTCTATTTCATTTATCTGTATTAGCATGATCTGTATTAGTGAGATTCTGAGAATATTGTTCAGGGTTTACAGCAATAGTGCTGTGTAACAAAGACTCCCCAAATCTCAGGGGATTACAGCAACAAACCTTTTTTATTCTTTTTCTTTCTCATGGGTATCTGGGTCAACTGTGACATTGCTGGGTTCTGCTAGATATAAATGGACTTAACTCTAGGCTCCAGGTCAGGCTTATGAATGTTCCACAGGCCTCTTTTGTTTTCAGTAACAATAGCTCCTTAAAACATACTTTTCTTACAATAAGTGGCAGGAATTCAAGAGGGCTGGCAACATTTTGGCCATACTTCCTAAATCTCAACTCAGCACATTCTCTTTTCCATCCACATTCCGTTGCTCTGGCCATGCCCTAGGTGAATGGCAAAGGAAAGTATATCGCCTAGCCAGGAAAAGCATGTTAAAACGATGAAAACTTATAAACAAATAATACGATCTACCTCACTGAACCAGTTATATTTTTAAAGCCTCAGGTTTTTAATGATTAAATATAATTGTAAATATTCAATAATATAAATAATAAATGTAAAACACCTGGCATCTAGTAATTCAATAAATGTGTATCTGCTTCCTTACCATATACGACAGATTTACAACCTACTTTAATATGTGAAAGGGCAGATTAGCTCCTACCCCATCACTCTTTCTTCACATCATTTTTCTAACTATACCGTTTTTTTCCAGGTAAATAAACAAACTTTTGATTCCATCACATATGTTCATCTCATTAATAGCTGAAAAAAAAATCTTCTCAGTCATGCTACTTTTAGAATGATGAGCAAGTTGTTTCAAGGCCTTACCAAAAAGGGATTGAGGGATTACTTGTAAGACCCATAATAATCAATGTTTTTTTCTGTGTATTCAAAAAAGTCAAAACAATACTGCACTAGTTTTCAAATGATATTAAATCAGTTGAGGTGCTTGGTATCTTGAAAAAAATAAACTATAATTCAATTTAGGATAATAATCATATTTTTTAAAACTATGCTCAAAAGAAAAAATACAAGGCACATTCATAATTATTCAGTGCAATATAGGATTGTAATCAGTGTCAGGGCAAAAGGACAGAAGAAAAAGACTTTAAGATCTACAAAGTACAATCTACAAAGTACAAATGGTCAATGATATGGGAGAACACAAACATAATTTTTATGATTTCCTAAATATTCTTAAACAGACAAGGGACAGTTTCTCCTCTGTATCATACATATGTTAATTTGCTTGAAAATCACTCCCAGTTTAGGATCACATTTTTAAAGGATGTGAAGAAATTGATGCGAGTTCAAAGAACAGGAAAATAGCTAAAGAGATCTAATTTAGGTCCTCAATTGGGGGAAAGCTAAAGGAATTTGTATTATTTAGTTGTAAAAGGATAAGGTGTGACTTGACTAGTATTCAAATGTAGAATTTATTTTCAGAGAAAAGATACTGAGCAAGAGACCTCTTTGTCTAAATAAGAACAGAAATTTTCATTAAAACAGTTTGATGTGACTTTTTTTGTTTTTTTAAAGATTTTATTTCTAAGTAACCTCTAAACCCAACATGGGGCTTGAACTTGAGATCAAGAGTCTCATGCTCCACGGACTGAGCCAGCCAGGCACCCCTGATGTGACGTTTATAAGGAAGCATTGATTGTTAGGTCACGGAAACACTAGAGATAAGTAAATATAGAAATCAAATTTCTATATGTAGAAAGAGAATTGTTTTTTAACTAAGAGAATAGACAATTATCAGTTGGCTAAAACTGTCATTTGAAGGTCAGTGACAGACCAGATGAACCCTTCCAACAGTGTTAGCCTATAAGTTTGTCTCAAGATGTGTAACACATTAATCTGTATTATTCATTAATAAATTAACTCAAATATTTATTGTGTAGTTTAATCATAGCAATGTATTGACATATTTATATGTATTTTGAACATGAAACAAAATAGCATAGTTGCCTAATTGACTCTTATTTCTTCCTAATAAATAGCAATAGATATATTAGAAATGCATTTGGTTAGTTATGCTCTGTGGATCATTTTAGGCTATTATTCACATGCATCCAACAAAATGTTGCCAAAACTATACCCATTTATTCTTGATTATAACAGAAGTTCAGAGTTTAAACTGTATTTTTAAGTGATACTTTAAGGCTTAATTTTAGAGTCAGATATTTCAGGTTGTCCTCCAAAGACCCAGGTTTTAGAACTAAAATGCCCTTTTAAATGTTATTTGTTAGTGCTGTAAACTGATTTCTCAAAGAGGGCATCTTTAATGCATTTAAAAAGGGGTCTGTAACATAAAAACCAAGAAATTCTCAGTAAAAGGGCAATTGGGAGGAGCTGAGACATCCTTTGCTTTCAGTCTTATGAGGCACTGGCTGTTTCGTGTGTGTGTGTGTGTGTGTGTGTGATGAGAATTTTTAAGAAAGAGTAAATGTCAGCCTTCAAAAATATAATGCAAACCTGTCAATTAATTTAGATCTAGTCACAAGAAATGTGTTTTTGTAGAAAGCAAGAATGAGGTACGGTGATTTTGTTTTTATTTAATCACCTGCCAATGGTTCTGAGAAGTGTGTGTGTGTGTGTGTGTGTGTGTGTGTGTGTGTGTGTGTATGGAAAACACATTAGTTTATTCCCAGATCTCAGCTCAGTGGAGGAAACTTTGTGTAAGAAAGCAGTGCATTTGCATATTATAAATAGGTCAGTTAATTCTGCCCAATTTTTTTATAAATATTCTTTTTAAACTGCTAATATGATTAGCCCTGATTGCCTTTTGAACCAAGTGAAGGCCTATTCTCACTTTTTGATGCCTTACTCATCATTATGTGGTTAAATAGCCTTTGTTGCTTGAAAGCTTCCCACGGGTTCCACTTTTTTAAATTGCATTGTTCCAACTATTGATAATTTCATGTTTGTATTATTAATAGACTGTCAAAGCGTATTGATGTCTGCATTAGTTTTGAAAATCCTTTAATGTTTTCTTTGCATTGGGTCTAGAGAGATCAAACCATTTGGAGAAGAGTGTGATCAAAAGTGATAGCCCTGCTGTCTTGGTGATGGAATCACCAATGCATGCACATATATGCACAGGTTGCAAATTAAATAGATAGGATGTCTACTTCAGTTTCAAAAATCAATTTATTTTTATTTATTTTTATAACTTTTTAAATGTTTATTTATTTTTGAGAGGGAGAGAGTGAGCAGCGGAGGGGCAGAGAGAGAGGGAGACACAGAATCTGAAACAGGCTCCAAGCTCTGAGCTGTCAGCACAAAGCCCGACACAGGGCTTGAACTCACAAACCACGAGATCATGACCTGAGCTGAAGTCAGACACTTACCCGACTGAGCCACCCAGGTGCCCCTAAAATCAATTTAGTTTTATATTATTTTGTCTTTTATTCATTTATTCCTTTTTTTTGTAAAACAAAAGGAAAATTGCATCCTAAGACTCTGCTATCAGGACTATGCTCTTAAGGATGAGAATAGTGTTTATTCTGCCTTGTAGCTGACTGACTGTCCCACCACCAAACAACACCTGAGGCATGACCACACTCCATACTGTTTCTCAGTTTGGTGGTATCCAAACTGGCCCTTTGGTAGGTTCTTTGAACTTGGACACAACTTTGCTGTTTTTAAAGCTACAGTTTAAAAGTAGTTAGCTGGCATTTTCATTCCTTGTAGTTGGCAATTTGGTAGTGTTCATCAAAATTTAATACATACACATTTGGCCCAGTGATTCCAGTTTTTAAACCTATCCCATAAAGTACTCAAACATACAGAGGTTGGTATACAAAGCCACTTACTGCATTATTGCTTTCAACAGAAATATTTGAAAGTAATTAAATGCTCATCATTGGCAGATAGTTAAATAAATTGAGGTACATCAATACTATACAGCAGTTTTGACAGAAGGAGGTAGGTGTATGCATTAGTACATGGAAAGATCTCCAAGATGTATTGTTGAGAGTTAAAAAAAAAACTCTCCAAATAATTTATGTGATGTAAATGAATGAGAACATGTTCTAAAATGATAGGCACAACACTTTTTATTTATTTTTTTTAATGTTCATTTTTTTAAATTTATTTTTGAGAGAGAGAGAGACAGACAGAGCACAAGCATGGGAGGAGCAGAGAGAGAGGGAGACACAGAATCCGAAGCAGGCTCCAGGCTCTGAGCTGTCAGCACAGAGCCTGACGCGGGGCTCGAACTCACAAACTGTGAGATCATGACCTGAGCCGAAGCCAGACGCTCAACTGACTGAGCCACCCAGGCGCCCCAGAACACTTTTAATATTATTTACCTTTAGAATACAGAGGTACACTGATAAAATCATGTGTTTGAAGGTTCTGACGTGGGCTTTTATACTCTAATGTATTGGTATTGTGTTTTAATTTTTAACAACAGCATGCATTTATGAATGAGATAATTAAATAAACCTGTGAGTTTTTTAAACAATACTATTTTATGCAGAGAAACTTTTCCCTGGTAAATAATTGTTAAAGTATAAGTTTAAACATTTATAATTATTCTCCACATCTCCGTCTTTTCTGCCGTTCCTCTCTTCACACACTCTACCCATTACAAAGCTACAAAAAGCCAAAACCTCTTTAAAAACAGAAAAAAGGAAATAAAGATATGCCTAGATAATGCCTCATTTAGATTATATCCATCTCTTTGTTCAGTGGCAAAAAACCAAATTTCTATTTAACCTGGTGAATACCATTCATACACATGGTATTAAGAGCACCAGAACCTGGCATGTTGGTCCCTCTTGGTAAATTTCCAGGGAGATTCAGCTGATCATTTCTACCAAAAGTTAAAGACAGAACAGTTCTTAAATGCTTTTGAATCAGTAGATACATCCTGTTAGCATTTTATCTGATTGTCTTATATTGAATAATATCAGACTGGTGTTAATGTTTTTCTTTAAGTACAGGTTACATTGCTTTAATCCTACTAGGTATTAATATTTATTAATGTATGTTCTGTTGTGATAATGTGTGTTCTATTGCCTAGTTGTCTACCTCACACATGACATTATTGATGGTTGAGACTATGTCTTCTCTATGCCTTTGTAAACCAAAGAGGGGTGCCTGGCTGGCTCAGTCAGTAGAACATGTGACTTTTGATCTTGGGGTCCTGAGTTTGAACCCCATGTTGGGGGTAGAGTTTAATTTAAAAAAAAGCTTTTTAGGGGTACTTGGGTGGCTCAGTCAGCTGAGTATCTGACTCTTTATTTGGCTCAGGTTATGATCCCAGGGTCATGGGATCGAGGACCAAGTCAAGGCCTGCATCTGGCTCCACACTCAGCATGGAGCCCACTTAAAATTCTTTCTTCCTTCTCTCTGTCTCTCTCTCTCTCCCTCTCCCTCTCTCTCTCCCTCACTCACACATGCTCTTGCTCTCTCTCTCAAATAGATAGATGGATAGATTAAAAAAATAAATTTAAAAAAATAAAAATAAGTAGAAAAGCACTACTTAGCTCTTGTCACTTCTTACTCTCTACTTTTACATATACTTGTATACAATCTAACATGTGGTTATAAAATTATTTCCTGTTGTGTTATCATATGAGAAATATTTTTATTTATTTAGTGAGAGAGGGAGACAATCTTTTTTTTCTTTAATTTTGTTTTTAACGTTTATTTATTTTGGAGACAGAGAGAGAGCGTGAAAGGGGGAGGGTCAGAGAGAGAGGGAGACACAGAATCTGAAGCAGGCTCCAGGCTCCGAGCTCCGAGCTCCGAGCTGTCAGCACAGAGCCCGACACTGGGCTTGAACTCACAAACCGTGAGATCATTACCTGAGTCGAGGTCAGACACTCAACCGACTAAGCCACCCAGGCGCCCTGAAAGAGAGACAATCTTAAGCAGACTCCACACTCAGCATGGAGCCAAACATAGGGTTCAATCTCCATCCTGAGATCATGACCTGAGATTGTGACCGGAGCTAAAATCAAGAGTTGAACTTAACTGACTGAGGGACCTAAGTGCCTCAAGATATATTTTAAATAATGAATAGGGAGGAAAATGCTCATGTATGAGAAGTTGCTTTCAAAAAAAGGTAAATTTTTTAAATGTTACAAATGTTTAAACTTACTTTCTCTATGTAAACTCTCACTTAGATTTCCCTACAGGTTTTGATCTCCATTTTTCAAAACTGAATATCTAAACCATGTCTTTCATTATTTCCTCTGAAGCCTAACTTAATCTGAACAGATGTCATTCTTGAAAAGAGGAAAACAATTTTTTAAGTTTGTTTTGAGAGAGGGAGAGCACACATGTGAGTGAGTGGGGGAGGGGCCGAGAGAGAAGGAGACAGAGAATCCCAGGCGGTCTCCACGCTGTCAGCACAGAGCCCAACCTTGGTCTTGATCCCACAAACCATAAGAATGTGACCTGAGCTGAAATCGAGAATCAGATTCTTAACCTACTGAGCCACCCAGGTGCCCCCAAAAAGAGGAACATTTTTAAAGATTGAGGCCTGAGGTTGTCAATTGTCTCATTTAATGCCATTTTGAGCTAACTTATAACATAAGACGATTAAGAAGAAAATTTGGGCATCACCTGCCTCATTATCCTCCACAGAATCTGATCTGGTCAGTAGAACTAATGACAAAATAATCCGTTCCTAAAACATATTGGTACTTTCTAAGTGAAAAAGCATTAATCTAATAAGATGAAACAAAATCTAATGACAGTCAACTCTTTCTGCTCTTTTCAAATCCAGAAGTAGCCACCATTTTCTCCAAGAAAGGAAGATTTGTAACTAAACAAGTAGAAAACAAAACTAGTTTCATAAATTTTTCTATTATAGTGTTGCAAGGAAAAAAGAGGCAGGTAAAACTTTAAAGCAGAAAAATACAGCAAGAAATAACGTTTTTTGTTTGTTTTTAATCATTTATATTATTTTCTTTATTCTTTAAATATGCTTCCCTCTTCCTTCTAAAAGAGTTGTATTTCTAAAAAAAAAAAAAAAAAAAAATGAGGTTAGAGAGGGAGGGAGCCAAAGCATAAGAGACTCTTAAAAACTGAGAACAAACTGAGGGTTGATGGGGGGTGGGAGGGAGGGGAGGGTGGATGATGGGTATTGAGGAGGGCACCTTTTGGGATGAGCACTGGGTGTTGTATGGAAACCAACTTGACAATAAATTTCATATTTAAAAAAAATAATAAAAAAATAAAAGAGTTGTATTTCTAAGGTCAATGGAAAATGAAGACATTGTTGCATACCAAGTAATAGAAGATGCATTAATGCTTGGTCAAAATGTAGAAAATTTTGAGGTCTTAAGTTGTTCAGGATTTTGGCCTCTCCTTACATTCTATTTTTTCATCTTTCACCACCTCCATTTTTAATCAGTACTACCATCATTACTAAGACCAGCAGATCTTAATAATGATGTAGTGGGAGCTACAACTTTCACTTAAATATAGTTCAATTTTTAAATAGCTGATGGTCTAGGAGGAGAGACGAGAAAAGCTTGAAATGAGCTCACTTAAAATTAGCTAATATGGATATTCAGTTACTCATGTTATGTATTTGTAGGTTTGCTTATTATATAATATTTATATGCATTCATTGAATATATTGTTGCCTGTGAATACAGTCACATGTAGGGGACAAAGTGGTTAATTGCTTATATTAATGAGAGAAGGCTTCTAAGAGAAGGGGACTCCACAAATCTCAACATATGGAGGGCTGATAATTCCACATTTGTAATCAGCTTTAAGATTATAATGGACCAAAGGACTGCCTGAACTTTTTACTCTAGAAATTGCAGTCCTGTCGGGGCGCCTGGGTGGCGCAGTCGGTTAAGCGTCCGACTTCAGCCAGGTCACGATCTCGCGGTCAGTGAGTTCGAGCCCCGCGTCGGCTCTGGGCTGATGGCTCAGAGCCTGGAGCCTGTTTCCGATTCTGTGTCTCCCTCTCTCTCTGCCCCTCCCCCGTTCATGCTCTGTCTCTCTCTGTCCCAAAAATAAATTAAAAAAAACAAAACAAAACAAAAACGTTGAAGAAAAAAAAGAAATTGCAGTCCTGTCACAGGAATAATTGCTGTCTGTGGGACAACTAAATATACATTTATATTTATATTATTATGCACAATTATTATTGGCCTCTCTGCCTGAAGATGAAAAACTTCGTGTCTTTGAGATTTGTTTCATACTGAGTACTGATGAATTGGAAATAACTGAATATATGAAGAAAATGTTCTTCCTGTTTTCCATTTTTGTACATAGAACAACAAACACACACAGTTTGATGACCAATTTTTATTTAGAACTATTTTTCACACAAATCTAAAGAATACACATTGAAAGAAATGTCTGTGTTGTCAGCAGGAATGGAAAATTTAAATTACTTTACTAGAAATATAAATAGTCCTCGTGTAACTTTCACTCAAAAGAGCCAAAAAGCAAGATAAGTGTATCCCATATACTGAAATCACCATTTATTTTTCTAACATCGATAATTTTAGTAAGATTATATTTTTTAAAAGTTAACAGACTGAAAGTATTGTATTTACCAGTATCTGCATGAAGGTATAAATGAGGCTATAAAACTAATTTTATCTATTTATTTGCTAGCCTATGTTTCAATAGGAATTGTGCTTTAATAAATCCACTTCTAATGATCTTTTTCTTGACCTTGTTGGCATGAGTTGAGATACCATTTCTGAGATTTTTTTTGTACTGAGTGAGGATACTTCCATAAAACTTCAAAATCCAGATACTCTTGAAGATCTCATCTAGCACAACTTCCATTAAAGATATATTTCCTACCTGTAACTAAAGGGCAAATATCAATTGTTGTTAAACAGCAAAATGGGGAGAGTATTCTGAGTTACTTCTCAAACTTGGTCCATTTCTCTTTAGAGTGCACCGAACAATTAAATAATTTTCCCCCTATTTTCTTGGTTAAATGGACTTTTAATGGTAAAACAAGCCCCCTAAATGGTTTTCCTTTGAAATGAGAAGTCCTATAGAGACATTGGGTTATTTTACCCAACATTTTTTGACATTAACAACACATGGTTCTGTTCTGAACTAGACTGTTAACATGCCTTTCATGGTCTAACTTTGTAGGTTCTGAAGAACGAAACTTTCACTCCTTTCCCGGGAAGACAATTCTCCCGTGTAGTCCCTCTAATTATTTAAGGTAGGTCCTCATTTCTTTAAAATAGCTGAGTTATTCAAGTTTGAAAAGCAGCGACTGCGTCAGCAGCCTGACTTAAACTGACAAAAGCAAGGAAATTCTGGATCCATAATTCACCTTCCACCCCTCGACCTCACAAACCGCCATATTAGCGTGATCACACCAAAATACCAGCTTGTGTTTACAGTTTCAGTCCTCCTGATGGCGGACGGGCGCGTGTACACGAGCTCTCGCTCTGTGTGCACTGAATAGGATCACGATCCGGAGAGCTGAAAATGTAAACACAAGCTGGTATTATGGTGTGACTGGCGGTCTGTGGTTCTTTGTTTGAATACTTTAAAAATGGGCACCCTGGCAAGAACAAAAGAGGCAGAAAGCAGAACTGCTCTTAAATGGCTTCTCTCATCTTTGTCCCCCTTCAGGTAGACCCAGAATAACTCACCCACTTGATGGGCGTCCCTCGCAACAATTTGTTTTTGCTTAGTTGGCTACACTTCAACCCAACAGTTTTGTTTTCAAATGCAGGCCGTTAATACTTTGCCTTTGGTAAAATTAAATTATTTTCTGAGTGTTTACAAGTACTGTCCTTCTCTAGTTATTACTTGAATCAAAATCGTCCACGTGGCAAATTCATTGCAATGTTTGATGTGTTTAAGCGAGAACCTGAATGCCTCATGTGGCCTTGTTTGATTATTTGCCAATTACCAATAGTTCCTTTACCTCAAATGAGGTTGGCATCAGTATAACCCTATTAGACAACATATCTACCTGCTGTTCCTGCTTGTGCTATTTTAGTCATTGATTCTGAAATGCAGAGGTTGACCTCAAGAGAAATGTTAAAGGTAAAAAACCTAAAATTATAGGCTCTATGGTAGCATAACCTCTAGTTGCATAGTTGGATCTTTAGTTTTCTCTGAAGTCTTTTGTCATTTTTTCATCTTAACACTAAATACGTTCAGTTGTTGGCTCACCACTGTGAACTTTGCTTCCGAAATAGATTTACTTGTAGGATGAATACATGATTCTGTCATTTCAGGAAGAAAATTAAGACACATAAAGAAGGAAAGTTGAAAAAAAAATTATTTCCTAGAAAATGTCAGCCTACATAGCTCATGGTATGCTTGACTTCATGATAAAGTACATTGCCTTGTTTTTCAAAAACAGAATTTTCCCTTCAGAATTAGGTATATCATCACTACCAAAAATCAGTAACTAAAGGAACAGTGGGGGTAGTTGGCATATCCCTTTTCTTAAATAGAAATTACAAATTGATTTTACACCTACTGAGGCAGCCATTCGCCACCGTAAACTTACTTCTGACAACTGTTTCTCTTAGAATCCAATAAATAATTGAAAAACAAAAGTGGTTTTCTCAATACAATTGAAAAGCAGCTAATGTAAAGACATAAACACAAACAACTCATGGTTGTAGACAGTTTTGATGTAGACTGCAGTACTTAATAAAGGAATAGGAGGGGCCTTAGCTTGGGATTTTTAATGAAATGTCACTCAAATGGGAGCAAGTGATTTCAGAAGTGTTGTCAGTCACTTTAGACTGAAAAAAAATAACAAGAAACAGCTTTTAAGATATCAAATAATTTGCACTAAAATGCTGTACTGTAGCACCTCGCCTTTGAATAGGCCAATAATTTGCCTTGTTTGTTTAAAACATATCGGACTTGGTCACTTCACAAAACTGCGCAACTTGACTTACTTTTGCCGTCTTGTATCTCGATTATCTCTCTCCATGTGAGATCCCTCACCAAGACAGCTTGCAAGCATTTCACAAATTGTAATAAAAGAACCACCTACATGTACGTCAATACCGACAGATCTGGATCATCTTATTTTCACCTGATATATGTCCAGGCTCAATTGAAAACTAAATTATGGAATGAATATTTACTGGAAGAGTGAGTTTGGCCTTATCTTACATACACATTTTGAGAACAAGTGAATGAAGCTATTTTGGAGATTCAATATCTATGGTAATATGTTCAGCGATACAAATAATGTACAAAGAATTGACATTTTCACAGGTTTTATCCCCAATATCATATAAATTCATATCTTGTGTGCCATTTTCATATTCTGGAGGGAAAGCTTCCATGCTGCAGTATTCCATAGCTTTAAACTTTAGCTTTTAGTTTTAAAGATTTTTTTTAAACTCTTCATTTCAAATATATGATTGTAATTTTACAGAAAGTTCAAAACATCTTTGAGCTTGCAAACATACTTATTACTTCTCATAATTCACTTCGACTCATCCACTTTCTAATGCCATCACTTCTTATCTCCCTTATCCTGTTAGTGTCTGTTGGCAGCAAATACAGATAAACAAATGTAGCCTTTTAGATGAGAAGGCCTATGGCAAATTTACCTTCTGGAAACCAGCTAAGAAAAGTCAAGTGGGACTCAGGAAGCTGCAACAATGGCCCAATCCTACATTTTTAACAACAAGGGTGAAAAAAAAAAAAAAACAGATGGCTAGAGGTGGATGGTAGTGGGGTGATTGCACAGTGTGAATGTCCTTAATCCCACTGAACTGTACACTTCAAATGGTTAAAATGGTAAATTTTATGTTACCTATTTTTTACCACAATAGAAACGTAGAGGTTAAGATGAACTTGAGTGAGAAATTAGGAACTGACTCTAAGAATGTACTTGGCCCACAAAAAAGCAATTCTACACAGAATGGATGCAGACACATCTGAGAGATGAAGCAGAAAAACTAAACTTTCTTCCCAGTTCATTGGAGCACACACTTCCGAATTCTTTGCTCTTGGAGTTTATGCAAACACAGATTATCGTGTAAAGTGGCCAAAAGGGAATATTAAAGCAAGACAAAGTTTATTACATATCTTTTAGTCTCTCCTCTATATTTTCCCTACTGGCTATCTTTTTTTCTGGGTTGTTATTTTTTTTAAAGCCCAGGCACATGAGCATATAATTGTCTGCGTGACTATTTATAAAAATGAAAAGGAATAAAGTAAAAAGAAGTGAAAAATAACACTGCCTTAAATACTAATGAATTTTAAGTAGTTGGATTTTTAAAAAGTAAACTCTAAGTCATACTGTAGGGCCTACTTTCCTACTTTTTAATAGCTTTCTAAAAAAACTCAAACCTTGAAGTGCATGCAATTAGAAACATGCAACAGTGAGGCTAGGCTTAGTCACAGTACTATTTCAATGCAAGCTGCTTCTATTTTTGGTGTCCTACAGAGAAATAGAATTAGAATGTTCTAACCTCTGCTCATTCTGTAGGTGAGAGTATAAAGCTGACTGCTTTAAAAATTGGGGAGGGAGAGTCCTTTCTAGCTAATTTTTTTCTCATGTTTTATGTATTAGGTGATCATTTTACTATGATGTGGACAATTAGGGACAAACAATTAATTTTGTATACATAATTAACTCCCAACTCTCTTGGACAGACTGCCATGAAGGTGGCCTATCTAGGAGCACTAGGACATGGTTTCTGCCTCATATTCATAGTATCCTGCTGGTTTTGTGCTTTAGCCGAATGGTTTTTAAGGCTTCTCCACAATCTAAAACAGAGCAGTGTTACATAAATTTATAGAATCTTAGGGTTGGATGAATTTTAACTTCATCAAGTTCAAGCACCTATCTGATGCTTTAATCTCTTCAAGTACTTACACAGATTTAGAGTTAATAATTCTAGTGATGGTAATGCTTACTTCTGCTGGAGCATATATAATTGAGAACAGGAGAACTAATAAACTAGGAATAAATTACTATTTATGCATCTGCACAATATCTATAAGACTGAGGATTCAATGAAATAACCTATTTGGTCATGCCTAGCACAGTCTTAGAAATATAATACATACTAAACAATAGTCATATTTAAATTCATTTATATCACACTCATTACAACACCTAGTTTTTTGGTACCTGCTTGTCTGTTATTATGTGAAGGTTAGAATTGTTGGAATGTCATCAATTTAATATTATGAAATAGAACCAGTTCACAATTTTTTAACTTGGAAAAAATAAAGATACTTCTATTATGTTCCAGATTCTTATAGTCTTCAGGTTATGGCTAACATAATAGAGTTATATGTCATGATAGAGTTACATCAATATTTACCTGTTATTTAATTTACCTTTCCACTAACTCACTGTTGCTAAAATCTTGGTCACAAATGATAAAAATCACCAGAAATCATAGAATCTTATGATAGTCTCAGTAAATGTATGTCTTCACAGGTGCAAAGTTGCTTTTCTACTTCATTCAAACGTCTTGATTGACTAGATGTTGAGGAGTACACAAACCTACTAATTTCTACATCTAAAATACCCCACATGTCTACTTCTTAATTCTATATTCAGATATAACCCTCCCCCCCCACCCCCCCACACACAAAACTTCCCTTTGGTAAAATCACATTCAACTAGGTATTATAATCTTTAAGCTATTTTTTAAAACATTCTTAAGGATTTCTAGTTCTGTGATTATGATGATTATTAAGGCAATCTGAATGTAAGTAGTTTTGTTCAAGATACGTTAATTCGGATTATGAGTATGTGACCCAAAATGTCTTAATGTAATTAGCAGCTCTGGTTTACCTGAAAACTGCAGTTATCAGGAGCGTGGGGTTTACTATCAGCACATCTCTAATATCGATGTTATTTAAAGCCATACATTAAGAGTCATAAGCATCTGTAGTGACAGAAGAAGCATGCAGCAAAGTACTGAAAAACTGGAATAGAATTAATTGGTTTTGGTCTACCCACTTCAAATTAGAAAATAGCAACAGAAAAAAAAAAAGATTAAACACTAAATGTATTCGTTAGGCAGGATCAGCAATCATGCTGCCCACACATGATCTGCAATTAATTTGTAAATAAGATTCATCACCTGGAGGATAATAAACTCTAGTTTTTATGGCCCAAAAGACTAGACAAGTAAAAACCACTAATGAATATACTGTATAAACACAGGGGCAAGAACATGCATTGGTTGAGCAAGTGAGGATAACAAGGAGACTACGTTTTGTTATTAAAGTAGACCAAAAGATACATGACACGTATCTAGAGATTTTTCTGAAGTGTTAACACTGCTCAAAACAGGGTCACTTAAAAGGCGTGGAAAAGCGTTACTACAAGATAAGGAGGGCAAAAGTTGATTTTTAGAAAGAGCATTTTTTTTAAAAAAGTCAGGATCAGTATTTTACAAACTGAGATAGTTATCTTAATTTTAATTAATTTCTTATAATTGCATATTAGAAAGTCTTAATAATAATCTGAAGTGGTTTTCATTTACCGTCTTTAAATGTGACTTGGGTAATGATGAGATGTCCCAAAACATTATCGAGAAAGTAAGTATTAAGTAGGATTTTCAGTGTTGCCCTACTTTGGAAGCAGATTTGATACGAAAACTAATTTCCTTCATGTAAGTTATGATTGTATAACACATTTTAATTTTGTTTTTGTTTTTGTGTTTTTTTTTAAAGATTCTATTTTGAAGTAATGTTTATACCCAACATGGGGCTCGAACTTACAATCCCAAGCTCAAGAGTCATGTGTTCTACCGACTGAGCCAGACAGTGCCCCCTACTTTATTATTTTCTTTAAGATTTTACACCCCTTAATTTTGAATCCAAAATAAAACACTCAACTTTACATCCATTCAAGTGAGATTTCCTACTATAGTGTTAGTTAAGAACTCTGAGAAGTACAGAGAGATAAAACAATCAATAGGGATATTTATTTAAAATACAGAGTCCTGGTCTCTACCTCATACCAATTGAAATACAGTCTCTGGAAGTGAGACCCTGGAATCTGTATGCAGTTGTAACAAAAATCTTTACTTGATTTTGAAACACGGTAAAGTTTCAGAATAGCTTTTTTTTATTAATATCTATGTTTATCACATATTTCTTCAAATATTTCCTTTTATAAACAAAATTATTTTTCAATAGACATATGAAAATACTTTTGCATAGTGTAAAAAATAGACCTGAAATTTTTTATAATAAATAAGTTCTCAGACCAGGAGTCATCTTAATGGGATCAATAATATTATTAATACTAAAATTAAAAGGAGAAGGAAGTCAAAAGGATATGGTGAATAGCACTCAAATTTTTGAATGCTCTAGCATTCAATTATTAGTTATAAATTAATCAATAAATTAAAATAGGTCACTTATTAAGAAATAGAACTATCAGAGTGTCTCAGTACTCAAAACAGATGCCATAAAACATACTAAAGTCTATGTAATTCATCAATAGAATTTGTATTTGACCCAGTTCTAATAACTTTATTTATCTGGTTTATTTGATTATGGTACATTAGAGGTAGTTATATTTCAAAGCAAGGTTTGGGTAAAGAAAACATTTGCTGTTAGCAGTTACTTTTAAGAAGTAATATCTGGAAAAAAGAGAAAAAATGTTTATTCAAAAACAAGCCCCCAAATACTAGTCTATATACTAAAATACTGTAAAGCTTAATCTCAAAAAGCATAGTATCTGGGGCCCCTTAATAGACAGCCAAACACTAGAATAATCTGTATATGCTTATGTAGTACTGTAATTGATGTTTATGATGATCATTATCAATCATCAGGAAACAGGCTTATATGCTCTAGTTTAAGAAGGAAATGTATAGCTTCATTTAGAAAAGTCTTAATCCAGATTGCTTAGAATTAACAATTACTTAAATCTTAAAGAGATAAATTGTGCCTATCATGAAAATTCACTAGTAGGATTTACCTCAAAGGAAGACCAGGCTTTTTCCAAATAGTTTAACTTAAAAAAAATAAATAAATAAATAGGGAGCGTGTTACTTAGACATAGGCGCCATCTACTGGCAAAAAGCAATAGTTTCAGGGTAATTGTTTTATCAGTGAATTAGGACAATGAGGAACTGGCTATACCCAGAGGTTTTGTTAAAGTTTTAAAAATGCCAATTTTAAGTTGTACAGATTAAAACGAAAAATATTTATTAAATTTCAAAATAACTGAGACTAATGAACATCACAAAGTGAGGAAGAAGCTGGAAATGATGAAAGTCGTGTCAACAAATAGTGGAGATATGGGAAGTTTAAAAGGGAAAATCAATACAGATAGGGCTTAAGAAAAAAACGTTATTAAGCATTGATCATAGATATATTATTAATTATATATATGGATTTCATAGGGAATTTTTTTTGTGGTTTTGCTTTTTGTTTTACATTCAGAGCCCTGTCTAAAACTATTAATGTGTGGTGGAATTCTCTCTTCTCTGATAAAGGTGGTTACAAGCAACATTATTATACATTCAAAAATTAGCCAGTTGTGAAGAAAACTGGGTTTTCTGATTAGTTATAGTTAACCAACAAATATTTATGAAATAAGTACTCTTCATAACTCAACAAGTTCCAGGAAACGAATAAGATTGAAAAAACACATAATTTCTGTTTATAATCTAACAAAATGCAGCTGATGTGACAACAGATTACCTACAACAGAAAATATTTGGTAGGGAAAATAATTTAAAAGTCATTCCAAACCTAAAACTACTGCCCAAAGCTCAAGAAAGACCATTCTGCTTATCCTGGTGCTTTGTGCCAGCCTAGGAGAAAACATCTTTCTTAAAAGTATATTGTGTGTGCTTCATAATTTGGTTTGACATATATTTCTATAATTTCTGACACTGCCACATTCAAATGTAAGCACAAAATCAACTTTTTCCAAAGCTAAATAAGAATTCTTTTTGAATCAGCCACCATTTTGGATTAGGAGGCAATAGGAGGCAGTCTTTGGATGGAGAGTAGATAGGGTTTGGAGATACATGGCTCTGGGGTCAAATCCCAGTTCTGTTCGTTTTTAATTTTGAGACTGTTTGCAAAGTATTCAAACTCTCAGAGCTACATCATGATCATCTATAAAGAATTAATAATGTCAATTATGTGAAACCATATGTGACATTGCCTGGCTATGGAAGGTATTTAATTACTAACCCTTTGACCCTTTCATTAATATAGATAAGGAAGTCTCGTTGATAGTAAAAACTGAACAAGTACTGAAGGGAAATATTTTAAATGGGGCATGATTAGACAAGGGAGGATTTAAGATATTTTGAGAAGATCTTGAACAGAGTGATAGGTATACAATGACAAAGAGGGAACAAAAAGGCATATAAACTAGGAGTATAAAAATGGAAATTAACATGCTGTATTGATATAGAGATCAATGTGAAAAGTAAAAAGAAAGACTAGAGTCATGAAGGGAATTATCTTTTAAAGATTTATGTGAAGCAATAGGGAACCATAATATTTTCTTGCAAAACAGTGAAATACATCATTTAAGGAGCAGATTTACCACTTTATTTTGCTATTAAATTGACTCGATCTAAATGCACAGCGATTTATTTGTGAGTCTTTCTAAGGAAGGAAAAAAAGTTAGAGGATCAGTTACTTCCATGTCTGCATGTGGTCAGAAACCTCGAAGGAAAATCTTTGTGAAAAATTTCCTAAAACAGGGGCCTCTGGGTGGCTCAGTCGGTTAAGCGTCCAACCTTGGCTCAGGTCATGATCTCACGGTTTGTGAGTTCCAGCCCTGAGTCGGGCTCTGTGCTGACAGCTCAGAGCCTGGAGCCTGCTTCTGATTCTGTGCCTTCCCCTCTCTCTGCCCCTCCCATACTCATGCTTTGTCTCCCTCTGTCTCTCAATAATAAATAAACGTTAAAAAAAATTAAGAAAAAAATTTCCTAAAACAGGTTTTTTGTTTTTCCCTTGGCACCCATAGTACTCAACATACAATCATGGCATTTTCCATCTCTTTCTTTTACATTTTTTTCCTTCTTTCTTTCTCCCTCCCTCCCTTCTTTCTTTTCTTTCTTCCTTTCTTTTTATCTTGATAGTTAAAAAAAAAAAATCCAAGATAATTACATTTTAGTTTTGATGAACATCTATGTTAAAATTCTTAGGGAAATAATTAAAGAACTTCTTCAGCTTTACTTACTTCTGATATCTGGAAACAAAGTATTTAATACACTAATCTTCCTAAACTATCAAAACCATGAATCCATCTATATCTTTCTAAACTCTGCTGTTAAAAATTTCTATATCAAATATACATATCATCTTAAAATTCTTTAAGCCATTCTACTTGAATGGGACTTGCCTTTGAAAAATAACTTAAATAGAAGAAAAAATCTATTTTGGGGGCACCTGGGTGGCTCAGTTGGTTAAGTATCCAACTCTTGATTTCAGCTCAGGTCATGATCTCACAGTTCGTTGTGAGTTCAAGCCCCACATCAGGCTCTGCACTGACAGCTTAGAGCCTGTTTGGGATTCTTTGTCTCCCTTTCTCTCTTCCCCTCCCCCGCTCATACTCTATCTCTCTTTCTCAAAATAAATAAACATTAAAAAAAAGATAAAAAGCTATTTTTATAATGTTTTATAAATTAATCTTTAATTATTAAAAACCACAGTAGCTCCTGTCAAGAAGTATTAGATTATAGTTTGTCCTCAGCAGAACATAGACATAATTGATCATACATAATCTTTGCCTACCTCTTGTAAACTAGGTCCATGGGTTCTCATGTTTGCAAACTTCACAATCCAGCTTTTAAATGAAATACATAATTAGCTAAATTATTTATACCCCAAAGCATACTGCTTATTTTTCTTCTCTTCTCTTTTCTCTTTTCTTTGTTCTTTTCTTCTTTCTTTCTTTCTTTCTTTCTTTCTTTCTTTCTTTCTTTCTCTTTCTCTTTCTCTTTCTCTTTCTCTTTCTCTTTCTTTCTTTTGTTTTAAGTAATCCCTCCACCCAACATGGGGCTTAAACTCACAACCCCGAGATCAAGAGTCACGTGCTCCACCAACTAGGCCAGCCAGGCACCCCCAAGCAGAGTGTGCTTCTTAACCTCCATGTTGAGGTCCATTGGTTTGAGTGCCACAATGAACTGTGAGATCTGCCAAAAGTAACATATGTCACTAATAAAAAATAAAGCAGCAAAGTTGGCAAATAATTTTTTATAAAGCTATAGCGCATCCATATTTCTCTGTATAATGACATACCTCTCACTCATTTGAATTCATAGATAATTCTTTTAAATTTTCTTTCACCCCACAGGTGCCCAGGGCTTCCCACCTCACCCCCCACCTCAAGGATATAGGATGAATTCACAGATTTTTCTTTCTTTTTTTTTAAGTTCATTTATTTATTTTGAGAAGGAGGGGGAGGGGAGTGTGTGTGTGTGTGAGCAGGGGAGGGGAAGAAAGAGAGGAGAGAGAGAATCCCAAGCAGGCTCCATGCTGCCAATGCAGAGCCTGGCAGAGCTCGAACCCACAAATTGTAAGATCATGACCTGAGCCAAAACCAAGAGTTGGACGCTTAACCAACTGAGCCACCCAGACACCCCGTAGATTATTCTTTAAAGCAAAAGAAAGAGCTAGAGTACATTTCTGTTTCAATTCCCATGAATCTACATCCTTCAGGATAGAGCTGGCATTGTTATAGCACAGATATAAACTATCCAAGCAGTATATGAAATAAATTCCTGTCACTATCCATCCTTCATAGTTGTTTTGTACTTAACAGTTACTCATTCATTCATTATACTATGAAAAATGTGCTAGATATTTGAGTTATAAAGACTGATAAGATTAGGTCCCTGTACTGAAGGAGCTCAAAATAACTAGGGTGAATAGTTTGCTTGGTATCCAAAATTACAGGTTATGGTATTAATAGGAAGATGATTTTTAAGAGGAAATACATTGATTTTTTTTTTAATTTTATTCAGTTATATGTAAATATATTCATTTCATGTTTTTATTTCCTTTTTTAAAGTTTATTTATTTTTGAGAAAAAGAGAGAGAGAGAGACATGCAGGGGGTGGGTGGGGGCAGAGAGAAAGGGAGAGAGAGAATCCCAAGCAGGCTCCATGTTGTCAGCACAGAGCCTGACGAAGGGCTCGAACCCAGGAATCATGAGATAATGACCTGAGCCAAAGTTAAGAGTCGGACACTTAACTGACTGAGCCACCCAGGTGCCCTATGTTTTTATTTCTCAAGTTTTAATTTTTCAGATTCACATGCATTAATCACAGGGAAGGTGCTCATGGCTCTTTTGGATGAATATCCCCGGGTGGTCCTCTGACACCAGTACATTTTTCCTGATTCTTATAACTTTCAAGGTGATTGTCAAGATGTGGTTTGGCCATGAAATTTCTCCTTAGATACCATTTATTGAGTCATTGTTCTAGAGCAGGATATTCAAGGACATGAGGCTTTGCTGGATAGTTTTTGCTCTTCACCCTGCTCTGTGCTCTGTGAGACTAGCCCCTAAGGACTGACTCATTTGGAAGCCAGTCTCATTTTGAGAATATCTGAATTCCATTAAGGCCATAGTTCTTAGCCCATCCCCCACAGCTACAACTCCCCTTTCAGATTCTGGTAACTACTCCTTCCCCTTTCCCCTTCAAGTCTAGGAATAGTAATGGCTTCCTGTTGGCAGGTGTTTTGGTTGAGTTCCATTAAACTTGCTCACATGTCTTAAACAAGGTCCTCATTTATCTGTCTTTTGATGACATCTTTTGAATGTGTTTCTCTTTCTTGCTGGGATTCTGACTGATAGATGGCTTCTCATCAGAGTTTCAGCAAAGATATTATAGAAAAAAATATATAGACCAAGCAGGAGAGACAGGCAGAAGAGGCTAGCTAGCTTTATGTTGTGATAACAAGCACTAAAATCTTAGTGGTTTCAAACATAAAAGTTTACTTCTTTGTCAATCAAAGATCACTATAGTCAATGCAGTTCTCCAGGGCAGCAGTCATTCATGTGTCACTTGTCCATCAGGTCTACTTTGTTCTTCTGGCTCCAACTTCTTATCACAAGACATCTCCATTTGCTGCTAGAGGGGGAAAAAGAAACTGGAAGTTTGCATGGTGGCTTCTTACTACCTCAGCCCATATATCACTTCCTCTCACAATCTATTGACTGGAAATATATGGCCCTGGCCAACTCCTGAGGGCTAGGAAGTGTGGTCTTCTGTGAGCCGAGTAAGGAAAATGGACATAGAATATTATTGTGGCATAATAAAAAAATATATTTGGCCTTTGTCCCTTGTTCCTAGCACAAGGACCCTAAAACCCTTGGTAATTTTTTGAGTGCTAAGTGTGACTTTTGTTATTTTCAGTAAGCCCCCTTTGATCACATCTGGGATTTGCTAATGAGGTAACTAACTAGGGACCCTAGATGGCCTCAGGATGGGGCTGGTCACCAGAAATACCAAGTGGTTAGAGGGTGGGAACTCTTGGCCCCACTTACTGACTTCCAGGGAGGGGAGGGGGGCTGAAGATGGAGCTCTGCTTAAAACAGTGAGACTCAGGGAGCTTCCAGATTGATGAACACATCAAGATGATGGGCGGGCACACACCTGGGAAGGTGTGGAAGCTCTGTGCCCTCCCTATCCTATGTACTTCTTCATCTGGCCATTCATTCGAATCCTTCATAATAAATTGTAATGGTAAACATAGTATCTTTTTGAGTTCTGTAAGTCATTCTAGCAAATTACTAAACCTTGGAGTGGGGAGAAGAAGTTGTAGAAACCCTGGAACTTGTGGTCAAGTGGACAGAAGTTTAGGTACCTGGGGACCTGTTACTAAGAACTGATACTTGCATTGGGGGCAGCCTTATGAGACTGAGGCCGTGGAGTCCAACTCTTAGTGTCACGATAGGATTAAATTGTAGGACACCCAGATGGTATGAGAGAATCACAGAGTTAGAGAGTGGTGTTGGAAAAGACACCATGTGTTTGGTGTCAGGGGAAGAACCCTTGAACCACAAAGAACTGTTTGTTCTGAGTAATATGACTGATGAAACTTTACGATTAAGAGTTCTAGGTAATCTCCTGCAAGTCTCGCTATTTCTCACCCTGCCAAGAACAGATGACGTGGTTCTGTCCCTAAATCCTCTGACATTTTAGGATTCCCTTTTTTCAGCAAGGTAGCTGCACATGAAGAAATTCAAAGGTCAGGGCCCTCTGAAAATAATTGTTCACAGTGATGGGAAGTAGGGTGAGTAAACCAAAAGAATTGGAATAGTCTCAAAGAAATAAAAGTGGACATTATTGACCTAAAGTCGCGTATCCTCTGCCACCAATAAGCAAGTAGCCCTGAACCTAAAGGCAGGGAAAGGAAGCAGTCCCTGACTACGGTGTCCCTTGATTTAAGAAGTAGACTATTCTGGCATTTAAAAACCTGTGTTCATATATATTTGATTTATTTTTCATCACCCTGAGGTATTTCAAATCCCTGTAATTAAAAAATGATCATTTTAGTGGCACCTGGATGGCTCAGTCAGTTAAGTGACTGACTTTGGCTCAGGTCATGATCTCATGGTTCCTGAGTTCAAGTCCTGCATTGGGCTCTGTGCTGACAGTGTAGAGCCTGCTTGGGATTCTCTCTTTCCCTCTCTCTCTGCCCCTGTTCTTCTGTCTCTCTCTCTTGTTCAAAATCAATCAATCAATCAATCAATAGGATAATTTTAGTTATGACTATTTATTTATGGTTGTTTATAATACCCCTCTTCTGACAGCGTGAGAAAGACCTGTCCCTCATCCTCCATACCATCTACAAAATACACATATAGATATTTCTAATTAAATATGAGCAAAATGTTTCTTAAATACATAACTTTGCTTGAAAGAAAAAGAGGAGAATCCAGAGGTACTAGAAATAAACAGGGAACTCCCAGCCATAGCAATAAGTCTATGAACAAATGCTGTGGGTGGGCTGAATAATGGCCCCCAAAGATGTCCACATCCTATTCTCCTGAATCTGTGAATATGTTACTTTACATGATAAAAGGGATTTGACAGATGTGATTAAATTCAGGATCTGAAGATGAGGAGATTATGCTGGATTATCTGGGTACGCCCAACATAATCATGTGGTTCCTGTAAAAGGGAGGGAGGTCAGAGAATGGAGGAAGTGCTGAGATGAAGAAGTTAGCTTGGAGAGATTCACTGCAACCAGTGAATGCTGGCCACCTGTAGAAGCTAGAAGAGGCAAGGCATCAATTTTCTCTTGGAGTCTCCAGGAGGCATCAGCCCGTAAGTTTAGCCTGTAAAGTTCATTTCAGACTTCTCACCTCCAGAACTATAAGAAAATAAATATGTGTTGTTTCAAACCACCGAATTTGTAGTAATTTGTCACAGCAGCAATAGGAAACTAATACAGGTGCCAAGGCAACCAAGGTTATCAGACATGGCTATGGATCAAATTAGGCAGGAAATAGGAATCTAACTCCCAGGCAGAAACAGAAGACTTCATCCTGACCCCCTGTGAAGAAAGAAGCAAGAACTGAAACCATGACTTGCAGCAGGGAACCAGAATTGCTGCCCACTCATGAACCATGCACAGTGATAGAGTTTGAATTTACATGACTGGCATAGTGCCAGATCCCATGAAAAAAGAAAACTAATAGATCCAAAAGATTAGATTCTGAAGAAGCAATTAGTGACCTGAAAGATAGGTATGAGAAAATGAGCTAGAGTCTAGCACAGAGGGATAAAAACATGGAAAACACAAGATTAAGCGATTTGAGAATAAATGAGAAATACAGCATATAATCAACAAAAGTTCCAAGATGAAAGTATTGGAGAGAAGTGGGGAGAGGCCAGGAAAAGAAAATGGCTGAGAAATTTTTTTGGAACTAGTGAAATAATAACTTGAGTCTTCATATTGAACAAGGGCACTGAGAACTGAAGAGTTAGATAAAAATGAGTCCATTAGTAGAGATACCAAAATGTAACTGCAAAGACTAAGCTCAAGGAGAGAATCTTAAAAGTAAAAGCAGGGGCGCCTGGTGGCTCAGTCAGTTAAGCATCTGACTTCAGCTCAGGTCATGATCTCACAGTTCGTGGGTTCGAGCCCCGCATTGGGCTCACCCTCTGCATCGGGCTCTGTGCTGACAGCTCAGAGCCTGAAGCCTGCTTTGGATTCCCTCTTTCTGCCCCTCCCCGCTCATGCTCTCTCTCTCTCTCTCAGAAATAAAATAAACGTTTAAAAATTTTTTTGAATGTAAAAGCAAAACCAAACCAACCCAACCAAATGATAACAACCAAAACACACAGAACCCACAATAGACAGCAAAAATAAATAACTAGGTAATAGAATAACTTTTTAATATTCTGTGGAAAAATGACTGATGATATAGAATGTAATAGCTAGTTAAATTATCATTCCAGAGTGAGACCAGAATATATTTTCAAAGTCAGAGTGTTCACCACTCAGATTTTCACTGAAAGAAATAGTGAAAGATGTATTCCCATAAGAAAGCAATAACCCCACATGCAAAAGCAATAGTAAATAAAAAAATGTATAACCATGTGAGTAAACCTAATATTGAATTGGGAAAAAATAAGTATAATGTTTAATATTGAAAGCAAGATGGAACCGAACAATGATAACACGGTAGACAGAAGAGGAATTTATTGGCATTCAAGCCTCTTAAGATCTTTGGTTTGGGAGGAGTGAGAGAGAGATTGACTAAACTTAGATGCTGATAGTATTTAGAATATTCATGTAAATGTAAGGGTAGCAATTTTTTAAAAGATGAGACATATACTATACAAACTAAATCAATTGGTGTCAAGCTCATAGGCAATAATTATAATAACTAACACATAACATTTGCTAAGTGCTTTACAAATAGTAAGTCATTTAATCCTTACAACAATTTTATTGACTAAGTAGCATAATTGTCCCCATTCTGGCTCCAGAATTCAGACTCTTAACCACTATGCTAATGTTTTCTATATCTCTTGTTTGATTATAGTTGCAGTGGATGTCAATAATTATTACACAGTTGGCAATAAAGAATGGTAAATGTGACATGAAAAGACACACAAAACGCTAACAATTAATATACAAAACGGAATCTTCATAGCTAAAAAAAAATAACAGGACTGTAATAAAATAATATTTCTTCTTGGCAATCAGTAAGGGATAGGGAGAGACAGAAGCATCCCTAGAACTAAAGTACCAGAAACTAGAAATGGCTTCGATGATATGTGAGAATTGATTATAGGAGAAGGATGACATTGCAGATCAGTAGGATAAAGACAAATTACTTAATAAATGGAGGAACAATTAGATAGTAACCTTGAGAAATATGATTTTGGAGACCTAACTTACTCCTTACACACAAATAAAATCCAGATAGATCAAGGATTTAAGTGTAAAGTCTTTGAAAAAGGAAGATAGGATTGTTTACACATTTTTATGCTGTGAAATCTTCTTCTGATTGTGTACAACACAGAAGCAAAAGCAAAGTCATCCAACTTTTTTTCTGAAACTTTTATACAGTGAAAAATAGCATAAACAAATCTGCAGAGGGCTCCAGCTTTCCCACCCACCACCTTAACGAGCAGTTCTGCATGTATCTGTTTTATATATTGGTGCTCCATGCAAGATTCCATTTAACAAAATGTTCTATTGCTAGAATAAGAAGAAGAAGAGAAAGAGGAGGAAGTTGAAAAGCACTCTCTCCTCATGTACACTGAAGCACAGGGCAGTTAATCGATATGGTCACAAAGTTAGCAGCATAATCTGGTCCAAACTTATGCTATTCTGTTTTTGTTTTTGTTTTTGTTTTTGTTTTCACTATCCCTTTGTTAAGATTAAATGAAACACTACAAGGCCCTTGAAATAAATCCACTTTTGCAGTAATTGAATAGATAGTCTATTGACTTTTTCTGTCTCTTTAGTTCTCAGTAGTTTTGATGGTTTTAAACCTTTCTCATGTGTCCCATTATTATTAATTATTTATAGCACTACAGAGTCTAAAAATGTGCAGGTTAGAAAAAATAGAATAGACTTTTCAAAGAAAGGTACAGTGTGTGTGTTTGCACGTGCATGTGTGTGTGTTTAGGTCATTTTAAATTTTTTTTAATGTTGTTTATTTTTGAGAGAGACAGAGCATGAGCAGGGGAGGGGCAAAGAGAGAGGGAGACACAGAATCTGAAGCAGGATCCAGGCTCTGAGCTGTCAGCACAGAGCCTGACTTGGGGCTTGAGCTCACCATCCACGAGATCATGACCAGAGCAAAAGTCAGACACTTAACCAACTGAGCTACCCAGGCGCCCCTGTGTTTACGTTATTTAAAAATTACTCCAAACATTTAAAAATTTATTAGAAACATTTTATAACTATATCAAAAATATCTTATCATAAGGAGATGTCACCTTTGAGGCAATTCTGTAGCACAGCTATCATGATTATTATTACGACTCCAGAAAGCCTTTTTGCACGCTAGTCTCATAAAGTTACTTCATGAAAAAAAAATCTGTATATCTCTGTATATTCAGGCGTATGATTTGGTGTTTGGTATGTGAGTATTATTTTTAAATGTTTTTTTTGTCAGAATGATTAATAGTTCAGTTGCTCTTGTTAAGCATTAATAGCCCAATTATGTTTTGACAAATAAAACAAAAAATTATCTCACAGTAAGGAAAAATAATCTGCCCTTTATTTAATCCTTAATCGAGGTATCTGTAGTCTCAGAGTTAACACTTTTCACTCAATGGCTGAGATTTATTTAAAATGTTACCATCTTTCTGTAAAGAACTCTTGTCATTTTGTGAATGAATATTAAATCCTCTCCATGAATGAGTTCATTTTCACCCAAATTGTTACAAAATTTATCTATCATGCTAACATTTTACAGCATTAAGGTTATTACTTAATTTACTAAACATAGTAATTATAGAAAGAAATCATGAAATGCCAGGAAAACTAATACAAAGATTAAACGGGTTTATAGTGAACTAATCTACAAATCAAATAAGTTTATTACAAAAGTAGTTATACTCTAATAATAGGACTCTTTATAGACCCAATTAATAACACCCAACAAAGATGATCTTGTTTAAGCTACCTCATTAGATGCTAAGAAAGCTTTTGAAGTTTAACTGGATCAACATTTTCTGATATTTCACACATTTTGATTTAATTTTCATATTTGTAAGAGGATCAGGTCCATTTTATAATAGGTTCAGAGCTTTATCTAAGTCCTAACCAATGAGTCACTAATATTTTTACTCTTAAAAAAGAAGCTTAGTGTCAGTTTGAGGATTTTATGAAATTAAGAAAAGTATTTTACTCTAATTCTTATGGAGACAGTACAACTTTATGCAAACAGTATTCTGCATATTGAAACAAATAATAAATGACAGTATTATACTTTTTTGAAACCCAGTTAAGAGTCTTCCATAGTGATCTGATACAGGCAATTTCCTTAAGCAAGAATACACATAATATCTCCAAATGATCACTTAAGCCAATTAAAAAAAAAATCATGGTAGGGGCACCTGGGTGGCTCAGTTGGTTAAGTATTTGACTCTTGATTTCGACTCAGGTGATGATCTCACAGTTTCATGGGTTTGAGTCCTGCATCGGACTCTGAGCCACTTAAGATTCACCATCTCTCCCTCTCTCTCTCTGCCCCTCTCCTGCTCACGCTTTCTCTGTCTCTCTCAAAATAAATAAATAAATGTAGACAAAAACATAGTGTGGAATCACCATATTGTACGCCTGAAACTGATATAACACTGTGTGTTAACTATACTGGAATTAAAGTTTTTAGAAAAGGGAAAAAAATTATAGTGTCGAAATACTGAGCCACTAGGCCTTCACTCTTCTACATTTTTGGCTACTCTGGACCCTAACAATTTTAGGGAGGTACTTCAGCTTCTTTCATCTACAAACTCCTCAAGTAGTAAATGGAAGATAGGACATTTGATTTGCTCAAAAATCTGATTACCTCCCTGTCCACCTTATTTCAAAGCTATTAAGAATGAAAATGCTTTATGCTATCCTTACAGTTGATAAAGTCTTCTTTATTTATTGTTATAAAGCTCTTCAACTTTATGGAATAGAGGACATTCAGCATTTTTCTTTAAATAGCTTAGCATTCATTTGAATTCATCCCTTAGTTTTTTTCTAGGTTAAAAAACTCAAATTATTCTCATCTTTATTCATGTTTTCTATTATTAAAACAATTATTACTGTTGCTTTTTCTTTTTCTTAAAATGTGTTGATAAAACTTAGACGTAGGATTCCAAAAGGGGCCTTGTCAATGCCAAAAATAGGAAGAGATTACTTTCTTGCATGTGCTTATTAAAATGAGAATGGAAGTATTACAAATGAAAAAGATGGAGATTTTGGTGAGCTTCACAATGATAGGTAGGTGTAAGTGGAGGGAAATGCATCCTGAACACCAAATCTAACCATGAAAATGACCAGAAGTAGAACATTATATGGAAAAGGGCAACTCTTTGGAATGAGCAGAGAAAATATGATGGATGATTAATCCATAAAAATGGAAATTAGACTTTCTTTACAGATTAAGTGTATTGTTTATCAACTCTTACTCATAGCAAGTCAGCTTTAACTGTGGATCACCATTGGCATTTTACTCCTGAGTATTCCAGGAGAATGATATTACCAGTTTCAACATCATTGGGAAAAAGTCAGAATTTGAGAATATTTACGTAAACTTAATAACACGAAACAGGACATGCCTATTTTGAAGTAAAAATAATGGGGAGGGGCGCCTGGGTGGCTCAAAGTTAAGCATACGACTCAACTTTTGGTTTCAGCTCAAGTTTCATGATCTCATGTTTGCGGGTTTGAGCTCCACATTGGGCTCTGACCCTGTGGAGCCTGCTTGGTATTCTCTCTCTCTCCCTCTCTCTCTGCCCCTCCCCTACTCTCTCTCTCTCTGAAAATAAATGAACATTAAAAAAATAATTAAAAAATTAAAAGATTATCTTGTGTACTAGCTGTGGAACTCATAATAAACAAAAAGAAATACACCTCGCTTTGATTTTGCCTCCCAATCACTTTAGATAATGAGTACATAGATGAATAGAAAGATCAGACTCATTTGTGGGTCTTTATTACACTACATACGTCCCTCACTCTGTCCTCAAAATTTGAGTTTCCGGAATAGTTGTTAATACATTTCCTCTGTTATTTGCAAATGTAATGGACAAACCTATGACTTCTCATTGTTCACTATTGAGTGTAGCCTCCCTGGAGCAGCATTGCAATCTGAGTGCAATCTAAGCCCATATACTTCTGCCTAGCTCAGAAAGGAGGTGGTCAAATGCAATCTATAATATAGAATGCAATCTCAAGTGTCATGGAAATTTAATGTTATATTTCTTTCCATTTTATTTTTTTTATTTTTTTTTATTAAAAAAATTTTTTTTCAACGTTTTTTATTTATTTTTGGGACAGAGAGAGACAGAGCATGAATGGGGGAGGGGCAGAGAGAGAGGGAGACACAGAATCGGAAACAGGCTCCAGGCTCCGAGCCATCAGCCCAGAGCCCGACGCGGGGCTCGAACTCACGGACCGCGAGATCGTGACCTGGCTGAAGTCGGACGCTTAACCGACTGCGCCACCCAGGCGCCCCTCTTTCCATTTTAGAAAAATAAAATTATAACAGAAGGAAATGACAGTAGTTGCACATGTGTTGCTTTTCCCTATATATGTATATATATATATATATACACACACACACACACACACACACACATATATGGAAAACATATATATATATCTTCCACCTAAATAATGTATATGTATTATATATATATACACGCACACACACACACACACACACACACATATGTATGTCATTGGTTACTGTGAATTTTGACTCTGCTACTAACAACACGACCTTTCCCATGTGATATATCCTTTTTGGGTTTCATTTTACTGAAGTGCAAAATGAAGAGTTTGAAAGTATGCAGAAAAGGACACGTAACTCCATAGTAAAGAATGTGCCAAAGTCATGAATTGGCATTTCAGGAAAGAGAAAATATAAATGGCCAACAAACATGATAGATATGTTCAACTCACTAGCAATCAGGAACATGCAAATTAAAGCAAAATAATATATCATTTTTCCCATTAGATTGGCAAAAAATACGAAGTCTAACAAAATTATATGTTGGTGACAATTAAGATAATGAGAAAATTTGAAGATTATATTGTAGTACAGTTTGAAATTGACAACATGCATAACTTATAACCCAGGCATTTTACTTCTAGGTATATATTGTTGAGAATCT
Source organism: Felis catus (assembly GCF_018350175.1). Lineage (NCBI taxonomy): Eukaryota > Metazoa > Chordata > Mammalia > Carnivora > Felidae > Felis > Felis catus. The sequence continues at coordinate 150,654,549 of NC_058375.1, forward strand.
CTCAGTCAAATAGAGAAGAAAAACAGAATATTTATAGTAGCATTGTTTGTGATACAGAAAAAACTGGAAACAACCCAAATGTCAACTGGAGAATCGATAAAGAATAATATAGCCATACAACAATGAAAAACCTGGAGAAGAGATAGGCACAGTTATGAGAAATTTGCAAGTCTTCAGAATGTACATAGTAATTTAAACTTTAAGCCTGAATAAAATCATACATAAAGCCCTGTACAGTGAAAAGAGAAATGGGTGGAAAATGACAAGGAAGAGGGACCAAAAAATTCCCTTTTGAAAAAGGCAGAGGAAACAAAGACATATAAACCTTTGTTTTAGGGGTGCCTGGGTGGCTCAGTTGTTAAGGGTCCGACTTCAGCTCAGGTCATGATCTCATGGATCATGAGTTCAAGCCCCGCGTCAGACTCTGTGATGACAGCTCAGAGCCTGGAGCCTGCTTCAGAATCTGTCTCCCTGTCTCTCTGCCCCTCCCTGTTCATGCTCTCTCTCTCTCTCTCTCTCTCTCTCTCTCTCTCTCAAAAATAAATATACATTAGGGGCGCCTGGGTGACTCAGTCGGTTAAGCATCCGACTTCGGCTCAGGTCATGATCTCACGGTCTGTGAGTTCAAGCCCCGTGTCAGGCTCTGTGGTGACAGCTCAGAGCCTGGAGCCGGCTTTGGATTCTGTGTCTCCTTCTCTCTCTGCCCCTCCCCAATTTATGCTCTGTCTCTCTATGTCTCTCAAAAAATAAATGTAAAAAACTTTTTTAAAATAATAAATATACATTAAAAAATTAAACCTTTGTGTTTTTTACAATTTTTTTAAATGTTTATTTATTTTTGACAGAGAGAGAGACAGAGCATGAGCAGGGGAGGGGCAGAGAGAGAGAGAGAGAGAGAGAGAGAGAGAGAGAGAATCCAAGGCAGGCTCCAGGCTCTGAGCTGTCAGCACAGAGCCCCATGCGGGGCTCGAACTCACAGACCTCAAGATCATGACCTGAGCCGAAGTCGGACACTCAACCGACTGAGCCACCCAGGCGCCCCTAAACCTTTGTTTTAATAATCATCTAGTATCAATTTCCTTTTTCCATTGTAGATAAAATGCTATTTTCTGTGTCTTTTGTAAGGTGTCTTTCATCAGAAGTCCTTTTGTAATGTGCAAAATTATTTAATAATTAGTCACCATCTTTTTTTCCTTTCAGAATGTATTGGGTTTGGGGCCCATGGGTGGCTCAGTCGGTTAGGTGTCTGACCCTTGATCTTGGCTCAGGTCATGATCTCACAGTTCCTGGGTTTGAGCCCCGCATCTGGCTCTGTGCTGATGGTGGGGAACCTGCTTGGAATTCTTCTGTCTCTCCTCTCTTCCACTTATCTGCTTGTGCTCTATCTCAAAATAAGTAAATAAACTTAAAAAAAAAAAAGAACATATTGGGTTTCTAAACTTAAGACACATCAATTTGGAATCATTTTATTCTTTTTATTTTATTTATTTTGCTAGAATATAGTAAATTAAATTTTAGAGGTTTCTTGAAGACACAGGTTATGCTTTTTACCCAGTAGTAACTTGAATATAGACTCTTGATTCTGATTTATCCCCTTTATGATATCCTTTCTTTGTAGATGTTAAGAAAATTCTTTGTTGAATTATTCACTCAAACATTCAAAGAGAAATATGGAAATTACTTGAGAAGATTACATTTTATTGACACCAAGGATACTTAGGCCACATCACCAAAAAAAATTATGGCAACATCAGTAGTGCCTTTTAAATTAAATGACAAATTGGAAGTGTTTAACAACATATGGTCGCTTTTCCTTGACATATATGATTAAGAATATATCTTTTTATCAAAATGTAAAATACCATCTGGCAGAAGTAACAATTATTTTATTGGCCTTATACATTAAATTAATTCACTGTACTTTAAAGAGTAAATATTTTCCTATTTTTCCTTTTTCTTGTGCTAGATCTATATTTATTTATAATACTCAAAAGCTGCATAACTTAAAAACTATAATTAGGTATAACAATCAAATTGATTTTAAATTTTGAGCAGAAAACAATGTGTTTCTTAAATTCCTTCCAAACATTTCTTTAAAATTCAAATGGCAACAGCTCTTTTCTGATATTCATAATTGTAAAGCTTGGCTATCTGGAAATTTACTGTTATAATTTCTTATTAGACACATGGCCAGACTTTGCATATGAAAGGGGTTATATGTATATGTACATAGTGCCCTTTACAAATAGGAAGACATTTTTATAATAAGGATGAGACATTTTGAACAGCTATGTAATAATGCTACTAGCCAGAGTTATCCATTCATTTAACAAAACTCTCAGGTTCAGAAGATACCAAATGAGCAGGAAACTTTGTCTCTGACACAGTGTACATTACATATTTAATAAAGTGAACTTTGGCAATTTATCATTTTAGGAAACATGTTAAACATTTCACAGTTCTGTTCACTGTAGTGTGTTCTCTAAAGCCACGTTGGGATTAATCCAAACAATGAATGCTTTAAGCATTAGCCTGTAATATTTTTTATCAGATATGTGGCCATTTAAATTCCATAAATTTAATTGTTTATTTTTAAAGAATTGATTATTTCAAGAGGAGCTGTATCTGGATTTAAAATGTTTCCAATCCTTTTGAGCATAGTTAGGAAGCAAAGTACTTTGATAAGTAATGCTTCAATATTTAATAACAATTTTGAATACCTATTTTTGATGAGGCCATGTTCTCTACTCTGAAGAAATTTAAAGTTTAGACGGGAAGGCAGACAAGTACAAAAAGAGATTATAGAGTAGGGTTATAGGGTAAGATACATAAGTATCTCTCCAAAACGATGGGGTGGAGTGTGGGGATAGCAGATGGGAGAAAGGACATTTCAGGTAGGAGAAATAATAGGTTTGAATATTCTTGAGGCATAAAACAACATGATTTAACTATACAAATACTTCAGTATAAACAAGGAAAGGGATAAAATAACAAATTTGAGGATTTTTTCTTCTTTTATTTATTTTTAATGTTTACTTATTTATTTTGAGAGGGGGAGGAGGTATAGAGAGAGAGAGGGAGAGAGAATCCCAAGCAGGCTTTGCGCTGTCAGCACAGAGCCTGACATGGGGCTCCATTCTCACAAACTGTGAGATCATGATTTGAATCAAAATCAAGAGTTGGATGCTTAGCCAACTGAGCCACCCAGATCTGCCAAGGATTTTTTTCTTCTTTCAAATAAACTTTTGGGCATAAGAGACTCTTAAAAACTGAGAACAAACTGAGGGTTGATGGGGGGTGGGAGGGAGGGGGGGGGTGGGTGATGGGTATTGAGGAGGGCACCTTTTGGGATGAGCACTGGGTGTTGTATGGAAACCAATTTGACAATAAACTTCATATGTTGAAAAAAAATAAAAAATAAAAATAAATAAACTTTTGGTAGTGTAATAATATGCAATCAAATGTACCCATTTTAAGTGTACTGTTTGATGAGTTTTGACAAACACCACAAAAAAGATACATGCATATATATATATATATATATATATATATATATATATATATCTTTTCCAAGAACCCCAAAAGTTCTTTTACACTCCATGCAATCAATTATCCCATCTAACTCCACTTCAAAGCCCCAAGATAACCACTGATCTGCTTTCTGTTACTATATATTTGATTTCATTTGTTTAGAGTTTGATTAAAATGATGTTATACAGTATGTACTCTTTTGGTCTCACTTCTTTTCCTCGGCATGATGTTTTTGAAAGTCATCTTTGTTGCTGCACCTATCATTAGTTTCCTTTTTATTGCTGAGTATTATTGCATTATAAGGACATATTACACTTTATCCATTTACCATTTGGGAAACATTTGGATTATTTCCAGTTTAGGGCTATTATTAATAAAACTGCTATAAACTGTCACATGGAAGTCTTGGTGTGGATTTATGTTTTTATTTATTTATTTATTTTGGTAAATACATACAGTGGAGTTGCTAGGGCAAATGGTAGTTGTATTTTTAACTTTATATATAAAAAAATAGGACAATGTCCAAAGTGGTTGTACCATTTTAGTTTCTATTTGCATAGTATATATGTTTTTCATCTTTTTAGTTTCAATATTTTTTGTGTCTTTGAATCTAGAATGTGTCTCTTGTACTGCAGATAGTTGTATCTTTTTAAAAATACATTCTGCAGAGGTGCCTGAGTGGCTCCGTCAGTTGAGTATCAGACTTAGGCCCAGGTCATGATCTCATGGTTCGTGGACTCGAACCCATGTTGGGCTCTGTGCTGACGGACCAGACCCTGGAGCCTGCTTCAGATTCTGTGTCTCCCTCTCCCTTTCTGCCCCTCCTCTGCTTATGCTCTGTCTCTCTCAAAAATTAACAAACATTTAGGAAAAAGTAAAACATAACAAAAATACATTCTGCAGATTTCTGCCTTTTAATCAGAATGTTTAATCCGTTTATATTTAATGTAATTACTGTTAATGTAGTATTTACACCTGACATTTTGCTATATATTTTCTTCATGTCATCTGTTGTTTTTTTTTTTTTTTGCTGTTTTTCTATTCCTTCATTACTGCTGCCTTTTCTGTTCAATACATAAAATCTAGTGTACCATTTTGATTCCCTTGTCATTTCTTTTATTATATATCATTTAACTATTTTCTTAGTAGTTGCTTTGGGGATTACAATTACTTCCTAAGTTATAACCATATAGTTCAGATTAATAGCTACTTTTATTTTTATTTATTTATTTATTTATTCATTTATTTTTTAAAGTTTATTTATTTTGAGAGAGACAGACACAGAGCAAGTGGGGGTGGGGCAGAGAGTGAGGGAGAGAGAGGATCCCAAGCAGGCTCCGTGCTGTCAGTGCAGAGCCTGAGTCAGGGCTCAAACTCAGGAAACCTTGAGATCATTACCTGAGCCAAGACCAAGAATAGGATGCCTAACCAACTGAGACACCCCGGTGCCCCAATACCAACTTAATTTTAATAGTATACAAAAACTTTATTACTATATAGCTTCCTTCCCTCCCCCCTCCTTTGTGTTATTGTGATACAAATTACATCTTTATACATAATATGCCAACACAGAATTATTATTATTGCTTTATGCAGTTATTTTTTAAGTCATGTAGTAAAAACTTAATTGCAACAAAAAATACGTTTAAACTGTCTTGTACATTTACTTATGTAGCTGTCTTTTCAAGTGTCCTCTATTTCTTCATGTGGCTTTGCGTTATTGTCTACTGTCCTTTCATTTCAACCTGAAGGACTCCCTTAAATATTTCTTGCAGGGGACATTTCCTAGTAATTAATTATCTCTATTTTTGTTTATACGTATATTTTGGGAATATACTAATTTCTCCTTCATTTCTAAAGAATAATTTTCCTAGATATAGAATTCTTGGTTGATATTTTTTTTCTTTCAGCATTTTGAACGTCATCCCACTGCTTTCTGCTTCCACAGCCTTGGTTGTAAAATTTATTGAGGATTATGTGATGAGTGGCTTTTCTCTTGACACTCTCAAGATTTTTCTCCTTGGCTTTAGCTCTCAGTAGGTTGATTATAATGTGTCCAGGTGTGGATTTCTTTGAGTTTATCCCATTTGGAATTTATTAATCTTCTTGGATGTATAGATTAATGTTTTTCATCAAATTTAGGAAGTTTTAGACCATTATTTCTTCAAATATTTCTGCCTGTTTCTCTTTTTCTGCTAAGACTCCCATTATACATACGTTGGTATGCCTGATTATATTCTACAGACTTCCATGACTCTATTCATGTTTCTTCATTTTCTTTTCTATTTGTTCCCCAAACTTGATCATCTTAACTAAATCTATATTCGAATTTGCTGATTCTTTTTTCCATCTGCTCAAATCTGCTATTGAGCTCCTGTAATAAAATTTTTACTTCAGTTATTATACTTTTCTACTTGACAATTTTTAAAAAAATAATTCCTGGGGCGCCTGGGTGGCGCAGTCGGTTAGGCGTCCGACTTCAGCCAGGTCACGATCTCGAGGTCTGTGAGTTCCAGCCCCGCGTCAGGCTCTGGGCTGATGGCTCGGAGCCTGGGGCCTGTTTCCGATTCTGTGTCTCCCTCTTTCTCTGCCCCTCCCCCGTTCATGCTCTGTCTCTCTCTGTCCCAAAAATAAATAAACGTTGAAAAAAAAAATTTAAAAAAAAATTCCTGTTTATTGATTTTATCTATTTGGTGAAATATTCTCCTCATACTTTCCTCTAGTTCTTTAGACATGGTTTCTTTTAGCTTTGTGAATGTATGTAATTTTTTTTTTTTTTTTTGAGAGAGAGAGGCCGTGCAAGGAAGAGGCAGAGAGAATCTTTTTTTTTTTTTTTTTAATGTTTAATTATTTCAGAGACAGAGAGACAGAGCACAAGTGGGGGAGGGGCAGGGAGAGCCAGAGCCAGAATCTGAAACAGGCTGCAGGTTGAGGCAGAGAGAATCTTAAACAGGCTCCACATTCAACGTGGAGCACAACACAGGGCTTGATACCATGACCCTGGGATCATGACCTGAGCCAAAATCAAGAGTCAGACACTCAATTGACTGAGCCACCCAGGAGCCCCTAAAATATCTTACATAAAGTCTTTATGTAGGAAGTTCAACACATAGGCTTTCTCAGGGATAGTTTCTATTAATTGCTTTTTTCTCTGTGTATGGGCCATACATTATTACTTATTTGCACGTATTGTATTGAAATTTTTTTCCTTTTATTTTGAAAACTGGACATTTCAAATAATATAATGTGAGAACTTTAGAAATCAGACTGTCTCTCCCCAGGGCTTTTGTCTGTTAGAGTAGTTGTTGATTTAGTGATTTTTTTGAATGCATTCCTTAAAGTCTATATTCTTTGTTGTGTGTAACCAGTGAAGTCTTTGCAGTTAGCTTAGTGATCATCTGATGACTAGACAGAGATTTCCTTAAATGTCTTCAACCAATAATTCTCCTAGTCTTTGTTGAGGGGCTTAGTAAATGTGTTGGGGCAGGCCTTCAACACTGAGCCAGGGAGTTTACTCCTCTGTTTTAGTTTTCACTTCTTGCTTTTGTAGAGCCTCAAGGTCAGACAGAAGTGAGAGCTCGCGGCCTTCTCAGGTCTTTCCCAGCATTCACAGGACCCTAGGTAGGCACACGCCCCTAAGCATACATATTACCTTCTAGATTCCCAGGAATGGCTCAGAGTTTTTCATAGACCCTATGGACATCTCATTCCTTAGCTAAATACTTTAGTATGGCTGGAAGCAAGAGTGTTCTAAACAAAGTTGAGAGATTTTTGACCTTTGTATTGATTGTTGGGGGAGTCACTGGTGAAATTTTAAGCAAAGGGGCATGACTGTACTTATGCACCTGAAAAAAAACTTTGTTAATTAAATGGAGAATGCATTGAAGGGGGACAAACTGAAGGCAGGGAGATTAAAATTATTGCTGCATTCTAGGAAAAAAGTAATGAAGGTTTGAGTTAAGGTTGAAGCAGAGGGAATGGTAAAAGGTGAGTGGTGGATCGGAAAAGGTCTTTTATAGATTTAAATCCTTCATGATTTCTAGGGTTATTAGTTGGGAGGCCAGTGGGAATAGGTGAATAAGAGGGAAATGTCAACTCGTAGGTCTGATTAGGGAGACCAGTTGAAGGATAGGCTCATTCACTGAAAAAAAGCAAATAGAAGAGGAACAGGTTTGGGGGTAAACATAAAGATGTTGATCCAAATATAGTATTACCTATGGTTAAAATAACCCATGTTTTTGTTTTTGTTTTTGTTTTTTTAGATAGAAATGGACTATCTTTAAGAGGAAAATTCAGTATAATTATGCCTACTCAAGTAGCTTTGGATTCAGATGCTGTAATCCCTCCTTTCCCTCTATCCAGGGGATTCATCATTTTTGATTTAGGAATGCTTTAAAGATGCTCATAATTTGGAATATATTTGATAAAGTGAGAGGGACTTGGTGAACATGTTGCCCTAAACAGAGCCTGTTGCGAAGTATGATATAAATTCGTCAGTAATCAGTCATTTCTTGCGTGGTTTTGCTATCTGAAAACCTAGCACAGAGCAGATAATGGGTGAAACGTTATTGATGCTAATTCTATGGAGAAACGTCAGTAAGTGTTTTTTTTGAGCCCTGTAAATTGGGCTTAAAATAGGTGGATTTAACATTTGGGAAACGTTGGTTTTCCTTGAAATCCAATCCCTGGAAAGCGGCGAAAACAAGGAGGCGGGCAGACTGCAGCGTGGAAAAGAACCCCTGACCGATTTCCCCTCTCTTTACACCCCTCCCTTTTCTGCTTCTCAGATGACCGAGTTCAAACGAACCTTTCAGTTTTTGAGTAGGACCGTGGTGAACACCCAAACGAAAGGGGTTCTGGTTTCTGCAACCCTGTAGTTACATTTCCTAGCCCGTCACCTCCTGGGCCCGGTAGGCGGGCGTCCCAGAGCTCGACCGCGGCCTGGATGCGAAGAGGAGGGGAGAAAAAGGTGGGGGGGAGAAAAGGGTGAATGTCTGAGGGGCGGGAGCGGCGCCGGCGCTAACTTCCGTCCCGCCCTCCCAGCCTCGCCTGGAGAAGCGGGGTTGCCCGCGCCGTCCGGGTGGCGCAGGCCTCCGGGACGCCCGCCGAACTCCCGAGCCGTCTCCAATTGGCCGTCGGGGGAACGGAAGCCGAAGCAGAGGAGTGAACCCGGAAGTGCTTCGCCGCGGAGGCCCGGGCGACTCTTTTGAATGGAATCGGGCTGATTCATCGCCGGTTCGCGGAGCCAGAGCCCGGCGGAGTCTGAGTCGCCGCTGCAGCTGGTGCCGTCTTCGCCGCCTCCGCGTCACCGCAGGTGGGAGACGAGAATCCAGACCGCGGCCTCCCGTCCCCGCCCGCTTTCAGGTAAGACGGGAAGGCAGGGCCCCGGAGGTCCGCGGAGGCAGCCGAGCTAGGCCGCCGCCGGCCCCGCGCCTTCCTGAGTCACGTTGCCCAGCCGGTTGCCGCTGGAGGCCTGGGCCCTGAGGGAGGAGTCCAGGCTCCTTCGTACTCCTCGCCGGTTATTCGGGCCTTTCTGGATGTAGTCTCCTTCTTCCAGGAGTTTCTGCTTCGCTGAATTCATCACATTTGGGGGACCCTCTTCTCCCGACACCAGGAGAATCCTTGTGTATGGCCTCTGTGTGTGTGTGTGTGTGTGTGTGTGTGTGTGTGTGTGTGTGTGTGTGCTCTATTGATAGTTACTCCGGTGTTGAAAAACTTCAAAGAAGGCAGAGGAAACAAGGGAGAGAGAATTAAATTAACTTTTTCAGTGAAGGCATGCTTGCTTTATCACTTGTGCTACCCATGGGCCTTGACCCCTTTTTTTCTTAGTGTTAAGATTTCAGCTCTCTTCAAAAACCGGACAAAAACCCCAGAGATGCACTGGTGTTTAGCCTTGAAACTTTCCAAAGCAAAGTGTGGTTTTTCGGCTATGCTTTTTAGCTTACTTTCAATTTGTCCTAATTGAGTAGTTGTTGGTGAATAGGTAGCATTTCCTGTTTTCAGTAAAGTAGAAATCTGCTCTGTGTTACCTCTTGGAACTTTTCCTTGGGACGTACTTTTGTGTCTGTCAAGAGAAGAAAAAAATGTAAACTTTTCGGAAGAGTTGGAATGTAAATTTGGTGACCGAATGAAAAAGTCTTGAAATAAAAAATGGTAACTTAAAAGTTGATAAAGATTCATGGGAAAGGCAGGGAAGAAGCCTTAAAAATTAGCATAGAAATGCAGTTCTAAGGTGTAAGTTTTTTTTTTATTGCTACAAAAATATGTTTTTTATTACTAAGTTAATGTTTATGAGTAAAGGAATAAGTCAGCCACTATAATGTCGAAATACCAAAAAAGAACTGACTGCAATGTTAGTGGAGATAATTAACACAATGGTGGCTTTCTTGTTTTGTCCAGTAAGGCTAGCAACTGGCTCATTTAAAGTTTATATGTTTTAAACACATTTAACAGAAGTGGGACATTAACTACAGTTAAGTTGTGTTCAGTGAAGTGATACTTAGTGAAAACCCTGGATATTGTCAGAAAACAGTTTTGAAGTCATCTTTCAATGAAGCCTCACCTGTTGACTTTGGGAGATTGTTTTTTCTCCTCAGGGTTGCTTGGTAAATAATATTTTGCTGTTTTAATGTAAAGCTTATTTTTGTGTTTATTTTTATGCTTGTGATGTAAACCTTGTTTTTAGTATGTAGGTTGACAACCTATGTTTGATTATCAGTAACAAGAGATTGTGCTTTTGTTTTCCATTATATAGAGTGTTCATTTCATAATTCAGTGTCCGCTTCTGAAAGTCTGACCTGAAAATTCACATGATTTATTACTAATGAACTTGTCATATACCCAGTTTGTTGCACTCCTTTGACATTCATATCCTGCTTTGTGATATTTTGGTGTCCCCATCTGTAAAATGAGAATTGGATTAAATAATCGCTTCTGGCTCTAAGATGATCATAACAATAGCAGTACCTTATAATTGAGTACCTTATAAATGTTCCAGGCACTATAAGAGGTGCTTTGTGTTTTTTCTTACACTGATTTGCAAGAGGTAGGTTATTATCCCATTTTATGGATGAAGTCTAGAGACGAGAAGAAGGTGACTTTTTACAGATCCTACGGAGAGTAGGTCATAAAGCCCAGATTCAAATTGAGGTATGATAGCCTTCAGAGCCTTTCTGGCTCTACCCTGCTGCCTTTCACTATATGTATTTTTTTATGGGTTTATATCATGCCTCCCCAGACAGAGTATAAATTCTTTCAGTGAAAGTTAACTGAGTTTCTTAGTGGCTCTATTTCTGTATCACCTTATGCACAAAGTAGTACAGGTTTTCCCTGCTCTCTGAAAGTTAGCTTTACCCCACTTCACTTTTACAGAAGACCTGCATTATACCCATTTTTGCTAACAGATAGAAATCTGAAGAGGATTTTCGCTTTTACTAAATGGTAACTGTTTTCTTCAATTTATACCATTTCCACTTAGGAAGATTTTCATAGGAACATTCTGCTTTTGGATAAGAGAGGGAAACTTGTATTTAATGAATGTTTAATTGAAAGTTGTAATTAGGAGACAGCACAAGAAAAGATATTTGTAACAGTTCCATCTTTACTGTTCTAAAATGGAAAAATCTTGCTTTCAAAATCCTATTTATATAATTAAAAGTTTAATATCGACTCTGTTTCTTCCACTGAAGAAAGCCTTTAAGAAAGTAAAAAACATTTCCAATTACTTTCCACAAATCAGAGTAGAGGAATTAGAAATACAGTGAGATCACAAATATGGAGTAAAGGATTTAGCATCAGTCTGAAAAGTAATGTAACTGTAGCATGGATTGGGGAGTAAAAAATGAAAATTGAACTAAGAAACAATGATAAACTCGAACAACTAAGGCCTTCATGATTTGTTGAATTTTATGAATTACTAGGAAAACGGTGTCCCTTGTCCCTTGTGAAAAGATTGAAGAGTTAAAAAATTGCCACATTCCAAATCCGGATTAAGATAGTTTTGAAGGATCTGTTTTTAGAGTTATTCATAGTTCCATACATTTCCTATAAGTATTTGAGAATTGATTTATTTTAATTCCATCAGGAAAACAATCTAACTGTATCAGGTTCTAACCAGATACTAACTTAGGGAGATGAAGAAGTAGAAAATCATCAACTTTTAAAAAAAAAAATTAAAAAATTTTTTAAATGTTTATTTTTGAGAGCGAGAGAGACAGAACATGAGCAGGGGGTGGGGGCAGAGAGAGAGGGAGACACAGAATCTGAAGCATTCGCCAGGCTCTGAGCTGTCAGCTCAGAGCCCGATGTGGGGCTTGAACCCACTAACTGAGATCATGACTTGAGCCAAAGTCGTATGCCCAACCGACTGAGCCACCTAGGTGCCCCGAAAATCATCAACTTTTGATGTACAACCTTTTGAAAGTACTGATACTTATTTTGTATTGTTACCAATTTGGATTGTAAACATTATATATGACATATTAGTTACAGCTAAACGCTTTGTTCATATTATCTGATGATGTTTTAAGTGAAGTTAATCATATCGTGAATGAGCTCTTGGGGTCCTCTGCTTTTTGGTAGGTGTAAAAACTTGATAGGAGTTTTCTATGGCCGGCCCTTCCTTCCTTCCTTCCTTCCTTCCTTCCTTCCTTCCTTCCTTCCTTCCTTCCTTCCTTCCCTCCCTCCCTCCCTCCCTCCCTCCCTCCCTCTTTTTGAGAGAGAGAGAGGGACGGGCAGAGAGAGGGAGACACAGAATCTGAAGCAGGCTCCAGGCTCTGAGCTATCAGCACAAAAGTCCGACGCTTAACTAAGCCATCCAGGCGCCCCTGTATGGCTTTTATTTTGAAGAATTGGAAGTATTGTCTTTTATGTTATAGTTTAACACTTTAATTTTATAAACCCTTTTGCTAAAATCTGCAAAATTCAAGTCCCTCTTCTCCAGTGTAATTCATTTAGTACTGTGAAATGTACCTATTGTTTTGAAATTCAGTAAGTGGCAAAGCATGTGGGAAGAAAAATCTTTGTTGTATGAACTGTAGCCATACTAAGGAAAGTGGTGCTGAGGAGAGCTGCTAGCACTCCTTGTTTACTCACTATATGTCAAGCATTATGTTAAGTGTTGTTTATGTCCATTGTCTTCTTTAATCCAAACAACTGTATAAGGTGGATGCTGTCCTTATTCCCATTTTGCAGATAAGGAAACTGAGTCTCAGGGAGGTAACTGACCCCAGGACACAGAGCTAGTAAGTATTAGAAACAAGATTTGAGTCCTGGCACTTGTAACGCAGAGTCATAGATGTTAACCCTCATATAAAGTATGCATAACATAAAATTTATCATTTTAATCATTTTTAGATGTATAGTGGCTTTAAGTACATTCACGTTGTGCAGCTGTCACCACCATCCATTTCTGGAACTTTTCCATTTTCCAATTGCAATACTTTTGAAAACATTGATAGCTCATAATTTTATTGAAGAGAGGATGGCTATCATCTCTGCTCACAAAATGTTTTTTGCTTTTAGATTTATAAACACCAATAGAGTTAGTCCAATGGTTTTTTTCATTCTACATTATCTGTTTACTTTTGTTCATCTTTGTGGACACTTCAGCATTTGTCCACATATGAGCTTCATCAACATCATTATACATCTCTTAGCAAAACAGGTTCTTGTTGTAAGATAGTGTGTAATGAAGTCCTTCTTGTTGAATTCCCAACCGGATGAGAAAGTTTTTCTTTTTTAGTCTTAGAAATATTGTTCACTCATTGATCCACTTAAAAAAAAATTTTTTTTTAATGTTTATTTATTTTTGAGAGAGAGAGTGAGCAGGGGAGGGGCAGAGACAGAGGGCAAGAGAGAATCCCAAGCTGGCTCAGCACTATCAGCACAGAGCCTGATGCGGGGCTGGAACTTAGCAACCGTGAGATCATGACCTGAGCCAAAATCATTCACAGTGTTGTGTAACTACCCCATCTCTATCAAGTTCCAAAACGATTCCATCATTCTGAAGTAAAATCTCTTACCCTTAAGCAGTTTCTCCATTTTACACCTTTCCTGCAACCTCTGGCAATCACTAATCTGCATTCCTTTTCTATGGATTCATATATTTGGGATATTTAATATAAATGAAATCATACAGTTTGTGACCTTTGTGCATGGCTTCTTTTATATAGCATAATGTTTTGAGGTTCATTCATAATATAACGTGATGGTACTACATTCCTTTTTATAGCTTAATAATATTCCATATATTCCATCATGTGAATTTGTTTATCCTTCCATCTTTTGATGGACATTTGGGTTGATTCCATCGTTGGGCTGTTGTGAATAGTGATGCTATAAATCTGCATGTACAAGAGTTTGTTTTGAATACCTATTTTCAGTTCTTTTGGATATATACCTAGGAGTGGAATTGCTGGGTCATATGATCATTCTTTGTTGAACTTTTTGAAGAGTTCCCAAACTGTTTCCAGCGATGATTGGTTCTTAAGTTCGAGAAGATCTTAAGATCTTAAGAAGTTCTTAAGATCGAGAAGATCTAGGGTATTGTCATTTGAAGATATATAGCCTGAGGTTTTGTTTATATCAGTGGTTCTGAACTGGGAGTGATTTTTGCCCTTCCAGCAGACATTTGGCAATGTCTAGGGACATTTTTGATTATCACGACTTGGTACGTATTAACGGTACCTAATGGGTAGAGGCCAGGGATGCTGCAAAACATCCTGTAATGCACAAGACAGCCCCCTGTAACAAATTTGGTTCTAAATGTCAATAGTGCTGAAGAAACCCTGGCTTATACCACCAATTTTATTGTTATTGTTAGAGACTAGAATGTTACCTGTTTTTACATTCACCTTGTGATTCTCTAATATTGCGAAACTTTTTTTCTCTGTCAGTTTTCTCTTGGACATTATGAGTATAATATGCAAAGTTCTGAATTCTTAGCTGTGCTCAAATGAAAGCTAAAAAGACTACAAAGGTGATGTCTCTTGTCCTTTATGTGTTTTTGAAAAGTGGTAAATGCTTTGGACAGCACAATAAGAAGTGAAGGATGAAGCAATAGCAATAATGTATTTCACTATTGCATCATTTTGGATAATTCTTATTCTTCCATTTTCTTGGTTTTTTTTTTTTTTTTAGTTTTTTTTGGTGTAGTTGGGAATAATTGACTAAGAAATGACAAATTCCTATGATAATGAAATAGCAAACTTTGAAATATAGGAAAAATAACATTACTAAGATTCCATAGTACCTCATAGGTTTGTATGTAATGTGCAGTGGACCTATATAGTAATTGCACAATAGAATGTTCTATTTAAAAATATGAGTAAGTTTTCTCTGGTCTTTGAAACACCTCTAGAAAGACTAAAAGTCATAAAATGTCAATCCTTACATATAACTAAAACTGCTCAAAAGAGAAACCTAGGAACAAAATTTGGATGTGGGGTCAATCCTTTGCTCTGTAGCTCTCTGGGATGCTATTTCTTCCATATTCTTCTGAAGTTGGTGATTAAAAATCAATTTTGAGTTCTATTTCAATTTTAGGAATTTTGCTTCGTTTAAAGCTCTTGGCATATTTTCCTCCATAGTTCTCAAAGTAATCATATCTTATTTACTTTTCTAGGAGAGAGAGGAAAAAAAAATACTTGGGAAAAGTTATACCTGTCAGTATTAGCAGGAGCTTAAGAAGAAATTTGTCAAACAACGAATTGAAGCTTAACACC
The DNA here is from genome assembly GCF_018350175.1 of Felis catus. Taxonomy (NCBI): domain Eukaryota; kingdom Metazoa; phylum Chordata; class Mammalia; order Carnivora; family Felidae; genus Felis; species Felis catus. The sequence goes on from NC_058375.1 coordinate 150,669,803, forward strand.
ACAAGAGTTGTAGTTACTGACCAGGTGAGAATGAAGAATGTATATAATTTTTGCCTACTGTTTTTAGGATATGATATATGAAAATGTATCTTTTAAAAAAAACAGAAAATGTATCCTTTTTTTTAACATACATCAAATTATAAATGATAGATGACCAGATTTAAGAGCTCATGAAAGTCATTTAGATAACTAGCATTTTTGTTCTTATTTGCTTTCTATAAACTCTTTTAAAAAGTAGTGTGATTTAGGGTGCCTGGGTGACTCCGACTCTAGGTTTCATCTGGGGTCATGATCTCACAGTTCATGAGTTTGAGCCCCACGTCAGGCTCTATGCTGACCGCGCAGAGCCTGCTTGGGATTTCTCTCTGCCCCTCCCTGGCTTGCTTTCTCTCACTCTCTATCTCAAAAGATAAGTACATAAACATTAAAATTTTTTTTAAAAGTAGTGTGATTTAGAACCTTTATCAATGTATTTCATTTCTAAATGTTAATATTTTTGTTAAACCTCATTATGTTATCTAAACTGTTTTAGTTTGTTAAATATTTTTTCCTGTTTGCTGAGACATCTAATTTTGCTAAAAACACAAATTTGACCTGCCAGATTTTCTTTCCCTCTGCTCCCCACATCGCTCATGTATATTCACAGCATCTGGAGTCTGTGTAAAGTCATCAGAAACAACACAGGGGAAATAGATAAACTGAACACAGCTGGGAATCGACTTTGGCCTGGAATGTATATAATGTCTAAAGTATACTGTATGTTATTAGTTTTCTTACCATTTCTTCTTTAAGTTTATAAGCTAGAAATGGTACAAAAGAATTTTTGCCTTTGGTAATATATTCTAGAGAAATGTCTTTAATATTTTAAAATATTCAGGTTCCCCCCACCCCCCGTTTATAGACTTTAAAAAGTGCCATGTATTGAATGCTATATTTGAGTTGAGGAATTTTAATGAGAATTTGATGGAGGTTTTGTTTGTAAATGTTGCTATTAGGAGGATGTGTTAACGTTGTAAAGCAGAAATTTTATCTGGACTGTCAAGTTTTCTTGTGTGCCTTTCTTTTTTTAAAGTGAATTTATCCATTGTGAATCTCACAGACCTGTTGATATAAAGTTGTTTATAAATTGTTTATATAAAATTCAAAAACAACTAGTTTATGCCATTAGAAGTTGGAATTCTGTCTTTGCGTGGTGGTAGGGACTGGAAAAAGGGGCATGACAGGTGTTTTTAGGTGCTGATAATGTTGTTTCTTTATCTAGGTGGTGGTTATGGGAGAGTATTCACTTTGTGAAGATTCCATGCCTATATCATTTGTGCAAGTTTCCTATATGTGGACTTGAGTAAAGTTTAGAGTATTAACATTGTTAAATATAGAAGTAAATTGTTAGCACGATTCAGCAAAAATGATTAGGCTGTAATGATCTTGAGTATATTATTAAGTTTTAGTTTGTATAGCAGTTCTAACTAGTAAAATAACATGAACAGATGACTAATTTGTTAGCATTTAATATAGAATATAAATTGTAATACCATTTTCTAAAGCATACATTTATTTTTTTTAATTTTTTTTATTAAACAAAAATTTTTTTTAACGTTTATTTATTTTTGAGACAGAGAGAGACAGAGCGTGAACAGGGGAGGGGCAGAGAGAGAGGGAGACAGAATTTGAAGCAGGCTCCAGGCTCCAAGCCATCAGCCCAGAGCCCGACACGGGGCTCGAACTCCTGGACCGCGAGATCGTGACCTGAGTTGAAGTCAGACGCTTAACCGACTGAGCCACCCAGGCGCCCCACTAAAGCATATATTTAGAAAGAAAAGGAAATTTTAAGGCACTAGTGATTTTCAAGTAGAAGAAGTGCTTCATTGCCTTGTTTAACATTTAACAACATTTAGCTGTACTGATATTAATTTTTTATCATTTGGTTACTCTTTTTTTTCATTTGAGGCCATATTGGTACTCTTGCTATTTCTTTGATTTCTTCTGAGTTTTTCAAGCTTATAAGAATGTCTTCTATAGTTATTCTAGATTGATAAAATTAATCTTTGTATTGATTAACTCTAAAATTATAGTTGAGACAGCAGTTGAATTTCCTCAGTGAAAAAGGTATATGTCTACACAACATCTGAAATAATGCAAAATGTCTGCGTAGGTTCTAGAACACTATCTTCATGCATTTAATGTTTACTTTATAATATTTCTTTTAGTATAATGAGTTCATTTTAAAAAAGGCTTTGATGCTAATTCAGAGATCCATAATCTGCTCACAATGTCTTTCACATGTAGTTTTGATGATAACTGACAAGCTGTAAGTTAATTAGCACAGAACTTACTAATGAGGATGTTAAAATTTAATTTAAAAGTGAGGATTTTTATTTGTATACTCTGGACAAATTGAAGGAAATTCAATCATACATATGATAAGCATTTCAGGCACTTTTTCCTCATTCGGGTACTTTATTAGATAACAATGAGAAAATATAATTAACTTAATGATAGCAAAGTTTTGAAAGTATGCTAAGATTGCTTGTCTTTAAAATCGGGGATAACCCAAAACCAAAGCAGTAAAGTAAGGTCTGTTAATTAGCATGGAAGACAGCTTCTTGAATTAATATGTGGTGTTAATTAACAGGAAGTCTGATGTTGTGTTGTAATTACCACCAATATTTTTGACATACTGAGTGACTGAAGGTGAATTATATAGATAGCAATTGAGTAAACACTTTTGTGCTTAGGAACGTTTTCCTTTGTTTCTGTTTCCTAGAAATATGGACAGACTTCTTAGACTTGGAGGAGGTATGCCTGGACTGGGCCAGGTTAGTATATATAGACCTTTAGTATTTTTTGTGTGTGTAAACTACATGTCTTTCTCTAGTTACCCAAAGAGAAAGAAATCATTCCCAAGAAATTGTCTCACAGATAACCTTATGGTAAGAAGCTTACCTTATTGCTGGTTGTTGTATTGCAACAGTAAATAACATGTGGAGAACATTTTCTATTATCTTAATTATTTTCTCCTAGGAATAAGAATTTTCTACTTTTTAATTTAAAATTTGAGTGTATGTGAGAATTGTCAATCTTGCCTTTTAGTAAAAAAAAAAAAAAAAGGACTCAAAATATCTTATTTCTGGGTTTACAATGTAGATTTTAGAAGTAGCACATGAAAAAGTAAACATGGCATCCTCTTGGCAACATTGAGAAAACTGACCCATAGAATGTTTGTATGTACAATTTTAAAACTGATGGATTCCTTATAGTAGTTATGATACATGGGTGAATTAATATGTAATATCTCTTGTTTTTTAAATTTGGTATATACGGTTTCTTACATTCCTATTAAAACTAAATTTGTTTTCACTTTTAATACTATATTTACCTTCATGCTGTTGGGCAAACAATCTGTAGATAGATTTTTTTTTTTGTCTCAAAGTATTTATTCTGCTTTTAGCTGAAGAAGAAACTTTTGCCATTTTTTGAGTTCTGCACTGATTATCTTTCCAGTCCTCCATTCACAAAAGTGATAACTATGTGTTGTTCTTTTCCTGAGACTTTTATGTAATATGTTGTTTAATGACCAACTTTTGGGAATTTTTTTTTCCTAAAGTTTATTTATTTTCTTAGTAATCTCTACACCCAGTGTGGGGCTTGAACCCACAACCCTGAGATCAAGACTTGCATGCTCTTCTGACTGAGCCAGCCAGGCACCCCTGGGAATATTTTTTTTTATTATTTTTATTTATTATTATTATTGTTATTATTATTTTTGCCTTCTGTTGGGGCTGGTTTGTAGACCCGAGAATATTTTTATAACCCTTTTTTTTAGTTGCCAGCTTTCCCTCATTTCCCTATCACTGGCAGTGAGTTTGTCTTCCTTCATTTAAAGTAGTCTGTATTTGGTGAAAGAAAGTTTTGTTTGGGATTTCATGGTATTTTCAGTGTGGAGGCACTTTTACCCAAATTCCTTGAGTAGATCTATTATGGCTTCTACTAATAAACTTTCTCCTGTTAGAAAACTGGAATCATTTTGTGATTCTGTATTGCATCCTTGTGTAGACAGCAGCTGTTTTTACTTTTATTAGTGTTGAATATTTCTCAGGTTCATTTACTGTCAGCATGTTTCTTTATGATTCTTCATTTTTGTAAGAGCTGTGTAATCCATTCTAAGAGGACTGAGCCTCTCTGAATTTGACCCTTCCAAAGCTGTGTCCATACTTTTATAAGCATTCTAGATAACTTCTAGAATTCCCTAATGTATTCTGAAATGAGCAATAACAACATTAAGGCATATGAAAGTGTCAGAAGTGAGCTGAGGTAGTATGTAGGTACTGCAGTTTTACCTGCAAAATGTAGGCAATGGTAATTGCCTTAGTAGAATTCTTTTTCTTTTTTTGCCTTAGTAGAAGTTGCAGCAAATTTAAATACCAAAGTAATTTTTCTTAAGCATTAGATGCAATAAATTATATATCCATGCTGGAAATCCAAATCCATGCTGGGGAAATTTTCTGGACGTGAAATAAGGTTTTATTGACCACAGATTGAGCTATATTGTATCTCAGTGACCACTGCAAACCTTTGCAGTAAGTGAAAAACTTAAGTTTGGTTCAATAACTTCTCCTTGGTTTCTGATACTTAATCGCCTCATGTGTCCTCTGTATTCTTTTTTGAACTTAAAAATGTTGTTTGAGAATCTGTTACTTCATGTATGTGTTTCATCTTCCCAGTTAGATGACAAACTCTTAAGGGAGAATTTGTGGAGTGCTAATTTCTGTGATATCTCCTTTATCTAATACTAGTGTGCAATGATTAATTTTTTTCTTAACATTTTATTTTACTCTTGTTCTAGACTTATTTGACAAATACCTAAGTGTTACTTTTGCAACAAGTGTTATAACAAATAATGTTATCATAACAAATGTGTGTTACTTTTCAATAAACAGGAATAAAATGTTGTGTATTGTTTATTTTTAATAAAGACAAAGATATTTGGATTGGTAATAACTACTCTTTCCATTCAATAATGGATAGTAGCCAATAAAAGTGAAAAAGGAGACATAAGCTGCTTTATCCCTCCAAAAATAAATGGGGAATGTTACTTTCTTACTATTTAACAGAAAAGTCATAATGTCGTTATAAATAGGGGCAGAATACTTGCTGGTAAGTTTGCAGATGCCCCTTTTAAAACATGAGACTACGAACAGAACAGAGTTCTTCATCTTAACAACTCTTAACTGTCTCTGAAATTAAGTGATTTTCTTTTCTCTGTGGCTAATCTTTCCACTTATTCTCTGATCCCATCCTCTCTTGAAACTTTGCTCTTTTCAATTGACCCCTTTCTCTGCCTACAGAAATGTTTGTCTTCTGTATCCAGAAACAACAAAACTTGACTCCATTCTGCCATTAAGCCTTTTCTTACATTTATTTCTAAAATTTCTAAAGCAACAGCTTATACTCAAAGATTCTACTTCCTTACCTTTACCGACTCTTGTGAGGTTATATACTGGCCTCTTGCATTACTGTTTTGGAATTGCTCAAATTGCCAAATCTGTTGGCCTACTTTAGTTCCCTTTTCACTGGGCTTCATTATTTTAAAACTGTTCACAATGTCTTTATTAAAACTTTACCTTGGTACTTTTTCCTAGTTCTTCATTATTGTGTCCATACCTACAAAACAACTAGAAGCTTTATTTTTTTTTTTTAATATTACATTAAAAAAAAACTTTTTTTTAAGTGTTTATTTATTCTTGAGACAGAGACAGAGCGTGAACAGGGGAGGGGCAGAGAGAGAGGGAGACACAGAATCTGAAACAGGCTCCAGGCTCTGGGCTGTCAGCACAGAGCCCAATGCGGGGCTCGAACCCACGAACTGTGAGATCATGACCTGAGCCGAAGTCAGACGCTTAACCGACTGAGCCACCCAGGCGCCCCTAAATATTACATTTTTAAATGTTAATACTTGAACAGTGATAGGCTAACATCATTAAATCTATCCACAGTCTCCTATATAAACCTATCAGTAATTTGAAGTAGAAACAAGCAGATGTTTTATTAGAACTATTAAAATTTGTAAACTAGTGGCTTTAAATTTCAAATGTATTTTTTTTATTTGCTAACGTGCTTACAAACATGAAATTACTGTAAGACATGAGATGATTTATTAAATGCATGTACTGTTGTAAATTTGGCTACTTGATTGTCTTTATAACTATCCCAACTTAGGTCTTGACTACTAACCTTTCTGCAAGCTGTGAGGACAAAACTCAAGAGATAGGTATAGCTAAAGCATAATCTCCAGTCTCTTAAAGTTTTAGTTTAAGTCTTTGGGTCTATTTTAGCTTTAGAAACAGGGCAGTCTTTTCAGATTTTAATCTTCTCAAGCTTAAAAGTAAATGAATTCTTTTTTTTTCTTTTATTATTTATTTATTTTGGGGGAGAGAGAGAGACAGAGACAGAGACAGAGACAGAGACAGAGACAGAGACAGAGAATCCCAAGCAGGCTCCGCACCGTCAGTGCAGAGCCTGATGTGGGGCTTGAACACTCAAACCATGAGATCATGACCTGAGCCAAAATGAAGAGTGGGATGCTTAACCAGCTGAGCCACCCAGGCACCCCAAAAGTAAATGAATTCTTAAGTAAAGTGTCGGTAGCATCTGTTGGCTTGTATTTGAAATTGTTAGGCCAGTATATTGATTTTCTAAGAACATTGTTACTTAACCTAGGTATCTTACATTTTAGTAGACGTATAGCAATTATGTTTAAGTGCTTGGCACATATTAACTACTTTGAGTGGATACTGGTGCTTATTAAAAACAGTATGATTTGTAAGTAGAGTGGATGTGGGGTTTCTAACTTTTTACACAATAAAGGTAAATAAGACTGAATTGAGAAGATGATGTTTGAACTAAACTTTGGAATGAGCATATGGCAACACATATTCAAAATGTTGGAGAATAAGTGATGTAAGGGAAAACAATGAGGAAAGAATCTGGTAAATGAATTTGGAGTAGATTGTGAAAGGGTTGAATGCCATTCCTGTTGATTCTTGCTTTTTCTCCCCATAGGCATTATAGTTGATAAACTTTTTTTTTTTTTTTGTAGCAGAATTACAAGGTAATTCAATCTGTATTCTTGAAAAGTAATTCTAGTGGTAGTTTGCAGAATAGATAGAAAGGAAGAGATTGAAGTCAGAGTCCTCAATCATATGAAATACTTCTGACTTTTAACCTTTCAGGCACATAGTAGGATTTTACTTCTCCATCATTTTTTAAGTTAGCCTGAACGTGATTTTGCTTTGACCAATGGAATGTGAGTTGGAAATTAATAGGTCACTTTTATGTGGAAGCTTTAAGTATGATTTGCCTGTCCTGGTAATCAAGGAAGCATGGAGATCTTTGTTAGCTGGGTCCCTGAGAGGGAATGAAAAACCTGCAAGTCAGAAATCCTGGACTTTTGTGTGAAATGTCCTAATTATTTTGGTCTCTGGTTTTTGTTTTAAGAAACATGATGTAGGCCAAACTAAGCACGTATGCAGACCTGTGTTGCCTATAAGTAAGTTATCAGTTGGTATCTTTTCTGATACAGGCCCTTAGTGATTTCCAGATGCAAAAACAATGGACAATACTATAGATGAATGATCAGAGGAGGCTTTCTGAAAGTGGTGAGATGTAAGCTGAATTTTGAAGGAGTATTTCGGGTAGCGTGATTTAAACAAAATAAGTTCCTGAATTGGATGTGTTCTAGTGTATTTGTTATAACTCTCAAATCCATGCAGTGTATGGCTTTTGTATACATAACTAATAACGAGTTTTCTGTTTCCATGGGTCTTTGAGTAGAAATGTTTGTTCAGTTGTTTGTCTTTTGAATTTTGGTCTAATGTTTTATAGAAAGGATTAACTTAACATAGTAATGGGAAAAAATACTTGGAATAAATGAAGAAATAATACCATTTTCATAGATAAGGAGTTTTAATATCAGATGCCAGTTTTCCAATTTAATCATAAATCCAGTGCAGTTCCAGTAAAAATATCAACCAGCATTTTCATGGAATTAGAAAACTGATTCTAAAATTCATATAGGTGGGGTACCTGGGTGGTGCAGCTGGTTAAGCGTCCGGCTTCTGTTCAGGTCATGATCTCGTGGTTCATGGGTTCGAGCTCTGCATTGGGCCCTCTGCTGTCAGCACAGAGCCTGCTTTGGATCCTCTGTCTCCCCCTCTGTTTCCCCCTCCCCACCCCCCAAGGGTGCTCTTTATCTCTCAAAAATAAACATTTTAAAAAGTATGAAATTCATATAGGAAAAAAATAATCCAAAAATAGCAAAGAAATTGTTAGAAAGGAAAAGGAAACTTGCTCTATCAAAAATCAAAATATATTTTAATATCATATGCCTCAAGTAGTATAATATTGGTATGTAGATAGATCAGTGCAATCAATTAAGAAGTCCAGAAGTAGAATTATGCATATATAGGAACTTGATTTGTGATAGAATTTGTACTAAAAATTAGGAAGGAGAGGCCTGTTCATTAAATGATGCTGGAACAAGTGGCTTTCTATATTGGGGGAAAACTAATAGTAGATTCCTACTTTATTCTATATACAAAGATGTATAGCACATGGATTGAAGACATGACTATGAAAATCAAACTTTATAAGTTTGGAAGACACACCAATTAGGATGGCTGTTATCCCAAAACAAAACAACAACAACAACAGCAAAAAGAATAAACACAACTAGAAAATCACAATTGTTGATTGGGATGTAGATAATTTGGAACCCTGTGCATTACTGGTAGGAATATAAAATTATGTTACCTCTGTGGAAAACAGTACGGTGGTTCCTCAAAAAATTAAATGTAGCATTACCATATGACACAGTAATTCTATTTCTGCTTATATATCCCAAAGAATTGAAAGCTGGGACTCAAAGATTTTTGTACACCGATGGTCATAGCATTATTCACAGTGGCCAAAAGGTGGAAACAACTTGTATCTTACTGATAGATGAGTAGATAAACAAAATGTGATATGTACATGCTATGGAATATTATTCAGCCTTAAAAAGGAAGGAAAAATCTGACATACCAAATTCAACATGGATAAACCTTGAAGACATGATGCTAGGTGAAATAAGCCAGTCACAAAAGGACAAATACTGAGTGATTCTGCTTATATGAAGTACTAGTCAAATTCACTGAGACAGAAGGTAGAGTGGTTGTTGTAAGGGGTTGGGAGACCTAATGATGTGGTTGTTAGTGTTTAATGGGTACAGGGTTTCAATTTGGGAAGATGAAAAAATTCTGGAGATGGATAGTGGTGTTGGTGGCACAATAATGTGAATGTGTGAATGTACTTAAAGCCATTGAACTGTATACTTAAAAATGTTTAAATGATAAATTTTGTGTTGTGTGTTTTTTACCACAATAAAATTTTCAATTACTGTATTTTTATAATGAGATTAATACCTACCGTAGATGTTTCTTAAAAGGATTAAATAAACTAACGTGTCAGTCACACAGTAGATAGACCCCATAAAATTTTTTAGAAGAAAATTTTGCCTTTATGACCTCAGAATAGGAAAGCAAAACTCATAAGGTTGCTAATTTGACTGCTTCAGTACATTACTATCTCTTGCCCCAACAAAGACTGTAGAAACAAACTTAAAAGACAAGGGATAGAGAAGATGTTTGTAACACATTTGTCTGCAACACATTTAGCAGAACCATAAATCAGTAAGACAATAAAAGACAACCTCAGAAGAAAGAACATGTAATGGCAATTTGTAGAACAAGAACTGCCAGCAAGTAGGAAAAGATACTCAGCTTCACTGTACATCACAGAAATGAAAATTAGAACAAGTATTAGAGTTTTTTAAAAACAAAAGTCTGTTAAGTGTTAAGATTTTGGAAAGCAAAGATTTTCACGTAAGTTTTTTCCCTTTGGTTAGGTGTGGGTGTGCAGTATGGGTGTGGGAATTGGTTAAGGATTGTATATCAGTGTTTTAGAACATTACGTGGCAAATAGAGAACCATAAATATACATTGAATGAACACACTGTGTATGGAGTGTAAATGCTTGAAGTCACTTTGGAAATTAATTTGACGGGTATGTAGTAAAATTGAAAATGCCCTGACTTCTGTGACTCAGCAATTCCATTTATTCACTTTAGAGAAATTCTCACACACGTGTGTCAGGACACATGTTTAAGGATATTTATTGTGACATTGTTTAGATTATTGAAAAATTGCAAAACACCTAAATTTCTGTCTGTGGGAAAATGTGTTACTGGAATATAATGGAATGGAATTATTATACTCCAGTTAAAATGGACTAGATTCTTAGACTTATAAACATATTAAGGGAAAAAGTCAGGTTGTAGAGACATATACAATATGAAAGCATTAATGTTAATTGAAAACACAATACTTTTTTAAAGGGTACGTAACTTAAGTAAAAGTATAACAAATTCTACAGCAACACTATCGAGTAGAGCTTTCTGCAATGATGGAAATATTCTATATGGACTCTAGTACAATAGCCACTAGCCGTATTTGGCTGTTAAGCACTTGAAATGTGAGTAGAACAACTGAAGAACTGAATTTTAAATTTTACTTAATTTTAATTTCAATTAATTTAAATTTAGTAGCCTCGTGTAGCTGTTCAGTCCATGAAGTATGCCCAGTGTGATCTGAATTTTTAATTTTAATTAAATTTATTGTTACATGTAGCTAGCAACTACCTTAGGCCTAGATAAAGCAACACAAATTCATGAGAAGGGAGGGAGGTAAAAGGAACTTTTACTTCATATATACTGTTTTTTATTTTTACTTTTATTTTTTTAATTTTTAAAGTTATTTGTTTGTTTTGAGAGAGAGAGCACAAGTGAAAGTGGAGGAGAGCCAGAGAGAGGGAGAGAATCCCAAGCTCTGACAGTGCAGAAGAGCCCGATGTGGGGCTCGATCTCACGAACTGTGAGATCAGTCATGACCTGAGCAGAAACCAAAAGTCAGAAACTTAACCGACTGAGCCACCCAGGTGCCTCTGTTCTCTCTTCTTAATAGACAAATGAACAAACAAAAAATAAGCAAAAGAACAAGTCAGTGAGTACCACTAAATGACGTTAAATAACATTTTCTTGTACTTCTTTAAATGCTGATTTATTTTTGAGAGAGAGAGGGAGACACAGAATCCAAAGCAGGCACCAGGCTCCGAGCTGTCAGCACAGAGCCTGACTCGAGGCTTGGACCCACAAACTGTGAGATCATGACCTGAGCCGAAGTCGGACGCTTAACTGACTGAGCCACCCAGGCACCCCTCCTTTAGTACTTTTTTTAAAAAGTCACCAAGTAAAACAAAACCAGAAATGCATCTTAATTTATTTTTCAGTACTTCTTTTTCATGCCTTGCTTAGGCATTCCATATAAATCTAGAGAGGTTGCCAAAGGCTAGACTATGTAGGGCCTTGTAGAAGATGCTTTTCCAACTGAGTTGGGAAATCATTAGAGATTTTTCAGCAAAGGAGTTAATGCTTGAAACATTTTTTAAAAACCTGGGTACTCTGGAGAGGAGAGGTAAGATGGCAAGAATGGAAGCAGAGACAAAAAGGCTACTACAGCACTATTTTAAGATAAATTACAGATTTTCATAAAAGGCTTCTTTTTATATGTTCCTTGAGCTCTTTAGCTTGTTTTGACAACTTTTATATACTGATGGATGCTTCTGGTTACCTTTTTTTTTCTTTGATTTGAGTATTCTATCCTTAGGTGATCCTCTGAACACTTACAAAGAGCCCTTCTAAACATTGGTAGATTAATTTGGCCATTTTTCTGCCTATTAAGAAGTAGGGAAGGGTCAAGAAATTGTATTTGTTTTCTTTGCTTAACTACAAATAAATAGTGATTTTGCTTTAGAAACAAAGCAAAAATATAATATGCCTTTATTTTCATTTGCTGTGCTTGCCAGGTAATAATTCTATTATTTTTAAAGTATAGTTCCTAATTATTCATGTACTTGAGCTGGTGTTTCTACTGTAGAAAATTAGGAAAGGTCAGGTCAATAGCAAGCTAATTAGAGCATACTCTTTCTAGTTGTCATTGTAATGTAATTCTGCTGAATAGATATTAAGCCCCATGAAAAATGTGGTGCTCTTGAGAGGTCTCAAATCTACTCTTGAGAGTTCTCAAGTAAAAGGAAAACAAATTCCTGGCGGGTGCATTGTGGTTACTCTCTGTCATCTTGTTTGAACTTTCTAGTGAGTGGTCTTTCAAGGGGGAAAGATCTTTGACAATTGTGAATGTTAAACTTCTAATTTGATGTGAAATTACCATAAATGGTTTTGTTTGAGTTCTTTAAGGGGAGCAGTTATTTTCTTCTTTCTTTTTTCTTTTTCTTTTAATTAAAATTTTTTTTTCCATTTTTTTAAGTTTATTTATTTATTTTGAGAGAGATAGGAGACAGTGCGAGCGGGGAGGGGCAGAGAGAGAGAATCCTAGGCAGGCTTCACACTGTCAGCACAGAGCCCGATGTGGGGCTTGAACCCCACAACCGTGAGATGATGACCTTAGCCGAAATCAAGAGTTGGATGCTCAAACCGACTGAGCCACCCAGGTGGCCCGGGGAGCAGTTATTTTCAATTACAGTGAGATTATCTTCCAAACTTACATTCTGATGAAATAGAGCATCAGAATTAGGAAAAATGAAACATTAAAATTTTAAATTTGAAGTCAAATATATGACGGACCAAGACATTTGATACCATTTTTGGTAGAAAAAGTATATGGGATGAGAAATAAGAGAAGATACCCCTGTTTAATATAGGAAACTACGATATTGCAACGTAATCTCAATATGCCAAATGTGTGGGATGTTACGATCTTGAAAATCTGGTGTATGTCGTTTTCTTCCCTACCCTCAACATTGTTTTGCATATTTGATTTATTGGCCGTCTTGCTCATTTGGAGCACTGATCTTTGGGTTTCCAGTTTTAAACTTTTGTGATGTAACTTGTAACTTTTCAGATCATATTACCATTTGGACAGTTCTCTAGATAAAATACTAATACTCATTTAAAATCTGGACAGATATGGTTAGTGTTCTCTCCCACAACACATTCAAGGTGGTTCTTTGTGGGATGTTATCTGGGTTGAGTGCCGGGGAAGCATATGCCACCAGAGCAGGGCAATAGTCTCCCTCAGGCAGCTTCCCAGCGCTGCTCTTCACACTGCTGGTGGTTTCACAGGCTCTTCCTGCCGGGACACTGAATGCCTATGTTGAGCACAATGGGAAGGCTTAGGGACAATAAAGAATAAATTAATGATTTTGATAGTTACACTTTTCTCTTACTCCTGTGTACATTTTCCCTCTTTTCACCCAAATACATTCTTACCTGCCTATGGTAGCTCTCTGTTAATTAGTTCTTTGTTCTCTAGCATTCTAAACACCAGAGCCTAAGTAATTAATTGAAAGCAAAATGCCAATCAAAAGTAGATAAACTAACAAAATCTAGTTTTGGTAAGGCACCCTCTAATGTTTTATAGAAAAGGTGTTCTTTTACTTCATGGAAACTGCTTATTTCATTACCTAGTAGAATATATTTTTGTTATCTTTAAATAGCCATATCAGTGTGGGGAGACCATTTTGATTTTACTTTAATTTGCACCTGGTTCCACAGTTTCAGGCTATTATTTCCTTCCCATTTTACCCTCTGATTTCTATTTAAATTTTTTTAATTTTTAATTTTTTATTTTAGAGAGAGTGAGAGAGAACGTGAAATGGGGAAGGGGGCAGGAGAGAGAGAGAGAGAGAGAGAGAGAGAGAGAGAGAGAATATTAAGCAGGCTCCACACTGAGCAGGGCTTGATCCTACAACCCTGGGATCGTGACCTGAGCCAAAATCAACAGTTGGATGGATGCTCAACCTACTGAGCCACATAGGCACTCCCCTACTTCCTGTGTTATAGACTAAATGAGATCTTTGAACATTTTATAGTTCAGTCTTTCAACAAGGCTCTTCCTTAGGGGTTTCCTTGAGGGCTGTGAAAATTGTAGCAATATAGGGAGATAGCCAAATACTCCAAAGAGGGAATGTAATTGTCAGTGGGGTCTAGGGCAAGTGTATGGATCCATAAAGAGAAACCACATATTTTTACAGTTATCAGGATTCCCCTAGAATTTATAGAAGTGGTCTTATACCGAATATGGACAAATGCCGAATGCTTCCCATGTTTTGATGTGAGCTGTTCTATGTACTTAGTCTCCTCATTTAATCCTCATAACAATCCTATATGAATAGGGATAATTATTCCTGTATTATAGGGTTGAGTCACAGAACTAAGAAGTGAAGTTAGACTTGGAACACAAGTCTGATGCCAAAGTCTATTCTATATCAACAACATCTATATCAGGTAGATAATCTTGTAGTGTTGTCATTGGCTACTTGCTTCATAAATTAAAAAATCTTAATTAGTCTGGAAATTTTTATTGCAAAATGTAGGTGAAGAGTAAGATGCTTGCTTTTTAAATTTTTAGGAAACCTAAAATATTTGAGAGGATTTTTCTTTATTGTGGCATGTAATATCAATTTCATGTTTTAAGAATATTTAGGGATTGACTGCTTATTTCATTTTATTCCCTATGATAATGTATACCTTGATATATTGGCAAAAGCAGAGTATACAAATAGGACAACTTTTTAAAGAAGGTTTATGTTCCTTTCTCCTTTTAGTTTATAAAACATTTTCCTTACTATTCAGAAATTGATTAGTGCTCTAAATTGACTGCCAAAATAAAGTTGTTATATTAAAAAAATTACTTTTGGAAAGACGCTCTTTACTAAGCGAATTTGAATGACCAGTCTTGTTGTACCTTGACTTGTAATAATGAAAGAAGAGGTACAGAGAGCTGTTTTATTTGAATAATAGACTTGCCAATTAGCCATCAAGTGCTTCCATCTGTGAAATTTTTGATCAGATGGGTTAGCTGGGATGTTTCCAGACTAGGGCATCATAAATGGCACTTGAAAACTGTCACTTTGATGATGAGGTTTCAAGTATTACACTGCTTGATGCTGTGGAACCTTTTTTTTCCTTTTGCAGTACCATGTTTTTTTAGAACATACTGATCCCACTTATGAATTCTGTGGCATCAAGAGAACTTGGGAGACCTGCCACTGATGTAAAGTTCTGCTTAATCTGCTGCTCTGCCCTGTGCTGAGATTGGTTTTTAAACCAGAGTATTAACAGCTTCTTTAATGGCCTGCACAGTAACGTTGGTTGGAGATCTGACTGGCACAAGCAGGCGATGCCCATTGCCCATGGGCCATGAAGCTGGCACACACTGGCAAGTTTCTTTGTACTTTCCTGGTAACATACATTCATTTTCAAATGTCTCCGTCCCTTAAATAAATGTAGAGTAGTCTGAGGCCACTTAAGTGTTGAGATTTCTACATGTAGCAGTTGTATGGAATGAATTGAACATCTGTCTTGTATATTTTTTAGGATTTAAATTACTTACTGGTAATTATTACATTTTAAGATTTGTTTAGTAATTTGGAAATATAGATTTCTGGAATAATTGTCATATGTTTTTTTCTCACTGTGCCATATCTTCCTTGCTTGGTCTTATAATTTAAAAAAATTTTTTTAATCTTTGTTTTTGAGAGAGAGAGAAAGTGCGAGCAGGGGAGGAACAGATAGAGAGGGAGACACAGAATCCAAAGCAGGTTCCAGGCTCTGAGCTGCCAGCACAGAGCCCGATGCAGGGCTTGAACCCACAAACTATGAGATCATGACATGAGCCGATGTCAGACACTTAACCAATTGAGCCACCCAGGTGCCTGCTTGGTCTTATATTTTATAGGATGTTTTCCTTAGTAAGTTGACTTCTTCGAATGCTTGTGGATATGGTTAGATTATGGAGTCCCTCTCTGGTCCTCAATTTGTGTAGGGACATATTCATGCCTTTGTCATTTTGTGGACACCAGCCTGGCTTTCTCTCTGCCTTGGCACAGATCTCTGATCTGTCTAAACTCCCTGAGAAAGGCAGTAGGCAACGATGAAAGCCCACATTCTGGAACTAGACTAGATCTGAATGGCCTAGAGAGACTAGAGAAAATGACAATACGGTATCCATATGCAGGAAAACAGATGTCTGGGGTCTTGTTCTATTCATTTTTCTTCCAGGGTTTGTTTTCATATGTTAATATCATCCTCAGTCCCTTCAACCTCTCTGAGTGGACTTTGTCCCAGTGAGAAAAAAGTATCAATTCAAATGTTTTGTTGTTTGTTATTTTGGATTACCTAACCACTGTGCCCTTTTTATTCTTAGGTTTGGCTTTTCTTCCCCCTCCTAGGCAAAAATGTCCAGGAGTTCATAAATAGCATTGATTAAGCAACAGGTTTCCATTTTTGAGGCATATGGCAATTAAGTAACTATGACATTTGAAGGAAAAAATGATTTCAGAGTGGAACTGAATGACTTGCTTTTAGGTGTTCCTATGTAGAGCCTTAAACAACAGTATAAATGGATGTGACAGTGTGATCTTTGCCTTCCTTCCCAAAAGAATAGAATTTTCCCCTGGGCGTTTTGACCACAGCTTTAATGCTCTGTAATAAGTTTTGGTTGACTTTTTATTTTTTTTTCCTGTCCCCGTTCCTTTAATTCCTCTGAAATAAGAACTCTGTAATCTTTTGGTTGGTATCCCAAATTGTATTGGGCATAGATGAATGTTTAATGACGTTAAGGCAGAGGTCAATAGTATTTCTAGGAAATCTTGGAGAGATGTTTCCTATCTCTTAATCTCTTATCTGTTATGCCTCAGAACTTCTGAGATTTTTATGCTTCTAACCAGCATAAATCAAGGAGTTTTTTTTGAGAACTGAACAAAGTAGTTTTAAATAGGTAGTATGACTTCTTACAGAGTTCAGAAGTTAGAACTGTTTATAAGTTGAATAAGTGCCTTGCCATTTCTGTCATCTTCTCTAGAAACAACCACTGTTAGCAGTTTCTGTCCTTCTAGAGATACTCTGTATTAGTGCTGTCCAAGGAGCACCTTCCGTAACAAAGAAACATGTTATACGCAGCTGTGCAATATGGTATCCACTAGCCACATGTGGCTGTTGAGCCCTTGAAATATGGGTGGTATGACTGAAGAACTAAATTTTTAAATTTAATTTTAAATAATTTAAGTTTAAAAGTTTATTAGAGAGAGAAAAAAATGAACCAGCAGGGGAGGGGCAGAGAGAGAGAGGAAGACAGGATCTGAAGCAGGCTCTGTGCTGAATGCAGAGAGCTAAATATGGGACTTGAACTCATAACCGATAAGATCATGACCTGAGCCAAAGTTGGACGCTTAACTGACTGAGCCACCCAGGGGCCCCTCAATAATTTAAGTTTAAATAACTACAATTTAGCCAGTGGGTACTGTATTGGACAGTGGGAATATACATACTTAATAGTATATCCTGGATATTGTCCCCTCCCATATTCAGTACCTATAAAGCTACCTCATTTTTCTTTAAGTGATTGTTTGCTATCCCCTTTTATGGATGAACCATGACTTATTTAACCAGTCTTCTGTTGATGCACACTTAGGTTGTTTCTTTTTTTTTTTTTTTTTTTTTTTTTTTTTTTTTTTTTTAGTATTTATTTATTTTTGAGAGAGCGAGAGAGACAGAGCATGAGCAGGAGAAAGACAGAGAGAGGAGACACAGAATCTGAAGCAAGCTCCAGGCTCTGAGCTGTCAGCACAGAGCCTGACATGGGTCTCAAACCCACGAACTGGTGAGATCATGACCTGAGCCAAAGTTGGATGCTTGATCGACTGAGCCACCTAGGCGCCCCTAGTTTGTTTCTCGTATTAATGTTTATGAAAAGATACTTACTACAACATTGGCAGCTTTGAATTTAGGTGTCACCACTTACCTTGATCACTTTGCACACATTGGTTAACTTCTTTGAGCCCCAGCTTCCTCATTTATACTACAGGCACTATAGTACTTATTTTGCAGGATTATGTGATTATTAGAAGTAATGTTAGGTAATGGACCTCCAGAATGGTGCTAGAAATCCATATTAGGAGTGGTAGATAATGATAGCCTTACTGTTAACTTATTTTAATAATGAAACCATAACAACTCAGGACTGTATTTAATGTTGAATTATGGCAGAACATTCAAAAGGCTTCAGTTAGCCTAATTTAGGTTTGTAAGTGCAGATAGTTTCCACCTTTTATTCAGCCGACTTCTCTGAATTGTATATAGCCATCTGTAGATTACTTTTCATTTGCTAATCTAGAACTTTTTTATATCAGCTGGCAAATTGTACATTTCAAGCTCTTACATAGTGCCTTCTTTGTCAGACAATGGTTAAATTTAAGCAGGGTCACTGATTTTTTTTTTTTTTTTTTTTTGGTAGTTGACATTCAACATTATATTAATTTCAGATGTACAACATAGTGATTTAGCATTTCTTTGCATTACAAAGTGATGTAGCTGCCATCTGTCACCATATGAAGTTTTCATAATGTTATTAACTCTGTTCCCTGTGCTATACATTGCTTCCTCACATATTATTTATCTTATAACTAGAAGTTTGTACCTTTTAATCTCCTTCCCCTATTTCGCCCTCCACCCCTCTTCCTTGGCAACCACCAGACTGTTCTCTGTATCTAAGAGTCTGTTCTATCTTGTTTTATTCATTTGTTTTGTTTTTAGATTCCACATGTAAGTGAGATTATATGTATTTCTCTGACTTATTTCACTTAGTATAATACCCTCTAGGTCCATCTATGTTGTTGCAAATGACAAGATTTGATTCTTTTTTGTGGTTGAGTAATTTTCCATTGTATATATACTACAGCTTTATCCATTCACCTGTGGATGAATGCTTAGGTTGATTCCATATCTTGGCTATTGTAAATAATGCTGCAGTGAACATAGGGGTGCATGTATCTTTTTTAATTAGTGTTTTTGTTTTCTTCAGATACATATCAAGGGATGGAATTGCTGGATCATATGGCAGTTGTATTTTTAATTTCGGAGGGAACCTCCATACTGTTTTTCATAGTAGCTGCACTAATTTACATTCCCACCAACAATGCACAAGGGTTCCTTTTCCTCCACACCTTTGCCAACATTTGTTATTTCTTGTCTTTTTCATAATAGCCATTCTGACAGGTGTGAGATGATATCTCATTGTGATTTTGATTTACATTTCCCTGATGATTAGTGATGTTTCATGTGTCTCTTGGCCATCTGTATGTTTTCTTTGGAGAAATATCTATTCATGTGCTCTGCCCATTTTTAAATTAGATTGTTTTTTGATATTGAGTTGTGTGCGTTCTTTATATATTTTGGGTATATATCCCCTTATCATTTATATCATTTGTAAATATCTTCCATTCAGTATGTTGCCTTTTTGTTTTTTGATTTTTTGTTGTTTTTGTTGCTGTGCACAAGCTTTTTTGTTTTGATGTAGTACCATGTGTTTATTTTTGCTTTTGTTGCCCTTGCCTGAAGAGACATCCAAAAAAAAAATATTGCTCAGACTGATGTCCAAAAGCTTATTGCCTATGTTTTCTTCTAGTTTTATGGTTTGCGGCCTTACATTTAAGTCTTTCATCTATTCTGAGTTTATTTTTGTATATGGTGTAAGAAAGTTGTCTTATTTCATTGTTTTGCATGTAGCTGTCCAATTTTCCCAATATTTTTTATTGAAGAGACTGTTCTTTCTCCATTGTTTCTTGCCTTCTTTGTTGTAGATTAATTGATCGTATAATCATGGGTTTATTTCAGGGCTCTTTATTCTGTTCCATTGATATGTGTGTCCATTTTTGTGCCAGTACCATATAGCTTTGACTACTATAGCTTTGTAGTATTATTTACATTTGGAACATTATATACCTCCAGCTTTTTTGTTCTTTCTCAAGATTGCTTTGGCTATTCAGGGTTTTTATGGTTCCTTACAAATTTTAGGATTATGTATTTGTTCTAGTCCTGTGAAAAATGTCATTGGTATTTTGGTAGGGATTGAATTGCATCTGTAGATTGCTTTGGATAGTATGGACATTTTGACAATATTCTTCTAATCCATGAGCATGGTATATCTTTCGATTTATTTGTGTCATCTTTAATTTCTTTCATCAGTGTTTTATAGTTTTCAGAGTACAGGTTTTTCACCACCTTGGTTAAATCTACCTCTAGATATTTTATTCTTATGGTGCAATTGTAAATGGGATTGTTTTCTTAATTTCTCTGACAGTTCATTAATAGTTCATAGAAAGAGAACATTTTAATTTTGTATCTTGCAGCTTTATTGAATTTATTCTAATAGTTTTTGGTGGAGTCTTTAAGTTTTTCTATATGTAGTATCTTGTTACCTACAAATAGTGACAACTTTTCTGATTTGGATGCCTTTTATTTCTTTTTCTTCTGATTGCTGTGGCTAGGACTTATAATGTATTGAATTAAAGCAGCTCACTCTGTTAATATAACACTGTATTTGAATATTTTATGGTATATTGGAATATTGGTGAATAACAGGGATATAAAAAGGCGGTAATACTATTTAGAAGCAGCTGTAGATCCTAAAATTATATGGATTATGGAAGCATATTATGAGTTTTGTTATAATTTTTTTCTTTAGTATTTTCAATGCTGTTGCTTATTTGAAATAAAACCTTTAGAGTTATTTTGAAGAAGTAAACTTTTTTGAGCACAGTGTATATCTCTTTATTAAGGTTTTAAATTTTTCTCAGCAATTTTTTGTAGTTGTTAAATGTACAGAATTTTTATGTTATATCATATTTATGTTATATTTCATATTTTTGATGCTATTATAATAAGTAATTTTATTTCATTGATTATGTTGTCTGTAAAACAATTTTACTTCTTTCTTTCTAATCTGGATGCCTTTTATTTCTTTTTTTTGCTGAACTGACTGGAACCTGCAGTTAAATGGTGAATAGATGTAAAAGTGGGCTTTCCTGTCTTGTTCCTGATCTCAGAGAAAGCATTCATTCTTTTACCATCAAGTGTATTAGCTATGTGTTTTTAAATAGGTGGTTTTTATCAGGTTACAGAAGTTGCTCTTCAGTTTTACTTTATTTAGCTTTCATCTAGAATGGATATTGGATTTTGTTAGATTCTTCTTTTGCTTTTGTTGAGATGATCACATTGACCCTTTATCATTATATAATGAACTTCTTTAAATTGTTTGTTATTAACACAGATTCCAGTTTTCTTTTTATTTAGTGGTAATGTGGTACATTTTTTCCAGTGAATTTATTTGGGTCTTTATTTAACCTACTTTCAGTACCTTTCTTGTAAGCAGCATATAGGTGGGTCTTGTTTGTCTTCAATCTAGTTTGCTAATCTTGGCTTTATGTTTTATTTCTTTTATTTTTTCTTTTATTTATTTCTTTGTTCCTTCCTTCCTTCCTTCCTTCCTTCCTTCCTTCCTTCCTTCCTTCCTTCCTTCCTTTTTAAGTTTATTTATTTTGAGAGAGAGAGAGAGAATGAGTGGGGGAGGGACAGAGAGAGAGGGAGAGTCCCATGTAGACTCTGCACTGTCAGCACAGAGCCTGATGCAGGGCTCAAATTCATGAACTGAGATCATGTCTGAGCTGAAATCAAGTTGAATGCTTAACCGTCTGAGCCACCCAGGTGCCCCAATCTTGGCTTTTTAATTGAGATATTTAGGTCATTTATATTTAATTATTGATATGGTTACATTTAAATCTATGATATTACTGTTTACCTATTTTTCTCATATTACAATTTACCTATTTTTCTCAAATATACATGACATAAAATTTACCACTTTAACCATTCTTAAGTATACAGTTCAGTGGCATTAGGCATATTTTCATTGTTGTACAGTCACCACCATCCATGTCCAGAACTTCTTTATCTTCCCAGACAGAAACTCTGTACTTATTAAACAATAATTCCTCATTCCCCTCTCTCCCAAGTCCTTGGCATGCAGCAGGAGAGGGGCAGACAGAATGGTGAGAGAATCCCAAGCAGGCTCCACGAACTTGAGGTCATGACCTGAGCTGAAATCAATGCTAAACTGACTGAGCCACCCAGGCACCCCAGGACATAACATTTTTTACATGCTGGTCTATTGCCCATTTAAACAATTGAGTTATTTTTCTTTTTAATATTGTGTTGTAAATATTATATTTTATATATTTTATATTAAAGATCTAAATATCTTTATATATTATGTATATATGCTCCTTTATATAGTTTGCAAATATTTTCTTCGAATCCATGGGTTATCTTTTCACTTTCTTGATGGTAACTTTTGAAACACTAAAATTTTTCATACTTATTTGAAGTCCAGTGTATCAGTTTTCTCTTTTATAACTTGTGCCTTTGATGTTGTACCAAGAAATCACTGTCTAACCAAAGTTCGGGAAAAATTACTCCTCAGTTTTCTTCTAAGAGTTTTATGATTTTAGCTCTTAAATTTATTTTTGTGATCCACTTTGTGCATGTTGTGAGGTGGGGATCATGCTTTTGCATGTAAATATTCTTAGCACCATTGAAAAAACTCTTCCCATTGAATTGTGTTGGTCCCTTTGTCAGAGACCTATTCACTTCTAATGTTAGGATTTATTTCTGAAATTTTAATTCTGTTTTATTGATCTCTGTATTTGTCCTTACTGTACTGTAATACTTTTAAGATTTTTCTCTTTATCACTGGTTTTTAGTTATGGTGTGCTCTATGTTGATGTTGTTCATGTTTCTTGTGCTTGTGATTCTTTGAGATTCCTGTATCTGTAGGCTTATTATTTTCATCAAGTTTCAACAAATTTTGATTACTTCTTTAAATATTTTTCTGTTCTCCTACCACCTATCCACCATTCAAGGATCCCAAAGACATGTATATTTTTTCTCATTGTAGTTGACCTATAGTTCATTTATGGCTTCTGTTAATTTTTTTTTCCTATCTTTTTGGTCTCTGTGTTTCATTTTCTATTGCTGTGTCTTCAAGTTAACTCATTTGTGTGTGTGTGTGTATGATTTAATCTTCCATTTATCCCATCTAGTGTATTTTTTATCTTAATATTTTTTCACCTTTTGGTCACCCATGGGCACCCTAGGGTTAAAGCACTACCATGCCTCTCAAAATTCACCCCTACTTCATCCTATTACCACTGATAAAATTACAGTTTTCACCTCAGGAACTTTTATTTGGGTTGTTTTATGTCTTCCATGTCTCCACTTTTTAACAATTATAACATTTTAGTATCCTTGTCTGCTAATTTTATTATCTTTGTCAGTTCTGAATTGGTTTCGATTGATTGATCTTTGCATGCCTGGTCATTTTTCACTAGTGCCTAACATTGTGAATTTTGCCTTGTATGCTGGCTGTTTTTTATTCTCATAAATATTCTTGATATTTATTATGGAATGCAGTAAGTTACTTCAATCTGTTTGATTCTTTCTAGTTTTGCTTTTAAAAATTATTAGGTGAATTTGGAGCAGTGCCTAGTTTGGGGCTCATTATTTTCCACTATTGAGGCAAGACCCTTCTGTCTAATTAATGCCTTTGCATTTGGAGATTTTTCAGTTTTGTTGGTGGGAACAGGCACTATTTCCAGTGCTATATGAGAGGTAAGTATTCTTCTCTCTAATCCTTTTGGGTGGGTCTTTCCTCAGCTCCTGGTAGTTTCTTCATACATGCGCTTATCAGTACTCAGCTGAATACCCAAGAAGGAACCTCAAGGTCTCTAGGGTTTTCTCTCTTAGCAGCTATTTTCTCAGCTATTATCAGTACTCTGCCCTGATAGCTCTGGCTGCTTTGGTCTCGCAGTAATCTCAGCTCCATCACCTCAACTCAGAGGGTCCACTAGATTCTGCCTGTTTTCCTTTCCCCTGCACTGTAGCCTGGAAACTATCTTAAGGCAGTCAGCTTGGGTGGTAGTAAGGTTCATCTCTGTGTTTCCCTGTTCTCAGAAATCATAGTCCTTTATTACCTGATCAACCATGTCTTATAAACTATTGTTTTATATAATTTTATCTTTTTATTTGTTTTAAGTGGGAATGTAAATTTAGTCTCTGTTATTATATCTTGGACATAAGCAGATCTCTCTTTTATTTACTTTTTAAAGGGTAAAATTTGTCTGGGACTAGATATTCTAGATGCGGTTCTATTTTCTACTTGAACTTTAGAGAGATCAATATTAAAATTATACTGAAGAAAAAATGCTGAAATTGAATAATTAATTGAAATCATGTTAACTGAAAGTGCCATTCTTAGCATTCAGAGGGAGTAATAAACAAGATAGGTTGAGACCAATATTACTTTATGGACACATAAAATTGAATGTATAGGGCTGGATTTCTTAAACAAGATAGCATGAATACTAACAGGATAGGTTGATAAATTAATTTACATTGGAATTTAAAATTCATTTTCCTCCAAAAACACCATTATAGAATAAACAGTTAGTATTTGTGGAGCACTTGTACCAGACACTGTTCTAAGTACTTTATATACATTAACTCATACACTCTTTACAACAACTGTATGAAGTTGGGTTATGTTGTAATCCTCATTTTTCAGATGTAGCTGAGACATGAAGAAGGTTACAAAGCAAAATGGTGAGCCACAGATTGGAAAGAGGTATCT
Organism: Felis catus; assembly: GCF_018350175.1. Taxonomy (NCBI): domain Eukaryota; kingdom Metazoa; phylum Chordata; class Mammalia; order Carnivora; family Felidae; genus Felis; species Felis catus. The sequence continues at coordinate 150,694,435 of NC_058375.1, forward strand.
AACATATAGTGGAGAAAGCACTGGTTGTCAATATATATATTTAAGAAACCAGAAAGATACCCATTTTTAGGTGGGCAGAAGATACAAACATTAGAAGAGACATGAATATGAACTATAAAAAAACTGTAAAAGTGTATAATCACCTTGCTAAAATCTAGTAATGATAAAGATTTGCCTGCTCTACAACCTAGCAGATCTTTTCCTAATAATGTTCCCTGGTGAAAGTCTCCCACATGGAGACAGGAACATTCATAACAGCATTGTTTATATCAGGGGTTGGTACCCTTTTCTTAAAGGGCCAGATAGTAAATATTTTAGGCTTGTGGACCAAATGGTCTTTGTTGCAGTTATTCAATTCCACCCTGCCACTGTAGTGTTAAAGCAGCCATATGTAATAAAAAAAAAAAAAAAAAAAAATGAATGGGCCTGGCTCTGTTCCAGTAAAACTTCATTTTCAAAAACAGTCAGCTGGCTCACCCACAGGCTGTAGTTTGCTGATCTCTATTTCATAATATCAAGAAATTGAAAACAGTCTATTGTCCATCAGTAGGAGAATGTGTACATAATTTTGCTTAACAGTGGAATTTTGTAAAGTAGGTGATCTTCACATACCAACATGATTAATCCATACTTATATAATGGAAAAAGCAAGTGGAGGAATATTACATTCTATATGAAGTTTTTGTATACAATTTAAAACATGAAAATGCTAATCTATATTTTATGTATATTTATATTTGTATAGTGAAAGTATAAAGAAATGCATGATAATCACCAAAATTAGAGTAGTGGCTATACCAAGGGTATGGAGAGGATGCAGTTAGAAAGGATCACACAAGAGCTTCAGCCCAACTATTTAGTGATGTTTTATTTCATAAGCTGGGTAATGAGTGTATTACATTATTTATTACATCTTTTTGGACCTCTTAAATATTTTATATAAGTTTTAAAAGAAACAAAGTTTAAAAATAACAAAATAACAATGATTAGTTAGAAAAAACATTAGTTGTTCACACTTTGGATGTTTGTCACTTGACTCTCTCTTCCTCTCGTTGCTGACTTAGGAGTATCATTTGCCTCTCTTACACCCAAGAAAGCAACTTTCTACTCTTAGTCCTAAGATCAGCTCTCAGTATGAATAACCCCTGTGCGTAGTCTGCTGCCAACTTGGTTTACTGTCTCAGTCTCTTGTTCTCTTTCCAGTATGCTTTCAAGCACCTTAATTTCCTTTTCTGTAGCCTCTCATTTATTCTGCCTTTTGGATATATTTATCCTTCTGGGAGAAGGGATCTAAAGTTCTTAATGGAGACCACACAAGCAAAGGATTGCCTTTGGCATTTTCATGTATGCTTGGCTCCCAGAGGCATCAGAATGCCTGCTGGCATGTTTGTGGGTGAGATAGTGATCAAAAATAAAAGCTAAAACTGCATTTATTTATAAAGAGATTGAAGAGTTATTTATTGAGCATCTTTTTTGTGGGTGTTGGGTAATCTTTATCTAGTGTGGAATTCTTTCAATTACGTCCATAACCTTCTCTTAACGTTTTGATTTTTCTATAAGGATACTCCAACAGGGAGGGGTGTGTGGGTGGCTTAGTCGGTTGAGCTGAGCGTCCGACTTCAGCTCAGGTCATGATCTTACAGTTCGTGAGTTCAAGCCCCGCCTGGGGCCCTGTGCTGACAGTTCGGAGCCTGGAGCCTGCTTTGGATTCTGTCTCTCCTTCTCTGCCCCTCCCCCACTCATGCTCGCTCTCTGTCTCTCTCTGTCTCTCTCACTCTGCAAAAATAAACATTAAAAAAAAAAAGATATTCCAACAGGGAGCAATAGTATTATGCAGAGCATGCACCCAGATGCTGTGTGGAGTTACAAACAAGTGAATGCAAAGTCCTTACAGAGTGTTTACTTAATGGAGACTTAATGACATAAGAAGAGTTTGTAGTAAAGAAAATCTAGTGGTGCTAAGGCGCACTGCTTAGGGCCTGCGTGGAGAGTCCACTGTTAACCTACGCTAGAGACAGTATAATGTGAATAGTGAATGTTTTCTTGCCTAAAGTAAAAGACATATTTCTTGGTTAATGAAAGATTATTTTAGCATTTGGTAAGAGAAGACATTTCAAAGTAGATGCTGTTTTACGACAAGAACAAAAGTATCATGTGTATATCATAAAATGTAAATTTCATTTGTATTCTTTTTATTAGAGGGAACTGCGGGACCTTTTAGTCAGGTGCTTTAGTCTTAAAAGTATTACTTATTTAAAGATAAAGAAGTAAAAAAAAAAAAAGGCAGGGGGTACCTGGGTGGCTTAGTTAAGCATCTGACTTTGGCTGAGGTCATGATTTCACAGTTTGTGGGATCCATCCCTGCTTCAGGCTCCGTGCTGACAGTGCAGAGCCTGCTTGGGATTTTCTCTTCCTCTCTCTCTGCCCCTCCCCCACTTGTGCTGTCTCTCTCAAAATAAATAAATAAACTTAAAAAAGAAAGATAAAGAAGTAGCATTAGGTTTTGAAAAAGTTACTGTTATATGTAGTAGTATAAAGTTGCCTCTGACTAGCTTAAGCTAGGCATAACAAATAAAATGGGAAAGATTCTTCCAATATGGACTTAAATTAGAAAGTACTGTACTTAATAGTTACTTGGGTATAATAGAGTTACCATATTTAGCAAATAAAAATATGGGATGCCTAGTTAAATTTGAATTCTATTTGAACAATGAGTATTTTTAAAATATAGATATGTCCCAAATATTTCATGGAATGTACATATTTAAAATATTCATTTATCGAAATTCAAATTTAACTGAGTATTATGAATTTTTTTTATCTATCAACTCTGCTTGGGAATGAAGAACTTTAGTGGTTTACATCAAGAGGGAAGAAAACTAGTGTTATTAAGAATAGATGTTAGTGTGTTTAATTTTGAGTGAATAACTGATTGTTATCATGATTTTTGATAGTCTTAAATTGTTCCTCTTTAGGCAGGCCTAAACCATTGTTTGTATACTGTATATAATGCTATTAAAGTTGCATTGGATTAAATTTTTTTAAAGTTTATTTTAAGAGAGAGAGTATGCATGAGCAGGGAAGGGGCAGAGAGACAGGAAGAGAGAGAATCCCAAGCAGGCTCTGTGCTGTCAGCACAGAGCCCCACATGGGGCTCAAGCTCATGAACTGTGAGATCAGGACCTGGGCCTAAATCAAGAGTTGGACGCTTAACTGATGGAGCCACCCAGGTGCCCCTGCATTGAATTAAATTTGAACTTTGTAATGCCAGGTCTTGATTAATCAGTGTGATAGAAAGGAACAGAGAACTCAGATCATTTCTAATAAGAGTAAAAACAAAAACAGTTATAATGAGATATGGATGGATTTCATGTCCCTGTAATATTTATAATTATCAGAATGCTATGGTGGTAAGCAGTAAGATTCTGTTGGTAGGAAATAGTTAGATTCTGGAGATTTTGGATATGGCTTGAAGGTATTTCCTATCTTGATTAATGGTATTGATATTTGCCCCGCTTCCCCAGGAAAAACATGCAATCACAGTGTGCTAATCCATTTCCTCTACATAGTTAGTCCTCAAGATTTGTAGTATGGGGTCTGTTTTCTAAAAGTCTCTTGAATGCATTTCTTCTGTCATTGCATCTGCTTAATTCAGACCTTTACATAATTTTTATCTGTACCCTTCTTGTCACAGTATCCCGTAGTAAATTTTGCTACTACCAGCAATACAAGTCCTTTTTAAGATGTAGAGCTTATTATTTTATTCATTTGCTTAAACATTCTTTGTAAGGCTTAAGTCATCTTCACTGTAGGGTAAAAATTACAGTCCTCAAGCCAAACTCTAGTGATTCTTGAGGATTTAGGGAAAGGGGAGTGCCATCTCTCCTAAAAGTGGATCAGAATCAACTGGAAACTTTCTAAAATGATATGTAAAATAGTATGTCATTGTTACTGGTGAAAACGCATCTTCTCACTTAGGTGTAACAGGGCAGAGAGAAGATTAAAGACTAGTATGTGAACCGCTTTGTGGAATGGCTGCTTTGATGCTTTTTTGAGTTGATCTCTTGTCTAGATACTTAGTTCTTTGTAAGTTGTCTTTTTCCAGCTTTCTCTTGTTCAAACCTTCTCATATCTTAAACTAGCCCTATTATACTATTCAGTAATTCCTCAGGAGTCCCAGATCATTCTGCTTCTATTCATTCATGACTCATTCTCTTGAAACAAATGCCCCTTGCCGCCATTGTTTGTCTAATGAATTGTACTTTTTTTTTTTTTTTTTTTTTTTTAAGTAATCTTTACACCTCATGTGGTGCTTGAATTCACGACTCCAGGATCGAATGTTTCATGCTCTTCCAACTGAGCCAGCTAGACACTCCTGAATTATACTTCTTAACTTTCCTTCTGGACTGCTTAAATAATCTTCTTCCTCTGGATATCCTCTATGGTGTGTTAGTCAAGAAGGCTGGGTTATGCTTCAAGAACAACCCGTAAATCTCAGTGACTTAAATTTTTAGAACTCAGTGAGTTCTAAAAACTTCAAGAACAACCTGTAAATCTCAGCTCCTTTGATTAGTGATTCAGCTAATCCTAGCCTTGAACTCTGTGTCTTCTTTTCCAGCAGTACCCATTGCTTGAATGTCGGGTGATCAGCTTTTTAGAATACTGTTGGTTACAGTGACTTAAAACTACAAAGTTTTCCTTTTCACTTGCGCTGTATGTCTGTCATGGATCAGTTAGGTGCCATTTGGCGGTGTCATCCTTACTCTGGGACTCAAGCTGACAGAATGCTGTCATTGAGCTCTGGCTCTTAAAAAGCTTTGACTGGAAATGACAGGTCACCTCTATTTATATTTCATTGGCTAAAGCAAGTCACATGTTCCCACCTAAATTCAAGAGGTCAAGGAGGTGTAGTCCTATTATGTGCTGGAGAGAAGGACCAGAAATAATTTGGTGGATAACAGTAATTATCACTTATGATGTCTTCAAACCTGATTAATCTCTTACTTCCTACTGTAGCACTTTGTAAAACCATTGCATTTCACTGAGTTGAGATTATAATAAAATCCTATTGTAATGTGATTTGTGTATGTGATTTGTTTGGGGATTGGCTGTAGATCTCTGAAATTCCTCGTCAATTAGCCAGACAGACTTACTCCAGTCCTTTCATTAACCTCAAAATAATGAAATCCTTTGGTTTACAAGTTTGTATCAGTGGTTCTCAACCTTGGCTGTATTTTAGAATCACTTGGAATGCTAAAAAATAAAAAAGATTACTGAGCCTCACTCCAGAGTAATTTAAATCAGAGTCTCTGAGGGTGGGCCTAGACATCAGGATTTTTTAAGTCCTCCAGGGGATTCTGAGGAATAAAACAAGGTAAGGAACCACTGGCTTACATGTTTATTTCTTTGAAATAAAGGGGAAGGCTCTTTGAAAATAGGCCTTGTTTTTATTACATCTCCAAAGCTTGTTCTCTTTCCTATTATTTTGAGTTATCCTTTGATAACTCAAGTTACAATTATATGCTCATTTTTATTTTTACTTGTGTATTGTCTGTCTCCAACATACATTTTAAGGACTAGCACCACACCTAATTTATTCATCATATACCCGGTACATGTCATACATGGTGTGTCACGCACAGAGCTTTCCTGTCTTTTTTCTTTTCCTCCTAACCATGCCTATATTCACCCATGTTTTTGGATTTCCTCCCCTGTGTATGGTGCTTTCCTATATTGTTCTTCGTCTTTATTTTTTTCCATGAGGTGACATAAATAGCATATTTGAAAAATACAAAACAAGATAAGATACACCCACGCAGGCCAGGTTATTAGTATTCTGTGTTAACAACTCTAGGGCCTGCTTTTATGGCTGAACATTTAGTGGCTCTAACAGCTGATCACAGTAGCATCCACTTACTCTTCAGCTCCTTTGATTAGTGATTCAGCTAATACCAGCCTTGAACTCTGTGTCTTCTTTTCCAGCGGTACCCATTGCTTGAGTGTCGGGTAGTCAGCGTTTTAGAATTCTGTTGGTTACAACAATATTCAGTTCTGAGAACTATATGTGAAAGGGAAATTGTTCTTAGCCTTAGATTTAATATTTGTACAAATTCTATAAATTAAAGAAATATTACATATTATTATAACATTTTGTATGAAAAACACATCTTCTTTACTGTTTTATAACTGTATATTATTTTAAAACATGTCAGAGAATTCCAGACTGTTTGATTTATATTCTAAAGTGCTAAATATTTTTTGTAAAGGGAAAAGTAAGGATAGAAAGAAAAAGCATCTTTTAAAGATGGCCTTTTTTTAAAAATTTTTTTTTAACGTTTATTTATTTTTGAGACAGAGACAGAGCATGAACAGGGGAGGGGCAGAGAGAGAGGGAGACACAGAATCGGAAGCAGGCTCCATCCAGGCTCTGAGCCATCAGCCCAGAGCCCGATGTGGGGCTCGAACCCACAGACCGCAAGATCATGACCTGAGCTGAAGTTGGACGCTTAACCGACTGAGCCACCCAGGCGCCCCTAAAGATGGCCTTTTAAAAATGTCATATCTTCAGAAAAACACCCATTGAAATTGAAGCACTATTAACTTATATTTAACTTAAGAACTCATGCTTTAGCAGCCCATTTTATTGTTTAAAAAGCTTTGAACAGTAATATGCAGGATGATAACTGTTTCATATCTCTGTGTCTTTCAGTGTGTCTTTTTTTTTTTCTTGGAATACCTTTTCCCAACATTCCTCTCCCGTTTTTGTTTGGAAAAGTTCTGCATATTCTTTAATTCTTAGCCTGTGGAAAGATTTTATCAAGTAGATTGCTCTGACTTTTGTGTCCCTTATATACGCCTCTATTTTTGCACTTAATCTACTGTGTTGCATTTACTGTTGTGTCTCTTTCTTGCCTACCTCCTAGTTCATAAAGCTTTTGCGGGGGGTGGGGGGGTCATGTCTGCCTTTGTACAGCCAGCAAGTAGGCTCCAGTTTGTGGTTGTTCAGTGAATAAATAAAAACATACATTCTGTGTATGTGTGAGTAACATACCATACATGTATTGTGTACTAATTCAGAAGGTGGGCCAATAGATTATGAGTGCTTCCCAAAATAACCAGTTTGTGGCTGACTTATATTTTACATGTTTTGTGATTTAAATTCAGAGATAAATAGTAACATTGAACATTGTAAAAGAAAAAAGGGGCACCCATGACTACAAGAATTTTAAAGTCTGAGCTAGTTAGTAGTAGAGGGTCTCTTGTGGAAAAGTTTGGATAACTTCATGTTCTGTTGTAGGACATGGAAGGTTCTGCTTGATTCTGGGAATTAATTTCCAGTTATAAAAGACAGCATGTTTTAGCTACTCAAACATTTGTAGTTATCTTACGGTTTCTGAAGTTTGACTACCTGATCTTCTGTGAATGATGCTTCTGTATAACAAAGGTAGTCAAGCATTGTGCTTGCTCCTTCCTCATTGCTGTGGGGCAGAGTGAACGTAACCCAGAGTGGGAGATAGTAGATCCCTATTCCGGAGGGACACATTTCTTAGATATCTAAAGTGATTGATGCTTACAGTATATTTCACACACATATTTTTAAGTACGTAAAAATTATTTCAAAGTGAGTGTCTTAAAAGAGAAAGAAATGTAACGTTGGGCAGTGTGCATTAGGCCTCCAGATCCTTTGTTACTTAGATTAGTTGTCTTTATAACCAGGTAATGTTGTCATCTTACCCTCTCCCTTACTATTCTGTAGCCCCACCCTACTGCCTTTTTCCCCACTGAAATTTTTATATTCTCAAAGTATTGGTTCCATGGTAGCTATTTAGGTTTGCTGTATTGGAGGAGGTCAGTAGACCTAAGGAAAGAAAATCTGTTTGCATAGAGGAACTGAGTTTGTCGAATTGGAAGACTTGGAAGAAGAGTAGGGTGAGGTAGGGAAAGGAATATAGAATTGGGTGTAGTATAATTTCTATTTTTTATATCCTTGAACCATTATATTGCCCATTGTTATCTTAGCCCTTGCTAACCAAGTTTTTAATAAGCATATTTTTAGTTGTAGTTACTCAAGAGTCCAGCTATATTACAACAGTTGATGAAATTATATCTGTATTGTCATGTTGGTAATTTTTTATTGATCACAAGTTACATAATTTTAGGTAGTATAAGTTTTCTGATGTTTAGTTCTTACTCTTTTTATTAAAGGAAGTATTTTCAGGGTGACTCAGATGAAAGACATAAATATGTTAATTTAATTGTAATATTTAAAATGTTATTTATATAGTTGAATTTTATTTAAAATGCCTGTAATGCTGAAGAATATATAAGAATATTAGTATTTATGAATACAGCATTTCAAAAGCAATGCATCATTATTTTGATATTTTCATTCTTATTTTTCTTTCCTTCTTTTTGTTTTTTTTTTTTTTCTTAAGAATTAATGTGCCATCTGGAAACCTCTGAGATCATGCCATAAAAGGAATTTAGGCTTTTTGGCAACCAGTCATTAGGATATGCTGTGACTATGCACCTTATCAGAATAATAAAACATAATTAGAAAGGTGTTTAACTCATATATATTTCAAAATATTTTTAAATTGAGGATTTGTGTATGGACATTATGGGAGTGAAAAAATTAATATTATCCTAGCCTAACGGTAAGGTGATTAAGTCATCACCATAGGACAGTTGGATCCTTAAATGGAAATGTAAATCAAAACCTTATATGATTAAGTGGTTCCAAGCTATTTCTAAACACTATGTCCTATATCTTCTTTACAGTGTTAAAATAAGCAAATATAACTAGTTTATATGTTTTTTAGAAGGGGGAGTTGCTATTTTACATTGCAATTAACTTGCTCTATTCTTCTCTTCTGAATAATATAGTCATTGGAACTGTTAGCCAAAGGACCTTTTTGGGGGGAACACTTTTTTTTTTAACTCTAAAAAGTAACAAGTTTTTTAAATTAATTGAGAGAAAACAGCTGAAATCATGCATTGAAGGGGTTAAGTCGACATGAAAGAATTCATTTCCACTTTAATGACCTAGCCTTGCTGGGTTAGGACGATGGGGAACATGCTTCTGACTTGTACTCCTATTGCCAATTAACACCTCCTATAACAGGTTGCCTCAGCTAGTCATTGAAGCTCAGGCAGTAGAAATAGTTTACATGCAGCTTGTTTTTCACACTAGTTGTTTAATACTCACAAAATTAAAGTATTAAAAGGTTGTTTCTTACCTTGCTAGATAGGAGATAAACAATACCATCGTGGTTATTTGTAGGTGTTTGAATTTGCCTCTTGTGGTCAGTTGGTTTTTTTAAGGATGTTTTAATTGCAGAAACTGAAGGTCGTTCATCAAATTTTTAAATATTTGACAGAATTTGTTAAATTTCAGTTATATTGGATACTATAAATTAAAAAATATTTTCTGTCAACTATTCAGTATATGTTTAGGTTTTATTTTGTTTTTCAAATGTAGTCACCTGTATTTGTTAATAAAATTTGTTTTCTCTTTCTTGAAAAATACATATTTTAACATACTTTTAAAAATAATTCTGTGATGCAGGACCAAATATACACCTTTAAACAACCATTGTAAAAATAAAGCCTGTGTGATATTTTAACCCTAGAACAACTTTTTAACAAATTTTGAAATGTTTTATGTCGTTTCCCAAAATAACTTTATATTTTTAGATAGTTTTAGAACGTTGCAGTTCAGTGATACTATTTATTTTACATTTCTTTTAAGTGACACTTTGGTTCATGTTTAATCAGCAGGTATTTTAATAACATAATAAAATTGGCTAAATAATTGATACCAGTTCACACTAAGAGAAAGGTGGAGTAATATAACTAATAGTGTTAACAAATTTGTTAAAAGGCCTGAGTAGGTAACACTTTGAGGCGTTAGTTTTATCCTGTTATAATGGCAAATGCCTTTTTTTTTTTTAACACTTAGTCAACAAGGGCTGCCCAAGTAAAAGTCACAGCTTTTTATGCTGGATCAGATTTTAACCTTCTAAATGGGGGTGGGGTGTGGGGAACCATGTCTCATTTAAATGAACCACATTTAAAATTTGTGGATCTAGAAGTTAATTTTTGTTTTACTAAATGTGGCAGATGAAAACTTACTGTACAGAGGTTAGTTGAATGCCTTTGTGGATTCCATCATAGGTATTATAACACTGGTTGGGTAGATTTTCATGGTATGTATAAAGGCGCTGTTTGTGCGTATGGTTCACCTATTTTCTCTGATTTTATACTCTTAGATTAAAGGTATAGATTTTCTCTCCTTTTAAAATAAACTTAGTTTTGAAGAGTCAGACTTATGTAAGTGATTTTAAAGTTGCCTGTAGGAATTGAATATTGAGGAGTTGTGTAGAAAATTTAATTATTGCATTTCAATTTCTTGTTTATCCTAGGGGCATATTTTCGTTATGTGTCTTATACAGCAATATATAACTAAATCATATTTCACTTTTTAAATTGTAACATTAATTAAAATTTTTAACAATAGACTATAAAGCTGCAGAACATTTAGGTTTTTTTCTTTTTTTAAAGTAAACTCTACCCCCAATATGGGGCTTGAACTCAAGACCATGAGATCAGGATCTACCACAGACTGAGCCAGCCAAGGGCCCCATAGATGTTTCTTATTTTACTTGCCTGTTATCAATGATGCATGTGTTTCTATTTTGTAGTGGCATTGTGTGACATACAGACCAGTTTTCTTTAGTTTTTTATTTTAGTTTTTCTTTTGCTTAATACCACGTTAGTAATACCAGTGCCTTCAGTTATTCTATTGCTTTTAAAGAACCTTGGGGCGCCTGGGTGACGCAGTCAGTTAAGCGTCCGACTTCAGCCAGGTCACGATCTCGCGGTCCGTGAGTTTGAGCCCCGTGTCGGGCTCTGGGCTGATGGCTCAGAGCCTGGAGCCTGTTTCCGATTCTGTGTCTCCCTCTCTCTCTGCCCCTCCCCCGTTCATGCTCTGTCTCTCTCTGTCCCAAAAATAAATAAACGTTGAAAAAAAAATTTTTTTTAAGAACCTTGAAATTTAAGTTACATCATGTTCCATCTCCAAAAAAATGACCTTCTGTACTTGTTTATCGTGGTAGTAGAATCATTATAAGGTCAGCAGAGAACTTGAATAGTTCACACACTTTATAAGCTGATTATTTTAGAGCTATGCTGTTTGATTAAGCACCAGAAAGAAAACATTTTCTCTATTACTTATTTTTTATAGTAGTAATAGCCAAGTTTAAAAATTCAAAAAATATTTGGGTTCAGGTTTTCATTTGCTTTAATCATTGTACAATTTTTCACTTTGGTTTACCCAGCATTTAGCTTAGTTTCTTAAATATAGTAAGTTCTCAAAAAGTGAAAGATGATTGAAGTAATTCCAATTCTGTGCATTTATTCAGATTTTTTTCATCCTACAAGTGGGACATGGATGATTTGTTGTGATCACCACATGTCCATTTTAGTTGAATGTAAACAGAGGCTAAAAATAGTTAACTTAAGCCTAACTTAAAACAATTTGTATCAATTTCTACTTGTGAAATCCTTTGTTTCTCATTAAAGTCACAGGATTGCATATGTGAGATGTGAGGGCAGGGCTAGTTAAAGGGACTTGGAAACGTCAGTGGATAAGGGAAAAAACCATTATGTCTGTGTTTGCTGGATAGTGCCTCACAGTCATAGGATTCTCATTACTACCTCATTACCCTGATCACTCCTGCTCTATACATTTCCCCTTCTTGAAGTCTCTGACTCATACATTTTGTTTTTCTTAAGTTATTTGAAATACAGCTATACCTTGATATCTTTGCCTAGGGTATAGCCATCTAGCACCTGAAGTATTTTGAGATCTCATCATAGGGAACTTTTTAAAAAATTTTTATTCAAGTTAATTAACATACTGTGTTATTAGTTTCAGGTGTACAATATAATGATTCAACAATTCTTTACATTTCTCAGTAGTCATCAAAATAAGCGTAGTCTTGGGGACAACTGGGTGACTCAGTCAGTTAAGTGTCTGACTCCTGGTTTTGGCTCAGGTCATGATCTCACAGTTTGTGAGTGTGAGCCCTGCATCGGGCTCTGTGCTGACAGTGTGGAGCCTGCTTGGGATTCTGTCTCCCTTTCTTTCTGCCCCTCCCTTGCTCGCTCTCCATCTCTCTCTCAAAATAAATAAAAATAAACTAAAAAAAAAAAAAAAAGTAAGTGTATTTTTCATCCCCATTATCTATTTCACCCATCCCCCAATCCACCTCCCCCCTGGCAACCACCAGTTTGTTCTCTGTATTTAAGAGTCTTCTCTCTCTCTCTCTCTCTCTCTCTCTCTCTCTCTCTCTCTCTCTCAGAATAAATAAGCTTTATGAAAAAAGGGGAGAGCCCTGGGTGGCTTAGTTGGTCAAGCATCCGACTTTTGATTTCAGCTCAGGTCATGATCTTATGGTTCATGGGATTGAGGCCCATGTTGGGCTTTGCACTGGCAGCGCAGAGCCTGCTTGGGATTCTCTTTCTCTCAAAATAAACTTTGCTAAAGAAAAAAAAAGTTTAAAAAGTAAAAAGTCTTTTTTGTCTGTTTTTCTTTGTCCAGTTGTTTTGTTTCCTAAATTCCACATGAGTGAAATTGTATGGTATTTGTCTTTCAGAGAAAGGGATATTCAACAATATTCTTTAATTATAGGTTTTTTTTTCTAGATTTATTATTAAAAGAAGCATCATGAACATTCTGGTTCATGCAAACATCTCAGCTTATTTACTTAAATAATTTCTAGGAGTGCAAAAGTCGGGTCAAAAAGTTTGTGCAGTTGTAAAGCTCTTGATACACAGATTTTCTGATGGATTATACCAGTTTACATTCTCACCAACAGTGCTCAGAGTATTTCTTTTATAATACCATCTCCACAATTGGGTATTATAAAGCTCATGTGATAGAAAACAACAACATCTTAATGTGTTAATTGGTATTTCTTAATTAAAGAAGGTCAGCTAGTGAGGTTGAACATTTTCATATTTATTTCATCATGTATTTATGTAATTACTTGCTTTATATTCTTTGCCCATGTTTCCATTACAGTTTTCATATTTTGTTTGTTAATTTATATATTGACTTTTTGTCATAAATGGGGCAACTATTTTTTCAGATTTTTTCTTTTTAGAAAAAATTTTAGATTATGTTTTCAGTTTTATATTTTATATGTGCAAATTAGAATGTGTTTCCTCACCCAGATCAGATATTCATGTATAAACACACACACACACACACACACAAATACCCATATATATGTATATAAAACTCTTCACACTCCTCTTCTGCCAGCCTCTGGCAATCACCATTACACTTTCTGTCTTTTTGATTTTACTACTCTAAGTACCTCATCATATAAGTGGAATTATACTTTGTTTTTTTGTGATTGGCATATTTCCCTTTGCATGATGTTCACTTCATTCATATTTTAGTATATTGCACAATTTTCTGCCTTTTTAAGGCTGAATAATATTCTATTGTATGTATATACCACATTTTGCTTATCTTTTATTATTTTTAATGTTTATTTATTTATTTATTTATTTTGAAAGAGAGAGAGTGTGAGCAGGGGAGGGGCAGCGAGAGGGGCTGGGGGGGAGAATCCCAAGCAAGATCCACACTCAGAGTGGAGCCCGACATGGGGCTTGATCCCACGACCGTGAGATCATGACCTGAGCCAAAATGCAAATCAGATGCTTAAGCAGCGGTGCCCCCATTTTGCTTATCTTTTAACCTCTTGATGGATATTTGGGTTGTTTCCACATTTTAGCTATTGTAAATAATGTTGCTGTGAACATTGGTATACAAATATTTCTTTGAGAACCTGCTTTCAATGTTTTTGGGTGTATATCCAGAAATGGAATTGCTAGATCTTATAGTATTCTATTTTTAATTATTTGAGGAACTGTCATAACTGTTTTCCATAGTGACTTTACTATCTTACATTCCTGTCAGCAGTGCACAATGTTTCGAATTGTTTCTGGTTTTTTTCTTTTCTTCTCTCCCTTTCTTTCTTTCTTTTGATAATAGCCATCCTAATGGGTATAAGATGGTATCTCATTATAGTTTTGATTTGCATTTCCCTTATGATTAGTGATGTTGAGCATCTTTTCATGTGCTTATTGGCCATTCATATATCTTCTTTGGATGAATGTCTGTTCAAGTTGTTTGCCCACTTATGAATCAGGGTTTTTTGTTGATGAGTTTTAGGAGTTCTCATATAATCTAGATATTGAACTGCGGTATTTTCTCCCATTCTGTAGGTTGTCTTTTTACACTGTTGATAGTATCTTGTGATGCACAAATTTTTAAATTTTGCATGAAGTCCATTTATCTGTTTTTTCTTTTACCTGTGCCTTTGGTGTCATATCCAAGAAATTATTGCCAAATCAACATTGTGAAGTTTTTGTCCTTTGTTTTCTTCTCTCATTGTTAGATCTTATATTAGGTCCTTGATCCATTTTGAGTTAAAAATTTTAAGGTGTTAGGTAAAGTTCCAGTTTCATTCATTTGAATGTGGATATTCAGTTTTCCTAGCACCATTTGTTGAAAACACTGTCCTTTCCCAAGATCATGGGCTGTGTTTCCCATTTCACATTATTTATTTATATTCTTTAATTTCTTGCAACAGTGTTTTATAGGTTTCTTCGTAAACTCTTTGATGTCCTTGGTTGATTGCTAAGTATTTTATTCTTTTTGATGTTACTGTAAATGGAATTGCTTTTAGAATTTCTTGTTTCGTTTTGTTTTGTTTTTTAAGTAGGCTCCACACCCAATGTGGGGCTTTAACTCAACCCCAAGATCAAGAGTCCCATGCTCTATTGACTGAGCCCGCCAGGCATCCTGCTTTTAGAATTTCTTTTTCAGATTGTTCATTGTTCATGATAAAAATCAATGCAACTGATTTTTGTGTGTTGACTGTAGCCTGCTATTTTGTGAATTCATTTATTAGTTCTAATAGTTTTTCATGTGTGTGTGTAATTGTTAGCATTTTCTACGTGTAAGAGCATCTTATCTCCAAACAGGGACAATTTTACTTCTTCCTTTCTAGTTTAGATGCCTGTTATTTCTTGCCTAATTTCTTTGGCTAGAACTTCCAGTGCCATGTTGAATAAGTGGTGAAAATAGGCATTCTTGACTTGTTCCTGATTTTAAAGGAAACACTTTTTGTCTTTTGCCTTGGAGTACTATGTTCACTGTGGGCTTTCAGATACGGCTTTTATCATGTTGAGGTAGTTTCCTTCTATTCCTTGTTTGTTCAGTGTTTTTATTATGAAACGGTGTTGAATTTTGTTAGATGCTTTTTCTTCATCAACTGAAATGATTGTGTGGGCTTTTTCCCCGTTTATTCTGTTCATGTGGTGTATTACATTGGTCAGTTTTCATTTGTTGAACAATCCTAGCATTGCAGGAATAAATCCCACTTGGTCATGTGTAGAATAATCCTTTACATATACAGCTAAGTTTTGTTTGCTAGTATTTTGTAGAGGAGTTTTTACCAGTGTTTGTAAGAAATATTGGTCTGTAGGTTTTTGGTTTTGGTTTTGTTTTTTTATAGTTTATTTCGAGAGAGAGCACAAATGAGGGAGTGGGAAAGAGGCAGAGAGAGGCGGGCAGAGAGAGAATTCCAAGCAGACTCTGGGCTGTCAGTGCAGAGCCTGATGTGCAGCTCCATCCCATGAACCGTGAGATCACAATCTGAGCTAAAATCGAGAGCCTGGTGCTCAATTGACTGACCCATCCAGAAGCCCCTGTAGTTTTCTTGTAGTGTCTTTGGCTTTGGTAGCAGGTAATGCTGACCTCATAGAATGAATTAGGAAGATCCCTTCACCAATATTTTTATCCAAATTTTATAATTTGATTTTTTTAATGTAAATAATCTATCTGGGTGGTGATGTAATGTGATATGGAGAAATAAATTTAGTTCTAAGTGTTTTCAGTAGTGGGATGCTCAGTCGGTTAATTGTCTGACTCTTGGTTTTGGCTCAGGTTATGATCTCATGGATCATGGGTTCAAGCCCTGCATCAGGCTCTGTGATGCTGGTACAGAGCCTGCTTGGGATTCTCTCTCTCTCTCTCTCTCTCTCTCTCTCTCTCTCTGTCTCTCTCTCTGTCTCTCTCTCTCTCCTTCCCCCCTCCCTCCCTCCCTGTCTTCCTCTCTCTCTCCCCCCCGCCCCACCCCTGCTCACTCTCAAAATAAACTTTAAAAAAAATGTTTTCAATATTAAATAATTAAAAAGTAAAATACAATATGTTCAATTCTGTGGTGATAATTTTGTAATCTAACTGGAGCAATATAATACCAGACATAGATAACATAAATTTATTAATACCACTGAAAAAGTTACAACAATTGGCTTCAAAATCAGCTTTAGAGCCAAATATTTAATAGTGAACTCTTCCAAAATTTTAAGACATAGACAATTTAGGATATACAATTGATTCTTGAACAGTATGGGTTTGAACTTACACGGGTCCACTTACATACACAGAGTTTTTCCAATAAATACAGTACAGTAGTGTAAATATATTTTCTCAATAACCTTTTCTCTATTATAAGAGTAAAGTATATAGTCCATATAACATACAAGATGTGGGTTAATTAATTGTTTATATTATCAATAAGGCTTCTGGTCAACAGTGGGATATTAAGTTTGGGGGGGGAGTAAAAAAATTATATGTGGATTTTTGAGTGCATGGGAAATTGGTACCCTTAACCCCCTATGTTCAAGAGTCAACTGTATTAATATTACCAGAACACAGAAAGTAGGAAAGTGTAAAATTTCACAAGTATTTTATAAATCTAACATAATGATATCAAAAGCTGACAAATTTAACAGAAAAAAAGAAAATTCCCAGGTCACATGGGTGGCTCAGTTAAGCATCCAACTCTTGATTTCAGCTCAGGTCATAGTCTCACGGTTTGTGGTGTCGAGCCCCATCTCTGGCTCCATGCTGTCAGTAGAGCCTGGTTGGGATCTCCCTCTCCCTGCCCCTCCCCTGCTCACTCTTTCTCTCTCAAAATAAAGAAATAAACTTTAAAAAAATAGAAGGAAAATGCCCAACTGGTCTCTAGTCTCACTTATAAACAGGGAAACAAAAACTAAAAAAAAAAAAAAAAATGTAAATCACGTCAACCGTTTATCCCAGGAGTAGAAAGTTGATTTAATACTGGGAAATCTATTACTGTAGTGCATTGCTGGACAAAGGCAAGCCGAGTAAAACATAGTGGCCATTATGGCTGTGTTTACAAAAAGAAATACAGATATGTCACTGACTAACAAATCTTTCCAGTCCTTTGTTTCGTTTTAATTTTTATTTGTAAGTAGTATATCCATGAATTTCCAATTTAAACGTTATGAGAGGCTTTTGACAAGGGACTTTAATTCATTTATATTTTTTCATAGCCAGTATATTTGATCTTATATTTACTGTTTTTATTTTGTTCCCTTCTTGGTTCCCTACTGTTTTGTTTTATTTTATTGTCAGTGTTATATCTGCTTTTCTTCCTCCAGTGATTTTATAAGGTGTACATTCAGTTTTAATGTTTATTGTGGTTATTTTAAGGTTGTTCAGAAGACTTTTTAATCCATATTTCTTTAGTAGTCAAACTCACTTAAACAAATTCCTTTTTCTTTTTCCCCTCATACATGTGAAACAGAGAATTTTGTACATTTCATTTCTTTCCACTGCCCTGTATAGTTACTTGGACAGTATCTGTGGTTTGGAACCTGTTTTTTGTTTTTGTTTTTGTTTTTACGTCTATATGTATTTTTAACTACTCTCAGTAATCTTAACAGATTTTTTTAATGTAATGGCTTTTCCATTTTTAAGGTTTTAATTTTAATTTGTGGTGCCTCAAGTGGATGATTTATTTAAGAAATTCTTTGAAGAAGGATACATGGAATTATATTTTCCGAGTCTTTGTGTATTTAGTAACATATTTGTGGGTCTAAAGACATTTTTAAAATATAAAATTTCTGACTCACATTGTTTTTCTATTAAAACTTGGGAACTTCCTTTCATTGTTTTCTGCTACTTAATGTTGCAGAGAAATATCCAAAGTCAACCTGAGTTGCATTTTTTCATAAGGTTAGTTTTTCTACCTTCATGTTTTTAGATATTTTGTTTTTATCCTTGTAGTTAAGATTTACCTAAGACTTTTCAAGGTATAATAGTTTCTTCGCTGATTATTGCCTGATATTTAGTGATCTAAAAGTTGAAATTTTTTTTTTTTCATTCAGGAAAATTTTTCAGCCTTACTGTTACTTATTGATCTTTTCTATTTCTTGTTTTATCCTCAGGAACAACCGTATTTCTTAGCTTACAGCTCCTTTGTCCTCTCTTATCATTATATTTCTTGTAGTTTTCATCTCTTACTTTTTATTTTACATTCTGAGCTATCTTTTTTGTGTTCTGTATCAGTGAGTTAAACTTGTCATGTTTATTTTTACCCTTGTTTCCTCCAGTGCAATTTTAGTTCTTAATTATTTTTCACCTTTTCATCTTGGATGTCCTTGAACTTTCTATTTCAAAGTTAGGAAATCTTCCTGTATTCTACTGATGCCAAATAATTTTCTAAAATTTTGTTTAGGAGTCCTATTTTTAGATGTCTTTCCTCTCTTTGAATAGCGAGGATGCTATTCCTTGGGAGTGTTTGCTAAAAGACAATGTAGGTATATTGTCCATAGCCCCACATTTTTCTTAACTTGGATCATCTTTGATCTACCGTTGTACAGGTCCTTATACAAATCTCTTAGCTCAGTTTCCAGGGTCTTGAATTGGGTTTTCTTCTTTGCCTGATTGTACATTCTTCTGGACAGGTGAGCATGTGGGAAAATGATAGCCTCAGATATTCACAGCTGCCGGAGATTCTTAGCAGCTGTCCCATAGACAGTATATTCCATGGGTTACTCTTTTTTTTTTTTTTTTTAAGAATGCAGTTCAGGGGTGCCTGGCTTGCTCAGTGGGAAGAGCACATAACTCTTGATCTTGACTCTTGATCTCAGGATGGTGAGTTCAAGCTCTATGTTGGGTGTAGAGATTACTTAAAAAAAAAAAAAAAAAAAAAAAGCAGTTCACCACTACTTCTTTTCTACTTCTTGCCAAGTATTTTTTTTCTAAGAAATTTAGTCACTGACTAGATCAAGAAACAGAATAGTAGCGGAGTGAGAAGAGTAACAGGAAATAATCACTGACTACTGTCTCAAAAAATAGCTCCCATCCAGTAGAGAAAAAGCTGCATGGTTTTCTGTTAGTATGTTTCTGAACCAGAAGAAAATAGTGACTTGCTTATGGCTGTGCTCTTTCAGAGAGTAATTAGTGGGTATTTTTCATTTCTGTTGCATTGGCTTGCAGTACCTTAGTTTATTTATTCATTCATTTTTTCAACCAGTACTTACTAAGTTCTTATGATGTGCTAGGCCCTCTGCTGTGTACTGGTTATATAAATGTTAAACAAATTAAAGTTGGTTTTTTAATTGATAGCAGGGGTAGTTTCTGGGTTTTGTCAATAATATATTTTGGTGATGGTGTGATGTTTTATTTCCTTGTTTCTTTTTTTCTTAATCATCTCTGGCAAGTTAAGAAGGACTGTATTAAAAGGAAAAAAAAAAAGTGGTGCCTGGGTGGCTCAGTCCGTTAAGTGCCTGACTCTTGATGTTTGGCTCAGGTCGTGATCTCACTATTTGTGGGATTCAGCCCCATATCCACCTCTGGGCTGACAGCAGACAGCGTGGAGTCTGCTTGGGATTCTCTCTCCCTCCTCTCTGCCTTTCCCCTGCTCACACCCTGTGTCTCCCACATCAGATAAATAAATGAATAAACAAACAAGCAAACATTAAACAGAAAAACTGTAGCCTAGATACCAGTTTAAATTCTTTTTCTCCATATGAAATTTTAAGTTGCTCTGGATTCAGGAAATAATTTCTATGAATACAATTTCGATGAATACTTCCCTAAGACCTCTCATCATGGCTAACTTACTACTGTTCTCACTTTTTTTTCTTAAACTTTCTTTACTTTCTTAGATGAATAAATCATATCAACAGAATTATCATGTTTTATATGATGATCTCAACAAATGTTTTGGCATGACAGCACTTCAGCTTAAGAGTTTTCATTCTGAAAGAGACTCCTATCTATTTGAAAGGCAAGCAGTAAACCTGCATTAGGTGATAATAGATGAATTCGTTTTGGGTTTTAAGTTTATTTTCTGGCATTTATTATTAAAAATAAGGTTAAAAAAATTTTTTTAACGTTTATTTATTTTTGAGACAGAGAGAGAGCATGAACGGGGGAGGGTCAGAGAGAGAGAGAGGGAGACACAGAATCCGAAACAGGCTCCAGGCTCTGAGCTGTCAGCACAGAGCCTGACGTGGGGCTTGAACTCATGAACCGCAAGATCATGACCGGAGCCGAAGTCGGACGCCTAACCGACTGAGCCACCCAGGCGCCCCAAAAATAAGATTTTTAATAATTTTATTATTAAAACAGTTAAGTGTCTGACTCTTGATTTCAGCTCAGATCATGATCTCATTGTTTGTGAGTTGAGCCCCGAGTGGCTCCTCACTGGGCGGTACCTGTTTGGGATTCTCTCTCTCCCTCCCTCCCTCTCTCTCTCTCTCTCTCTCTACCTCTCTCTCTCTCTCTCTCTGCCCCGCCTCTGCTCGCATGCACACACATGCACATGAGGTCTCTCTTTCAAATAAATACTTTAAATAAAATTAGAGGCATTTGATTTTTCTCACCCCTTTCTACATAAAGAAACAAATAATTTTTGTATGTGGTTTTTATACTTAGAGAAAATATACATAGAACTTTATGCTTCTGGCAAATATTATGAGCTTTTAAACAAAACCAAAATATAAAAATTGAAAAATCAGAGCATTTAGCAAATAGACAAGAAGCACAAAATACACATAGACCTACAAGTCTGAAATGTAACAAGTGAAGTAATTGTTTAATTTTAGTAAGTAAACCCATAAAAGCAAGATAGAATATTGATTTATAATTGGATAGCTAACATGTTTGTTTTACAATTTGTAATAGAGTTATTGTCAAGGAAAGGAAACTTTAAGCAACACAGAACCTGACAATTATAGGACACATCTCATTTTAATTTCTCCAAGTGCCAGTTTTAAAAAACAATAAAGCTTTCTGTGTGCAGAAATACATGTATAAGATTGTAGTCATCTTGAGGGTAATGACCCTATATAAATTACCTTATGTCTCCGAATGTTAGAGTCAAAAGAGGCTTGTTGCTTTTGATGAAGAAGACACAATCCTTAGGGAGACATAATGTGTCCCTTAACCTGTGGTAAGATTAATGGTAACATTTGTTTTAAAGATAGTAGTCCCGATTTAAAAGTATTTTCATATTAGCTACAGCAGTCTCAACCAGTTTGTTCACACCTGGTGCACTTGTGTTAAATTTGTTGTATTGGGGAGGGGAATAACTTCATCAGGTGGAGTGCATAGTATGTTGTTCACAGCTCTTTCACCTAGGGATTAGAAATCTTCTGTCCCCTATCCCCAACTACATGTACGTATCTGCAGAGATCCCATAGCCCTAAATGTACATGCTGTCCGTAGCTGAAAATCAGTCTCAGATTGTGGTAAGAAACATGGCTAATTGGTGCATGGTAGTCATTTTGTAGCAGAGGTAGATAAGCATTGCTGGAAGATTTAAGCTTTATGTCCATTGGACACTTGCCTGAGTACTAAGTTTGTTTTATTTTGCCAGCAGGTTTGATATTTGCAAAGTTGTTTTGATTATTTGTGTTGTACCCGACTAAAAGGATACTTGACATATTTTCCCAAAACTCTTAAAAACAATCAAGTTTGTATAACATGTAACTAATTTTAAACTCATAAACTGTGTGTTTATAATAATTGATATGCTTATTTCTAGGGGCCACCCACAGATGCTCCTGCAGTGGACACAGCAGAGCAAGTATATATTTCTTCCCTTGCACTGTTAAAAGTAAGTATTGAAAGTTACTTGCTTTAGAGAGCTTTATTACTTTCACTCTCTGTCTTTTAGTTGGGAATACTTGTTAATGTTAATCCTCAAACGGAAGCTGTTGTTCTAGGTACATCTATAATAAGAGTGTTTTTATTTCTACTGAAGCAAAATTAGGTTATTAAAAAAATAAAAAGGACCAAAGATTTTAAAGCTTCGTATCTACCTATGTTCTCTTTACAGATGTTAAAGCATGGTCGTGCTGGAGTTCCAATGGAAGTTATGGGTCTTATGCTTGGAGAATTTGTTGATGATTACACCGTCAGAGTGATTGATGTGTTTGCTATGCCACAGTCAGGAACAGTGAGTACTTTTTATGGTTGCCTGCTGTAAGTGAATGTGTTTCTTTTCTCTTTCCTTTTCCTATGCAAAATCACTTTCATCATATTATATTTTCTCTTCCTGATAGGAAAAATCCATCATAAGATTAATGATAGAAATATCTAGATTGTATTGAATTAAATCATTCATCTTTTGAATGCATCATGAATTCCCTGTAGGTCCACAAACTGAAGGATGCTAGCATTAAATCCCTTTACTCATACTTTCAGCTTTAACTAGCACAGCATCCTAGATTTATGTTAATTGCTAAAATGGTAGGGTATTAATTGAACACTTCAGATTTTAGAGACTCTCTTAGACTTAATTCAGATACATTACCTAGTCCTCATGTTTTGTTCCTATTGTTTTGAAATATGGTCCCTTTTTTTATAGATGGTGATAAATGACTCTTAAGCTTTTCCTATTCAAAATGTTAAATTTAATGAAACCAAAAAACTATGGCAAACTTTAGTTCTTTTGCCCAGGTATGGTAATTTCTTTATAGAGGAAGCATATACTACATACAAACTTTGGAAGTCATCTACTTTATCTTTTTAGAATACATTGTAGTATTCTCTCTGGAAGCTTTTTATTTTGTTTTGGTATTTTATGTAATGCATTGGATTTGTGTGGCTAAAAAACAGTAACTCTTCTACCTTTCGTACAAAAAACTGTACACATATCCTTCTCATCTGTTTGCCTAGAAAAATATAACATGTATATTTTTCTGATGGATTTTTTTCCCCTAATATTCAACATTTCTCTTATTGAGCTTTGTAAAATATCTGGATAAAAGAGATTGTTGTCATACAGCTGTTTGCTCTGTTTGAGACTCTTAACTGTAAGTATTCTTCAACAAAGTAGATAATAGAGAAAACCAAGTTCTATTTTTAAATAGTGTAGTATATACATTTTATAGATGGTTTAGAGTAGTTATTACAGATTGTAGTGTGTTTGTAAATGATGCAAAATATAGAAAAATACACAAATTCTTCTCCAAATAGACAAGTTTGTTGAGGTAAATTAATTTAGATCTGCTGATTTTGTCCACCTGGCTATCCCTTGTGTTTATTTTGTACAATTGGATATAGAGAGATATGCTGCATGTTAACTAAAAATTTAGATTTATGTCTTAGGCTGTTGTTACTTGTATTTATCTTTTCATGTCAGAATTTGAAAAGCATAACAAAATTAACTAGTATTTCTGTTATATGTGGTCTTTATCAATTATAATAAAGAGTTCTTAAGTTTTAATATCATTTCCTTCTAAATGTTTGTTTGACAGTTTGAAATAGAAGATTTTGATCTTTGTGTTCATTCAATGTAGTAGATTACAAAGGTTTTCTTCTGGCCCAAGAGTTAACAAACTTTCTGTAAAAACATGTTTCTGTCTCCTACTCTTATGATTTTTTTTTTTTAATTTTTATACCCCCTTTAAAAATGTTCAAAACAAAACAACTACAACAACAGCAAAAAACACCTATAGGCAACCTATGCCTATAGGCATACCCCTGTTCTTGAGGATGCTTTCTCTATTAAGATTCAAAATATCGGGGCGCCTGGGTGGCTCAGTCGGTTGGGTGTCCGATTTCGGCTCAAGTCATGATCTCGCAGTCCGTGAGTTCGAGCCCCGCGTCGGGCTCTGTGCTGACAACTCAGAGCCTGGAGCCTGTTTCGGATTCTGTGTCTCCCACTCTCTCTCTGACCCTCCCCCATTCATGCTGTCTCTCTCTGTCTCAAAAATAAACGTTAAAAAAATTAAAAAAAAAAAGATTCAAAATATCATTTGTTTTGGTGGGAAGGAAGTGCTTAAATATTAACTGCTTTATTGAGATAGATTAAATTCCTGATGTTAGAAGAAAACCTTGTAGGAGTTATAATGGCAGTGATCTATCACTGGAGAGATGACATGATTGCCTTTAATTCTTCCATGTTCTAAAAATCTTTTGAACTAGCAAGACAATGCAGCATTTAAAAGACTTGGTTTTAGATCTCTAATGAAGAATTATTTGTGATTGCTTTTATATTTGAGATGATATTCAAAAGTATATATTTGCCTCCAAGCACTTAATCTACCAAGTAGTTCTTAATGAAGCACTCACTCAGCTTCCTCCTCTCCCAGCCCACCCTGTAAAACAAACAAAAACAACTCTGGGAAATTCATAAACTGTTATCCTTCTTCAGAGTATTTATATTGCTGAGGAGCAAAAAGTCTTTAGGTTATTGATTATTATAATAGCTGAATAGTTGTAGAACTTTGGATGGGATGGAAGGGATATAATGCTAATCAGGTATCAGAGATGGCATTTGGAACTATGCTTGCCAAGATAGGTCTAGCCAAAAATAGTTGGTTCAGTCATTTGGTATTTCTGGTATTTGTATGTGTGTGTGTGTGTGCGTGCGTGTGTGCATAGCAATGGCCATAAACTCTTAAAGGATCCCCAAAACTTAACTCATTAGCTAATAGCAGTTTGGTAAATGGCAATTTTAGAAGCTTTATTAAAGTATGGCTGATAATTGAATGACATAAATGGGAATCAATTATGAGTATCCAAGCCTATAAAATTATTTTGGCATCCCAAAATAATATACATAGGGGTTTTTGGGTTTTTGTTTTTTTTTGTTTTTTTTTGTTTTTTTTTTTTGGTAGCTTTTTGTTCATTTAGATTGTTAAAAAAAAAAAAGTTTCTGGGTATTTATTCACAGTTCTAAAAGCTAGTTATTTTTCTTTTTGTCTAACCCAGGGTGTCAGTGTGGAGGCAGTTGATCCAGTGTTCCAAGCCAAAATGTTAGATATGTTGAAGCAGACAGGAAGGTAAGTATTCTAACTAATTTTATAAAGGAATAATGGGAAGTAGTTTTAGAAATGCGTTTCAAAAATCTGGATGTTTATGACTATCATACCTGGAAAAAAAAAGCCATGTACTTAATGTAAATTATCACTGTCAGTCCTGTGTACTACCTGTGTACTAGTATCTCTTTCTTCTATAATCAGAGAAATTTGCCAATGAGAAAATTGCCTCATGTTAAAATTCTCAACCATCACATAGTAAGCTTGGGCTGCAGCTTCCCTGTTCAGCATATGGAGTTACTGTCTGGTCATTTATAAATTGAAAGAGCTTGTATGTTCCATATATTGGAGAGTTGGGACTAAATAAGATTCTGGCTATTTAATTATATTAGGCATATGATTTTTAAAGACAGAGAAAGTAGAATTTAGATATTTTTCAAGTTTTTCCCCAGATTAAATCTCTCAGTAGTTGTCATTCTCTTGCTCAAATTCTTCTACTGTGGAAGAAACTTCAAAATTAATGTTAGCAAAAGGCTCAGCAGCTGAGCAGAACAGTGCAAATTGGTTTTTGACTGAGTTCCTAGTTCTACTGCTGGTTTAATTGATATTTAATCCTTTCACAACAGTGGATCCTGGTGTCCATTGTTAACAATGTACTCTGCCTGGAAAATCCTATTCCCAGAGCTAAGGAGTTAAAGAGTAGATATTTACTTGAATGCTGAAAGGGTAAAAACTGGCTCAGAGAAAGTGTGGTAACAAGGTGAAAAACTGAAAGCCGTATCTACCACTGCTAATGTGCATCTCTTAATGATAGCACTCCTTTGTCATGCTTATTCATTTCCATGTTTTCTGGATAATATGGTGTATGATTTCAATGTTTCTAATGGTGCTTTTTCACACCTGTGTGTTTTTCATCTCTTCTTCATTTATACCCTGTTAGTGTGTTGTTTCTTTTCATAGCATACATGTGTATTACTTGTTCTGTTCTGAACTGCTGAATGCCCTCTTTGTTTCAGGCCTGAGATGGTTGTTGGTTGGTATCACAGTCACCCTGGCTTTGGTTGTTGGCTTTCTGGTGTGGATATCAACACTCAGCAGAGCTTTGAAGCCTTGTCGGAGAGAGCTGTGGCAGTGGTTGTGGATCCCATTCAGAGTGTAAAAGGAAAGGTAGAGTAGATTCTATCTTTATTAGCACCTACTGCCACATTCTGTTTACAGATACATTAGATTAAAATTTCTTTTGTTTAGAGCAGGATTTGTACACACACAGAAAAAAAAAAACCCTGACCGTGTATTTAAAAACACAAACAAAAAACTGTACAAGTCGAAAAATGTGTCTTGGTATAATTAGCAATATAACTATTTGGAGATTTGTTTCTACTTTAATCAGCTAAAATTGTCTAATCATAGATGTTTATTTTTAAATTTAATTTTATTTCATAGATTTAGGAACATTAAACCACATAAAAGCCTGCTATGCACATTTTATTATTATTTTAGTAAACATTGTTTTATCTTCCTTTATTTTAAAATGGTGAATTTGGGATTGGCACAACATTTTATGTCTCTAGTTAAAGACTCTCTGTTTTGCAGACATTGTATAGAACATATTCTGGAGTTGGATGTTCCAAATGTTTTAGACAATGAAAACTTGACCCAAAGACTTGGTATCAGCCATTCGCATTTTTGGAGTGAGGACGCAGATGAATGATTAAATATGCTAAATGATTCAGAAAAGAGATTAACTTGCAAAGCATATTGGGTTATAGTTGTTCTTTGTTGAAATCTTTTGTTCTTGTTTAGTTCTTTTTTTTCCCCC
Organism: Felis catus; assembly: GCF_018350175.1. NCBI lineage: Eukaryota > Metazoa > Chordata > Mammalia > Carnivora > Felidae > Felis > Felis catus. Next base: position 150,721,427 of record NC_058375.1, read on the forward strand.
CTTCGTTCTCTCTCTCTTTCTTTCTTTTTTTTATTTCTTTCTTTCTAGCCCCATATGCCATTTTCCTATTTCCTGCCTCATGACAGCAGGGAGCAGCTCTATTATCACCTTCACAGAGCTGTCTGCAAATGTGAGAGGCAATTCGATTTTGCTCAACCACAGGGAGAGTGGATTAGAAAAACTACAGAACATACAGAAATTGGCTAGGTGGTTACTGCTTTAAAATACTGCTGAGGTGTCTTGTTTGAGCATGTACTTCCATTGTAGTGTAGAATAATTGTTAAAATCACAATACATTTATGGAATCCTTTTTATGCAGCTTTTACAAATAATTTTTAGAGCACTTAAAAATAAATATTAGCCTGCTATCTATCAGACCTGGAATTTGCTAGTATTGCAGATTACATTTATATCTGCTCACCAGCTCAAACAAACTAAATATGGCTATTAAACGTGGAGTTTTTATCTGTTTTGAATTTGAAGTTGAACACTTTCTGACATCCTATCATTATGACGAATAAAAATTGAGGTCTTCCCTAAATCATGATCCTATTAGATGTGATTTAGTTTTTCAGAGGTGGAAACTAGCCACAGAAACAATAATAATAGAAACCAATGTAGTAGATAATTCAAAGAGGATCACTTCTGATGCTTGCTGTATACCTGTATTTCAGTTTATTCTTTTTAAAACTATATTGTTACTTAACTAATACAGATAAAAGGAGTTAAGTCCTTGAATTTTGTTAGTTTTATGAATTAAAATACAGTATGATACTTCCCTAAGTTTAATTCTCTGATACGGTACCTTTTTAATAACTCACAATTAACTCATTTAAGTAATAATTATTATTTTAGAAATATAACAGTTATCCAGTTAAGTACCCCCACCACAATATTTACAAAAGATAATTGAAGCTTAATTTTAAGTATAATTAGAGTTCTGTCTTGTTTATAGTATCTTGATGTCAGTTTTAGTTTCTAAACCTAGTTTAGGTATTATATAACATTGGTATTTGCATTGTTTATTTCTGATTAATCATAATTCATGTTAAAAGAATGACTTTCATTAAAACACTTGCATGACAGAACTGATGTCGTATGGTAAATGTAGTTATTTTTTCAAAATAATATATCTAAAATTACTTTATAAAATCATATGTATCATTGTCTAGTTTTACATGTCATAAAAAATATTTTTGAAAAATAGAGTATAAGTATCTGTCATCGATGATTCACATCACTTCTTGCACCCAACATAGATTCGTATAGTTAATATTACCTGAAATAAGGATCCAGTTCTTTCTCAATAGTGTAACTTCATCTGTAGGATGTCTGAGTTTGGTTATAATTTATGGTTCTTTTAGTGTCAAGACTTCTCAAAACTGTAAGCCAAACTTACGTATATAAACTTAAAAAAAAACAAGAGTAACATAGGATTCTCCCTCTCCCCTTCCCTGCATGTGATTTATCAAAGCTGTCAAAATATTTAGCAAAACAATGATTAGATCAAGAGTTAAAATGACAATCTATATATAAATTATTCACATTGAGTCTCTGTTCACTTAGTACCTCTTTCCTGTATGTTTTATATTTTCATTTTCATAAATCCCAATATTATCTGTTTTTGAGTGATGAGGTAATTACTAATTCTTTGTAGTCTCATTAACTCATAATGTTTGATTTCCTTTTATAGTGACTTGAGTGTGTATTTATGGAATTATTGCTGTGTGCCAGGTATTGTGGTGATAAATTTTCAACTTGTCTCATGTATTCTTTAGTAATTCTGGGGATACAGGCAGTATTATTACTCCATTTTATCAATGAAAAGGTAAAAAAAAAAAATTAGGGTCAAAGAGATTACCCAAAATCATAGCATTATTTTTTAATTTTTATTTTGTAATGTTTATTTTTGAGAGAGAGAGAGAGAGAGCAAGTGGGGGGTGGGGGCAGAGAGAGAGAGAGAGAGAGAGAGAGAGAGAGAGATACAGAATCCAAAATAGCTGTCAGCACAGCTCTGAGCTGTTAGCACAGAGCCTAACGCAGGGCTCGAACTCACGAACTGTGAGTTCATGACCTGAGCTGAAGTCAGATACTTAACCAACTGAGCCACCCAGGCGCCCCCAAAATCATAGCATTATTAAGCAGCAGAACAAGGATACAAATCAGGTCTATAAAATTTCAGAGCTCAAACTGTTTTAATGGCTCTTTAATATTAGACAGTTACAAACTATATAATTAGAGTAACACAGAATTGGAAAATGAGTACCAGAGGTCATTACCACACCCTTTCTTAACTTATTTGGATAGGTATCACTTCCCTCAGTGTAAATCAGGGTAAGGGGCTACACATTTTGTCTAAGTTCTCAATAGTTCCCTATACTATTTATAGTAGTTATTTATTAATTGATTTTTCTTATACAGTATTCTGTTAATTAAAAAAAAAAAAAAAGACAATTTAGACAGACCTGTTCCTGTCAGCTTTTGCGACATCCCTAGGGCCAAACATTGAGACCTACGTAAATAATAAAATACACTATATGATAAAGAATCCACAGTATTCTGTATATTATGTAATCCTGTAAATGCTTAAAAATGATACAGGTAGAAAATGTTAATAACATGCATAATTTAAATGGAGAGTAAGCTATAGAAATTACTGGTGAGTCTCACTCTAAACTTCTCAGTGAAATAGTTAAAAATCTGTTTTAGTTTATTTGTAAAATACGCATATTCAGATATTCTAAACTTCAGTTCTCAAGTAATAAAGTGACAGCCTCTTGCTTAAAGTTTTGTTGTCTTGAATATATAGCCCACAACTGGACTTGATCCAGCAGCAAATTTAGAAGTTGTAACATGATTATACTGCGTCCTTAGGGCAAAAAGAATGATGACTGTACAAAATCATAAAACTACCATGCAACTATTACTTCTTTTGAGAACCTATTTCCTTATCACAATTCCTATCAGTAAAAATGTTCAGATGTTACCTGCTGTTAACAATCTCCATGTTTTGTTTCCTATTTTGAAAACAGTAAAAGAGGAAAAAAAAACCCTCATAACCCTTTAGTCCATATAAATCTTCACACTGGCTGGGTTTTCTTGAAAAATTTCTGTTTACTCTGGTCAGAAATCCTGTTTATCAGCAGGGATTTCTTAAGTACATCTGATGTGCCTGTGTGCTAATGATTCTAAAAAATGTCTTTTTGTGAAGATAAGTCATATACATTTAGTGTCACTAGTGAGCCAGATAACATTCTGCCAATTATATGCTTGATAACCCTATGTTGCATACTGGTAGAATACAAATTATACTGATACTGCTTTGTTTCTGTAACTAAGTATTAAGGTGGTTGCTAGAGAGAAATAATCCAGCAGATACTTATTTGGAACCTTGTATGTGCCAATATGCAATAAAGTAGTACTTGCATAGCAAACATAGTAAATGGAAATTAAATTAGAAAGAAATTGGTATGGCTGCACAAAGTAAATGAAGCTTGGACTGAGTCTTGATAGCACATTACTCAGAAAAGATAAGTTTGTACCTTCTGGAGGAGAATGTAGAAACAGTTCTACTCCAGATTGTATACCTAGCCTCTTTGTTCATGCTTTTTCACAGATACGTTAGAATGTAAAATGAACAGTTTTTGATGATGTTGTTTTTAGTCAGCATTTTATAAAAAAGATAGGACTTTGAAGAATAAATGCAAATATTGGAGGAAAGAATTAAGGAATGAACATAAGAGCTTACCTTTTATTTTCAAGAGATTTAGAAGGTTTTGTCTTTTTCAGGGTAAGGAGGGCAAATATTTTACTTATCCAGAAATTTTGTATTAGAAGTTTTAAGATGGTGGAGATTTTAAACTACTCAAAAATAGTTTTGTTTTAGCGTTTTCTTCTTATTGTCATAAAGGCAGGGCATAGAGTAATGAAGAGCATGGGCTTTGGGATCAGGCCTGCATTCGAATCCCATTTTTATCTCTTTATCTCCTCTCTGTAGTATGACTTTGAGCAAGTTGCCGAATCTAGAACTTCAGTTTTCTCATCTATAAAACAGGGGTTTTGGTACCTGTCCCATAGTATTATGAAATGATCTATGTAATGAGTAGGGTGTGCATGCCATACAGGAGATGTGCAGTAAGTGACATTATATTCTGAAGGTTAAAATAATTGGTACTTTTAAAAGAGGTTTACAACTAGCATATTTAAAAATATGGAATGTGAATATTTCTGACAATCTTTTAAGAACAAGTCTATACATTAACTGACTTGCTCATTTTAAGAAGATGAAGGCAATGACTACAAAAGAAATGGAAACTTCCCCTGTATTTTGTATTTCTTAATTTAAGAATACTTAATCAGCTCATTCTTTTATTGAGCAGTTACTATTTTTCTGACATATTTCTCTAGGACATTCTGATGAAGAGAAAAATAATTACATTAAAATTCTGGCCTTTGAAATGCAGTCAAACTTTCAAGTGATTAATGTATTGCACCCAAATTGTTTTGTTCATCTGCCTACGTATTAGCTTCCCTACAAGATTGGGGCCTCTTTCAATGGGGAAATGTTTTCATATCTGGGAATTTATGTAGTGTCTTGGAAAAAAAAATCATTTTCTTCATAAATGTTTATAAAATAAAATCAAAGAATGAATGTGTGTCAGTGGTCAGCCAGCCATTACCAGTTTTGGCTTTTAGCATACAAAAAACTGGTTAATTTTATGAGGTTTAGTAATTTTTATGTTATTGGTTACAGAGTCATTTATTAAATAAGTGAAATGTGGGATTGATAAGGTCAGTGAGCCAGTTCATAGATATTAGCCTTGATGAGTATGAACTTTGTGTAATGTAATCAGAGCTAGAGTTCATGTGTAACATGCTATTTGCCTTCTAAAGATAGTGAAAGATACGCAGAATACCTGTTATTCATAAGTTGTTTGTTTGTTTGTTTGTTTGTTTTTCATCGGTATCCCATAAGGGTCAGTTTGGGCTGGATAGTCCTAATCTCAGATTGTATACACACACACACACACACACACACACACACACACACACACACCTTCATCTAGTTTTCCAGATTGCAAGAGAAAAATAGAAAATAGGACACATAAAAATTCTATTTCTACTCCTAATATAGCTCTGTGAGCATACCCATCCAACTCTTGGAACAAGTTTAGTTACTATATTATCTTTTGTTTGCTTCCTGTTTTACACTCTTATTATCAATTTGAAGTTTTATAAAATTCTCAGATTTAATTTGTGAGGCTACCTAAGAAATTATAGGTGCTAATGTGCCTACAGTATTCCCGATAGACAAGCTTAATAGTTTACAGTATTTATTTAGCTGATATAATCAGAAATTGTCAGCTACGAATGTTAAAGCAATTTTATGTTTAAAGTTCTAAGAAACATAAATCTTATATGGAACTAACAGTTCTTAGTATAGTTCTTTTAATTTATAGTTCCTGTATTAATAATGTAGTCTCTGACCTACTTTATTATTGTTTAGTACTTATTATGCATTTTGGATGATATAAATCCACTTCAAATTAAGCTGTTTCAGTAAAGGTATAGGAGAACCTTTAAAACTCTTTCCATTATCTGTAAGAATATTATTTATTGACTTTTGATTCTTGAATACTTTTCTTCCCCCACTCTAAAGATCCTTGGTCATTGATTTAACAGGTACTTCCTGATCACTACTGTGTCCCAGGCATACACTGGAGACCTAGAGAAGAACAAGATCTATCCCGTTATTAATTCCAGTATTGTGCCAGCAAATGGAAATCATAACTTTGTAGGGGAAGCTTTTCCATAACCCATATATATATATAGTAATTGTTTAAGATCATACTGAAATGATTTGACATTAGCCCTTGTTAATTGTGAGGATGTTTCTGTACCCGGGACTTAGTTTTAATAGATTTAATATGTTCTTATCATTGGGGGTAGATACTTTTGTAGGTCATAGTTGATTCCTGAATGATTATTCTTAGATGACTAGGAAGCTAATTAATAGATGCCCAGTGCCACTTCTTACATTCCAAATTGCTTTACTGTATGCAGTTTTTATTCCAAACGTAGGTCAGTACTTGGTGATGTTTGGGTTTTTTGGTTCAGTATGTCATGGAAGAGTACTTTATGAATTTCAAAACTGGTCAGTGATAGGAGGTGGGAAGTATATATTTTGTAAAGATAGTAATTAGATATTTATAGATAATGACCCTTTTTTGAGGAAGAATGAACATGAATGATAAAACTTTATATAAAATGCTTTCCTTGGAGCTCTTGGTTTAAATAGGTGTTTATTCTATACCATATTATGTATGCCAGGTACTCTTCTGGGGAATGGGTATTTATTTGATGGTGAGTAGCACACAAAGCTGCTGTCGTAACTGATCTCAGAGTAGTCTTTTCTTGTTTTGTGATAGGAGAAAGTGTTATATCAAATAGCTTCGTGGTGAAGAGTACTGACTTTGGCGTGTTGTGTATGTACAGATCGTAGTGGTATCACTTGCTGGTTGTGTCACTTCATTTAATTTATCCAAGTTCTCTGAGCCTCCATTTTCTCATCCATAAATTGAGAATATTAATACTTACCTCTTGGTTGTTGAGAGATTTAAACAAGATAATTTCTATACAGTATTTAATTAATAAGCTCAATAAAAATACGAAAATGATACACAACAAAGTATTAACCATTACATATTTTTCTTACAAAAATGACCTTTCCTATTGGGAGATGGCAGTTTGAAGGATATGTTTGCATTTTTCTTTGAAGGTGATATTACAGCACAAGAAATGTATGTAAGTCCTTTATTCCTCGTATCCACCTGCCCTACCGTCTTGTTAACATGGTTGAGCTTCAGCCTTTAGTCTCTAAAGTCTTTTCTTTCTCTCCTTTTTGTGGAACTGTCAAGAAGCATATCAACTATATTGCTTTAGTTTGTGTATACCAGAAAGGAATCTGAAGTCACTTGTTCATTTAATATAGACTGTGAGTGAGTAGCCACCAGATAGAATTGGTACTCTGAGTTGGTATCAGACCAGTGACCCAGAGATGATAGTCTCTTGTATCATTAATAGTCCTCTGAGAAGTTCAGTCTTTAAGTTTAGTGTTTATTTGTCACAATCTAGAAATATCTGTTATACCGGAGTGTCAAGCAAGATTCCAGGCATATTGTCATTTTTAAAAAGAGATAATAATATTTAGCATAACTCTATACTTTTTAAAAAACTTTAATTAGGAATTTTCCCAAGGAAATAGAGTTCTTTAAATGTTTCTCCCTTGGGGTACCTGGGTGGCTTAGTTGGTGAAGCATCCGACTGCGGCTCAGATTATGAATCTTGTGGTTCATGAGGTCGAACCCTGCATCGGGCTCTGTGCTGACAGCTCAGAGCCTGGAGTCTGCTTCAGATTTTCTCTCCTTCCCTCCCTCCCTCTCTCTCTCTCTCAAAAATAAATAATAAACATTCAATTGTTTTTTCAATATTTCTCCCTCATTTTCTGTTGATGTTTTCATATGTCAAGTGCCTGCGGATGCCAAATTTATAATTCTGATTTGGTTTTGGAGTAGCTTTTTTCTAACTTTAACACTGTTGTAGTAGCAGTATTCTACCTTGTTTACCAGGTCAGTTTGGGTGTTCCAAGAAGCAGGTACCAAAATGGGATTAGGTGTGCAAGAGATTTATTATGGTAAGCACCTGTGATGGATAAAGGGGAGACCCTTCAGACAGCAGTACAGGTCTGACCCTGTAGAAGGAAAAAGGAAAGGTAGAATTGGGTAGGAAAAATACCAGACTACAACATGTTTCTGAGAAAGTTTCAGCCAGACTGATGGGGAGTCCTTGAATAAAATTGCCTTTAGAGTAATCCTAGGTTCTAGTACCGCCACGGTACTCATTCATTGGCTGGGAGTAGCCCAAGGAAAACATGACTTAGGGTGAACTCCCAGAAGATCCAAAGGTGTAGCATGTGGAGGTGGTGAGTCAGCGATGCTCTCTGAAGCAGGTTCTGTCTGAAAGGAGGTTTGAGCTGGCTACTCTGTGACTGCCACAGTTAATAACACTAAGAACTACAGTGGCAAGTACACATACGTTTTATTTAATCTTATCACCAACTCTGTGAGGTGTCGTTCATGAGCAAATGGAGACATTGAGAGCGTAAATAACTTACCCTGGATCGCTGAGCTAGCCATTGAAGAACCACAATTGTAACTTAGGCAGGATTCTGACTCCTGTGTCTCAAGCGTTTAGGTACCTATACTAGACCGACTACGTGCATACCAGAAAAAATCCTGCTGAACTTACTGTTTGCATTTTTTGATGCATGTCTTCACTTGTCAAAAAAAAATACATTATGCTAGTTCCACCCCATCCCCCTTTTCTCCCAGTATATTGAAGTTGTACTACAGATCTCTAGCTACAGTAAGCAGTTCTCCAAGGATGAAGAAAGAAAATGTACATACACATAGGAATTTCTTTTCCAGAGCTAAAATTGACATTTTATAAATAATTTCCGTGTTGCAAACTTGAGACTAAGAAATCACAGCAATTCAGTGATATGCATTTGGCATGAGTCAGTTTTAGTTCTTAGTGCTTTTCATTGGAAATGGCATAAAAAGTAAGATTTCTTTGAATTTTTTATGCTGTGGGCTTACAAGAGACAGAAGATGTTTTTCTCTTATAGATGTCTGGCAGTGCATGGCAGCAGAAGTAACGAAAGGGTCACAAACCCCAGCAGTACTCCCAGGTCACATGCACCCTTAATTTTTAAAGAATCTAGAGACAACCTAAGCAGTTGATAACAGGTCATTTCTAGGTGATAAAGAGTATTTGATATGGAGTGCTGCTACACTAGCATTTTTATAGTCATTAGATACGGTAGTAGGTGTATGTACTTTTAAATATGTAATGTAATTGGTAACTGAATTACAACCTTTTTTCTTTTTTTTTGACATTTGACATTGATTTTGAGGTCTTAAAAGTTTTCTTTCAAGCCTTAAAAAAAATCTGCTTCTGTTTATTTTTATGTAAACACTTTCCATAGTCATTGACTTCAATATAAATGCAATTGGAAATGCCAAAGGCAGCTACTGTTATAAGAGAGACACGGAGACGTAGAGATTATAATTCTAGTAACTACTGCCAAAAGTGCTTATGCATTTTTCTTTCAGAAACCTTTGTATTAAACTAATTTTAAGAGCTTTGCTTAAGAAGAGAGCCTCCTTTGAAAGTAAACATTGGGTTTACATAGGTTGATGCTTTAGAAATTTGTCTCTCAGTGACCTAGCAGTTGATAGAAAATATGAATTTGAAAATAAATAGCATATTGGATAAACTGTACTATACTTATGAAAGAAGCCAAAAAATTATGGATTAAGCTGAATTTGGAAATAATTACAGTTTTGAGTCCTAAACCAGATTCGTTATTAAAATGAAATGATAGGTCCTTGACCCTTGGGTGTGCTTGGAATAAATATGGAACACAGTATTGTTTTTAAAACTATTTTGCTTTTATAAGCTAAGACAGATGTACAAAAAAGATGCAGTTTTTATTTTGTATTGGCAGCTTCCAAATATTTAGTATCTATTTCCAAGAGTTGCAATTAGTAAAGCAACCATGGTACTGAAATCTGCACATCCCACAAGCTAATTATATTTGCAAGGTCAGAGTGAATACATATTTTCAGAAAAATAAAGGGTTATATAAATATGTGTCTTCTACTTGGCTGTTATATCACAGTTTGTTGATCTGGAGTATAATGTGTACAATTCACAAATTTGTCTGATAACAGAAAGTGGTGTGTGATTGTGTTTATTTTACTAACCAGTATATTCACAGCAATCACTTCCAAATATCTCTCCAGTAAAGATGTGTTAATTACAAAACAGACAAGGTCTTCTATTATATTAAAGCTACTAACAAGAAGACAGCAGGAATCACACATGTAAATAGCATCATCAACCCCTATTTTAGTCCTCTGTTTTGATCTGTGAGTTGCGCATAGACCAAAGGTGCTATTAAAGACTGAGTGTATGAAATAGGCAGCATTATATGAACAAAATTTATTCAACAAGAAAACAGACCTTTAACATGAATTTAACAAGCCTGAGAAATTATAAACTATCATATGCTGCAGATTCATGCAGTGATAATAAACAAAAAAGGAAAGTAAGAGGTTTCCCTAAGCTAGCCAAACTGCTAATGGTTTTGTTATAAGCTGTCTACTGTTGCAGTGACCTCTGAAAAGTCTCAAGGCACTTGTACCAGAAAAAATTAAATGGTCAGGCTGGTGGATAGATTCAATGTGGTATATAGGATTTCAGCATGGGAAGGAATTATAAAAGTCTAGCATCATATTCCTGAAAATATTCTTTATAGTTTAGTTTGGAAGTTTTTGTTAGTACATATTAATGAGGTAGTTTTTATGCAAAGAGTTTTGTCTAAATTACTATTTGGATTTATAAGATATAAACTGAACTGGTTTAATGTATGTATATTTTAAAACAAACTGTTTAGAAAATTCATATAGCTCCAAAAATGGATTCTTTCCCTTGTCCCCTCCCCCAAACCTTAATTAATCTTTGGGGGTTCTTTGTGCAGTATATTGTATCTAAGATACCGTTCTTATCCATGGAGTGACCACTTTGCTGTCATTGTGTTGCATCATGCTGTAAATACATAAACATGGAGAAATGCCTTCAGCTTATACACACCTCCAAGTGCTCACCAGGGCTTTTTCTTGAATCTTACTGTGGCATAATTAACACCTTCTTCACCCATTGCTCATTAGTGCACTGGACATTAATGAGTCTATTTTGATAGGTTGCTCTAAAGGAGAAACCCACTTATTCTCACAGCGCAGAAGGCAATTATAAAATTGTACAGAAATTAAAATGTAGACTATATTGCCATATTTATATTTTTATTGCGTACTAAATCTAATTTTGGTCTGCAGGTTGTTGAACATGTTAGTTTCCTTAAGACAGTTGCTATAGCGATGGCAGCAAATTCCTTTAATCTTGGTGTAGTTAAAGTATTATTTTCTATTGGCTATCATATTGCTGTTCAGGAATTGTCAATCTAAGCATGTAATTTCACACAGGCCATCATTTATTAGTTGAGCAGTGTATCACCTTTAAAATGTTTTATTTAATATAATTTTTTCTATTTTAGATTTGTTTCTAACGGATCATAATACCTACTTAGCTGGTATTTTCATTTCCTTTTTATGAAGTTTCACACCTGCTTATAATATTCCAGAGAAATATTACAGAGATTTTTGCATGTAAAATAGCTGCCTGCTGTTTGTTTAAAAGTGTTCAGTATAAAAAAAATACATAGACATTTTATTGTGATATATGATGGAATTTTCATAGTTCTGTAGGATTGTTTTTTTCCTACAAATGATTTTACTAAAATTTTAAAATGGAATCAAAGGTTTCTAAGAACAGTTGGGCCAAGATGATGCTTTGCTCTTAAGTTTACCGCAACACTTAAATGGTGGAAATTCTTAATCCTGCATTTATTTAAGTACATCTGTCTATTAAAATGGTCATTTTTCTCCTTTTGCTTACATTTTAATTTTAGCTTATGTGTTTTTTAGTAGAAAATTTTACTTCTTTGTTTTTTAAACAAGTGATTGAAATTATTTATGATGTTTTACTAAAGCATGCCTGATATTAGTACCTATTTTCATTATTGCTATATGAAAATAAATGATTAAAAAATTTTAAGTATAAGCAGGAGGTATAAACCTAGGCCATATTCATTTATATATAAATGTGAAAGTTGAGTCTGAATTTCAGTTATTGTAGAGGAAAGAAAAAAGTTTCCAAAACTATTAAATCATGTATGTTCTGGGGATACTTGGTTTTATTTTGAGGCAGGAGGACTCTTTGGGGAAATTCAGACTGTTAGAAATAAAAGCAAAATTCAAAGTTGATTTTTTTTTTTTTTTTTTTTGGCCTGCTGGAGTGGATACTTCTTGTAATGCTTCGGTCTAAGTTTGTATTCTTTGATACTGTTTGTTGACCCTTCATGGTAGCCTTTTAGAAAGGGTGATTTTCTTTTTCTTTCTTTAGATTTTGTTCTTTAGTGTACAGCATGCATACATAACTCTGAACAGATTTTTCAGATGTGATTAGATTTCATGTGGCTTAACTTAAAAATAAATTTTATTTTCTACCTCTTACTCAACTAAACTTACTCAACTATACTCAAACTAATACAGATGGGAAACAGTCTAGTTGATGGCTGCTTTTATAGCATTAATAAATCTCAGTTAAAGCACCTTTAAGGCAAATATAGAAAAATACATTATCTTGCTTAAAATTTTTTTTATGTGACGGCAGTATTGAGTTTATTATCTAGGTAATTGATTTAAATTCCCAGAAAGAAGTATCTGTCTTAAGTCCCAGTGCTTTACATAAAACTTAAACGAGTTCTATCAAATCCATGACAATGAACAGAAAAAAAAAAATGTTAGGATACTATGTGATGGTTGTTAAATTTCTTAATATAAAAGAACAGATAATACTGTATCATGTAAGACTATGTACTCTTTTTTTATGGAAATATTGAATACACTTAGAAAAAGATGATACCTACTGTTATTTCTGTACTATGAACTTAGGGCCATATCATTCTATACCATGTTCCTGGCTTAAAGCACAGATGACCTTGGTTTTTTCGTATTTGCCTCCTATTCTTGACAGTGGCTTGGATATTTAAGGCCATCAGACAAGGTATAAAGTCTTTTATAGTCACAAGAAGTAAAAGGTATCTGACTAGAAGAGAATACGTGGAGCAAGTGCCTTGCTGGCTGTAATTTTGTTGTCATTTCAAGTACTGTGGTAGTATAATTGATGTGACAGGGCTGGGCTTTACATGTGGTCCCTTAGCTTGTGCTCACTTTCAGTTTTAGTTTCTCTTTGTCATTCATTTTGATTAGGTAAAATTTAGGTGACAAACATGCACACCAATGAAGGCTGTTTGGTTGTGTAAGTTTAGTAATGATGTATTTCAATACTAAAGATGCAAAGTTAATGTTTTTCTTTACTGCTTCATGAAAATTGCAATAATTGGTGTCACCTTACATTACAAGATAGAGGGTGGTGTGCTGATGGCACAGTCAGCAGGAGGTTCTTTTTTATTAATATTATAATTAAATGATTTTCTGGAAATAGGCCAGAAACAGATGCAAGTTGATCATGCCTTGTCCACTGTTGCTTGGCATCATCACTTGCTTTTTAAAAAAGAATTGACCGGACACCTTATTTTTACAGGTTGTTATCGATGCCTTCAGATTGATCAATGCTAATATGATGGTCTTAGGACATGAACCAAGACAAACAACCTCAAATCTGGGTCATTTAAACAAGCCATCTATCCAGGTAATGCCTGTATTTGATAATGTGTTAAAACTCTGTTTTACATTTTAAAAGCCTATTATAAATGGTCATATTAAAATCTGATACTTAGCATTTTAATTTGTTTGCAATTAGTTTTTCTTGTGCTTGAGAAGATGATTATGGAAATTCTGTTGCAAAAGTTAGATTTACTCATTTATGAGTCCATTTTTTGTGAAGTCTTTAAACTTTCCTAACATAGTTTGAGGATACCCTTTTTGGGAGCATAGGGGAGCCTTTATCTTGAGAGTACCTTATGGCTTTGCATGGTTAACATTGTAGTCAAGGACCAACACAAGTTTCAGGTAGACTGTGTTAGGTATCACTATTGATTGGTTAGTAGACATTTCTCATAGCATTAAAAATGGGAAAATTGATGCACCTTGAGACAGAATTCCTAAATGGTACTTAAAGTTTTCTACCTTTTCTTTGTTTACTCTCCACATTTAAAACAAATTCTACAAAACATATCTGTGTATTACTTTTGATTCATTTATGTCCTGTTCTAATAATGTCAACCGTCGTTCTCACAGTTATGTGGGCATTTAATATCCTCCTGAGTGATTAATGTTTTCTGTGTATCATTCACGTGTCTCATTGTTTTTACACAAATCTTTATTGTTTGCAAAGATTATTTTAAATGTGTTTTTAAATGCACCACAAACTGTGTCTATATAGTTAATTGCTTCTCTGAAGATTAATTAAATAGACAGAAATACCAGTTTGGTTTAATAGAACACATAGGACAAAGACATTATAGTAGCTATTATTTCTTGCCTTCTGAAACCTTGCTCAGTCATATGATTGTCTTTGGGGAGTTGTGGCTTTGATAGTTAACCATGGTTAAGCCTGGGTTACACTCTGATAACTTTATACCTTTAGATGCTTACTTTTGTAGCAGTCGCTCATCTGAAATTTTCTGAAGTGAAATGTTTTGTTTCAAAGAATTGAGGTGTGTTGCTTTTGCATAAAATTTTTTTACAAGTCAGGGAAAACTGCAGAGTTTAATGAGTATGAAATAAGCTACCAGTGTTTTTGATTGGGTACAGACAAGCCCATGCTTGTATGTTCCAGGAGAATATATTATTGGACCTGTTTAGCCTGTGATAATGACCTTTCTTATAAACCCCCATAGTATCATACTGCTTCATTATTTTTTTGCAAAAGGTTAAGTAGCATCTCACAATCCAAGATCATTGTGATTACTACATGGTATATTTCTGCCAGAAGTTTTTACTAATTGCAAGTCAACAGCCACCTGTTGCCAATTTCGTGTCTTAAATGTAAACACTGCTTTTTAACTTTATAAATTGAGTAAAATCAATATTAAAATCTGTTTTTTTCTACAGCAGTCCAGTTTTTATTTCTCGGTGCTACTTTACCGTCTGTCATTTAAGGTAGACCTTATAAATAAAGCAAGTTCCAAACCCAAGTTAGAAAGACCTGTGTATATAATAGCTACAACATCATTGTTTTTCCTTTCATTTTAGTTTGTTTTGTCTTGTAATTAAAATCTGTAAATATATTTATTTCACGGTTTAAATAGCGCCCATCAGAATGTCATCTATCTGAGTGCTTTATAGTTTTAAGACAATTTCAGTACTAAAACACTCAAATGGGATTAAGCCAACAAGTGACAGAACAAAGTCACACCTTAAAACTATTTCTCCCATCCAAGTACTAACCAGGCCCAACTCTGCTTAGCTTCCGAGATCAGACGAGATCGGGCGCGTTCAGGGTGGTATGGCCATAGACAAAACTATTTCTTAGTTTTCTAAGACAAGCTAGAAAGAAAGCAACCCAGAAGAATCTGAAATGAATGGTAATATTTATAATGGACTTTTAATATATGTTAGCAGAATCTTTGACTTGGGGATCAGGAGCCTTTCCAAAAGGCTTTTATTTTGAAGGAAAATTAGTTCGTGTTAAGAGGGGCCTTCCTCCTAAACCAACTTCTTTGTAACTGGGGATAGAAACCACTTATGCTGGTGGTTACTAATGCTTCTCTAACATTGATTTTTTTTCTGTTATACTTACAGTAGTGGGGAAAATTATGATTATTTTATAGATTACTGTTTAATAATTTGAGGAAAATTCAAAATATGTTAAGAAAAAGGTTATAAAATAGGATATAAAGGTTCTCTTAGCAAATACATATTTTATAAACTGTGCCTATGTATCTATACCAAGATATTAGCATTGATTACTTTTGGTGGTGGCATTATGGAATTTTTTTCCTGTTTTTCCTTTTCCGTGGTTCCTAAACTTACTACTGTGAAACGTTTATTACTTAAAGAAAACATTATTTTTAAAACACTAAAACAGGGTTGAAATAGGTACCATAAAACAAAGCTAATAGACAAAGTTTATGTTAACTTCCATGTTTTAAATAAGGGAAGCCATTTTAATCCTGATAGGCAGAAGTATAGTGCCCACCCTATGGACTTCTGTTTTAATATATGAGACTTTGTATTATTTTGTCCTTGGAATATTTGACCATTATTGTCAAAGGTAATAGGATTGAGAGTTAACAAGCATTTTATTTTAGTAACTAAAAATTTTAAACTATATTTCATTTAAACTGTTAAGAGCATTTCAAATCTTTGAGAACCATAGTATAAGTGAAGCTTGGGCTGTGAACTGCATGGAAATTTGGTAACTTTTGATGCACAGATGCATTGTGCAAGGACCGTGAGCCTCTAAGTGTAGCCCTGAATACAATTGCATTGTCTAACAGAGTTTTAAGCTGTTTGAAAAACTTTTTTTTTTTTTTTTTGAGGAGTTATAAAACTATTGCCCTGGAAGGAACCATTGAGGCCCAGAAAGTTCAAAATTTGCCCAGGTTTCATAGTGAATTAACGTAGGAACTGATATTTATAACCTGTGCTCCTGGTTCTTTATACTGCACTTGGAATTTAATTACATAATGAATTTTAGCACAGATAATATATTTATACAGTTCAAAATTTAAAAGGTACAAAAAGGTAGTTAGCAGAATTTGAATAAATGTTTGAATAACTCAAATGGTGATTGATTTTGAAGTTTATTTCACTGTAATGATTACTTGTATACTTGTTTTGAATTTGTCATGCCAATAAAATTATGAAGCTCTACTCTAAAGATGAACTAAAACAGCATAGAAGTAACCTGGAAGTTAATCAACATATCTCAAAACTCCCCTTTGTCTATGGTCCTCCAAACCATTCTTCATCTAGAACAGATAGCACCTTACTCTGATAATGAGTACCAACCTAGGCAGAATTTTCTTCTTGAAAGGTTACAGGATTTGAGCATAGAAAACCAGGATCAGGATATACAGGAAGCACATAAATAAGCTAAATGCTGTTAGTAAATCCAAAATATACTATCATAGAAACAGTGTTGTAAAAGGTGGCTGGTTTCCCAGGCCAGCCACTGAAAGCTTATTTAGCCCATAGTATACAATATTATAGAATAGAATCAGGCTTTTATAACAGTGCTTCTCTGAGAAACTGCTACGGATTTAAAAGAAAAAAAAATTTTAATGTTTATTTATTTTTGAGAGAAAGAGAGCATGAGGGGGAGAGGGACAGCGAGAGAGGGAGACACAGAATCGGAAGCAGACTCCAGGCTCTGAGCTGCCAGCACAGAGCCCGATGTGGGGCTCATACTCACAAACCATGAGATCATGACCTGAGCTGAAGTCGGATGTTCAACCGACTGAGCCACCCAGATGCCCCGAAACTGTTGAGGATTTTAAGTAGCCAATTAATGAATGAACTTTGGGAATGAACCCTGTTTTAATGAAGATTTTCCTAAATTTTCCTAAGTCCATCATATGTTTGTTAAGTGTAAATCAAAAAGTTATGTAGTGATGTTTTAGGAACTTTCCTAGCTGTATAACTTTCTTCTTTATCTCTCTGACATACTGTGGCCTTTTTTGTATATTCTGTTTAATTTGTAATTTGACCCTTCCAAATGGTTAGTTCTCCCTCTTGATAAAACTAATCTTATGTTTGGTATATGCTGCCTCAACTTGTCAACTAAATTGGTTAATTTTTTTTTAATGTTTATTTATTTTTGAGACGGAGAGAGACAGAGCATGAACGGGGGAGGGGCAGAGAGAGAGGGAGACACAGAATCGGAAGCAGGCTCCAGGCTCTGAGCCATCAGCCCAGAGCCCGACGCAGGGCTTGAACTCACGGACCGCGAGATCGTGACCTGAGCTGAAGTCGGACACTTAACCGACTGACCCACCCAGGCACCCCTAAATTGGTTAATTTGAGAGAATTTAATATTCACTGAGGCTGAGTTTGGGGGGCTTATGTGGAAGGAGGACTGTACCTGGCCGAATTATTGTGATTTGGAATATGCTGGTGTTACACAGTGCTCACTTACTCAGTGAGTAAGTGAAACTGGAAGACTGCTTGGGGATATCATTTTATTTAAGCTTAAATATTTTTTATTATGATAACTACTACTCTTTCATGCTGTGTTAGTTTTACCTCTTTTACCTAAATAATGTTAAGTGAAAAGTAGGTAGTGCCTTCAAATCCCAAACTGTATATTTTAGCAGTATAATTACCCTCCAAAATGTAGACTGTGGGCACACTGGCTGATTTTTGCGTTTATTGGCTATAGGTGTTACTAGCTTTATGGCTGCTATGTAGAAGTATGTAGTTAGGGCATTGTACAAAGGCACTTCAATGAGGGGACAATTGGCAACTGAAATCTAGTGTTAAGTTCCACTCTCCACTTGGGCTTTATCCACCGGAAGGACTAGTACCTTTTTCTGATTCTTCTACCCAGAGGATACACTTCCTAATTTACATAAATACTAGTACATATTAAGGGAGGCCCTGATTAATTCCACTTTTTTTTTTTTAATTTTTTTTAACGTTTATTTATTTTTGAGACAGAGAGAGACAGAGCATGAATGGGGGAGGGTCAGAGAGAGAGGGAGACACAGAATCCGAAACAGGTTCCAGGCTCTGAGCGGTCAGCACAGAGCCCGATGTGGGGCTCGAACACACAGACCGCGAGATCATGATCTGAGCTGAAGTCGGAGGCTTAACCGACTGAGCCACCCAGGCGCCCCTAATTCCACTTTTTGATCTGCATAGCACAGCATTTGTGAGCACTGAAATTTGACTCACTACTGATGATTATTGAGATGAATAAGGATTTAATAGATACATTTAGTACTTTAATTTTGCACATCAGCCATTTTATTATAGCAGATGTTAGGATAAGAATGGATTGTTATAGTACATATTAAAATGTTTTAGTACTTGGTGGAATGATTTTTGCTAGTAGCAAAGTTTTAAAATAAGACTGGCTATGCTTTGTTTTTATCCTGGTCCTTTAAAGTGTAAAGACTTATGAATCCAAGAATTTCCTAAGATACGTTGTGGCATAGTATGGTAGAAAAAACATGGGCTTTGGAGCCAGAAGTACTCAGGTTCAAATCCCATCTTTGCCTTGATATAAAACTGGTACAGATTAAGAATTGTGTTATATTTTCTTCATCTGTCAAAATACAAATAGAACCAGTCTACCTTACTGGGTTGTTGTGAAGATTAGAAGACTTAATGTGCAAGACAGAGGCTGAGTATTCATTAAATGTTTCCTTTCTACCCCTTCCTCCTCTACCTCAATACCTTAAGACCTTAACTGTAAAATTCCAACAATTAGAGAGTGTGGTGGTGGTTTTGGTCAGCTTTAGCTTTATATTTGAGTTACGCCCCGAACGCTTTTTGTTTTTATACTTGTTGAACATAAATCCAAGGTGTATTTCTGTACTTGAATGTCTTACTAGGCAGATAGAGAGTCTCCCAGAGTACCATTCTGAACCCCATTTGAACGTCTGTTGCTAGCGTTCCATTATTTGAGCAGTTGCACGTGGATTTCATCACAGATTTCATTGTTTCTTAATAAAGCCATGTCATTAGCTTAAATTTTTATTATGACCTTCCTCTTTGTCTTAGAAGACAAGTGCAGTGGAAAAAATTCTGGTTAGTGAGATTGCTCTCACTGGTTAAGATCATGAGGTAAGAAATGGACTTTGTTAATTTGGAGACATGTGTAGACACAATTATTTGACTCTATATATGACTCTGTAGAACTGAATCAAGAAACAGGGAAACCCCAGATTAATGTTGTGTGTGAAAAGATAAGTGTATTATTATGACTAAATTTTAGGCTTTTCTTTTGAAATAACAAAGAGCCCCTAGATATCATAAAATCAGACTTAACAAATTAAGTACTATTTATAGATTATGAATAGTTAGTTTGTAACTTAAATTACAGTGAGGTCAGACCCTGTCTCTGACTCTGAGCAAGGCTACTGAAACTGTTGAATTTGTGCTGCTGTGTATGATATTTTGAACAATGTGTGACCTGTACTTCTAAACCTTCTAAATTTATAGCTGAAAAAAAAATACATTTTCATTTATTTAGGTTAAAAGACTTTTTTTAGAAGATGGTAAAGATACTATTTACAGGATATGTCAGCAGTTTTGAACTTTTACATGCAAAATATTAATTTGTCCTTTTCTAATAATTTATATATATAGGCGTTAATTCACGGACTAAACAGACACTACTACTCCATTACTATTAACTACCGAAAAAATGAACTGGAACAGAAGGTAAGTTAAAATTTTTATCTTAGAAAGCCATTTAAACTATTACCTAGTATGTTTGAATTTGATGTGTTCGAATATTTTTTCATTCCAAATGAATTTCAGGAACATAAAGGAATATTTTATTGGGCATATTAAAGACATTTACCTTATTGGTAGGTGCTAAAATAGAGAATAAGTAGGAAATAAACGTTTATGTGTGGTTGTATGAGTTACTATAAAAATCTTTCTCCTCATTCTGTGATGTTTCTGATTAATGTATCTTTTCTAATAAAATAACCTGGGTGCCTGGTTATTCGAGGTGTGCCTGGGTGGCTCAGTCGATTGAGCGTCCAACTCTTGGTTTTGGCTCAGGTCATGATCTCACAGCTCACGCTTTCAGGCCCCGCATCAGGCTTCACGCTTCACACACTTCAAGCAGTGTGGAGCTTGCTTGGGACTCTCTCTCTCTCTCTCTCTCTCTCTCTCTCTCTCTCTCTCTCTCTCTCTGTCTCTCTCTCCCTCCCTCTCTCTCTCTCTCTCTCTCTCTCTCTCTCTCTCTCTCTCTCTCCCTCCCTCCTTCCCTCCCTCCCCCTCTCTCCCCTTCTCTCCCCCTCTCTCTCCCTCTCTCCCTTTCTCTCTCTCTCTCTGTCTCTCTCTCTCTCTCTCTCGGCCCCTCCTCTGCTTGCTCTCTCTGTCTCTCAAAATAAATAAATAAACTTAAAAAAAAATTAAAAAGGGAAATGCAGTAGTGTTTTCAGATATTTACAGCTACATTCTTACCCTTTTTATACTAGGCAATTTTATTTTTTTATTTTTATTTTTTTTGCTTTTTCTTTTTTTTTATATGAAATTTATTGACAAATTGGTTTCCATACATATACTAGGCAATTTTAAATTTTGATTACCTGAACAATTACCTCACATCTTGGTTATAACATTCTTTTGTTTCTACTATTTTAGGATTATTTCACCTAATGCCAAATATTTAAGTCTGCCTATTGCTTTTTGAAATTATAATCAGAACTGCTTTTTTCTTTCTTTACTATTACAATTAGTCATCTTCCAAATTAGTTTCTTGTATTTCTCTCTGAGAGAGACTTAACATAATTTTTAAGAGCAGTAAGTACTATTGATAGCCAATACATTTTGATTCCCATGTGACTCTCTGGTCCAAATGTGACGAGTAATCAGTAGTAAACAAGACGTTTCTTAACTGGTTGAAACTGTTTCCCACAAAGGTACCTTAGAAGGGTATTCACCTGTAGCACATGAGGTGGATGAGAAGTGGGATAAATTGGGCTGTTCATAGTGCCCCCTCTTTCATTTTTTTAAAATTATTTTTTACTTTTATTTATTTGTTTGATTTTTTTTAATTTACATCCTAGTTAGTTAGCATATAATGCAATAATGATTTCAGGAGTAGATTCCAGTATGGAATCCCTTATATATAACACCCAGTGCTCATCCCAATAAGTGTCTTCCTTAATGCCCTACCTATTTACCCATCCCCCCTTACCCCTTACCTATCCTCCCACCCACAACCCCTCCAGCAGCCCTCAGTTTGTTCTCTGTATTCGAGTCTCTTATGTTTTGTCCCCCTCCTTGTTTGTATTTTTGCTTCCCTTCCCTTATGTTCATCTCTTTTGTATCTTAAATTCCACATGTGAGTGAAGTCATATGATACTTGTCTTTCCCTGACTAATTTCGCTTAGCATAATATACTCTGGTTCCATCCACATAGTTGCAAATGGCAAGGTTTCATTCTTTTTGATTGCCAAGTAATATTCCATTGTGTATGTATGTATACACACACACACACACACACACACACACACACACACACCACACCTTCTTTATCCATTCATCTGTCAGTGCTGCCTCTTTTCAACCAGATGACCCCTAGTTTTAATCTCATTCATATATTGTGGAGAGGATGTGCTGTATAAGGCTTTCATTAAAAGGAGACTTTTGTTTTTTTAAGTTTTATAATACATATTTTAAAAGGTCAAAGCTATATCCTTTTGTAGTTCATAAGCGTGATTGGGTGTTCACACCGTTGTGTGACATGTGCCACCCTTAAACCTTGTTATGGGGGCGCCTGGGTGGCTTAGTCGGTTAAGCGGCCGACTTCGGCTCAGGTCATGATCTCGCAGTCCGTGAGTTCGAGCCCCACGTCGGGCTCTGTGCTGACAGCTCAGAGCCTGAAGCCTGTTTCGGATTCTGTGTCTCACTCTCTCTCTGACCCTCCCTCATTCATGCTCTGTCTCTCTCTCTCAAAAATAAATAAACATTAAAAATATTAAAAAAAAAAAAAACCTTGTTATGACGTTGGCACATTACCCGTCTGACATAAAAAATAAATAATAAATAAATAAATAAATAAATAAATAAATAAATTATAAAATATAAATAAAAGGTCAAAGCAACCAGTAAACGCACCCAAAGGTCCTGTGTGCTTTGAGCATGGTGATGAGTGAGGGGCTGCAGGGGCCAGTTCTTTGCTGTCCTGAGGGGAGACATAGAGCCATTGAGCTCTTTTGCAGCTGCTTGCCTGTGTCCCAAAGTTTACATCTGCTGTGATACATTTAGTTGATAGCTTGGAGTATATTTTCAACACCTATTTTTAATTTTTACAGAATAGATACTGGCCATGAAAAAGAGCACCTGTCAGATACAAACTGAAAATTTCGTATATGTGAATATTTTTTTAGTCTGATACCTAACACCCAACTGGTTAGAAATATCCAGCTAATTACATCAGCTTTCCCCCTTTTTGGTACCCCCCAAAATTTAGCCACTATCCTTGACATTAAGGACACATGTGCAAATACCTACATAAGTTAATTAATGTTATGCTTATGCTCCTAATAGCTTAGTTCAGGAGCTTTTATGGTAACAAAAGCCCTGCCTTTACTCTTACCCACCAACCTGTATAATTAACTTTAAACTTCCTCAGGGGTCCCAGTGGAATCCTTGTTCAGGCATGGTAGAGATATCCTCACGCTCTGTGGAAACTTTGCTTTGGAAGTGGTAGAAAAATCCAGTTCTCCACACTTAATTATAGGTAGTTTTATAATACATATAGTTGCAGCTGCACCAAAATTTCCTGAAGATATATTATCTAGAACACTTATCAGTGGAGAAGATGGGAAGCAGTCAAAAAAATTGGAGTTAGTTGTGTAGGATTTTTTTCAGGTTACTCTTGTCTCTCCTTGGGCCCTTGAATGGGAATGGAGGAATTTGGAGCTTTGTGTCTGGCAAAGTCTCATAGGTGATTTTTGACATGCACCTTTTTCTCTAGCATAAGAAAACCTTTGTACCACATGTAACTGCAAGTCTCTGAGCAAGTAGAATCGTTTTTCTAAACTATTCTAGCTACGTCTTCAGATTACAGCTCATGGATCTCACAAAATAGTCTGGCTGTAATGGCAACCAGATTTTTTTCACAGTGATTTTAGCAGTCATTTTAAAAAGTTACTCAATTGTAAGTTCACCTAAAGAACATTTGTAGAATAAGACTAAGAAAAACTGTCTTAAATACTCTAAACTTGAAAATTTAGGAACTTCCAGGAATTACATACTCAGAACTAGGAGTCCAGTTTGAGAAACAGTGAACTAAGGTATTTAGTTCCACGATCACTAATAGAGTCTGATCCTAGTTTGCTGATTTGATTGCACACTGGATAAATCTGTGATTTCCTGCCCAGTTTCATGACTTTTCATTTAGACAGTAAGGAAGTTTTCATTTTAAAAATTATGGATGGAATATTAGAATTGAAAAGAAATTTATTATCTAATATAAGCCCCCAATTCATAAATATGTAAACTGAGGCACAGTAAGATTTACATGAAGTCATTCAGTAAATGGGGCATTTACCTCCTTACCTTGGTATTTGAAAGCTGGACTGTATGAACTATTAGAGACCTTGTGTGTAACATAGCAGTTTTATCCATCCATCCATCCATCCATCCATCCATCCATCCATCCATTCATTCTTTATGCATTCAACAGGTGTTTATTGAATGTTTGTTATGATTAGATATTGTTCTAGAATCTACATCCTGGTGATCTTGAAATCAACTGGGAAAGTTTCTACTCTTTTGATATTTTAGTGAGCGAGAAATGCAATAATAAAATTTTCAAGTGTTGATAATGTTCTAAAAATAATGATAAGGGAAGAAAGATGTTTGAGATAGTGTGAGGTGGCTTTTTTATATAATGTGATGAGGAAAGCCACCTATTTTTAAGGAAATGAGAAAGGTAAGGCATGCAAAGATAAGGAAAATAGTCTTTGTGGCAGAAGGACAGCAAGTACAAAGGCCATGAGGTTGGAATACTCCTTAGGTTATATTAATATAAATTTAGGAGAATTCTTACTAGAATTTAAGTTAATAAAATTAAATTTTAAATTCATTAATTCCAAATTGTGTGAAGTTGTTTCTCAGGGCAAGTGAAGAGGTATCCTCAATACAGGAAAATAATCACTCTTTATATTTTTCAGATGTTGCTAAATTTGCATAAGAAGAGTTGGATGGAAGGTTTGACACTTCAGGACTACAGTGAACACTGTAAACACAATGAATCAGTGGTAAAAGAGATGTTGGAATTAGCCAAGAATTACAATAAGGTGAAGGTTACTTCCCACATTTATTTCTTATAATCTTTAGAATACATATGATTAGATGGCAAGTATTGTATAAATATATACATAGTTAAAAAATAGAGTGGCCTGTTTTATAGATCAAATAGTAAATATTTTGGACTTTGAAAGCCATCCAGTCTGTTGTAGGTACTCAACTCTGCTGTCGTAGTAGAAAAGTAGCCACAGACAGTATGTAAAGGAGTGAGTGAGGCCGTGTTTCAGTACAACTTTAATAAAATAGGCAGCTGGCTAGATTTTACATTTGAAATGTTTTGATTATCCAAAGGGCTTTTTCTTGGGAGGGAATGGGAAACAAGTGGATGTAGGATAATAACAACAGCATTTAATACTTCTACATACAGTTTAGTTTACGAGCTTTTCTTTTTTCCATTTAATAAGTGTCTCTTGAAAACCTGCTATGCACCAGGCACAGGGGGTATGGTAAGAAGCAATACTTGTCCACACAGAACTTATTTTCTGGTAGGAAAAACACAAAGAAACACAATATAATGTATTAGGATTAGTGCTAATTCTGAAATTAAGAAAATACTTGATCTGTGACTAAAGTATATCTGGGGGTGCCTGGGTGGCTCAGTCAGTTCAGCGTCCACTCTAGATTTTGGCTCAAGTCATGATCTCACAGTTCGTGAGTTTGAGCCCCGCATTGGGCCCACAGTGACAGTGTGGAACCTGCTTGGGATTCTCTCTTTCCTTCTCTCTCTGCCCCTACCTCTCTGTCAATTATTTAGTCAGTCAGTATATACAAACATGCATACACACACATACACAAACAAACAAACTAAAAAATAAAATAAAATGTTTCTTCTGTGTTCTGTTAGTTTCCAAGGACTGCCATAACAAATTGCCATAAACTGGGTGTCTTAAAACAAATACATTCCCTCATGATTATGGAGGCTAAAAGTCCCAAATCAAGGTATTGGCAGGGCCATGCTCCCTCTGAAGCCTCCAGGGGAATATCTTTCCTTTCCTTTTCCACATTCTTCAGTCCCAGGTTTTCTTAGGTTGTGGCAACTTTAATCTCTAACCATGGTTAAGGGTCCAACATATCTTTTTTGGGGACATGATTCCACCCATAACACGTATTTTACAGCTTTCTTGACTAAAACTCACATGAAAAACAGATTTTGGGGACACCTGGGTGGCTCAGTCAATTAAGCGTCTGACTTTGGCTCAGGTCATGATCTCATGGTTCGTGGGTTTGAGCCCCTGCATCGGGCTCTGTGCTGACAGCTCAGAGCCTGGAGCCTGCTTTGGATTCTGTGTCTCCCTGTGTCTCTGCCCCTCCCCTGCTCATGTTCTGTCTTTCTCTCTCTCTCTCAAAAATATATGAACATTAAAAAAAATTAGAAAACAGATTTTACGTTTTTAACCAAGTACATGCAAATGTATATGTGTGTATATGTAGTTGCAACAAAAGTTTTATAAAACAATATTTACCCTTATTACATGTGATATATTTTTTCTCATTTGACTTAATTTTATTGTTTCAGTTATATACATACATATTATATACACGTACATATAGCTTGCAACCCATTAATGGATTGAAAACCTGTAATTTGTAAAACATACAAGTTTTGCAGGGTTTTGTTTACAAATATCAATTGCATATCCCCTGTACAAGTTGCAGTGGAAAACAGGGATCCTTCCTTCATTTTTAGGAAAACAGAGGCAGTAAAAAAAGTTTACAAATAATCAGAGTTGTAGGCTAAAATTGGTGTGTTCCATAACACGTCAGTATTCAAATAGTCCACAAACCAGCTGTATCAGTGTCACCTGGGATCATGTTAGAAATATAGACTCTCAGACCTACCGAATGAAAATCTATAGTTTATCAAGATTTCCAGGAGATTTGTGTATTCATTCAAGTTGGAAGTTAGAGAACACTACCATAGAGAATATAGTGAAGTCCTATAGAGATTCAGAGGCTCTTGCTTTCAGTTGTGGGAGACCCAGGATGCTATCTTAGAGAATACAGCATTTGAACTAGACCTTAAAGCATGAATAAGATTTGGACATACAGAGAAATGTTACCGTAGGCAAAATAAACATCACAGGCAAAGACCAGGAGACAGAAAGGCAAAGACACCTTTAGGAAACTGTGTTTGGCTAGAGTATATACTATATGAGGGTGAGTGGGGAAGAGTTTTTTTTTTTTTTTAATTTTTTTTTTTTAATTTTTTTTTTAACGTTTATTTATTTTTGAGACAGAGAGAGACAGAGCATGAACGGGGGAGGGTCAGAGAGAGGGAGACACAGAATCTGAAACAGGCTCCAGGCTCTGAGCTGTCAGCACAGAGCCCGACGCGGAGCTCGAACTCACGGACCGCGAGATCATGACCTGAGCTGAAGTCGGCCGCCTAACTGACTGAGCCATCCAGGCACCCCGGGAAGAGTTTTTTAAAGTTATTGAATTCAAGTAACAGGATTTAGAATACCAGGATAGAGTTGTTGGGTTTTTTTTTTTTAATTTTTTTAATGTTTGTTTATATTTGAGAGAGAGAAAGAGACAGAGGGCAAGTGGGGGAGGGACAGAGAGAAAGAGAGAGACAGAATCCAGAGCAGGCTCCAGGTTCTGAGCTGTCATCACAGAGCCCAACACGGGGCTTGAACTCATGAACCATGAGATTATGACCTGAGCTGAAGTCTGACGTTTAACCATCTGAGCCACCCAGGTGTCCCAGGATAGAGTTATTTTTGACCAGGAGTATGATATCCCAGAACCTAATTTTAGAAATGTAATTTGACGACAGTGTAGAGGAAGTGCTGTGCCGGAAGAGGAGATTTGACATGGAGGTTCTGTTCAGGAGGAGCTTGCTGTTACCCAAACAAAAGGTGCTAGGTATTTTGGTTTACCAGAGTAGCATTGGGAACAGAGGCATCAGCAGACAAATAAAGAAAACATGGCACCTGGATAGATGGAGTGAAAGAAGAAGGAGGAATCAGAGATGAATTCAGGGTTTCTTACCTAGGTGACTAAAAGTATGTTAGTACCATTAAAATTTTCCAATTTTGAAGTACAAGGATTGAGAAAGGAGATCGAGTTGTATTTTAAACAAGCAGGTAGAAATACAGGACTAAAATTTAATGATAGGAGCTAGAGCTTAAGATTTTGGAGACAGCTAAAATTTTTTTTTTTGGTTGTCAAACCAAAAAGTAGTATTTCTCAGGGCTATTGGGTGGCTCAGTCGGTTAAGCATCCGACTCTTGATTTCAGCTTAGGTCATGATCTCACAGTTTCTGAGATGGAGCCGCACATTGGGCTCTGTGCTGACATGATGGAGCCTGGTTGGTATTCTCTCTCCCTCTCTCTGCCCCTCTCTCGTTCATGTGCTCACAGGCTCTCTCTCAAAGTTTAAAAAGAAAGTAATATTTTTCTTTTTACATTAACCTACCAAATAAATACTAGCCAAGGGAGAGTGTCTAAAATTTGCTGCATGTAGCAAGAAGTCTTTGGAGAGAATTTAACTTTGAAAAAAGTTGATGGGCCTATACAAACTAAATTCCAGCAGAATTAGGTCTGGCTTTGAAGAGCATGCCCTGATTTATATGTAGTGTTCCAGCTGGAAATCATCGATTCTAGATTATAGGGAAAATTTTTTTTTATCTTTCTAGTGTATGTTTTTCATGCTGTGAAGATTAAAGAGAAAGAAATAGTTTATCATACTTAAAACAGTTAACCTTTTATACATTAGTGACTTAAGTAATATTATTCAGCAGACTGTAGGAATGGTTTTCATTTCTCTGTAACATTGCAAGTTTTAAGTAAATTCATATTGGTACCACTGCCAGGAAATAACCTATTTATGGTTACTGCTGCCCATCCACAGAAGTTTTTCCTATTTTACAGTTTTAAAAAATCTCTGTAGTACTCAAAAACTTGTAAGGTTTGGTTATAAAATGAAAACAATGTGTAAGCTGTGATATGAAGGAGTCCAAATTTGAGAATGTAATTCCCTCTGTGATTGAAAGAGAATGTGGTGGAGTTTTTAGTAACACTTAAAATATAAAAAGAAATGCCCATGCTACCAATTCTTCATAGTATTCTTTTTAATTGGTTGGTGTTTTAAACTAAGGTAATTACTGTTAGGTGCCAGTTAGCTCCTAAAGTGAAAGAAGATTAGAAAATAATTAAATTCCTTTGTCCCAACTTTTCTATTTCAAGTCTGAATTCCACACAAAGATTCTGCTTGATTACTAGTCATTGATTTCTCTAATTACTGAACTACAACCACCACACTCTGTTATTCTAAATCTCCTCTAATTTATTCATGCTAAGATGTATCAGGTTTTAAAATATTGATAATATTTGATTGGATACTTGTAAATGAATGTGCAAGTGAAAAGTGAATTATAAAAGGAGCATTTTAAGAATAAAATAAGGGGTGCTTGGTGGCTTAGTCGGATGAGCGTCTCTTGATTTTGGCTCAGGTCATGATTTCAGGGGTGTGGGATTGAGCCCTATAGTGGGCTCCTTGCTGAGCCTAGAGCTTGCTTAAGATTCACTCTCTCTCTCCCTCTAACACTCGCCCCTGTACAAACCCACACAATCTCTCTCTTTCCCTCCCTCTCTCTCAAAAAAAAAAAAAAATAGCATAAAGAGGGGAACCTGGCTGGCTCAGATGGTAGAGCATCAAACTCTTGATCTCAGGGTCATGAGTTCGAGCCCCACGTTGGATGTAGAGATCACTTAAATAAGTAAAACTTAGAAAAAAATAACAGAGACATAAAAATTTACCTTGTTTTCAAACATGTAGCCCTATAAATTCTGAGATCTGACCTTTACCCTTCAGGTAGAAATAGTACCTACTCTATAACCTGAAAGAAAATTCAGGTATATTTTTTATGTGATTAGATATAAAACATGTAATTATATGATTACATTGGTTTACTACAGTAGCTATTTTAACTGGGAAAATGTTGGTTTATGCTAGTGCAATAAGATAAGAAAAACAAAATAATAAATAAATATTGGGAAGACCAAGACAGATTATCATTATTTAAGTATGATAGGATATGTTTACAATCAAACAGTAATCTAAGAGACTAAACTAGAAGACCATCAGAACTGTTAAAATAGAGAATTATGTATGTGGTAACCATGTAATTACATAAGCTGAAACCAGGTGAAAACTGTAATAGGCAAGTCAGTTCATAGTATCCAAACTTATAAAATACTTAGAAATAATTAACATAAGAAATACATGTTTAAATGTATATGGCTTATTTCAATAATATTAAAAATATTTATAAAATAGATTCCTTTGTTTTCACATAGGAAGATTCAGTATTGTAAATATTGTTGTCAATATTGTAAAGCTTGCCACATGTAGCAAGAAGTCTTTGGAGAGAATTTAGCTTTGAAAAAAGTTGATGGGCCCGTACAAACTAAATGCCAGCCGAATTAGGTCTGGCTTTGAAGAACGTGCCCTGATTTATATGTAGTGTTCCAGCTGGAAATCATCATTGATTCTAGATTATAGGAAAAATTACTATATAGGGAATATATACTATTATAGGGAAGATTACTTTAATGCTAGTAAGAATATCAATGAGGTAATTTACAGTTTTGATAACTTGACAGTATGGTTTATCTGCAACAAAAATAGTAAATTAACATTTATTGACTGCTTGTTAGGAGTCAGACTGGGAGAAAATATTTGTACTGGTAACACAGAAAAGACTAGCATCCAAAAAATTGTATAGTATCCACAAGAATCCCTATAACGTAGTTTTAAAAAACAATAATTTTGGACAAAACAGCTGGAAAACTCACTGAAGACAAATGGCATATAAACATGAAAAGACAAGTTCAACCTTATTAAGTAGTCAAAGAAAAATTTTATTTTCAAATTTAAGAAATGATTTGGGAAAATGCATCACTAGTGGGTAAGTAAAGAGTTACAGCACTTTGCAGAGGGGCTATGTTTCAATTATAAATGCATATATCTCTTAAAACTAACATGTTCTCTTTTAAGGTTTATTTTGAAGAAAAAATTCTGTAAGTACCGACTTATAGAAGTATTTACAACCTGCTCTTATGTGTAGAAATTGAATTGTATAACAATTTGAAAAGTTCCTACTATGTTACCTTCCTTTTCTTTTTTAAAGATACCTATCTCACATTTATCTCAACATATTATGTTATGAACAGTGTCACCTCAAAGATGGAAAGTAGAGGAATAATATACTTCATGTAAATCCTGAATTATTTTCAGTTTTTGCATTAACCAGATGTTGCTTATATCTAAGATTGTGTTAGCTCAAAGTAGCAATGGTTTCAACAAGATAGAAATGTAGGTCTCTTAATAAAAAAGAAAAAGAAAAAGAAAGAAATGTAGGTATCTTGCAAGTCAAGGCCAGTATGACACTTTGAAGTCTTCATGAACCTAGATTCCTCCTATATTTTGCTCCACTTTCCTCATATTGGCTTCCATCCTCTAGATATCCTCATGATTCAGGGTGATTGCTAGAGGTTTAGCCATCCCATCTGAGTTCCCAGTAACTGGTTAAAAAGGAGGGGCAAAAGAGGGATGCGCCCCAGCTAAATCTGCTCCGTTTCACAGTCCTTTTCGTAAACCCTACCCAACAGCACTTCTGATTATAGTCTCGTTGGCAGAACTCAAGTGGACACATCTTACTTTGAGAAAGGCTGTATATATAGTGTGGTCTTTTACCTGGGAGCAGCACTGTCTTTAAGGAAATTAGGGTGGTATTACAAAAGAAGAAAGGGAGGATACATGTTGGGTAGGCATCTAGTAGATTCTGTCATAGAAATTTTTCAACAAGCTGAACTATAATTTCTGTTATGGGTGCATACACATACACCTATGATGTTTATTATATATCCCTATTTCATGTAGTTACACTTTTAAATTGGATTCCCTGTAAGATTTTTAGAATTTATGCTGTTTAGGCTGCTTATTAAATCATGGGTTTGGCTTTATTATTATCCAGGATATGTCATTATAAAGTAATTATTTCCTGAATTGTCATGAATATTGCTTCAAGGTCTTTGGAGATAGATAGTACTGTTGAAGTCACAGTTGCATTGCTTATTGGCTATATTCTATATGTGGCCCCATTGTTCTTTGTGCACATTCCATTTTTGTATATTTCGTACTGCATTGCAGTTTGAGATTTCCAGGCAAGTAAAGCCCAAATGTGAGCTCCTTGAAGAGAGAACTATCTTATTCAGAGGGAGTACTTAGTAGTGATTATTGAATATGTAAATGAAAATTCTGCTGTCGAGGACATGCATAGAATGTACCTAAAGTGTTACAAGCTATTTCAAAAGGAGAGTTAGAAATACATTTTTTTTATATATAATAGGAGTATTGCTGGAATTAACATATGGTTCTCCCAAGGAGATAGTGCCTAATTCCTTTACATATAAAATGTATATTAACTTACTTCACTGGGATGTTTTAAGGAGTCAGTAAATCAATATTTGTAAAAGCAAGTGTCTGGTAATATGTAATTACTGATAGTTGTAGGAAAACCAATTTTATGTTCTCCAAACTCACACCTCTTCTCCTGTCTCAGATTTCTAATTGTTTCATGTGTGCTAATTTTGCTTTCTCAAGTATGTTTTATAAAAGCCATTTCTTTAAACTTGTTCTTTACCCTTAACCCAGTAATGTGATTTTCAGTTATATAGTCAATACATTAACTTCATATAAAATCAAGAAAGAAGGAAAAGACAATATCTTGAAATTCACTAGCAGTTATGCAGAGATTGATGGTGAAAAAAATTACCATCTATGTGATTTTAGAAAGCACGTGCTTATTAAATGGGATCAGGGAATGTTATAGAGTAAAGAAAGTTAATATTTCAAAGGGAAGAAAAGAAGCCCAAGGACCAGAGAAGTATGGAGTGGAATAGGAGACATGGTGTTATAAAAACAGAGAGGTTAAAGGGTTAGAAGAGAAAACAGCGATTGAAGAAGTTCTTTAAGGCGTTCAGAAAGTTCAAGAAAACTGAGTTCATTGGATTTTACCTGGTGGAGATCCTTAAAAGAGTGTAAATGAAGTGCAAAAGATCCAGTCCATATTTTTTAAAGGGTAAATAAAATGGTAGAATCTGAGATACCTGTTTTCTATTTAAGAAATTTGACCATTACCAGAAAAAGGAGAATGAAGTTAATGGGTTTAGTTAAAGACTGTTTAACATGGGGGTACGTCTGAGGGGATTATGATAACATAACAGACCAAATTCTAGGAATTTCTTAGAACTGTGCAGACCGTGCATGATGGGATAGCCATCTGGGGGTCTTTGTTGATAAACTGTTAAAAACGTTTCTAGTGTGAATAGCCACAAACATTTTCAGTGCTTTTTTGTTGGTTGAGTAAACCGAAGAGCATGAATGCAAAAGCAAAATTTGATGCCAAATCACAGAAGTTGCCATAAACACAGAAGTTCCCCTAGTGAGGACACTGCCTGTGCCTGAATTTCATTTGTTTCTGCTGCTACCATTTCTTAATTTTTCCTGGTGACTAGCCAGATTAGAACTATGAATGAAGACAAACTGGTCATGCCCAGATGGCAGATGAGATCTAGGTAACTTAGGTAAGTGGAGAAAACATTCAAGGTTTTGATGTGATGATCTGGTCTGATCTGGTGTATCTTAGAATGAAAGAGATGTGCTTATTCTTTGTCATGGGGGTTTGCAACCTTAGTATATGCCTAAATCTACAGCTGCTCCTCATTTTCCAGATGGCATCTATGGCTGGGAGTACTTTTTACCATCTGCACTTCTCAAAGAGTTTGTGAACTCTCTCTTTTAATTATTGGAAATGGAAAAACTAATTGGTAAAGTGGTTAAATGATGTAAAAGATTTTAAAAATTAAGTTAGAACTTTTTATGTTCTGTTTAACCTTTTTAGAAAAGGACCAGTGAAGAGAAAAAGTGAAAAAATGCTTTTTGACTTTCATTTTTGCGTACCCGCCATCTTTGATATTTGCGATACTCCATAATACTTTGTAATAACTATTTTGTACATTGACTGGTATTTTGAGCCAAATTCCAAAACTCTTACCTCCTTCCAATACTGTACTGTTTTCAACATGTGCATGGAGCAGCTAACACTGAATGAATGCAGAATACAACTTAAGTGAATTGTTCCATTCATCAATAATGTTTTCAAGTAGGTAAGGTATAGTGTCAGGATTTGTCAAAGTAATTGAGGAAAAGAAACTTTTTTATGTGTTGTCTTTGTTTCTATATATGTAAATCATTGGGATAGCGGGGAAGCAATTTCCCACTTAGGTAATACTTTTTTAACTAGCTGAGAATAATAGGAGTGACATCTGACTCTGAAAATGAACATACTCTCTATCTAGGGAATTCTAGATTTGGAGTGTTATTAACTTTTATTTTTCCTTCTTTCAGTTTTATGAGTCATAAATGTATTTTCTTGATGATGTGTTGTAAATAAGTATCCTCTAATAATCACTAGATACAGTACTTATTCACCATCTTTTCTCTTTAGGCAGGTTCTACTGGGGAAAATTCTCTAGATAGTTTGTCCATTTATAAAATTAGACACTTGCCATCTTTGCTCATTTTCAAGTTCTCTGTTTACAAAACTATTAAGAAGGTGTGAAATGCAGCCAAACTTCCCAGTTTATGGGAAATGTCTGATGATTGCATTTCCTACATGTTCATTGTTCACACATGAAGAAATTTGGCAGCTGCAAGATTATTAAGTTTAGAGTATCCAAATCTAACCCTCACTGGGATTTTGGTTTCCGGCTTTCTACCCCCACCATCTCACCCTCTTTTGTAACCATCTTTGTGGTAAGTGCTGTGGTGTTATTTCTTAAGGTTGGTGACCCTTCAGTTTTCTTTGTTTTCCGTTTATCAGGCACTAAAGACAAGGAGTTCACCTGATACAGAGTCCTGGCTTCATTCAGACAGAAACATACCCAGACTCTTTAGGAGGTTCCTTCTCAATAAAGAGGTTTTATGGTGGTGCTATTGTTGAGAGAGGGTGACAGTGATGGTAGCTAATCTAAATTCTGTAATTTTTCATAATTACTTGCTAGAAAATTTGTGGTCATGCACCTAAGTGTTTGTAGCTAACTGATAATACTAGAAAATGGTTTATGTATATTTTGGTTGATTTCATTTTTACTTGATTTGGATTTTAATTCAAGTACGTTTTTCATGCTGAAAACTTCACATTACTCTGTTTCTTCATGATTACTAAAGATCAGTCATGGAGAAGTGAGATTTTTTTTCTGAATACATGTACTACTTTTAGAGATTTTAAATGTGTAGAGTTGTGAAGGGAGAAAACTATATGATTTGTTAAGTGGATCAAAAGTGAGCAGCTCCTTGGGGCGTCTGGATGACTCAGTCAGTTGAGCATCCAACTTCAGTTCAGGTCATGATCATCTCACCGTTCATGAGTTCAAGCCCCACATCGGGCTCTGTGCTGACAGCTCAGAGCCTGGAGCCTGCTTCGGATTCTGTGTCTTCCTCTCTCTCTGCCCCTCTCTCTCTCACGTTCTGTGTCTCCTGTCTTTCTGACTCTCTCTCTCTCTCTCTCTCTCTCTCTCAAAAATAAATAAATAAATAAACATAAAAAAAAAGCCAGCAGCTCCTTTGATCTGAAGAGATACTGGTAGTTAAATAGATACTGGGTGTATAAAGATTCAGTTGACAAGAAAAAGGAGACAAAGAAATGGGAAGTTGGGGCAGAGGTGTGACGGGAGTAGGAAAAGGGAAAGAACACAGAATAGGACTAGTTAGCATCATGGTGCCATAAACAGCTGCCTCGGGGGCTTCTGTCCTCCGGTTTAGCCATCCCTCAAAGAATTCTGTAACAGCTTCCAGAGAGTTAATACTATCATTTGGTGGTCCAGTTTAACATATTCAGTGTCTTTTACATATTTCTTAAGTCTGTTTTCAAAATGATGGTGGTAGTCGTTTTTACTAC
The DNA here is from genome assembly GCF_018350175.1 of Felis catus. NCBI lineage: Eukaryota > Metazoa > Chordata > Mammalia > Carnivora > Felidae > Felis > Felis catus. The sequence continues at coordinate 150,757,050 of NC_058375.1, forward strand.
AATTGAAGGTTATTCTAAAGAGTAGCAAAATCACGTTTTTGTTTAATAAGTCACTTGAATCAAAGATTCTGTGAATGAAAATTATGGTCACCATTGTCTTTGAATATTCTACAGTGGGAAAAGTAAATTTAGAATTTGAAACTCTGTCCTTTGTGTTTCGTTCACAGGCTGTAGAAGAAGAAGATAAGATGACACCTGAACAGCTGGCAATAAAGAATGTTGGCAAGCAGGTGAGGTATACCGTAATAGGTTATGCAGTCGCATAATAACATGCTCTTGTAGAGTTAAAACTGTTTTAGGGCCTGCATGATTTTTTTCCCTGTCTGTTCACTCTACATTTTTCTTCTGTCATGTAAATACGATGCTAATTTTAAAGGTCACTGCATTACTTGATGTCAAATTCTCTTTGCCATATATAGTGAAGTCACAAATATACCTGTGAGATACTATCTTTAGTGAAAATAATTTACTAGAAATAAATTAGGAAACTTAGGTCCTGAGTTGTATTAATTTTTCAAGTATTATTTTTACTGGAAATAACATCATCAGTGAATAATAGAATGGTAGATTTATTTCATATGTAACAGTTTTTTAAATGATACAGTTTGTCAATTTCTAGGCTTCAATATGTAGGTAATGTTCCTGAGAAGGCTTAGAGCCCCATTGGAGTATAGTGAGTGAAGAAGGGTTTTAAGTATTTGCTCTTTCACTTTTCCAAGATGAAATCTATATTTTAGTTCCTAGTTTCTGAGGGTTGGGGGAACACACCAACCAATTAAAAGAATCTACAGATTAATTAAACTGTTTTTTAAAGAATGTTGATTACATTTTTTTTCATTTCATGGAACATGGTTATCATATTGCTGATGTTGGCAGAATCTTGATATTTCAGATGCAAGACACTAAGCTGTCTTTGCTTTCAGCCATCCTACCATATGCTCTGATCCCATCACATCTCACAAGCTATGTAGGTTTGGGCCAGGACCATTCTTGGATGGGAAATCTCTAAGAATCACCCAGCTGCCACAAGAAGTAATGTAGATAACTGAGGGAAGTGTGTTACCAATTCACTACAAAACCAGTTACTCCAACAAAGCAGGAGGGGCAAAGGTCTGACTTAAATACCATAATCAGGGAAATTAAATCTCAACTGCAGTCTGAATATTATAATTTAAAAACAACAAGAACTCTCCCAAAACAAAATGAAGTATAGTTCATCTTAATCTCTCATCCTGTGTGATACAGTTACTCTCGTTGTCTTTTCCCACTATTTATTGTAGTCTCATATTTATTATTAGATCACCAGCTTGGAGCCTTACACTTTAGAGAATTTAGGATTTTTTGACTAAATGAATCTGAAGCTACGATGTAGATTGTGGTAACAGTTAGCAACAAGTAAAAGGTCTAAATTAAAGGCAAAGCTGAAAAATGTGTAATGGGCAAAGTTGAATAATGATCAGAATCATTTTTCAAAATAGAGTATTTCACCGGTTTAACCTATCGCATGGCAAAAGCAAACCTGTCTAGAATGGAATCAGATCACTATCTTTTTCTCCTCCCGGGCTTTCAAAAAGTCACTTTCACTAAAATGTCCTAAGGTGTATTTCTGAAATAAAGAAAATTTAATATGTGGTCTAGTTACTTAAAAGTATTTGTATCATGTTGCATCCCTGGGTTTGTTTAAGGAAATCAAGCATATATTGAAATTGTAATTTAGGAAAGAACAGCCAAGAAATAATTCCAGTGATGAACATTTGTTTAAAGTTAGGAGTCTTGGGTATTTTAGCAATACCCAAACGAAAATAATGCTTTAATTGAGAGTTTTTTTAATGTGTGCAATATATATATGTATACACACACACACACACACATATATATTATTTTAAAGCTTTCACATTTAGCTGATAGATTTCATTCAGCTCAGCCTTAGACATGAATATAAATTAAGCATTTTAATTTGACTTCATTTATTATAATGTTATTTTAAGCCTCATTTTTAACTAAGACATTTTATATATGGATTTAATTAGGTTTCAGTTAAAAGACTATACCTATATACTTTACTATGATAGTTTTTTTTTCAAAATAAGTATATAAAATATATATTCTTAACAATGTAGAATTGATCCAAATTGTATTTAAATGTTTAAACAACTAACATTGACTTTTGATCCAAGAATATTTCCTGAATCATTTAAAGCACCTTTCCTGAAATACTAAAAATTATACATGAATTAAATTTAAATTAAAATTACAGAGGAAGTAATGAGAATTCACATTCAACTCTTACCTATTGGTATTTCTGCTTTGAGTAAAGAGCCCACTCGGTCAATAAATATGAAAGACACAAAATACGCACACATACTTGGGCTTATGCACACATATAAATGCTTAAACTTTGTTTTTTAAAAAATCAGATGCTGCGGCTTTATAGAATTCCTTGTTACTCTTTGTAATTTCTGGTACAGAGTCATAGCATCGATTGTGTAAATCAGTCTTTCGTGGTAAATCTTATTATTTTATCAGGTACTTAATTTTTAATTAATTTAGAAATCCTAAGAATGTAGCGATATATTAGGAAAGTTAAATTGTACATATATATAAATTTAGGTTTGGCTTTCTTTACCAGTTTCATCAGCTACTTTAAGTAACTGTTCTATCAGTAACATCGTTCTTTTTTCTTTTTCTTTCCCCATTTTTTTTTTATTTAGGACCCCAAACGTCATTTGGAGGAACATGTGGATGTACTTATGACTTCAAATATCGTCCAGTGTTTAGCAGCTATGTTGGATACTGTCGTATTTAAATAAAACAATGCAAAAGGCTATTAGTGATACTTTTCAGCGTATATTCCTCTATTGTTCCTAATGCTCAAAATCAAGGGACCTCTGAAGGTGTGTTTGGTTCAATGTAAGACATCTGGCATCATTTGCAGCACTGTAACACCTTCAATCTCAGTTGTGCAATTACTTCTGTTTCTTTAGTCAGGGTCTTTGCAGATTCCAAAGTTGTATAAGAATACATCAAAGTGGACAAATTTTGTTAAGATCCCATTTAATATTTGAAGAAAACAGTAACACAAATATATTTTGATTGTTGCTTACAAAATAAAATACATTTACAATCTATGTCTCCTGAGGTTTTTTGGCACTGGGTGGAATTGACAGAGTAACATTTGACAGTGCTCTAGAAATCTCACACAAAGATATGTTTCTCTTTGCAATTTAAGATCTTATAATACATAAAACATCAATGTGATAACAAAACTTGACAAATGTAAAATGATTGCCATTAAGGAGTTGCTGCCCCATTAGTGAGTAACCCAGGAAAAAATGTTGACATGTTTTATTTGAAGTATCTGTCACAAATTAATATTGTATATTCAGTTTCTTAATGTATTATACTTTTCAGGGTTCCAGAGGAGTACATTTAAGAAGAAAAAGGTGACAATGTTAATTTAGACTTTTTCATTTTCTTAAAGAGTACATTCTACCAACAGTGTTGAGATTATCTGGGAGTGGCCGCCTGCGACTCCCATTAGACTTTTAGCTAAGACAGCAATAGAAGGTATAGAATCTTGAAAGCAAAATGAGAAAAGTCACCATAATGTGAGTTTAATATGAACACATAAATAATTCTGCTTTCTCTCATCTTTTCCAAATTAAAAATACTCAGTTTTCTGATAAAGACAAAAATTTGACTAATGGCAGGTTTTATAGATGACCTTACCCCTCAACCTGTTCCTAACCTAATTTACATAAATAACTGCCCCATTAATCCTCATGGCACAGCACCATACTGGGTACACCAAGGAGTATGGGAAAACATATGGAGACAGATTTCATTCTTGTCTGTACCCTTTGTGAAAATATGGTAAAAATGTTTGTTTCTGAGGCTTCATTAAAAAGAGGGTTTTACTTGGGGGCTTGGAATTTAGACTTGACCTCTACTAGAAGTGGTAGGAATGACGTGGTAGACCACACTACTGTCCTACTTGAACAATTCTAGGCTCTTATTGGTTGCCTAATGAACAGTTACCAGAAACTAAAAGTAGAAATGGCTTAAATTCCCACTGTGTTTCATAGATTTTTTTTGGTGGAATAAGAGGTATTCTGAGCATTTGCTTGTCCTGTGGCTTTTTCTTTTACATATAGTATGTTTTATGTAGGACATGTAACATGTATTAATAATTTAATTGTTGAAATTACAACAGCTAACCATTTACAATTAAAATATAAGTGGAAGTTAGCAGAAGTTTTCCTTTTGCCTAATTTAATCTTGTGTGCAGACTTTTTGGATACATGGTTTTTCCCTTTACATAAATAGGGTTCTATCTATGATTTGTTTCGCAGATACTGTTCATTAGAGCTAGTCAGGATTTTTTTTTTTTTCATACAGTATGTATGCCCCTAGAAGAAGGCCTCAATAATTCAAGGGCTATTCTCAACATTCCATTTGAAAATAGTTTTTTGTTTTTCATTTTACTCTCCTGAAAATGTCTCCTGAGAAGGTTTACACAGTGCCTGCCTTTTGCTCTCATTTGATCACCTCACCTTGGACTTCCCACGGCCAGTACCACTTTCTTCTACTTGGTTCATGTTAGAGACATTCCCAATTTCAAAACCTTATCAGATCCCTCCTAGCAAAACCCTGCATTTTCTTTGGAGATTTGGAATGGATCGAAATGAGGATGCCCTGAGTCTCAATGAACACTTTTGTCCTGGAATGTGCAGCTATTTCAGCAGCAGCCTGGTGGCTCAGGTCCAGTTAGGCATTGAAACGACTTATTTAATCACAGGCTCAATAAGGTGTGTGTGTGTGTGTGTGTGTGCGCGCGCGCGCTTATGTGAGCATCTTTACCCATCTATTATGCAGTGTTAAAGCAGCACAAGAACCCAAACTGCTTGCCTCTAGCATTGAGCTGTCCCTGTCAGACTGACATGGGGACATTGGAAGCTCCAGCCTCAACAATTCAGTGATCTTCCTGGACCAGGAGCCCCTGGGAGCTCATTATATATACAGAATATACATTATATATACAGACCTGAATCAAGAATCCTGGCATGGTTCGTATGCACTTTCAAGTCTGCACATACTTGCTGCACACAAGTATGGCTCAAGAGCAGGTGTGCTGATTTTGAAGAAAGTCTAGAGTTTTCCTTTTTGAACATATGTAAATTCAAGGCATAGCCTGTAGTGAGGAATCACTGAATTTAGTACTGATAAAGTCAGAATGCACATTAATCTCCTATTCCAGTTCCTTAAAAAAACTGAGGAATTTATCCCTTTTCTATCCCTCTTCTATACTTTAACATTTCATCATTCTCCATTCTTTAAAAAAGAAAAAGCCAAGTCAGGGTGCCGGGAATGAGCCCAAAAGGAATGAGCCTCGAAAGGAGCCCAGGTGCAATCTCGCCTTTTTGCCACATACTTAAGGCTTTGTACCCCACTGAAAAAGGAGGGGGGTAATCTTGGAAGCAGTGGACAGAGAGGCGCTCAGGGACAAAGAAGTTAATGATCGAAGAAATGAGAAAAACCAGAGTAACCAAAATTGGGCAAAAACCTCGGGGAGAAATGGTGGTGGAAGGTAAAGGGAAGGGCAGAAAAACCAAGTGTCAAAAAGTGTCATAGCCACTGTCTCCTCCCCCGCAACCCGATGCCTCAACACCAAGGCCCTGCTTGTTTATGAAGCTTCATGGCCAGGAGCTGAGATTTGCTTCCGAAAGGGGGAAAAAAAAATGGGTCTGGCTGTATTTTTCTATCAGAAAGCTGTCTCGGCTTGAGTCTGGGACATCTGGTCATCAACTTGTCCAGCCCAGGGCCGTCCGCCCTGGGCCTTGCTCGCGGCGCCCTGCTGGAGGCCACAGCTGGTGCCCTCTGCAGCCAAGGCGCCCAGCCCGCCTCGGGGGCTCGGGCTGGGCTCCGCGCTGACCGCTCGGCCCACCGAGGCAGCGCTCTAAAATCGCGCCCGCCTAGGCGGAAGTCGGGTCTGGTTAACCCCTCTCTGCCCAAGCCCGGGACCCACCCAGTGTCCTCAGCGCCGCTCTCCATCAGGGAAGTGCCGAGGCCCGAGGAGGGCTGACGCGCTTCTCGAAGACTTCGGCTGCACGGGTCGGAGGTGCCGGGGCCGTGCCTCCGGCACTGGAAGAGTGTGCGCCCCCGGCGTCCGCGCCACGCGCGGCTCTCCCCACGCTCCCCTGCGTCTCCCAGGCGGCGGCTCCCCCTCGGGGCCGCCGGGGAGCTGGGCAGCCTACGCTCAGGCCGCTCGGGGACGTTAGACAATGCACCAGAGCCTGGTGGGCCGCCGGGCTCGGGGATGGCCGCTCAGGCTGCCAGCCCTAGCGGTGCTCGGCGCGGGGCCCGCCCGCCCGTCCGCCAGCCCGCGGGGCCGAGCTCAGCTCCCGCCGCGCGCCTCCTCCTTCTTCCCGCGCGGCTCCGCGCCCCGTGGAAAGCCTCAGGAGGGCAGGCTGGCGGGTGCTGGGCCACGGGAAGCAACTTGGGCCGGGTAAAGCCGCTGCTGCTCTTGGCCCTCTGGTCCGGGCGCAGGGCTGGGTTCCTCTGGAGAGCCAGTGCTGGGAGATTTCTTCCGACATCCCAGGGTCGCTTTGGGCCTCGTGCTATTCATTCGTGCCAACATCCTTTTAAATTGGTTATTTTCTCTATTCCTCCGTAAGTTCTTCCTCATTTTAAACTTACTGGCATGTTTCTTTTTTCCCTCTCCCCTTCAGATTATATAAACATTGCACACACACACACACACACACACACACACACACACACACACACACACGACCAGTTTTCAGCATCGATCACTGCGTTGACACCACTTCCACTCTGTCTCCCCAGATCAGCGCTTCCAGCGAACCCATTTGCGCGAGGACTCGGCCCTCTCTGTTCCTGGCGAGGCTTTTGAACCTTGTCGCCAAGCCAGTACCTCAGAGAGAAGGAAGTGCAGTGGGACGCGCGTGCATGGCGCCTGCCCCCAGTTAGATGCTCTTCAGATAATCTGCAACCAAGCTCGCTGATAAAATATTTAGTAAAGACCTCGTAAACATCACTGCAAATACATTAAGGCACTTCAGCCCGACAGCTTATGATTATTTCAAAACTTAAAAAGGTGATCATAGATTGTCACTGTTTCTGTGCTCGAGCAAGAAACCGAACCTTCCCGAGGTGGGTGGATGGGTGGGTGAGTGGCTGCTTTTCGCCCCCACTTCTCCCCCTCCCCCTCACTTTCATCGCTGTGGCTCTCAGCGGCAGTGATTTATTTATTTATGTATGTAGTTAAAAAGGTGTGCGGGAGGGGGGGCGGTTCGTCGAGGACACGCAGGACCTTCTCACAAAGGACTGGCTCAGGTGTTATGTGCTTCTGTATTAACTGGAAAAGACAGACTCTGGAACTTTTACAGGGCGAGAAGAGGCCACCGGCTCGCGCTTTGTATACTTTGCACTTGAAATCGTTACATTCAACTGAATATTTGGCTCATTCAGATCCGAAAAGTCTCCTAGCATCATCGAATTCCCTCCTCCGCCCCTCAGCTGAAAGGAGGGAGGTGGGGGGGGGGAAGGTAGGAAAATGTTTAGTAAATTGCACATCTTTGAATCTTCCTAAAGCAGTGGTCACAAAGCTTAAAGGTGACACAACAGTGCTCACGTAAAGCCAACACACATTCCCCACCCCCCAAGCCAACAATAAAATCATCCCCTTCAATTTGCCATGATCGTCGCGACCAGGAGCCAGGTGATTATCCTAATTAATGTCTATCTAATTAAATTACTGTCAGCAGTTAACCAATGGCAGGAGCCGTTTCATCGGCTGCACAAGCAGCAAGATCAAAAGTGAGCCTTTTCTGATTGCTGCATAGTGTCAATTGGCCAATCTCTTCTCCCAGGGAAAAAAAAAAGTAAATCAAACCTTTGAGAAGCATTTGCTGGTTGAAGTGCTTTCTGTCTAGTGAGGGGGTCTGTGGATTTCTAGTTTATGATAAATAGGACTTTAAAAACCAGGGACAGGAGGGCGAGTGTTCAGGTTCTAGAGCTATGCAGCTGGAGCACTGCCTTTCTCCTTCTATCATGCTCTCCAAGAAATTTCTCAATGTGAGCAGCAGCTACCCACATTCAGGCGGATCTGAGCTTGTCTTGCACGATCATCCCATTATCTCGACCACTGACAACCTGGAGAGAAGTTCACCTTTGAAAAAAATTACCAGGGGGATGACGAATCAGTCAGATACAGACAATTTTCCTGACTCCAAGGACTCACCAGGGGACGTCCAGAGAAGTAAACTCTCTCCTGTCTTGGACGGGGTCTCTGAGCTTCGTCACAGTTTCGATGGCTCTGCTGCAGATCGCTACCTCCTCTCTCAGTCCAGCCAGCCACAGTCTGCGGCCACTGCTCCCAGTGCCATGTTCCCGTACCCCGGCCAGCACGGACCGGCGCACCCCGCCTTCTCCATCGGCAGCCCCAGCCGCTACATGGCCCACCACCCGGTCATCACCAACGGAGCCTACAACAGCCTCCTGTCCAACTCCTCACCGCAGGGCTACCCCGCGGCCGGCTACCCCTACCCACAGCAGTACAGCCACTCCTACCAAGGAGCCCCTTTCTACCAGTTCTCTTCCACACAGCCCGGACTGGTACCCGGCAAAGCTCAGGTGTACCTGTGCAACAGGCCCCTCTGGCTGAAATTTCACCGCCACCAAACGGAGATGATCATCACCAAACAAGGAAGGTAATGCTACATTCTTGGCAGTCGCTGTTCCGGGCACGGCCCGGGGGCAAGTGCGCCGGGTTGTGACCGCGCCGGTAGCGATGATTTGGGGTCGGGAGCGGAGTGGAAGGCGCTCTGGTGCGCCCTGGAGTTGGCTGGTTTTGGAAAAAGGGAAGGTGGAAGGTATAACCGCCGCGGTGAGGTTGGTAAGGGGATTCCCGCGCTAGAGAGGTGGTCTGAGAGCCAGTCAGGGGCGGGAGAAAGGAGAAAGAGAGGGAGAGTCCCGGCCTGCGGCTGGGAAATCGGAGGGACGCAATAACGGCCGGAACCGAGGACAGGTAGAGAGTTGCGGGTCGCCAACCTCACTCTCCACCTGGGCAGTGACACCTGCCGACTCCCCACGCCAGCTCGCCCGCCGGTCTCCCCGACTTCAGCCCCACTTCTTTTCCTCCCCCACCGCCCCTTCTCTAACCCAGCAAACATTCGCTCATCGACGCTGGGAGAACAAGTTTTGCTTTGCTATCTGGCGCCGCGCTTCTTGCATTTAATCTTTAACATTTATGTTTTTTTTTTCTCTTGTTTTCTCCCCCCCCCCCCTTAATTTAAATAGGCGCATGTTTCCTTTTTTAAGTTTTAACATTTCTGGTCTCGATCCCACGGCTCATTACAATATTTTTGTGGATGTGATTTTGGCGGATCCCAATCACTGGAGGTTTCAAGGAGGCAAATGGGTTCCTTGCGGCAAAGCGGACACCAATGTGCAAGGCAAGTCCTTCCAATTAACACATTTTCCTGACACTTATTTAGGTGAGAATGATTAATTAAAGCCTTTGTGGACTGGCTCGAGAGACTTTTAAAACGATCGGCCAATGACTTCTAAAAGGAAACGAGGGGGATAGGGGGACAGACTGAGCAGCGAGAAGGGGGAGGATTATGCAAAAGCTATTTTAATCATCTCCAGTTAATAAGGAGAAAGCGAGGCCTAAAAAAAAAAACCCAGCTAATGGGCCTCACTGTGGTATAAGGTGTGTGTGTGTGTGTGTGTGTGTGTGTGTGCGTGTGTGTGTGCACGTCCTACGTGGTGAGGAGTTGGGACTGGGCAGTGCCCCGGGCATATGTAAACAACGTATTTCTTTCTCTAGGAAATCGGGTCTATATGCATCCGGATTCCCCCAACACGGGGGCTCATTGGATGCGCCAAGAAATCTCTTTTGGAAAATTAAAACTTACAAACAACAAAGGAGCTTCAAACAACAATGGGCAGGTCAGTGGCTCAAGCGCTCCTCTCTCTCTCTCTCTCTCTCTCTCTCTCTCTCTCTCTCTCTCTTTCCTTCTCTCCCACACATGTCCCTCACTAACGTTCAGTCCATTAGTTTAAATCAGCATGAGAAACTGGGCATATGTTTCTTTGCTTCATTAAAAAGACTTTTTAAAAATTCTATTTCTAACCTCCTATAAAGTTGCTCTTGCCCTCTGCCCAATTCCCGAGTTCCCGGCCTTCCCTAGTACTGTCCAAATACTTGATTGATTTTGAGAAGGAACCCCCACAGGACCTGCTTGTTGTAAAAATCTTTGTTCCTCCTAAATAAGGAGGGCTAGGCGGATCGGGAGGACCCGAGGATCAGGCAGTCGGGTTCGGTTTTCCTCCCGTGCTCCGGTGCTCTAGGCTCCGGGAGGAACGAGGGCTGGTCTTGCCCCAGCCAGCCAGTCACCAGCCAGGGGAGTCCCGCGGTCAGGTAGCCGGGGCGGCGGGCTCCAGCCAGACCCCGCGCGGCCCGCGGCCCCAGCCCCGCGCACGTTGACCGCGCTAACGCGCCGCCCCGCGCTCCCTTTTCTCTCCGCCGGACAGATGGTGGTTTTACAGTCCTTGCATAAGTACCAGCCCCGCCTGCATGTGGTGGAAGTGAACGAGGACGGCACGGAGGACACCAGCCAGCCCGGCCGCGTGCAGACGTTCACTTTCCCCGAGACTCAGTTCATCGCCGTCACCGCCTACCAGAACACCGATGTAAGCAGGCCTGGGGGCTGGGCGCGCGGCGGGCGGCTCCCGCTTCCCCCGGCAGCGGCCCGCGTCCCCGGCGGTGCCCCGCTCGCACTAACAGCAGCAACAGCTGGCTCCGCGGCGCCTTTCGGGCGGAGGGCGAGGGGCCTGCCGGGCGCCTTCCCTGAATCCCTTGCCGGTGGGAAAACGCTTCTTGTTCGTCTCCATCGCGGGTCACACGGGCTACCTTTGAGGGGCCCAGGATTTCGAGGGCCTCTTCTCTTGGGAATTTTAAGTCCGTTCTCAAGCTAAAACAGGTTTAAATCTCCTCCCTCCCTTCCTTCCTTCCTTCCTTCCTTCCTTCCTTCCTTCCTTCCTTCCTTCCTTCCTTCCTCCCCTTCCTGCTTTTCCTTTCGAATCCTTCTTGCCTTTAGGAAACAAGCAGACTTTCCCCTGCATTTCATTCTTGGCAAGCTTTGGCATTATCTTAAACAAAAAATTAAAGTATCCGAAATAAAAACATCACTTTTGGGGGGAGCAAAAGAACAGACACATTCATATATCTGGAAAGTACAATAAATCAAATTCCCGGAAGCCTTGGAATGAGGTTTTTTTTTTTAGCACTTGAACTTCAGAATTTGTAAGTTCACGAAAACTTATTTTACTTCTGTTGATTTCACTGCTAGGAGTGATGGTGGGTTGTTTTTTTTTTTAACTTAAATGAAAGTATCAGAAATGAAAATATGCATTTATTTTAATTTAAAGCTGGTTTTTTAAGATGCAGCTAGGAGTTCTTGGGGTTATGAATTGGAAATGACCAACTTTTAAAAATGTGGTGAAATGTTTAAAATAGGCAACGTTTGGTGATGAATTCAAGTGCCCCTCAAAGATATTTGTCTTTTTATAACGAGCATTTTTAAAATGTGCATTTGAAGTGACTCAGAACACATAGGAGAGCTAGTTGAAAGCAAAGCTTTAGTGTTAGGCATCATTAACTTAAACATGTTCCTCATAACTTTCATGATGCTCTCTCTTTTCTCCTTTCCATTCATTCCCTCAAAATATTTGGGTAGGGAAACCTGGCTACTTAATGAAATTGCAGGCCTTAAGCCCTTGTAAAAAAAAGTGGTGATTTATTTGCAACACCTAATCCACCTGTATAGAAGGTGAGATCTTATTCATCTTTTTTTTTTTTTTTGTCTTATCCAGATTACACAATTGAAAATAGATCACAACCCCTTTGCAAAAGGATTTCGGGATAATTATGACACGTAAGTAATCTTGCACCTTCCTTCTCAAGTAGTTGTGGAATTGGGCTTTAGGTCAAAGGTGGATGGTCGTGTACAAGGCTTTTGGAAGCTGGAGTATGTGAAGACAAGGTGTCTTTAAGGTTTTCCCTTTCCTTTTCATGGGCTCCCCTTCTCTCTGCTGACCTTCTGGCTTGGTACTTCTGTAGTTTTGGTCAAAGATTTCCTCCACTTATTTCTGTCTTTCTTATGGGTTACAAAGTTGGTGGCGGGCCTCTGGGGCTGGCTGGCTGGGGGAGCTGCCCTGGTTCCCGGGTGCACGAGCTGTATGTGGCGCTGCAGGTGCTCAGCTCAGATTGTCTGTGTCTGAAACCGCCCGATCCTGCCGGAAAGTGCATGTGGCTCTGGCAGTTGTTACAGTCTCCTTGGCATATGTGGCTTTTATTTACCCGTTTTCAAGTTTTGTGTAATAGCTTTTCCTGTGCAAGTTTACTATGGACTGAATAAAAATGTGCACCCACCATAGGCAAGGTCATGAGCAGAGCCACTGTTGCAGTTATTTAAGGCTTTGGGAAGGACCCAGGTGCTGTTGCTGTGTATTATTTATAAGCTTCAAAAGAAAAATATTTCCTTTTATCCTTTGCATCTAGGCGTGTTTTAATTAAATGTGTTGGTACCCTTTTCTCCAGGCTTCCCTTACCTATCTCCATTTCTTTTCTATCAAAATGCTGTTCTCTGGGGGCAACGGTAGATGTAAACTTAGTGCTTTCTGGGTTTGTTCTTGCATTCTTGCTCAGAGTTCAGATACAGTACCCAAGAGTTCAAATACTGTTATATAGAAAAAAATATATATATATCAAAATCTAAATCTGGATTATAGGAATCCCCCACTTTTTTCTGGCCACAAAAGAGAGGGGTACATAAATTGTGAATTTCATGGCTTGCATTAAGTGCCTGGGACAGAGCTACAAACTTGAAGTTCTCTTTGACCAGCAATAGATGAAATTTGTGGAGAATTAGACAAGTGGCTGCTTCTATTCCATCTCCAGGTAGATTGCAAACTTCCCTCCTGGTATTTTTATAACAAATTGAAAGGAGAGTCATTGATATTTCTGTCTATATCTGTCATGTGCCTCCCCCAAAAGTAGTTCTGAGGAAGCAAGCCTTGTCAAGATGATTCCCTAGAATAAAAACTCAGCTACTCTAGTCCTCACAACCTAAAAATGTGGACCCGGCACTGTGGAAAGTGTGTGGCCCAGGAGACCAGAGATATTGGTCTCTGTACTAGGGGGTCTTGTAGATTTTGAGCTTTTAATTCTGTTGTGAACATCTGTTCCAAAGCATTTTATTTTGCACAAATCAGTTCGGTAATCCCATGTGGGTTGGGACCTGGATGGGCATCTAAACTGTATCTTTTGCAGGCTGCTTTTTTCTTCTTAAAATATTGTGGTGGTAAACAGAAGATATTTGCACCTTGCTGGTTACGTTCCCTTCCTGCCTCCCTCTGATTCTCTTATTTGAACCTGGGATTAAATTTCAGGAGGGAAATTTTGTAGAGTGAGCAGAATGGACTTGAGCAGCAGCAACATTACCCTCATCTGCCCTCCTCTGGCTGACTTCTGTTGGAAAAGTCACTTCCTTTTGATTCTTAAACTGTGTATTTTTCATAAAAACGTCTTCATCTATACAAACGGACAGGTTTTTAGGGGGTAGGGGAGAGCAGAATGGCTTATGACACCCACCCTTTCCCCTTTTATGTTGAATTTTTGGGCATGGCTCACTTTTGGAGAAACAGGGAGAGCAATGAGGGTTCAGGGGGGACTAGAGGATTGCTTGGCCACTCACCAGGGAATCTCCTCCCCAAGGGATTAAGGTCTGACAAAACTGAGGCTCTCTCTCAAAACAGCGTGTTGATCAAAGATTAAAACGTTTATGTGTGAGCTAAATAGAAAGGGAGACATGTGTCTATGTGTAGGAGAAAACACTTCTACCAATCTTGATCCAATCTCTGGTTCTCCCTCAATTCTAATGGGATTTTCTAGGCCCAGGGCCTACAGTGAATCTTTCATTATTTTACCTAAGGTGATTCCCAGGAACACAATTACTGTCTGTGGGCAATTATTTAACTTCCCTTTGCCTCAGTTTTCTCATCTGTAAAGTGGGATAATAATGCTACCTAACTGGGAGGTTTGTTGTGATGGTCAACTAAATTACTATCTGTACAGTCCTAGATAATGGTGCCTGGCACATAGTCAAGTTGTGTAACGGTTAGCTATTATTAGTGGGAGATTGCTTAGAGGAGGTCGGTGACCACTGTTAAGAGTTTGCCCCTTAGGTGTTTTTTGGTGTTTTTCGTTGTTGTGGTTTTTTTTTTGTTGTTGTTTGTTTGTTTGTTTGTTTGTTTTTTACCAATAAAGGTCAAAAGCTAGGGAGAGATCAGAGTAAAAAACACGTTTTCTTGGAGCTCCTGGCTGGCTCAGTCAGTAGAGCATGCGACTCTTGATCTCAGGGTCCTGAGTTCAAGACCTACCTTGGGTGTAGAGCTTACTTAAAAAAAAAAAAAGTGCACCTTTTCTCTGTAAAAGAATTGTACTGATTGATGACTTTGTCTCTAAGTAGTAATTCTTGTTAGTATTGGTAGAGGTGGGGGGTAAAGGATCACCTGGGGGAAACAATGGACAGCAAGTACAGTAGAGGCTTCCAGCAGCAAGTCTTCAAGTCTCAGAAGACTGGTGAAGGCCAGGCTTCCATGATTACTACCTGGACAGCCCGAGTGTGTGTCAAATGGAAGAAAGTGTTCTTAAAAGAGTGAAGAATTGGATATCTTGTTTAGAAATTTTGCGCAGAAACTCTCACTACACAGGAAAGGCCCACAGGGCAAGTAACACCGTAGTCCCTGGGCGAATCTGCCCTCATGTTTATAAATACATTGGAGAAGTGGGATGAGTATCCCCTGCTGTGCTCTGCTCTCTGATCCCCCGTGCAGTCGGTGAGAGAGAGCGAGGGAGAGGGAAGACTTCCTCTTGGTCTGCATTTTGCTTAGGTTCCTGTATAAGTACATTGATCCCTCTACAATTTCACGATTTATTTTGTTTTGGGGAGGACGCAGGTCTGTGACCTTTCGTCTCTCTCCATCCTGGACGGCAAGTTACAGATGGACAGTGTGGGGGTGGGCCACAAGTGGAGGTGACCTTCCCTTCTGCCTCCCGAGGGGACCTCTCGGCCACCCCTCGGTTCTCTCTCTCTCTCCTTCCCTCGCAGGATCTACACTGGCTGCGACATGGACCGCCTGACCCCCTCGCCCAACGACTCCCCGCGCTCGCAGATTGTGCCCGGGGCCCGCTACGCTATGGCCGGTTCTTTCCTGCAGGACCAGTTCGTGAGCAACTACGCCAAGGCCCGCTTCCACCCCGGTGCGGGCGCGGGCCCCGGGCCGGGCACGGACCGCAGTGTGCCGCACACCAACGGGCTGCTGTCGCCGCAGCAGGCCGAGGACCCGGGCGCGCCGTCGCCGCAGCGCTGGTTTGTGACACCGGCCAACAACCGGCTGGACTTCGCCGCTTCGGCCTACGACACAGCCACGGACTTCGCGGGCAACGCGGCCACGCTGCTCTCGTACGCGGCCGCGGGCGTGAAGGCGCTGCCGCTGCAGGCGGCGGGCTGCACCGGCCGTCCGCTCGGCTACTACGCCGACCCGTCCGGCTGGGGCGCGCGCAGCCCCCCGCAGTACTGCGGCGCCAAGTCGGGCTCGGTGCTGCCCTGCTGGCCCAACAGCGCCGCGGCCGCCGCCCGCATGGCGGGCGCCAACCCCTATTTGGGCGAGGAGGCCGAGGGCCTGGCCGCCGAGCGCTCGCCGCTGCCGCCCGGCGCCGCCGAGGACGCCAAGCCCAAGGACCTGTCCGACTCCAGCTGGATCGAGACGCCCTCCTCCATCAAGTCCATCGACTCGAGCGACTCGGGGATTTACGAGCAGGCCAAGCGGAGGCGGATCTCACCCGCCGACACGCCGGTGTCCGAGAGCTCGTCGCCGCTCAAGAGCGAGGTGCTGGCCCAGCGGGACTGCGAGAAGAACTGCGCCAAGGACATAGGCGGCTACTACGGCTTCTACTCGCACAGCTAGGCCGGCCCTGCCCGCCCGGCCCCGCGCCCCGCCGCGGCCCGGCCCCCTCCCGCCTCCCACCCCCAGCCAGCCCCTCGCAGCTCTCCCCAGCTCCTCCTCCCCACGCCCCACCTCGCGCACCCCCTCATTTCACTTGGCCCTCGAATACCGTCTGCGACGAATAAGTACAGGTCTCCGAGTGCGATTTTAACCTTTTTTTGCACAGCAGTTTCTGCAGTTAGCACACCGACCTTCAACTTTGCTGTAAACCTTTTGGTTTTCCTCCTAACTCTTCTTCTGTGAAGTTACACTCCTAACAAGCCTCCTCCCTCTCGTCTTTTTCTCACCCTCTCCTTCTCTTTCTTGTAATGAAACTCTTCACCTTTAGGAGACCTGGGCAGTCCTGTCAGGCAGCAGCGATTCCGACCCTCCAAGTCTCGGCCTCCCCATTAACCGTAGGATGTTGACTCTAGAACCCGGACCCACCCAGCGCGTCCTTTCTTATCCCCGAGTGGATGGATGGATGGATGGTAGGGATGTTAATAATTTTAGTGGAACAAAGCCTGTGAAAATGACTGTATATAGTGTTAATTTACTGTAACGAATGGCTAGTTTTTATTTTCATCGTCAAGGCACAAAACCAGTTCACGCTTAACCTTTTCATTCGTTTCTTTTCCTTTCTTTGCCATTTTCTCCACCCCCCTCCACTTTAAAATTTTTTCTTGTGAGATAATTAACAATATTCTAAGAGGCTCTGGAAACGTGAAATACTTGATAGATAATGATGGCCTTCTCACTTTCCCTCAATCCGTTGCATGAAATAATTGCTCTGTGCTCTAATGCACACACATAGCTAAGGAGAATCCGACCAAACACCTGTAAAGGATAGGTGTCTTGTTCATAGGCAAGTCGATTAAGTGGCATGATGCCTGCAAAGCAAAGTTAACTGGAGTTGTATGTCCCTCCCCACTCCCCACCCCCCCCCCTTCTAAATAGAATAGCTCGACATCAGCAATATTATTTTGCCTTATTTGTTTTTCCCCAAAGTGCCAAATCCATTACTGGTCTGTGCAGGTGCCAAATATGCTGACAAACTGTTTCTGAATATCTTTTCAGTCCCCCCCTCCACCTTTATATGCTGTAAATCTTTGTAATGAATATCTACTAATGATATAGATGACTGAATTGTTGGTAACTATAGTGTAGTCTAGTGAAGATAAATTGTGTGAGTTGTATATTTTACTGCATTTTAGTTTTGAAAATGATTTCCCTGCCACCTAGAAACAGCTGAAATTTGACTTCCTTGGGAAAACACTAGCATTAATGCAAGTAAGACTGGTTTTTTCCCCTCTTAAGTCTTGTTATATTTGATAAGGAGCATTAATCCCCCTGGAAATAGATTAGTAGGATTTCTAATGTTGTGTAGCAAACCTATACTTTTTTTTTTGTATTTTAAAATTAATGTGAAATATGCATCATACACAATATTCAATCTAGATTCCAGTCCATGGGGGGATTTTTCCTAATAGGAATTCAGGGTCTAAACGTGTGTATATTTTGGCTCTTCTGTAAATCTAATGTTGTGATTTTTATATTTGTTTCGTTTTGTCTGTGAACTGAATAATTTATACAAGTACACACTCCATTGAGAAACGTTTTGTTTTTTGCTCGTTTGTATCGTCTGTGTATAACAAGTAAATAAATCTGGTAAAACGCTATGGTGTTTGAAAGCAGTTTACAGTTTGAAAATAATTTATTATAGGTGATTACTTTTAAGGGTTAAGGAAGAATAGCCTGTTCCCACTCCAGGATGGGGCAGTCTGTTTAATGGGAATCACCTCCCATTTCCCACTTAAATTTGTTTTATAGCAGTACCAGTAATTACTTTTTCCTTCTTACTTACAAAGTACTTAGTTCCCTATGAGTCAAGTTTCACTTTGTTGCACTTTTTTTTTTTCCCCAGGAAAACGTAGGCAGTTCCTCATCATAGCTATCTGATTTTCTCTGAAGTAGGAAATAATGCGAGCAGGAAAAGGAGGGTCTTAAATAAGGAGTTAAGAAAATTTCTTTCAATTTCAGAGGCGGGAGGCTTTGGGCAAGAGTAGGGTGTGATTGAAATGCATGTCAAAATAGGCTGTTGACCACAGCTTTAGGCAGATGTCGAAAATCCCGATCTTTAAATACGAGGCCTTGGAGATGGGTGGCGAATCTGTAAATGCAAACACAGAATGGCCTACATTTCTTGAGTGGATTGTTTCGGGGGGATTGGGCGGGGCTGCAGCGGGGTAAGGACTCATTGAACAAACTCGGAACGGTCGGTATTCAGGCACTGAGTTTAAAACTTGCTTTGGGAGGTATCTGGACGGTTACCACTCCATCTCTTCTACAGTGGAATTCCTGGGCCAGCCCTACCCAAGCCAGATCCCTATCCCTTGAGAACGAATGCAGAAATGTGGATATCCCAGCGTGTGGGGGGTGGGGGGTGGAGCGGGGAGGGGAGGGAGGTCCGCTGCGTCTTAGTCAAGGAGTCCGCAGAGCGCTGACTTTATTTCGTGCAGGAGCGATTTTTGTACTTTTGTCTCCAGAGAAAGGAGATCCAGGAAAGAGGTTGAAAATGGTTCAACATTCTTGCTTAGTCTGGGTCAGTCTCAGGTTATGGGACTAAACGTACCACCACCTAGAGATTGTCCCGTAACCCCTTTGCAATTTGAGAGATGCAAAGGGGCTTCAAAGTTCCAATTAAAATGAAAATCGAGAGGGGGGAGCAAACCCGATTTGTTGTCCCTGGGCAATTTCGCCACTAGACGGCGTTCCGCGGAGTTTTGTCTGCCACACCGAGAGGAGATGGCTGATTTTCCTTTGTGTTTCTTTCACCCTTCCCACACCTAAGACCTGAACGAGAGGACCAAAAGTACAAAACACGGTGCCTGTGTAGCCAGAGAAGTTGAGCAGTGTACTCTTGTAACACCCCACTGGGTCTGCGCTCCCGTGACCCGGCCGCCCGATGCCGCCGGGGTGGAGGCGCACAAGCGGTCAAGGTCCCGAGGGCGCGGGGTGCGGGGGCCGCGCTCGGCCCCGCCGCCCTCGGGCCACAGTCACGGCGAGCAAAGGAGCTGCTGTCATGTGTGGAAACGAAGCTCTCAGCAGCCGAGGATAGATTTCACAGGAACGTAGTGCCTTGTACCGAAAGACGCACTTTAGCTGCTATTAGGAAGTACTTCAAAAAATTGGGGAGGTCGTTTCCCTTGCAGCTCTGCCACCATCTCCACCATCTGCTGTGTGGACTGAGTCAGCGTGAGGTAAATTTGCAGCTCCGCGCTCCTCTCGGAGGCAGTGTGCTTTCGGGTCCCTTTCAAGCATGATCAGTTTTACTGGCTTTCAGTGTCTTGGGTGTCTAGTGAAGGGACACCGTCGCTGTGTCTGAGAAGCTGCTGCTGTTCCAAGGAAATCAGAGTTTGGATTTGGGAGGGCCTGTAGCAACCAAAGTTCGCGTCCCGGGTTAGATTTCGAGTTGCCTTTTCTCCGTGAGGGTAAGGGTCAGGCGAGGACGGAATCCTCCCCGCAACCTGCAGATATCCTCAGTTTTTAAAAGTGTGTTTTCAACGGTGTATTTTCTAAAAGAGGCAGGAAGGAAAAAGGCGAGCGTGCGGCGAGCACTGCATTCTGGCTCACGCCCTCCCGCCACTCACATTCCGCGCCATCTTAACTCACTTGCAACCACCGCTCGGGGCCGAGTGCGGTCGCCTGCGGGCGCCGCTCTAGCCAGGGGAACTGTGCCCTCGGTTGGTACCTCTCGTGGCGGACGCCGCGGGTCAGAGTAGACGAGAGGCGTGGCCAGAACGCGCTGCGGCCGCGGGCGGCCGGTGCGTGCTGCTTCGGCGGGCGAGGCTGCGCTTGGCCCGGGCCTAGCGCCGTCCGGGCGGGCGCCCTCGAGCCCAGGCCGGTGCGGGCGTCTGCAGGAGCTCGGCCGAGTGAGGCCATGCGGGAGGCCTGCTCCCCGACGCTGAGCCTGGGCCGAGGCTTCCCTGCTCCGTCTGCGGGCCGGAGGCTGCACCCTGGCTGTCCTGTCCCAGTCCAGACAGGGATTCGGGGCGGAGGTCCAGGCTGGCAGCCCGGGCCCAGCTGCAGGCCCGGAGCCCAGGAGGCTCGCTCTGTGCTCTCGGGAGTCCGTTCGAGGCAGGCCGAAACCTTGGCTGTGTCGGAGGGCGCCCTTTCCAGCTTGTAGCTCCTCGACGGCCACGGCCAGGCGAACGACTGGGATTTAGGGCGGACAGCCTTTTTAGGCCTAGCAGAAGCTTACTGATCAGTTTGTTTC
This sequence comes from Felis catus, assembly GCF_018350175.1. Classification (NCBI taxonomy): domain Eukaryota; kingdom Metazoa; phylum Chordata; class Mammalia; order Carnivora; family Felidae; genus Felis; species Felis catus. The sequence goes on from NC_058375.1 coordinate 150,777,403, forward strand.
CAAAGCCAGGTTGTTTCTGTGTCTTTAGGACTGACGTCACCCGAGCTCTTAAAATGTAGTAATTTAGGGGCTGTAGAGAACTTTCTGAACCCTCTTACCTCCTGCAGTTACATTTTCTTACAAATCCTACTGCTAAAACTCTCTGACCCACCGTTTTGGCGAAGTATTTATCTTTTTAGCACTGAGGCGTTCAAGGATGTTCTACCTTCTGTTGTGGGTGCAGGCTAGGAACAAAAGCCTTGTTGCATAGAGGCCATTTATATTCCTGGAGAACTTAAAACGCTCTATAGCAATATTTGGGCAGCGTGTTTGTGTTCGTAACTGATTTTATAAAACGTTCGGCCTGTGCTCGGGTACAGCACTTTTTGTGTGTGTGTATATTAGTTACTTTATCATGTAGGCATTTTAGCCATGGGGATAGGAAAAAAGTAGAACCTGTGTGAAAACAAACCAAAATAGGTCCTCCAAAGGAAAAGCAACTATTCTTATTTTTAGACAAAGTTACTTATGAGGAAGTCAGCATCTTTTTTTTTTTTTTTTTTTTTTTTTAAGATTTTATTTTCAAGGAATCTCTACACCCAACCTGGGGCTCAAACTCACAACCCTGAGATCAAGAGTCTAATGCTCCATGGACTGAGTCAGCCAGGTGCCACAAAAGTCAGCATCTTTAACGACCAGTGATAAGAATTCAATTTAAAAAAATATTTACTTTGCTATGTGGGCAATTACTTGGCTAATTTTAATATTTGAAAGAATAAAATTTTAGTGTAAATCACTAAAATCAGGCTTTTAAAAGGTCAGCTGAGGCTTTTTAAGCAAGATGAGTCTACATGATTTATTTAAGTTACAATATGAGTGCAAGATTTACGTTTGGACAATCAGATTTTCTTTTGCCAGAACAAGATAAGAGTCTCACAGGGAAGACCGAGACAAATTAGACGAGATTTCAGGCATTGCACTGTACTTGGTTTAATTCAGTTGCCTTGAGATTTGTGGGCCTTTCTGGTTCCCGTCTTCAGGTTGTTAAGTCAGGTTGCAACATATTTAAAAATATATTCACTTGAAAGAAAACCCCACTGCTTTCACAATAAAGTAAACTTGATGGTGTACAAGTCACTGGTCGCATCTGAGCTGATTATATCCGCCTTGCATGTATTTTACACCCACAGTATGGTTTGCAGCAGTGTTCAAGGCATGGCGTGAAAAATTTGATTTGAATAGTTCCATTAAAGCAATGAAAAAAAAAACCCATGGCTTAATAGACCTTCTAGTGATAGCTCCCCCTCTTACTATGCTAACTCTGAAATAAATATGTAATCTAGTGTTAGGCACATGGCATTTAGAAGACCCTTGCTGGTAATATTTAATTTAATAAACATACTAACTGTGACATTATTAATGCAATGAAGCTTGTACCACAAGCTGATTCTTTCAGGTTGTTTGACCTATTACTTATCACTAGATTCCTTAAAACATATCTTGTGATTTATAACTTGAATTTTATATTAACATTATTTTGGATTTCAACTCTTTAAAAATATCTGCATGATGGCACTCATTTTATATACAAAGCGTTTATACTTGGGTGTCTTGGCATATCTTTTATGAGGAGGAAGAGGGAATTTAGGAGGGGTGAGCATCTCCACGGTTATGTCTCTGGTCATTTTAGACAATACAGTTACTTTGTTCTAATACTAGCAGGAAAAAAAAAAGAATATAAGATTAAGTTTTAGGGCAAGGGTTATACTGATTTCTTATATATTGGTTATATATATGTTTTATCATATGTATGTGATAATACTAAGTTTTAAGAAATGGCACATTAATTAAACTTTCTGGTTGAAAAATAAAACAAATCTTGCTTATATTAGGGTTAGTGCTTATATTAGATTTATTTAGGTTTCAGTTTAGTTCCTATCTTCACGGTAGCAAAAGTGTACTGGATGGGAAAAAGCCTGTTCATTACAATCTTATTTCAGGTTCCTAAAAAAAGAGAAAGTCAACAGTGTTGTTCTCAAACCACAGTATCTTCCTAGCTCACATTTCAACTTTCAAGATGTATTTGTCTTTTATTTTGTCATTCCTAGTATGAAAGGGAAGGCATTTTTCAATCTTAGGATAATTCAGAAGCAATTTTTTGGTTCTCAGTTAATTCAGTTTCATCTTAAAAGTTCAAATTTAGCAAAGCACATGTTCCCTTGTTCATGCCAAGTGTGATAAAAACTAGTCGAAAAATAAAACCATTGCAAACAAGTGGAGCACTGCACTTCACTGCATACTCTACAGGCCACATCATTTCTAGGTCTGATGTCACTGCCTGCTGGGCTGCCATTTGTGGGCACAAGTAAGACTGCCTTTGAAAGTCGATAGAAGTCACGACCATTACAGACACATGTGCTTAAATTGTGTGTGTGTTTGAAACCTCCTCTTTGAATAGAATAGTGATATGCACACCCATGAACATTCAAACATTTGCTCTCCTCTATCAACAAAAGGTTATTCTCTTTAGTCCGGGGGGTGTTTTCCTTCCTCTGCATTGGAAGAGTTTCTTTGATTGTATCTAAAACATGAATTAGCAAAATCATCTCTCCCGTTTTGTAATACAGCTGAATTATAGACTACTTTGTGGAATTATAACTTTCTTAATAGTTTCATCTTTGTGTTTACAATATTGAGCTACCAAATTTATGTTTTTAAACTTTAACATCCTTGAACTTCAGTTAATAAAATATGCATACATGTTACGTAGATTCAGGGTAGGCCATCTGCAATCAACAATGATATTTTATGAGAACTTTTCAGTTATCATAGTGGTTTCTATTTTGAATAGCTTTTGCTCAAGTGGAAATTTACTAAAGACCAAACCATTATTTCCAATTAAAAATGTTTCAAAGGTGGTTAGTACTTTTATAAATTGCTATGTTTTTTAATTTAAAGTTTCAGATTTTGGATATAATTTTACCAAATAATAGCAATGTTTACTATTCAGTACCTTCTTTTGAGAAGCTATAATGAGGACTTATTCCTTTCACAGTTTACTTACCACTGAATGCTATATATTTTGTTCCAATAAAATCTTTTTTTTCTACCTCTGTCTTAATTTGCTATATATTTTTTAAAAAATTGACTGTGTTCTAAATAATCCTTAGAGCTCACTCACCTTTGGGATTCACTCTCTTAATTTATGCTCACATTCTGCTTTGTTCCTGTGGAGAAAGTCAAAGAAACATACTGACTTCCTCCTCAACAAATTTGTTCTTTCCTCCTCCAATTCTGCTGTCTTTCTGACACTCATTTTGCCCTTGTTGACTCTCTTGCCAACAACTTTTTTTTAACCTCCTCTTTTTTTTTTTTCCTCATGCTACCACACTGAACCTGAATCTTTATAAAATCTATGCCTGATTCATCAGTTTGTTTATTTCAGGTCAGAATTTTTATGCTTTCCCCAAAAGCAATTGTATAATTTTCAGGGCAAACGTCAGATACGATATGTCTTTCAATTTAACCTCTCCCACATTGTTTTTTAAGATTTTGTGTTTTTTTTCCCCCTGTATACTTCTATAATCCCTTCATCTCTCGACATTCACTTTATTATCTTTTTTTGTGTGTGTTTGTGAAGGGCCAACTTAATATTTTTGTCTCTTATTGGTATTTCTGTGTTCTTCTTTACCCCTAACATTTTTAGCTCTGTGAGGCACTCCATTTACCCCCGCTCTCTTTTGTACTTGGGACCCATCTTTCAATGCTTTCTTTGATCCTTTTCAGTTCAGCTTCCTCATTTGCACAGACATTAAAATCTTCTTATTACATTTGTCAGTGTGCTCTTGACTGAATGTAATGGCCTTATTACAGACTAATCTTCATTCTTTTAGCTGTTTAAAGTCATAATTAGCCCTTCGGGTGATTCAGAACCACTGATTCTGCAAGTCCTTCACTTTCCCCCCCTTCTTCCAGCTTTTTCATGGGTCTCTCTGCTTATTTATCTATGCATTTATAGGTTTCTATAGGATTGTTTGCCCAGGGTGTGTCCTCATATTCTTCTAAGAAAACTTGGTATACACGTGCTAGGGAAGAACGGGGTGGGAGAAAGATCTGGTACCAGTTTTCTTAATATGTATCTTCCACCCACTGCCTAATAGCTTTACCTATTGAATGGTTTCTTATTTTTTTGTAGCCCGATACATTTTACTTGACATTCTGAATTTTTCTATTATCCTTCCTTGAACCTTCTGATACTGACACATGTTCTCCTTGCTCTTAAGTTTAGCATGATGAAGATTAAAATGAATTTTTTAAAAGTTAACTTTTCTTAGTTAATGTTAGCTTAACCCCTTAAGGAGATTGCAATATGAAGTATATATGCCAACACCATTAGGAAGGAATTTTTTTTTAATGGCTATGCAATCGTGTGTACTATACCTTATTAATGACATCATTATTAGCCCTTTCCCTACATAGCTTCAAAAAATAAAGTTCCAAACCTAGGAGATTCCAAACCTAGCAGATATCAGATCCTGAGAAACAGTTCTACTTGCATCACTACTTCTTTAGGAAACTCTTTGTTTCTGAGTTTAAAATTACACAGATTTTAAATTTCATTTTCAATTCCTTCTGCTCTACAGCAAATGTGTGTGTGTGTGTGTATGTGTGTGCATGTGTGTGTGCGTGTGCGTGCGTGTGTGTGTGTGTGTGTGTGTGTGTGTATACAACACCATGATGCGTTGGGAGAATAAGAATATAAACTCAAGAAAAGCAAGTGGAGAATTTTGGACATTCCTTGCACACACAGTGCTGCCCTAGGTACCGTCATGATTGTGTGCTTTGTGAGGACCTCCTGTTGGAACCTGAAAAAATACCCTTTTAACAATCTCTTATCTATGAAAATAATTCTCTACTTCTAAGCACTAGAATCAAGAGCTTTTACATTTATCACTTAATTTGCACACAGTATAATTTCCACTTGAGTAAGAAATTGGTGAAAATGCCACCACGTCAAAGAAATGTTCATGTAATATGACCGAAAACTCTGGGTTGGTGCCATGGCAATTTAGTATGTAACATACCTGCATTAAATTTATTTTGAAAATCTAAGTCTCAAAGGAACCTGACTCCCAAGTTTTAGCAGAAAACGCTGGAGACAAATAAGACACTTTATTTCTATGATCTTCAATATAATCACTTGTAAGATGAAATTATAAACCAAATCTTTCAGGTATCTTTCAGCTTTAAAGAACTTTGTGGACCTCTGAGTTTCTCTGCAGTTTGAATTAAAATGTTTTGAGTTAGGGTAGGCTTTCAAAGTTTTTAACTGAAACGCACAGTGATAAATAAACACACACACACACACACACACACACACACACACACACACACACAGGTTTCACAAAATATTTACCTTTACCACATTTGATGGTTTTTTTCTTTTGTTTAATTTCATTCTGGTTATGACCTAGTAAATTTATTTCAGGGTTCTCTGATGGGCAGTGCCTCAAAGTGAGAAACATTGTCACACTGGTGATGTTAACTAGACTAGCATAGAATGTCATCAGTTTACTGTTGTATCTCTGTGTTTTAATATTTATTTTCTGAAATGGCAGACTATACATCTTAGCAAACTAGAGTGCGTCACTTTTTATTTTATAACCTACTTGAAGGTATGGCATGAAAATATAAGATTGAGAGACTGTCCCTTACAATGTTCTTTCCATTACGATCTGCACATTTTAAAAAAATCTTTAAATTCTGTCTCTTTGAGATTGCTAATTTTAAGACTTAACCTAATTTATATTTTTTGGGCATTTCATATTCTTTTCTCTTTCTTTTAAAAAAAATTTAAAAAAGATTTTATTTGTAGGGGTGCCTGGGTAGCTCAGTTGGTTAAGTGTCTGACTCTTGATTTTAGCTCAGGTCATGATCTCATGGTTCCTGGGGTTGAGCCTCCATCAGGCTATGTGCTGACGGCATGGAGCCTGCTTGTGATTCCCTGCCCCCCCCTTCCCTCACTAGAGTGTGCAAGAGTGCTCTCTCTCTCAAAATAAATAAATAAACATTAAAAAAGATTTTATTTTTAAGTAATCTCTATACCCAATGTAGGGCTCAAACTTACAATCCTGAGATCAAAAGTTGCTTGGTCTACCCACTAGGCCAGCCAGGCACCCCTCATTCTTTTTTTCTTTCATGCATACACTCATGCTTCAAGTGTACTGATTTATTGGAATTAGGGTCACTCCTAGTCTTGGAGATAAGCAGGTGCGTACTTGCTGTTGTGGTTCCTTGCATGAATTGCTTCTTTCCCTCTCTTGACACTAAGGCACAGCTGGAAAGGGGCAAAAGAGGATAGCAACAGCTCTTATAGCCTTTAGGTCAGTGGCTTCACATTAGAATCACCAAGGGAGCTTTTAAAAATTAAAAGTTTTTAATGCTCAGATTCACACTCCATCCCAAATAAGTAAGAATGTATTTGGTAGTGAGAGCCAGGCATCAGTACTTTTTAAAGATTGCTGTGTGATTACAACATGCAGCAAAATCTGGGATAGGGGTGTCTGGGTGGCGCAGTCCGTTAAGCATCTGACTTCAGCTCAGGTCACGATCTCACGGGTTCGTGGGTTTGAGCCCCGAATGGGGCTCTGCCCCGATAGCTTAGAGCCTGCTTTGGATTCTGTGTCTCCTTCTCTGTCTGCCCCTCCCCTGCTCGTGCTCTCACTCTCAAAAATAAATAAAAAAATAAACATTAAAAAAAGTAAAAAAATCTGGGAACCACTCCCCTAGGTTTTTTGTTTGTTTGACCTTTGTTGTTGTTGTTTTTGTAATGACAAAAAAAAAGGGAGAGGGTTTGTTTGTTTTTCAGTTTCCTGGCTATTAACCATGGTGGCAAACTATCTATTCATTATAATTTTGTGCCTAGGAACTCTGGTAATGGCAACTTTCTTAAAAATAAGTACATGGATTTGAAAATAACTATTTTCAAATAACTTTCCATTTTTTAAAAACATTGTGACGGTATGGTCATGTTTTAGAACAAGCAGTTTATGCCCTTGACTATAAGAGAAAAGCGACCTGAGGAACACTGTCTTCTTACTTTCTGTATAGAACAAGCATTTGTATTCCTCCTCCAGCTTAATTATGATTAAAACATGGTGATTAGTACTGTCTCTGGAAACTCTATAGTCATCCATAAGGTAGCCTTTATCTAGAGAGACTGAAATTGGAAGGTTGTCCGGAAGCATTGCATATTTGACATCTGATATCATTCTCAAAACAATAAATGCCAGAGTATTCCGAATAGTCCTAATTCCATGGAGTAAATACAGAATTATAAGGTGGGAATTCAGTTTAGCAACGCCAGCCATATATCATATTTCAATTCAGATATGGAGGGATTACCTCCAAAATGTATCAGATGGAAAGATTTCTTCCCCTTAATATAGGCCAGATATAAGCAGCTTACTTACTCAGATAGTCCATGGCAACCTCCCAAGTCATTCATTTTTAAGTGGTTACATCCATTTGAGTCATGATATGAACATCACCCATCAAAACTGAGTCACAATTAATTTGTGTATTTGAGAGTTTGTTGTATTAAGCATATTGCAATAGAAATATCATAGAAACTTTGCATTTTGTTTCATTTAAATTCGGAATCCACTAAAGTGTGGAGAGTTATTATTTGCTATTATTATCCCTAAGAACAATCAGTTAGCATAAACTGATCTGCGCTTGTGTTTTACATAATATTTACATATAGAAACATTTTACCATAACTAGAGGATAGGATGAAGTGAGATCTGTTTATTTGCTGAGAAACATCACTTAGAATGCAAAAATTCACCAGCTCTAGGAATCAAAATGGTTAAAGCTTGAAAGGTTAAAAGGAAAAACCTTGGATAAATGTATTTGAGGATTTGCTGAGCTTAAAATTGATGGAGTATTTGTCGCATAGAAACAATTCAGCTTGTCCAGTCTTCAGAAATTTCCAAGTTCTGGGATTTAAAAATAAAAGAGAAACAACAAGAAGAAAAGTTAAAGTTATTGATTCTCCTTATTTTTACACTGCCTACTACCCACCTCTCCAAATGCAATATTTCATCTGTGCTGGAATTAAGTATTTATTAATGTTCAAGAAACTAGGCAGTCATCTGACCATGGCTTATTATAGCTCACTCCTAAATTTAGAAGTGTTCCCAGATTGAAAAATGGTAAAGGGAATGGAGAACAAATGCACAGTTTTTAGTTTACTCCTTGTTTTAAATTTTACATATTTTTTGAAACTAGATTTCATGATCCTTCCTAATCGTGCTGTGTTAAGCCTTTTAAGAGAGTGAGGTAAGATTGTGTTAGAATTCTCTGAGGTCTCTAAGTTTTATTTGTATAAGTTATACCTCTTTTGTTTGTCCAATTAGCATACTTTCTAGATGGTAGTCAATTTTTAACAAAATCAGACATTTCCTATTTCCGAATTATCTGTGTGAATTGCTTCTCACTTGCTTCCATCTGCCAATCTTTTGATTACTTTTACTCCTTATTTTTACTGGATAACAAAAAAGGGAAGTTTATGGTAAAAATGAAATCTGTTTATCAGTGAATGCAATTTGGCAGGAAGGAGGATACAAATATTTCTAAAATGAAATCTTTAGACTAATGGATTTAATTTATCCTTGCTCTTTTTGCAGTCTTAAAGTACAATTAAATGAAAGGTTTTAGTTTATTTCTATTGCAAACTGAAAACAGCATTATAGTTATTCATTTCATATAAATCTTAGTGACTATGGACTTAGCAAGGTGAACAAAGATAGGAATTCCTGACCCAAACCTTAGGATTTCCCTGCCATTGTTCTGAAAGCCTCTCAGATAGATCTCAAAAGTGATTGTTTGATCACTTCTCTTTCTTCCTGCGGATTGAAGGTTGAGAGAAGAGTAGTGATGGGCAGTGGTATCCCCCCATTTCATGTCCCTGTGTAGGATTATTGTAGTTTAGATGAATTTCTTTTCTCTCCTACTCCTCTGTTGCATTCACAGCTTTGAGGAATGAAAAGACACTCCTCTTTGCAGAAAGATTGGGGATTCTTTTTTTTTTTTTTTTTTTAACTTTTTAATGTTTATTATGAGAGAGAGAGAAAGAGAGCAGGGGAGGGGCAGAGAGAAAAGGAGACATAGAATCTAAAGCAGGCTCCAGGCTCTGAGCTGTCAGCACAGAGCCCTACGTGGGGCTCAAACTCAGGAACTGAGTGGTGAGATCATGACCTGAGCCAAAGTCAGACTCTTAACTGACAGAGCCACCCAGGTGCCCCTGGGGATTCTTTATCTAGATAAACTGATGTAACAAGAACTTTCTCTATTGATCTGATTATTTTAATTTACCAAGGCTTTGTTGAGATTGCTGCCTTTAATTAAGGTTTATAGAAGGCACCATGGAGACTGTAGGATGAATTCGGTATGGATTCTTGGTGATTTATGAAAAGACTGTATTACAAGGTAAAAAGTAGTGAGGATGAATTCTAGAAGAGAAGCATGGGTAAAATCCTTTGGGACCATAGGGGCGGTGTGCTTACACCTAGCCGAGGGAATCATGGAAGGCTTTATGAATGTGATACTTGTTGAGCCCGGACTTGCAGAGGCGTTTGAACGGGATTAAAAAAAAAAAAGCATAAGCAAAGTCTGGGAGGTAGAGAAGCAGAGGTCTGCTGGCAAAGTTTTATGCTTGGGAAATGGAGCGTGTAGAGGAGGCAACGGGAAGGTAAGTACAGAAAGGCTGGGTGCCAAGTAATGGGACACTTTGAGTAGTAGGTTTAGACAGACTGGGCCTCTGATTAAATGGAAATAACTCAATCTGATTAAATATAACTGACTTTTACTATGAATTCCATTAGAAGAAACCATATGTACTGTTGTGCAACTTATATTTTTTATTTAACGTTATACTTAGGCTATATTTCTAACTCAGAACATATTTATCTTATTCTTTTTAACATCTTTACTCTTAACGTTGTATGATTAAACTACAGCTAATTTAACTAGTCCTACAAATGTACATATAGTTGTTTATAGGTTTTTGCTATTGTAAAAAAATGCTACATTGTACATTTCTCTCTGTATACTTGTGTTAGATGTCTATTGGATAAGTTCCTAAAAGTGGAATTTCTGGGCTAAAGGCTGTATCAATTTACAGTTACTCTATAAGTATATGAGAATTTGTTTCCTCACCCTCTTACCGGTTCCAACTGTGTCAGTCTTGACATAATTAAAAGTTTGATCGTATTGATGAAATTAGAAATTGGCATCTAAAATAGGAAGGTATCCACTAACTAGAAAACATATCCTGTGGTATGGGATGGTGTGACAGTATAAGAAAACTTATAGGAATAACGTTACATGCCTTTCTAGATTGTTAAGTTTTAAAGATTTGGGAGGAATACATGTTATTTTCGTTTTAAAACTAGCTGAAAAATGTGAAGATAGAATGTAGAATTCATGTGATTTTTATTAATAAAATGAACATTTTTTTCTGTTTCATTATTAAATATTGTTTGTGATAGCACTTTGCATTATTGGGAAGTGCTATACAAATTTTATTACTGTGTTAGCCAACAACCTATTACAAGACATAAAATCTTTCTTCATTGTTCAACAAAACCATCAATATATAAGAAAAAAGGAATGTCAAACTATTCCTTAAATATTTATTAAAATGTTCTGATAGAATTGTCACATACACAAATCAAAAAGCATTGTAAAGTAGAATTTAGTTAATACCTATTTCTCTTTTTTCTGTTCAGGCTGTGAGCAAGTTATTGCCTTAAACAACTTTAACTTATTTCTTATACATTTTGCTTTTAATACAAAGGTCACTCTTTTGGAAGCACCTGGGCATCTCAGTTGGTTAAGTGACCGACCTCAGCTCAGGTCATGATCTCATGGTTCGTGAGTTCAAGTCCCACATAGGGCTCTCTGCAGTCAGTGCAGAGCCCGCTTCAGATCATCTGTCTCCCTCTTTCTCTGCCCCTCCACCGACCACACTCTCCCCGTCTCTCTCAAAAATAAATAAACATTTAAAAAAGCCACTTTTTAAACTGGCAGACATCAGTTTTTTGGGTTTTTTTGTTTTATATTTTTTATAGTTCACATAATCTGCACTACTTTCTTGACTGGTAGATGAACTGAAGGGAACAGAGGCTAATTCATATTTAAGATAATGCATCCAATGGAAAGAAGCACTAACAAAAAATTCATTACTTTTCAGTCTGTCTGTTTCCCTAGAAGGACTATGGTCTTCATATTTTAAAAATATTTAGTAACAGAATTGCTTTTCAAAATGCACCGATATGCAGAATATGAAACATGTAATTGTGGGAGGGCTCTGTTGAAGCAGGGTGGACCTGTGGATTTCTGGTCACCAGGCCTCTCTCCCTTAGTTCCCCCAGTGACTCCTAAGGTGCCTCCCACAATATCTAGGTTGTGGGGAACACAGTTTAGGAACAATAGTCTTCTAGGAGATTTTGGTGTCCCTGATTTTTAGGAAACACCAGGTGGAAACTCCCAGATTGCACGATAAGTTACTCCATACTCTTCTACTTTATTCTTGGAAGACATGACATCCTGAATTTGATATATTAAATTCTTAAGGCCTGAAGTTTTAGGTTTCAGGTGTCTTGGCTGAAGCAGGCAGGTATTTGAACTTCAGTTTTTCATATTGTTTATTGATTTCTATGAGCTGGAGAGCATAATAATACATTAAGCTACCTCTGTGACCTCAAAAAAAACTTCTCTGTTGTGATTCATTGATCCTTTCTTTATGGATGTCTTCTAAAACGTGAGTCTTGAGGCAAAGTTTAGGGCTAGATGTCTTGGGGTCTGCTCCTGACCTCTAGGCTCTCCTAAACCAAGATAGTTATTCTGGTGGAAAAGTTAAAAGATAACTCATTAAAGTTTATGATAACATTCTCTTTTATAATAATCATGTATTTCTGAGGTATGTTAAATAAGCTTTGATGATTGGCTCATGGATTCATTCCTGTAGATTTACTCTAGAAATTCTGCCTTAAATATTGCGTTATAATAATACCACATTTTTATCAACATGCTGCATATAAATCTGGCCACGTAGCAGGAGAGCGATGACATGTGGCAGATGACTGAAGTCACTAATGCCAGTGCTGTGCATTAAAACTTGTGACTAAATCCAAAAGGAGATTGGAGATGCCATAAAACGCTCCTATTGACATTCAAAAACTTTCTTCATGAAGTATGAACCTAGATTGAATTGAAAAGATGGTAGCTTTACAGAGATTTACTTTTCTTTTATTTTTTTGCTCAACATGTTTAAATAAATACTTTAAAATATTGTAGTAGTTGGGGCTCCTGGGTGGCTCAGCCGGTTAAGCGTTAGCTCTTTGTTTCTGCTCAGGTCGCAAGCTCAGGTTTCATGACGTGGAGCCCCACGCACGGCTGACAGTGCAGATCTTGTTTGGGATTCTCTCTCCCTCTCTCTCTGCCCCTCCATCCCTCAGACATGCTGTCTCTCTCTCTCCTCTCTCTCTCTCAAAATAAATAAATGAACTTAAACAAATCATCGTAGTAGTTAACAGTGATGAGCAGAGGACTGTGTATGTTCTGGGAATGTTCTGGATAATCCTCAGTATAAAAGTGGACATGTCCATGAAATCAGTTCTCTTACTTAATGTCATATTTTGCAAAGATATTACATTAACTCTATTAACTTCTGGATTTAATTGGAGTTTTAGGAAAACATTCTTTTCACCTGCGACTAATGAATGGCTAAGAGAAAATTGGTTATTCTGCCTCTTCTGGTGATGTTCGTAGCTTTTTTAGTTCCAGTCAGCATCACTGAGTCTTCTGACCATTTAACTGTCATTTTTCTTAAAGGGAATATTTATAGAATGCTAATATACTATTAAGTGAACAAGTAATACAATATGTGATAATTTTTTGCACTCTTTCCACAGTGCGTAAAATTTTAATACAAACTTAGTGTATACTTGATAACAATTTACATGTTTATTTTACCATCTGGTAAATGTGTAAACGATATTTTGAGAAGCACATTTCATATTCACTTTAACAACTTATCCTTGACAATATGTGCCCTATCTTATGTATCGACTGGGAAGGATCTTGGAAAATTTTTAAAAAGATGAATCCAGGAAAAAAAAAACACCATTCATGTCCTAGTTTGTTTGTTTTAAAAATATTATGGAGATTTAAGAGTTAGTTTTTAGTACCAAACCCAGGCATTGCGTTGTTTGCTGACTTTTACCAGACATCCTGCTAATTAGGGTAGAATAATCAGAGCAGCTTCCAAACATTATATCATGTACATCAAATCAGGTTTCCTACGAACACTATGGGCCACATAGGTAGCAGTAATAAAATAAATATGGTTCTGTGTGTTGTGTAACAGCATCACATCTTCTCAGAGTGTTTGGCTTGCTCTCGCATGTGTCTAAATATGGGAAGATTATTTTTTTTTCCAGTGTGTTGCAATGAACCTCAAGTGGATAGCTTTTATCGAATACTTTAACAGCATTTATGACACTTTGGCCTTCTGCCTTTTTTATTTCATTCTCTCTGCTTATTGTTCTCACTGGAATAAATCTCAGGGACTTCACACAAAACAAGCAAATAGATAATTTCCTATTTAGTTTTGTTTTAATGCACTCTTTCTTAGCTGGTAATAATCTAGGAATCTTTGTAAAATTTCATGGACTACCTCTGCATATTAATTGCCATTTGCGTATCTATAATGAAGAGGCTTGGTAAGCAAATTGCAAATATTGACCTTAACAAATATATTCCTCATCACAAAATCTTTGATTTGAAGTCAGGATCAACCTCAAAGCCATATATTTTTTTCTTAAAAAATTTTTTTTAATGTTTGTTTATTTTTGAGACAATGCGAGAGACAGAGTGCAGGCAGCGGAGGGGCAGACAGAACGAGACACAGAATCCGAAGTGGGCTTCAGGCTCTGAGCGGTCAAGCCCAGAGCCAGACGTGGGGCTCGAACCCACGAACCGTGAGATCATGACCTGAGCCGAAGTCGAACGCTTAACCGACTGAGCCACTCAGGTGCTCCATATTTTTTTTTCTACTGGATTTAGAAATTAAAGTACAGGTGTATCTTTTTTTTTTTTCAACGTTTATTTATTTTTGGGACAGAGAGAGACAGAGCATGAATGGGGGAGGGGCAGAGAGAGAGGGAGACACAGAATCGGAAACAGGCTCCAGGCTCTGAGCTGTCAGCCCAGAGCCCGATGCGGGGCTCGAACTCACGGACCGCGAGATGGTGACCTGGCTGAAGTCGGACACTTAACCGACTGCGCCACCCAGGCGCCCCGAGTACAGGTGTATCTTAAAAATGTTTCTGTAAATGTATCAAATCACCAGTTACTTTTTAAAAAAAATTATTTATTTATTTATTATGAGAGAGAGAGATAGGGAGGGAGAGAGAGAGCTCGTGAGCGAGGCAGGGGCAGAAAGAGAGAGGGAGAGAGAGAACCCAAGCAGGATCTGCGCTGTCAGCACAGAGCCCGATGTGGGCTCAGTCTCATGAACCTTGAGATCATGACCTGAGCCAAAATCAAGAGTCGGAGGCTTAATGGACTGGGCAACCCAAGTGCCCCAACTTTTTAGTTTATTCTAAATTACATTTTAAACTTAAGTCAGTTGTCCTTATCATTTGTTTCCCAACAGAATGTGTATCTCACTGTTATGATTATAGAACATAATTCTGAGAAATATTGTCTGTGCCTGTCTTTATTTACAGCTGTGATGTTAAGCTACATTGTTCCTGATGCTTTAGAAGGCTTATAACCTACTCTTTATAACAATCCTGCCAGATGGGCACTGGCTTCCAGATAAAGAAATTGCACAAAAAGTTTAAGTTATCTTTCCAATGGGTATACAACTAGTAAATGTTAGAGTAAGAATTTAACCTCAGATTTGCCTTGCCGGAGACCCATGCTCTCTTTAACACATTATTGTCTTAAGCTTTTAATTAGGAGGACACAGAACCCACTTTTATTGAAGTATTTGAAAGTCCACCATAGTGTCATTGGAAGGATGAAAATTCTTGATACAGGTGTGAGATGGTAGGTGTGGAGATTGGGAAGAGAGGAAAGAAATGGAGATGACCTTGCAGAATCCAGCCAGCACTTTGATTTTATAGGTCTAAAATCTGTTTCTGTTGAAATTATTATATATGCCTCCAACTCTTACCTCAAACTAATGTACTTGGACTTTGTTATAAAATGGATTAGAAATTCAAATGAAGTATTCAAGAATCAACTAATATTCAGATTTAAAAAAAAACAAGCAAAAATAGTATCTCAGACACCATGGCAACTCTAGAAGGAAGCTGATTTTTTTTTTTTTTTGGAAATGCCACAAGTGTTAAATTGATAATAATGATAACAAATATTTATTGAATGCTTTATGACATTTTCCTAAGATGTTGTTAAATGTATATTAACTAATTTAATTCTCATAACAATCTTATGAGATAGAGACTATTATTCCCATTTTCCAGATGAAGGATTGAGACATTAAGTACCTTGTCTAGGAACACAAAATAGTAATTGAATCAGCATTTGAACTCAGGCAATCTGGTTTCAGAGAAATGACTATTATTAACAATAGTATTATGATAAATGAGATGTTAACTGATTTCTGTCAAGACTGGTACTACAGACAGCAGTGTGAAGAAAAACATTGAATGAAGTAGGAGTTACCAAGTCAAGAAAGAAACTAAATCTGCAGTGGATCTTTTAAAACTTTAGTTTACTTACGGATGGAAATACGAACAAAACAAATGGACAATTTGCATTTTTCAAAAAAGAATTAGGACTTTATTTCAGGTATACAATAATCATTATTTTTTCCGAATGGAATAATAGGAGAGTATGTTGCTTGTGAGTCTGCCAAATATTTCCCCTTTATTGTTCTTTAGTGGTTCTTTATAGTTTCTAATAAGTAGAATTAAAAACAGTTTAAGCTATGTGGCCTTATTTTATAAATCACTAACTGAAAGAGTTTCCACTTTCATTCATCAGTGGTGTTTTTGTTATATAACTTCCTTTGTACTACTGAATAAACTATATCTGGTAAAATAAAGTTATTATTTTGAATTAGAAAGAAGCATTTTCACCAATAAAATTGCACATTTTTAAAGATAAGACAATATTTGTAGAATTTATTAGAAGCTTGTTAAATTCGTGCAAAATCATCTAGACCCTCATTTGGCCAATAGTAAAGGTCAGAATTTTGCATGAGATTACTAAATGAAAAGTTTCAATACTACTTTGATGTTTTACTGAAATACATGATCTACTAAAATACTTGTACAGAACACATAGTAGGCCTAATCATTGGGGTATTTAAACTTAGAGAGTAAGATTTTTTTTTTTGGTAACAGTTTTTGTCCTAAAGTTCGAAATCCTCTATTTTATTTTTTAGTATTATTATTATTTTAGATTTTTAAATTTTAATTAAATCCAAGTTAGTTAACATATAGTGTAATAATGATTTCAGGAGGAGAATTTAGTGATTTATCACTTACATATAACACCCAGTGCCCATCCCAACAAGTGCCCTCCTTAATGCCCATCTCCCATTTAGCCCAACCCCCCACCAAACACCCCTCTAGCAACCCTCAGTTTTTTCTCTGTATTTAAGGATCTCTTATGGTTTGCCTCCCTCTCAGTTTTTATCTTATTTTTCTTCCCTTCCCCTATGTTCATCTGTTTTGTTTCTTAAATTCCACATGAATGAAAGCATATGATACTTGTTTTTCTCTGACTGACTACTTTTGCTTGGCATAACACATTCTAGTTTTGTCCACATTGTTGCAAATGGAAAGATTTCATTCTTTTTTTAATCACTGAGTAATATTCCATTGTGATACACACACACACACACACACACACACACACACACACAAATGTATCACTTCCTCTTCATCCATTCGTTGGTCAATGGGCATTTGGGCTCTTTCCCTAATTTGGCTATTGTTGATACCACTGCCATAAACATTGGGGTGCATGTGCCCCTTCAAATCAGCATTTTTGTATCCTTTGGATAAATATTTAGTAGTGCAATTTCTGGGTTGTAGGGAGGTTCTACTTTTAATTTTTTGAGGTACCTCCATACTGTTTTCCAGAGTGGCTGCACCAGTTTGCATTCCCACCAATAGTGCAAAGGTGTTCCCCTTTCTCTGCATCCTCACCAACATCTATTGTTGCCTGAATTGTTCATTTTAGCCACTCTGACAGGTGTGAGGTAGTATCTCATTGTGGTTTTGATTTGTATTTCCCTGATGATGAGTGATATTGAGCATCTTTTCATGTGTCTGTTAGCCATGTGGATGTCTTCTTTGGAAAAGTATCTGTTCATGTCTTCTGCCCATTTCTTCACTGGATTATTTGTTTTTTGGGTGTTGAGTTTGATAAGTTCTTTATAGATTTTGGATACTAACCCTTTATCTGATATGTCATTTGCAAATATCTTCTCCCATTCTGTTGGTTGCCTTTTAGTTTTGTTGATGTTTCCTTCACTGTGCAGAAGTTTCTTACCCTGATGAGGTCCCAGTAGTTCATTTTGCTTTTATTTCCCTGCCTCTGAAGACATGTCTAGTTAGAAGTTGCTGTGGCTGAGATCAAAGAAGTTGTTGCCTGTTTTCTAGGATTTTGATGGTTTCCTTTCTTAAATTTAGTTCTTTATCCATTTTGAGTTTATTTTTGTGTATGGTGTAAGAAAGTGGTCCAGGTTCATTCTTATGCATGTCACTGTCCAGTTTTCCCAACACCATTTGGTGAAGAGACTGTCTTTTTTTCATTGGATATTTTTTTCTGCTTTGTCAAAGATTAGTTGGCCATACATTTGTGAGTCCATTTCTGGATTCTCTATTCTATTCCATTGATCTATGTATCCGTACCATCCTGTTTTGATGATTATAGCTTTGTAATACAGCTTGAAGTCCAGAATTGTGATGGCTCCAGCTTTGGTTTTCTCTCTCAACATTACTTTGGCTATTCGGCATATTATTTTTTCATTGTTTATTTATTTATTTTTGAGGAGTGGTAGAGAGAGAGAGGGAGAGAGAGAATCTCAAGCAGGCCCTGTGCTGTCAGCATAAAGCCCGATGTGGGACTCAATCCCACGATCCTGGGATCATGATCTGAGCTGAAATCAAGAGTCAGACTCTCAACTGACTGAGCCACCCAGTATTACAGAAATCCCCTATTTTAAATGCTTTGTATTATTGTTGATTTCAAAATGTAAATCTACTTGTCTTTTTCTTAAAGTGGAGCAATTTCTACCAAAAAAGGAAACAGACATGTAAAAAAGAAAAAAAAATAATGATAGTATTTCTTTTTTACCTTTATGGCTTATTTTGAGTTTCAGTTAAGTATTTCTATGTGCAAATTGAGAAATGTTCTTTTTCCTGTACTTTAAAAATGTTTATTTGTGTACTTTTATGAATGGCCTTTTAGTTTGTGGTCTAAACTAAGCTGAATTCATTTCTGTATCCATGATCTGAAGCCAGATCTTCATGCATTTTTTTCCCCAGCAGAATTACTCCTGCTCCTCCAGTTCCAACAGTGTCCCTCTGTCCTAGATTTACATGGTTGGCCAAGGGCAAAACTGTAACCCTTGTTTTTGACTGCATTAGTCTCTCCATACTGTGTCTCTGCTTTATACTGCTTCTCTCTTATCTCAGTTACCTCACATCCTTTTGCTTTCTCCTATATCTGCTCAGATTTGCTCGAATATCCTACCAGTGACTTGGAATCATGGCTACCCATTAGAATCACCTGTCATTTGAAATGAAGGAAGGAAAGAACGGAAGGAAAAGAAGGAGAGAAAGGAGAGAAAGGGAAGGAAGGGAGGGAGGGAGGGAGGGAGGAAGGAAGGAAGGAAGGAAGGAAGGAAGGAAGGAAGGAAGGAAGGAAGGAAGGAAGGAAGGGAGGGAGGGAGGGAGGGAGGGAGGAAGGAAGGAAGGAAGGAAGGAAGGAAACAGATGGCCAGGTGAAAGTAAGAATCTCTGGACTGAATCTAGGGCATCAGTGTTTTAAAGAAGTGCTCCAGATAATTCTAATGATTAGCCAGGGCTGTGAACCATTAAGATAAATAATGAAATGCTTGCTTCAGGAATCAGCAGGTAGGGTGAGAAGAAAATAGTTTGGGCCTGGAGCATTTCTGGTATCTTTAAGCTCACATTACATAGGTAATGCCTCCTTAGTTTTTTTATAAGACTAACCAGGATATTGCTGGCAACCCAGGAAGGAGAGCCTGAGTAGAAAAGCGTATGTATTAAAAGTCTGTAGAGTTTGCTTTATCAGTGTTTATTATTTCCAAGTAGCTGACATTAAGAAAATAAGAGGTAAAATTTATCCATCCCCTTCCCCAAGAACCTGCATTGCTAATTCTCTTAATGTTTGGCATTTTGAATAACATTATCCTGACTTAATCTATTCCTACCTAGTATTCACAAGAATTTCAATACAGAATATAATGGGAATTGATGGTGGTTTTGATAGCTTATCTGTTATTCAAGTACATTCATATAAGAAAAAAAACAACCCGTAACTGTTTTTGGATAAGTCAATAAATAATGTCCAGAGCTTGATTAAATCTGGTCACAAGCGCTGGCATTTAGATTGGGTGTTATCTGAAACTTGTATAGATTAATTGATTCTTTTCTTTTAAAGATTTTACATGGAGATGCACCATAGTGGATCAAATACTTTTAATTAACTCAAATGAAAGCAGTATCCAGCATCTACCGATGGTTTTGGAAATTGTTTTGCTGTTTGGTTGAACTAAGATTGTTCAGACTATTTGATGGAACTTGTTCATACTGATTCTTGAGGAATCAGCTCATTTGAGAAGTCTTTAAAGTCTATATTTGGGGTAAGTAAGATTTTTGTAGAGAAATGGATTTTATATTGGGGAAAGTAGGGTTTATCATTGGGAATGACTTCTGAGTTCTGTCAGTCACTTAATTTTGTTGAGCCACTATTTATCCACCAGCAATTTGGATATAATAATGATTGCCTTGTTATGTTTCAGAGGGATTTGGAGCTGGAAGATTTTGCTATAAATAAATTAAAATACTGTTGAGCCTTCAGTAAAGCTTTGTTGACATCTTTTAATAAAATGTGTTATGGGGGTGCCTCAGTGGCTTGTCAGTTGAATGTCCGACTCTTGATCTCAGCTCAGGTCTTGATCTCAGGGTCACGAGTTCAAGCCCCGCATTGAGCTCCATGCTGGGCATGGAGCCTACTTAAAAAAAATGTGTTAAAATTGTGAATTAGATAAATACACATTGCTAATATTATTAACAAATTAACAGTTACAAATGGTGTAGTGTGCTCCCACAGCACTTTGTACTTACTTTTTCTGTATCACGTGTCAGACTAGGACTGTATTTGTCTTTGTATTGAGTCTATTATAGACCTTGGCATATAAGAGATTAAATAAATATTTGCTCAGCGAGGTATTTTAAAAAATGTACCTAGGATGAAAATGTTAATTACTTTAAAATCATTATATCACTTTTTTTTCTTTTTGGTGGGGATACTATTAGAAAAGATAATTTTACTGTCTCTGAAAGTACAAATATACATTTAAGAGGAGGTTTAGTACTTTTCAAAATTCGAATTGGATTGGGAAATGAATTAAATTAAGTCCGAGTGCCATGGTGGAGCACTGCATTTGCTGTTTATAATGGGCAAGCAATGAGGTACGGAGGGAGGGTCATGAGCTTTGTAGCTAAATTGACTGGGATTTGAATGTGCCACTTTCAAGATGGGTGATTTTGGGGAAATTTCTTAATGTCTCAGTTTCAATTTCCTTATCTATGAAATAAGCATAATAGTGCTTACGTCATCGACTCATGGTAATGATTGAGTAGACTCCTTAGTAGAACATCTGATACAATGTCTGGACATGTTAGAGGCTGTGATAGCTGCTATTATAAGAGAAGTTAGCAAAAGGATTCTTTTCAGGTAGAAAATGATTTAAAGATATGCTTTTCTTTTTCAGAGATAGACTTTTCAATTGAATATAAATTCCTGCCTTTTCACTTTTACTTTAATTCGCTGGAAGTTAATTTCCAAATTAAACATTATGAAAGATTGCATAGAGTATATTTTGCTCTTTGCTCCTAAGGGATCTTGTACTATCAGAGGATTACAAGGTGAAGCCAAGCTGGTGGCTTTCATTCTAGCCTCTGTTAGTCCCTGTCACCAAAATACCACACAATTTGGAGCATTTGCCAGTGTTGGCTCAAGAGAGGCCAATCGAGACACTAATAGATGCATTTTCTCCATGAGTACACCCTTGGATCACACATAGAATTCCTATTAACAGCAATGAGAGTTAAACTTGTAAATCCCTTATGCATTGATGGGAGAATAGACCTTTTAGTTTACTTAGCCATCTTCCAGTTATTTGGCACTTTCCCCATCCCTTGTGAGTTCTCCAACATTTTCATTAAAGGCTTTTCTATTTTCTATTCTGCTTCATTCAGTTTGGGTTGTAATTCACGTTGGCCTGATGCCTTGGCAGCAATGAATGATTCTAATTGCCTCACTATCTATCTAGTCTAGCCTAATCATAAAGCCTTTCAACTTTTCATTCAAGCTACCAGCAGTATCAACTTCATGGGTCACAAACTTCCCACTCATATCCTTTCATTGCATCCTCGCTGCTTACCTCTTATGTATTTAAGAGACTCTAGAGAGTTCATCATTATTTCATTCCTTTTCTGTTATACCATCTTATCCTTTTTGTAAAATTAAAGCAGCACTGCAGAAACCTAAGGGTGCAGGACGACTTTTGTCCAGACATTGTATCCGAAGAGCTCGATACCGTCGTTCTCATTTATTTTAGTTATTGCAAAGATTTAGAAACTAGAGAGAAAGTTTTAAGTATTCTTCCGTGTCTACTCTATTACTTCCTTAACTCCATTTTCGCTCCATTTCCTTGTTTACCTACTGAAATACACAGTTTTCTGATTATGAAGATAGATATATTTTGAGAATCATAATGGTAAGCTAAAAACAAAGGTCCTGCTTTGAACTCATGTGGTTTTCTGGCAGGCAGGGAAGCTGCCCCAGTACTCTATATAGTATGGGTATACTGTTTTGATTCTGTGTGGCAGTGCTTACTTTGGAGACTTTATGGGAAACCGTCTCATATGGTAAAACAAACAAACAAACAAACTGTGTATATATATATATATATATACACACACACACATATGCATATATTTTTTTTTAATTTTTTTAAATGTTTATTTATTTTTGAGACAGAGAGAGACAAAGCATGATCAAGGGAGGGGCAGAGAGAGAGAGGGAGACACAGAATCCGAAGCAGGCTCCAGGCTCTGAGCTGTCAGCACAGAGCCCGACGTGGGGCTCGAACTCATGAGCCATGAGATTATGACCTGAGTTGAAGTCAGACGCTTGACTGACTGAGCCACCCAGGCACCCCAATATATATTTTTTAAATATATATTTTAAACAGTCCCGGGGCGCCTGGGTGGCTCAGTCGGTTAAGCGGCCGACTCCGGCTCAGGTCATGATGTCACGGTCAGTGAGTTCAAGCCCCGCGTCGGGCTCTGTGCTGACAGCTCAGAGCTTGGAGCCTGTTGCAGATTCTGTGTCTCCCTCTCTCTGACCCTCCCCCGTTCATGCTCTGTCTCTCTCTGTCTCAAAAATAAATAAATGTTAAAAAAAATAAAAAAAAATATTTTAAACAGTCCCAAAGGTTTAAAAGGAAAGGATTACACATTATTTGTCATGAACTGTTTTGCTTTTGTCTTCTCCCTCCTTTAAAAAAAGTATTCAAAAAATTGAAAAAACATTTTATTTATTTATTTATTTATTTATAATCTCTACACTCAATGTGGGGCTCATGACCCTAGGATCAAGAATCACATGCTCTTCTGACCGAGCCAGCCGGGTGCCCCCTAAATTTGAGAAATTTCAAATATTTCATAATGGTGTAACAAACTCCCATTTATCCATCCATTGATAGAGCTAGGGACCTTCTCAGATTCAGGTTGGAGTCTTATGTTAAGACTATTTTTAAAATTTTTAAAAGACTACTTTAAATGTGGTATTGTGTACTTCTAACATATCTGATTATCTCTCTTTTGTCAGCCAAAAGAGATGTCTCTTTTATCTATCTTTATGAACCAGAAGGATTATCACCTAGAACCATTAAATTCGAGTTTATAAAATAGGATTTTAAAATTCCATCATTCCTTCATTTATTACCTAGAATACTTATATGTAAGCATTATTCTTCCCTGTTGGTTTATAACAAGGTAAATGAATCTTTTCCTTTTATTTGCAAGTTTTAAAATAAATGAGCTCTTGCCCCTGAATTTTCCAAAAGTGACCAATGAGCTGTTTTCTTTTATCATTATGAACACATGGATCTAAACTTATTTGATGTGTTAAAATCCATTGTAGTTGTTAGCAAATTGTTCCATCTTTGGGCCCATGATGGCCTATTCAGTCTAAATCTTGAGTCCTTTTGACAAGACTCCTGTAGCCTGAGATAGCATGTTTTCCTTTCTTGTATTATAAGATATTTCAGCCTCATCTTGAATTCTAAATGGCTTATTTAAATTCCACTTTCCACTCCTTACATGGAATCAGTTAGTTCTCTAAGGAGCTCTAGTTCATTTTAGTGTGAGATGGAAATTAGAAAGCAGTCTGGATGCTAAAGGATTATTACTAATGGATTGGTCCCTTCAGGGATTGTGCTGGGGAGTTTTACACACACACACACACACACACACACACACACACACACACGAAGATTATAAAATAATGTACATCATGAGTTTGTACTAATACTTCCAATTTCAATGCAGGACTCTAGAGTTTTTAACTATTTTCAATCTTAAATTTGTATTGGCTTTTTCTCATGCTGAAAAGCTCTGTTCTGCCTCATACTGAAAGTCTGTTTCCTATCTCAGAAATCTGATTATTTGCTTTATCTTCACAATGTACTCATGAGAGTTTCACAATAAAAATACAAACTGTACTGGGGTGCCTGGGTGGCTCAGGGGGTTAAGTGTCTGACTCTTGGTTTCGGCTCAGGTCATGGTCTCACAGTTTGTGGGTTTGAGCCCCATATCGGGCTCTGTGCTGACGGCTCAGAGCCTGGAGCCTGCTTCAGATTCTGTGTCTCCCTCTCTCTCTCTTCCCCTCTCCCACTTGTCCTCTGTCTCTGCCTCTCTCAAAAATAAAAATTAAAAAAAATTTTTTTAAATACAAACTGTACTACTAGTGATATGGTTAACTGAAAACAGTTTAAGATTTTAAGGTTCTTTTCATCCTTAGGATATATCCCATTAAGTGTGTAAAGTCAAATCACCATGTTTTAAAGTTATATGGAATGTTCTTTTCTTGGTGGTTGTCCACCAAGTGGTATGGTAGCCAGAATAATGGCCCCCTTAACATGTCCTAAACACTGGAACCTGTGAATGTGTTACCTAACATGGCAAGAGAGACTTTGTAGATGTGATTAAGTTAAGGTCTTCAGGAGGGAAGATTTTCCGGGTTATCTGGGTGGACCCAATGTAATCACAAGGGTCCTTAAAAGTATAAGAATCAGTACAGGAGGTTGGAGTGATGCAGGGTGAAAAGGAATTCACAATACCATTGCTGGCTTTGAAGATGGAAGGGGATCAGTAACAATATATGGTATTGTTTTTTCATGACTAGAATACACAGGTCTGGTAACCACAGGCTTGAATGTGAGCCTTGTGCTTGTTGCACAATGTAACGATCCATTTGCAAATGTTTTACTAATCTTGTTTATAATCCAGGGTTTGAAACAAGGAAGGATGGTTCATCAGAAGAAGGCACCTGACTTTTCATCTTTAGCATGGTTAATTGGCCATTTAAAAAAATTGATGGTTTTCACTAGTAATCAATAGGTACTGATTTCTTCTCTTGAAGTTTTTACATTTGTGACAATTAGACTTTCCATCAGACTGACTTCAGACTCCACATATAGCTTTGAACCTTCTCTTCCTCTATTCCCCAGATATTTCCATGCGGGTGCCATAGGCCATATTCTTCATGCAGTGTGACTTCTTCCTCTGTACCTTCATTGGGTGAGTCAGAACATGCTGGGTAGAAATATTTCTTAAAGCCATTCCAATAGTGGGATGGCTAGCAATAACCGTGAAAATGACCACATATGTAAATGTGTCGTTGATGCAACTTCCCCTTAGCAGGATCCTGATCCTCAATATTCCTGTAACCACATCAGCACTACCCAGTGTGAGAAGAGTGGTGGAGGAGAAGAGCAGTTGGGGTGAAAAGAAACAGTGGTCTTAACCGATTGTGGTCAAAACAGCACTTTTGCAAGTTTTATAAAATCATATTACCATGTGAATGCATTGCTAAAACCTCTTCCAGGAATTTGGAAGGTGTTTGTGTTCATTTCCTTATAGTAATAGACTACCACAAACTTGGTTGCTTAAACCAACACAAATTTATTATCGTACAGTTCTGGAGATTAGAAGTTCGAAATGGGTTTCATCACTGGTCTAGCATGTCAAGGTGTCAGCAGGATTGCATTTCTTCTGGAGGCTCTAGAGGAGATTCTTTTTTTTTTTTTTTTTGCCTTTTTTAGCTTCTGGAGGCTGTCTACATTCTTGATTCCTGGCCCCCTTTTTCCATCTTCAAAGCCAGCAAAATAGCATCTTCAAGACTTTCTGACACTCATCCTCCTGTCTCTTTTATAAAAGGATGCTTGCAATTACAACAGGCCCCAAGATAATCCACCATCTCAGTACCCTTAATTTAATCACACCTGCAGCGTCCCTTTTACTACGTAAAGTAACACATGCACACATTCTGGGGATTAGGGCATGGACATCTTTAGGGGGCCTGTCCCCCCCCCCCCAGCCCACCACAGCCTACCACAGGCAAGTGCAGAGTTTAGTTTCATAATAAATCTGTTCTTTTAGCAAGACTAAAGTTTTCTTCATATAGCACCTAAAAGATCCTTGTTAAATGTACTTTTAAATATTTTATGTTTTATTGTTATAATTATAAAACTTTCCATTTCCATTTCTAGATAGTTATGGTATTATGGAGAAAAATTACTGATTTTTATACGTTCCTCCTTAAATGTGGTGTTAAAAAACATACCACATTTCATAATTCATTCTAGTACAGGAAAACCTCGGTTTGTGAGCATAATTCGTTCCAGAAACATGCTTATAATCCAAAGCACTTGTATATCAAAGCGAATTTCCCCATAAGAAATAATGGAAACTCAGATGATTCGTTCCACAACCCAAAAATATTCATTTAAAAATGATTACAGTACTGTACTATGATACAAAATAATAAACACAAAATATAAAGAAAAATAAACAAATTAACCTGCACTTACCTTTGAAAACCTTCGTGACTGGTGTAGGAAGAGAGAGGGGGGTTATTATGTAGGATGATTTTCACTATCACTAACGGAATCACTGTTACCTATTGGCTCAAAGGAATCTTTTTCTTTTCATGCAACTTTAACAGGAACCTATCCAATGACACTTGCTTTTGCCTCCTTTTGAGGATTTCCTGGAAATGTGACATTGCATTGTCATTAAACAGATTCACCACTCACAGGGCTACAGCCTTATTTAGGTGGTGCTTTTCTACAAAATTTGGCACTGTTTCCCACATTTTATACATCTCCCTAACCTCATTTGAAGTGAGGGATTCCTCTGCCTTTTTCTCCTTCTCTTCTGCAGGCAAGATCTCCTCCATAAACTCTTGCTGTTGCTTCAAATGCAACAGGTGGATGCTAGTTGTGGGCACCTTCCAACGTTCTGAAAAATCACTGATTTCTGCCAAACACTGCAGCCTGAGACCAAGCAACTGAGCATGGGAGATGATCTCCCACAATCCTGCAGAGAGAGAGAGAGAGAGAGAGAGAGAGAGAGAGAGAGAGAGAGAAGAACCGTTGACTCAGTTGTGATCATGTGACATTCAGCATCACGTGCTACTCATATTGCAAGACATTGTTCATCAAGCTAAAATTTATTAAAAATGTTTGCTGCTTGTCTTGTGGAACACTTGCAGAACAAGTTACAATCCAAGGTTTTACTGTATTTTATTTTCACTAGAAACTCTTATGCTTTATTTTATTTATTTTTAAAATGTTTATGTATTTTTGAGAGAGATAGAGTGTGCAAGCGGGGGAGGGGCAGAGAGAGAGAGAGGGGCAGAGGATCAGAAGCAGGCTTCTCTCTGACAGCAGAGGGCCGGCCATATGTGGGGCTCAAACTCACTAACTGTGAGATCATGACCTGAGCCAAAGTCGGACGCTTAACCAACTGAGCCACCCAAGCGTTCTGAAACTCGTGTGCTTTTAGATATATAATTATATCAACAGCAATAGGATTGTTTTATCTTGTCCTTACGGATTATTTATTTTCTCTTATTGCATATACAATCTGCACCAATGCCCAGGTTTTGCTGAGATAGTTTTTAATTTAGTTTCAGATTATTAAATTTTTCATAGTAGTATGCCTCTTGTATTTCAAAAACTCTTATTTTGCATGTACATTATAAATTCGTGTCAATTTGTTATCTAAATGAATAATTATAAACTATATTGGTGATTCTCAACTTGGGACCAGTTTTGCCCCCTAGGGAACATTTGGCAATGTCTGAAGACATTTTTGATTTTTCACGACTAGGGAGAGGAAATACTCCTGGAATCTAAGTGGATAGAAGCCAGAGTTGTGCTAAACATCCCACAATGCACAGGTCACTTTCACTCACTGGACAAACAATAGTCTGATCCATATGCCAAAATTGAGAAACTCTGAGCTTGTATGTATTACAAGATTCATTGCTTACCTCTGTTCCTCTCCTCTTCATTTTCTCATATCTTAAGGTCGTTATTCTGATGCATGTGTTGTTTTGTTAGAGTACTTATCTTGCATATATTTTTTCCTTGGATGGCTTATGTTGATGATATATTCTCTGTATTCTTATATATCTGCAGGCATCTTTATTATGCTTGGCAAGTGAATGATATAATTTTTTTCCATTGTAAATAACTTGTTTTTGAATGATATCTTGGCTAGGTATAGGATTTTTGAATTGCATTCTCTCTCAGTATTCTGTCAATGTTGTATTCTTTCTATTTCCCAATGTTGCTGATGCCAATCTGATTTTTTCCTTTATAAATAACTTCTTTAGCTCTGAAGCTTTGTATACAGTTCTTTTTATCCTTGAAACTTGGGATTTTTACTAGGATATACCTCAGTATATTCCCTCACTCCCTCTATTCTTAATCAATGAACTCTTTTTATTGTAGGTTTGAATCTTTCCTTATCCTAAGGAATGTTGCTTCTTTTATTTCTTGAATAATTACCCCTCTTACGTGCTCTAATTTCTTCTGGAGTTTCTATTATTCATATTTTAGGTCTCTTTGATGTGTTTTCCAAGTTTCTAAACTGTTCCCTCATGATTTCTACTTTTTTGTAACCCACCCCTCACCCAAGCCAAACAATAAACTCTTTAAAAATTTTAAAAATAAATTGAGGCATAACTTAAATACAGTGAAATGTACAGATTGTAAGTGTACAGATTTATAAGTTTTTGACAAATGTACACAACCATGTAATCCATAACTTATCAAGATACAGAATATCTTTACCATTCCAGAAATAGCCCTCATGTCCCTTCTTAGACATTTCTAAGCCCCTGACCAGGCAGGCCTGATTTCCTTCCCTGAGATTAGTTTTGCCTACACTACAGCTTCATGTAAAGTGAATGACACTGTCTGGATTTTCTTACTGAGAAAGATATATTTTTCAATTTAAGTTCAGTTTTCAAATGCTGATTTAGTCTGTCTTGTATGTGCATCATTCAGGATTAGTTGGCGATTTGAGTAGTGGCTTAAATCTTAGTTCAGTTCTCAAAGCCTTTGCTATGCTGCCTTTGGTTCTCCCCTGTATGTGCACACCTTAAATGTAAACCTATGATTTTGTGGGTTCGTGTATGGTATTTGAGGATCACCTTCTTTAGCTTTGTTTCCTCTGGGAGTTTCCTCATTCTCTCTGCTCTAAAGGGGTCCCTGTTCCTTATTATTCTAGTTCCAAAGATGGAATTTATTTTGGATTGTGGTCAGGAAGCTCACCTTCTTGCAGGTTGCTTGTTCCAGTTTTAATCACTTTTTACAATTTTCCAACTTTTTAAAAATTAGAAACAATTTTTACTGTGAAAGAAAAATGCTTAACGCAAATTTACCATCTTAACTATTCCTAAGTGTACAGTTTAGCAGTGTTAAATATATCCACATTGTTGTGTAACCAATCTCCAGAACTTTTTCAGCTTGGAAAACAGAAACTCTATACCCATGAAACAACAGCTCTCCATTTTGCCATCTCCCCACCCCGCATCAGCTACCATTCTACTTTTTGTTTCTATGAATTTGACCAGTCTAGGTACCTCATCCAAGTGGAGTCATGCAGGATCATGTGTTATGACTGGTTTCTTTCACTTAGCATCATGTCTTCAGGTTTCATCCATGTTGTAGCAAGTGTCACAATTTCCTTCCTTTCTAAGGCCGAATACTATTCCATTGTGTGTATATACCACGTTTTGTTTATCCATTTGTCCACTGATGGATACTTGGATTGCTTCCACCTTTTGGTTATTGTGAATAGTGCTGCTGTGATCACAGGTGTGTAAATGTCTGTTTGAGATCACGCTTTTAAATCTTTTGAACACACATATATATTAAATATTATATATGTATGTGCACACACACACAGAAGTGGAATTGTTGGATCAGATAGCAATTCTGTTTTTATGTTTATTTTTTGAGAAACCACCATACTGTTTTCCATAGTGGCTGCACGATTTTATATTCCTACTAACAGTGTACAAGTATTTCAGTTTTTCTATGTCCTCACCAACATGTGGTATGTTTTTGGATAGTAGCCATCCTGTTGAGTATAAGGTGGTACCTCATTGTGGTTCTGGTTTTGCATTTCCCTAATGACAATCTGCCTACTTTTGTTCACTTTGCATAGTTGATAGATTATTATCATTATTATTTTGGTATATTGTCTAGTTTTTTAAAATTGTAATCAGTGGGAGAGATAAGCTTTAGGGGGCTAAACACATCACAGCAGAACCACAACTAATAATTTTTAGTTGTGAATTTCATGTTTCAAGTGGTAGATTTTGTTATATTGAAAAAGTGTTGGGCCTTGTTCTGGCAGACAGTTAAATTATTTAGGGATCATCTTGAATTTGGAGGGCTGGTTTTTAAATCTTTGTAGGGTGGGTCTTGAGTAGCCTTTACTCTAGGGCTAGTTTAGCCCCATGCTGAGGCCTACCCTTCTCAGCATCTTTACTGAATGCCCCATGTTTTCGGCATCTCTGGCTGATGGGAACTTGAAAAGCTCCCAGTCCTGGGTGAACTCTGAATCATTTTGGATACAGTTACCTGGGAATTGTTCTTTTTTGGGCAGCTGTTCTTTTCCTGATATTGTGGAGTTTCACCCTTGGGGCACACACATTCGTATTCAGTGTAAACTCAAAGGGACCCTGTAAAGGTTTCTGGAGCTCCTCCTTTCTGTTTTTTTTTTTAAATTAAAAAAATATTTATTTTTTAGAGAGAGGGAGAAAGAGCGAGTCAAAGTGCAAGAGGGGGAGGGGCAGAGAGAGAGGGAAACACAGAATCTGAAGCAGGCTCCAGGCTCTGAGCTATCAACACAGCCAGCTGCGGGGCTCGAACCCATGAACTGGGGGCTCATGACCTGAGCTAAAGTCAGACGCTCAACTGACTGAGACACCCAGGCGCCCCTGGAGCTCTTTCTCTGTGTGGCTTCCTCTATGGTACAATCCCACAATACACATTTATCTCAGTTTACCTAACTCCAGTTGGCCACCTCTTCTCAGTGGCAATGCTTGGGCTACCCGTGGATGCCTCCAGGGGTCGCTTCAGTTGCTGCTCTTCTGTCAGGGATTATAGTCCTGCACTGCTTGCTGTCTGATACCTGAAGTTAGTTCTTTTACACATTTTGTCCTTTCTTTTACTTCTTTATAGAAGGAGGGTAAGTCCTAGAGCAGTTACTCTTGTGGATAGAAGCAGAAGTCCCTCTCTTTAGGTTTTGCTCTGTGTTTTGAGGTATTTCCTCTTGGGCGTCTCATTTGATTTCCAGTAGTGATCATCCTTTTCAATTCAACTGCTGAATTTTAGAATCGGAAAATCATGCTTAATTCTAAAACGTTCTTTTCATGCCACAATTGATTCTCGTGTGTTCTTTTAATTTTTGTGTTAAAGTTTTTATTTATCTTCTTCAGTATTTCTGTTTCAGTAGCAGCTTCTTTTTCTTAATTTTTTGTTATTTTTCAGGAGGTATTTGAATTCCCTTACATACATTAAAAAATTTATTCATATTTACTGTCAGGGCTCACAGCTTTTGAGGTACCTTGACTAGTAGTAGCAAACTCCTGAATAGAAGCAAGGACAAGAGTGTTTCCTCCTGTGGGTTATTGATGTATCAGCTGATAATCTGCCAGACTTTTGTTCTGCCAAGATAAATTTTTAGCCTAGCATTTAATGTCCCTGTCATTTCACTAGCTCCTCTTGTCATCTTCCCAAATGCATGCTTTGCTCAAGACATTCTGTTTAGGATTTTACATACAACCCATCTTCTTTAAGTATTTGTGCTTTTGTAATTACTCTTTCTCACACCTGGTATACTTTTATATTCCCAGTATAGTCTTTTTTATTCATACTTTGAGATTCAGCTGAGTAAGACTTTTACCCTAAGGGGCGTAGGGTATTACCCTAATGGGCTGATCACATCGGTGAGGCAGGATTAGACAGAAGAACACTCCTTGGGCAGTAATTCCAAAGTAGATAGTCAAATAGTGTCTGTGCTACGTATGTGCATTATATTTATCATCCTCAAAAGAGAAATACAGACCCTGGAATATAAGTCTCTTATCGTATTTCCAAAAAAGTACTAGTGAGAACTGGAGAAAGGGCAGAAGCTTTTTGTCGAATACTTCCGAGGGGCCAGAAGTTTCATTTCATGGGCCAAGGCAGGAGTGTAGAAGAGAAAGACGACGTGGTTCTTCCTTCTGTCCTGGTTCCCCACTTCACACACGCCTCGTGATTTTAATACCAGACTCAGAGTTTTCTCTGCATTCCAAGTCTTATCATCATTCTAGGAATTTGTCATCATTCTAGAAACAAAGACCCATCCAAATATTCTCAACTTCAGTGATGTTCATCCACCCTCTAGATCCAAAAATATTTCCGTAGTCATATATATGAAACTTGAATTGCCCAGATTTGACATCTTAAACTTCCAATCTTATTATTCTTTTACAATACTTTTCTATCTTAGTAGTTCTTATACATCTCTACAGATTGTATTTTTTTTTTTTTTTTTTTTAGCTGTCATGGACACTTGAGAGTCCCTGAAACTCTATCTTCTTTCAAAGTATCAACACCCTTCTGGTTGTATTATTGTCCAGCCCAGGCACCAGGGTGTATAAATTCAACTACTCTCTTGTCAGTGCTCTCAGCTTTCCTACCATTTGTCATTTCACTGCATCCAATCTTCACAACTTCAAATCAGAAGCAATCCAAAAACCTGTCTTCTCTATTCCAACATATGGGATACTGGAAAAAACAATCACAACCATGAATATTAGCATTAAAAATAATGGAAACATGCATGTTATTTCCATTAATAATAGTAAGACACACTTATTTTTATTCATAATATAAACCCAATCAATTCTTCAGGGAAGCCCAAGTGTTTATGATGCTACACTAAGGCAAAAAGTTTACATAAAGAGAATAACATATAATATATTGGATATACTGTAAACAAAAGAGTGAGTATTTCAGAGCTTTATACAACATACAATCAATGACATCATGTGAAAGTTTGTCTCCATAAAGACAATTGTAGGGAGTGTGCATAATATGATCTAAACACATTCTGGTAGTAAATTTACCTAATTTAATCCATGGAACAATCTTTCATCATTCACTCTTCTTGCTTGCAGGTAAGAGAAAATCAGCTCTAACTTAGAAGCAAAAAATTTTTGTTGTTGTTGTAAGGATTTCACACAGAGTTCCTAAAAACTTGGAGAACCAGGCTTACAGAAAAGGTGGGAATCAAGAGGCAATCCTCAGGAAAGATCCTATCACAGGAGTAGTCTGCAAAGGACACTTATCACACTGCTGCCCTTGGACTATAGACTCTCCCACCTATTCTGCTGACCTCATTTCTGTTGCTACCACTGTGGTAGATAATCTGATTGTCTTTGCATCTTGCTTCACCTTCTCATGATACAAAGTCCCAGAATAATAGATCATCCAATTGATCAGCACTAGATTGCCTGTGGACTTCTAGTTTCTAGAGAGTCCTCTTTGGTATTTGTAAGTAGAAGCAGGACTCTGCCTCTCCTCTATCTTGGGATTTTCCCAACGTAGGAACGGTATTTGGAAGTTGAGCTGACAAAGATAGCAAATGTCCACTCTATCCTTGAAGCAGTCCTCTAAATATTGTTTATCTTGGCCAAGATTTTGATCGGTATTGGACAGCATGAGTTCAAGATTGTATTTGCTGACAACTACCTGGAGTGCTGCTAGTCTATGTTGCCAATTAAATAAAGACCCATATGCTTTAACAGACAGTTGAATTGGGAGTAGGATTGATATCCTCTTGTGAAGATTGAGTTGCCTAATATAGACACACGGCTGACTAGGAGGCCACCCCCGGTGCAAGAGAAGCTGTGGGAGTACTTATAGGCATGGCCAAGAGTCCACTTTTAAAAATGGTTATGATTTGCTCTAATGTACAAAGAGAACATTTATGTTACATGTAGCAAAACCATGATAATATTAGCTTGGAATATTTTAAGAAATGTGTAACCGATGCCTCCTTAGCCATGAAAAAAAAATTCAGTAAAAATCCCACAGAAGAGAATGCCTAGCTTTGAAAATTGCTAGAGAATTGCTACTATCTATACACTTTTCAAAATAAGATATCTGAGAAATATACTCCAGGATAACTAAAAGAGGAAACTTTTGGGGTGCCTGGATGGCTCAGTTGGTTAAGCAACCAACTCTTGATTTTAGCTCAGGTCATGATCTCAGGGTTTTGAAATTGAGCCCTGCCTCTGACTCTGTGCTAAGCATAGAGCCTGCTTGATTCTCTCTCTCCCCCTCTCCCTCTGCCCCTCCCCCACTCGTGAAAGAGCCCCCTCTCTCTCAAAAGCAAAAACAAAAACAAACTCCAAAACCAAAAAACAACAACAGGGGTGGGGATGCCTATATGGCTCATTCGGTTAAGTGTCTGAATCTTGATTTTGGCTCAGGGTGTGGTCTTGCAGTTTGTGGGTTTGAGCCCCACGTCAGGCTCTGCGCTGAGTGTGGAGCTTGCTTGGAATCTTCTTTCTTCCCCTCTATCTGCTTCTCTCTCTCTCTCTCAAAATAAATAAATAAACATTAAAAAAGTAAAATAAAATAGAAGAAAACTTCATGAAATTATTTCTTTTGAAAAATATGAATATGAAAAAGTTTATGTTAAAATTTTATATTGAATAGAGAATATGGTCACATGGTTCAAAATGGGATGGAATATGAAATCTCTCACTCATCTGTTCAGTGATTTCTACACCGTAGTTGACCACTTAAATTAGTTTTTGTATTTACTTCTAGAGTTACACTTATACAAGCATAAGCAAATATGTATATGTAGTTTTGTTTAGCCTCTGTTTAAAAACACAGAAGTAGCATACTATTTTTGCTTTTCTGTTCTTTTTTTGAAACTTAATAATAGATATTGGAGATCCTTTCATACAAGTAAGAAATTTTCTTGTTCTTTTCTTTTAAATAACATTTCATTATATAGATATACCATAACTTTTATTTTTATCTTATTTTTTAAAGCTCCGTACCCAATGTAGGGCTTGAACTCATGACCCTGAGATCAAGAGTTGCATGCTCTATAATTGAACCAGACAGGCACTCCCTATAATTTTCAAAACTCTAGTCCTCTTTTGAAGGAGATTTGAATTGTTCCCTACATTTTGCTGTTAAATACAATCCTGTAATAAGTCAACTTGTACATAAATTATTTTGCATACGTGTAAGTTTATATGTAGGCTCTATACCCAGAAGTGGAATCATTGAGTCAGAAGATATATGCATTTGTAATTCTTATAAATATTGCTATATGATACTGATTAGTCCTTCCACCAGTTATATGAGATCCCCTATTTTCCTACGGACTCTCCAGCAATGATTTTATCATAATTTTGAATTTTTTCAAATCTGATTGGTAAAAGTGGTATCTGAATATAGTTTTATTTAATTGGTTTATTTTGCCTTGAGTTAGGTTGGGAATCTTGTTGTGTATTTAAAAACCGTTTATATTTCCTTTCTTTGGGACTTATCTGATCTTACCTTTTACTCTTTTTTTTTGCTATTGGATGTTGGTCTTTTTCTTATCCATTTTTTTGAAGGCTTTATAAATTTGTGAGATTAACCCTTTGTTTGTGATATGAGTTGCAACTATTTTTTGACCAGTTTGTTACTAATTACTTTGTTTATGGTATTTTTTGTACCATTTAGAATATTTATTTTTATTTTGATTTCTCTTATGAATTCTGGATTTTGAATGATAATACTATTGTGGCTTATGGTTTTAAATCTGATGAAATTTAAATTTATGCCATATACAGTCTGAGGTATGGATATCATTTTTTTTCAGGTGATCACCCTCTCCCAAGACTATTGAGTAGTTCATCTTGTCCCTTCTAGCCTTAGATGCTAATAAATCTAGTCCTGTCCAGTGTATGGCTTTCCTCTATTCAGAGCTTACATTCAGAGACTCAGGCTCCTTTCATCTTTTGGTTTCACCACTTATTGGAGCCTTACTGTCGTCTGCATTTAGTCAGAGAAGGATACAGTATAAAAAAAAACAAACCCTGCATTTTAAAAGCCTTGTCTGGGAAGTGATACATAGCACTACTGCTTACATTCATTGGTAAGAATTAGTCATGTCATATCTCTACTCCATCTCTATTATCTATCTAATATCTATCTATCTATCTATCTATCTATCTATCTATCTATCTATCATCTATTGTGTTTTCCAACTATTCTGTTTCCATGTGTGTGTATGTGTATTTTTTCCCCTAAGTATTCAGTCAAATCATCAGCATTCATTCCACGTTAAAGAATAGTGGTGATAGTAGCTTATTTCTTCCTGACTGTAGTGTCAATACTTATAATGTTTCCTATAAAAAATGATGTGGGCTTTGGGGCCATAACAGAAATGTTTTTATCACATTCAGGAAGTATCTTGGTATTTCTATTTCATTCAGTCGTTTTCTTTAATCAAAAATAGATTTTGGGGTGCCTGGGCGGCTCAGTCAGTTAAGCATCTGACTTCAGCTCAGGTCATGATCTCACAGTTTGTGAGTTCAAGCCCCGTATCAGGCTCTGGGCTGACAGCTTGGAGCCTGGAGCCTACTTTGGATTCTGTGTTTCCCTCTCTCTCTGCCCCTCTCTGCTCACACTCTGTCTCTGTCTCTCTCAAAAATAAATAAAACAGAAAAAAATTAAAGAAATATTCAGCACATTAGAGATAAACATTTTCTGTTATTAGAACTAATAAAATGTTTATATTTTCTAAAGCTTTGAACAATTGCATTTATGAAATGAATCCCACTTGATAATTTCCAACCATCCTTGCTTTCTGGAACAAATCTTATTAGGTTTTTACATATTAGTCTTTTAATGTATTGCTCAAATATATTTAGCAATATTTTACTAAAGATTTTTGCATAAATTTTCCTAAATGATACTGATTTATAGTTTTCTTTTTTGTACAGTCTTTGTCAGACTTGGTATTAATGTTGTTTCATACAAATATATGCAAATTTTCTTTCTATCTCTCTGTAATTGGGAAGTTTAAGTAGCCCTGGGCAATCTTTCTTTAAAGTTTCATAAACTTCTTGGAAACTGTTCTTTTTTGGGGGTGGGAATGGGTGTCTTGCTCTTTAGTAATTTTTCAAGTGCTTCTTTGGAACTTAGTCTGTTAACATTTTCTGTATTTTTTGTGTTCAGTTTTGGTAAATTATACAGTTGACCCTTGAACAACAAGGGTTTGTTCAGCATGGGTCCACTTATACATGTTTTTTTTTTTTCCAGTAAACACAGTAGTACTGTGAATGTATTTTCTCTTTCTTATGATTTTCTTAATAATATTTCCTTTTCTCTAGCTTACTTTACTGTAAGAATACAGTATATAATGCATATAATATACAAAATATGTGTTAATTGGCTGTTTGTGTTATTGATAAGGCTCGACGGCAGGCTATTAGTAGTTAAATTTTTAGGGAGTCACAAGTTTTGATGGTGCAGGGGTTGGTGCCTCTGGCTCCCATTATTGTGCAAGGGCCAACTGTATTTGAATACATATTGTTATCATTATTGAAAATAATGCTATTTTCTCTATTTTGGTTTACATATATTTTTTGACCTGGCAGTTATTTTGCAGTTTTAAAATTTCCAGATGTAAAAGCCTTTTCATTTTATGAGTTTGTTAATTTCCAATGTTATTACATAGTGGTCATGTTGTAGCCTGTTTTATTTCTGTTTTCTGGAATTTACGGGTAAATATAGAGTCATTTTTGACAATCCAGTTGTCCTATACCATGCCAGATATTAACAATATTTGCAAAATATGTAACATAATTCTACTTTTTTTACTAAATTTTTGTTTGTTTTGGAAAATATAGTTTTTCCCCATAAGATACATTATTTATGGTAACATTTAATGGCTTGTTATTTTTAAATAAATTAAAAAAATAATAATTTATTTATATAATAAATAACAAATAAAAATTTCAGTTTTAATTTCAGTAACAGTAAATATCAATAGATATAATCTACACAAACAGACACTCTTTGGGGTCCTCTAAAATATTTAAGAGGTTAGAGGGTGTGGGTCCTAGGGCCAAAAATGTTTGATAACTGTTGCACTACAGAATTGGGTTTTGCTTTGTGATCCATTCTAAGAATATTTTTCTTCTAATGATTAAATTAAACTCATTTGCATTTACTAATATAACAGATGTTTGCTTTTAATTCTTTGCTTTTAATTTGAATGCTTTTAATTTTAATTTTTAATTCATAATAATTTTTATATTGTTTTCCACTTTTTCAAAAAGTCTTGTCTTTTTTCCTTTTCCTTTTTTTACATAAATCTATTATTATAGAAGTTTTGTTTTTATCCTAATAGTTCCTTTTAGAACTGCATCTTTATGTAATATGTTTAGTAGTCTTATTTTAAACAGCAACAATTGTTTCTCTACTCTGAGCAATAACATTAGTGTGTTTCCTTTATTTTCCTTCATACTCCTTTACTATCTTATTTTAGTTAATTATATAATCTTTTGTAAGGGTTACTGTTGTACTATTAAATATGCTTATACTTAACTTGTCATGTATCACCTTAAAAAGATATCCTTTGAATCCAATTATTATAAATGATGCAACTGGTGAACATAACAATTCTCCCAACTTCCTCTTCTCCATGAAACGTACTTCTTTTTGGATTTATTTTTAGGTTCTTTCATTTCAAAGTACTGTCTATTCTTTTTCCTCTGTGCATCAAATCCATGCTTCTTTATTTTTCTTAGATACCAACCCATTATTTTTTATTCTTCGTCTTCAACATCTCCTTTTCTATAGACAGTTGTCTTTTATTATATGCATATTCTGAAGTCTTTATCATCTTAAAAAATAACAAAAAATCTTGTTCTCTCTAAACTACACCAGCTTGAGATCTTTTCTTTCCTCCTTATCCAAACTCTAGAAATGAATAGTATAATGCTTCCTTATAAGTCATTCACTCATGAACCACCACAATCTGGCTTCCACTTTCAATCACAGTATTGAAAGCTATCTTTCCACGATTACTAGTAATTTCTTGCTTGTGATTTTCAGTTAATGTCTTACATGGCCTCTCTGTAGTGTTCGGCAATGCTGACCACTGTGTCCTTTCTTGGTTTTCATGATAGCATAGGATCCTGATTTTCATCTTACTGCCCTGACTTTTGAATTTTCTTCATGTATTTCTTTTCTCTTTGTTCCTGCTCCTCAGGCATAAAAATTATATATATTTGGTTATCTTCTTTTCTTTTTCTGATCTTCTCAGGAGATCACACCTATTCATATGGCTTTAATTTTCGTCTCAAAATAGTTCAAGAGCTTCGATCCTCACAAATCTATAAAAAATCTGCAGCTTTAGCATAGCACACAAAATTTTAAATATCTGGCCTTTGCTTATTTTCATTCCTTTGGGGAAAAATTATATATGCTGACTATCAGTAATTCAAACAATGTGGAAAATACAAAAATTAAATTAAAAAAATAGCCTCTATTTTACCATTCAGAAATTACTATGATCAATTAGGAGAATATTATTCCAGGTATCTTTGTCTACATAGAACTTTCTTTCTAAATGCAGAACTGTGCGCTCGCGCATGCGCGCTCTCTCTCACACACACACACACACACACACACACACACACATACACACAAGTATATGTATGTATAGGCAGAACTGTAGACATAAAGAAATTGTACCGATGGAAAACATAAAAATATTTTTAGTTTTATAAAGGTGGATCATGTTACAGATTCTATTTTAAATGAAATATTACATTTTATTTTATGTAAATTAAATAGAGGTGAAAGAGACCAGTTAAAACAATGTTGAACTTCAAATAAGTGCCTCTTTACCACAAGATTTATTTCTTGTAAGATTCTGATTCTGATTTTAAAAGATTATGAAAAACTAAGAAGTTGGAGCATTATGTCTTATTAAATGACTGTTTTAATTTTAGATAGAATTGATTGACACTCTGCTGTGAAAAGTGAGAATATTAGCTCTCTTATACATCCTCCTGGCTTACCACCCTCCAACTTCTTAAGTTATATGATTATTGTTACATTTTCTATGTTTATAATATCCGTGACCAAGTAACCATAATTCCTGCAGTTGTTCTTTATTAGTAATGTATATAAATGAGTTCACTCTTTGCCACCAATCTTGTGTTTTGTTTTTGTTTTTATTTGTTTTTATACTGTGGATTTTTCATCTTCCAATTCTTTAGTTTGGATAATCTCTTAAATAGCTGATTGGCAAGATGCAGTAATGTCTTTTGTCATCTCTGTATTCTTTAAAATTTGAAGATCTCTGAATGTTTTCTTTGTATTTGAATAACATCTTGATGTTGATATTGGTCAGACTTCAAAGCTGCATGTGATGGAGTCCACTCTAGAGGGTTTAAGTAGGAAAAAAATTACGAAGCTCACAAAATTAGTGGGGGAACAGAAACAACAGACTTTAGGCTAAGCTTTGTTGCAGTTGGGTTCTCTGAAAGTAGAGTATATATAAAGTAGAGTAAATATAAAATATTCACTAGGGGATAGCACGTGTGAAAGGGAAGGGGGGGAGCAGGAATGTGCAGAAGAAGAAGTCAAACTGTTGTGCAGACCCAGT
This sequence comes from Felis catus, assembly GCF_018350175.1. Lineage (NCBI taxonomy): Eukaryota > Metazoa > Chordata > Mammalia > Carnivora > Felidae > Felis > Felis catus. Next base: position 150,818,022 of record NC_058375.1, read on the forward strand.
AAAGCCTTAGCCAAACTGTGGGGACCTACATCTGCCCTATCTCCTCTTTAGCACTGTTTAGATCCACCTCTCTATATATGTTTGGGAAGTCGCTCTATCAGGTTTCTGATGGTGCTCTCTCCCTGAGGGAATCTTAGAAGAAGAAGGTTAGTAGGACAAGGTGCAGTCTCTGTCACTGAGGGCTCTGAATTGTCTTTTAGCACCTGGATTGGAGATGGGCAGTGACGGGTAGAAATGGGTCGGAGGTGGGTGGGAGGACAGACGTTGGGGGTATTAGCTCTTAGTAGGGTAGAGGCCAATTCTCTTTAGATTTAGTAGGGAGTCAAAATCTTTGGAGATATTCGCCAATATGTTCACATTACTTCTGTCCCAGTCAAAAGTTTTCCCAGCCAAGTTCCTGACCTTTACACACAGACCTGCTTTGGTTCAGTTACTGTGACAGTTAAATTCTGGGCTTGGTCTTCTCTTTCTCTGCCTTCTTCTTGTGGGAAATGAGAACCTTTTGGTATGCAACTGAGAAGGTCTTCTGGCTTTTACATCTGACTTTCGGTTACCTGTTACTCTCATTTGTCCGTTTTCTCTTGTAGAACACCTGTGGGGTTTAGGAAATACTAATTTAACCTCATTACCCTCATGGTCACTATTTCCTCCATGCTAGTACATTCTCCTAATTCACCACTAGGAAAGGTTTAACAACAGATTACCATTTAGTGCCGTGTTCCACCTGCCCATCAGTAATAGGGTCCTCACTGTCAGGTAGTGAGTGCTCTTGTTGCACAGCTCCATCTTCTTGCCTATTTTTCGAGACATTATGTCCATTCTGGACAAACAATACTTTTTTTAGTATAAGTCTCTGCCATATATTGTTTGTAGGCAGTGCCCAATTTTTGCAGGTTGGGTTCTCTGGAAATCAGAACGAAAATTGAACTGGGGATGTAAGCTGTTTGTTAGGGATGGATTCCTATTAAAGGCAACGGGAAGAGGCAGTACAGAATAGAGTAAAAAGTTGAACTGTGAAGTAGACCTGACAAAACCTTGGCCAGCTCACTGGGCAGCTCTAGAGTTATCCCATGTGAGGCCAGAGTTGCTGGGCCTTTGAATTCCTTCCTTGCTCAGTCACTGGATGTAGGCCACCCTAGAAAACGTATGACTTCTTGAACACAGTTCTCTGCAGTTGAGGCAGACCTTGCTGGGGCTGACAGCGGGAGACATCTGTGCACTGGCCATTTGCTTGTTACTGTTTAGCAAGTCTTTCTTAGAAGGGGGATCTGGGTGGTGCATCTCCATGTTTATCCTAAGCTTCTAGAATTAGGGTTACCAGACTTAGCAAATAAAAATACATGATCCAGACACCTGGGTGTCTCAGTCAGTTAAGTGTCTGACTTTGGCTCAGGTTTTGATTTCACAGTTTGTGGGTTTGAGCCTGGCATCGGGTTCTGTGCTGACAGCTCAGAACCTGGAGTCTGCTTCAGATTCTGTGTCTCCCTCTCTGCCCCTCCTCATTCTCTGTCTCTCTCAAAAAATAAATAATAAACATTAAGAAAAATAAAAAATACATGATCCCAGTTAAATCTGAATTCCGGATAAATAATTAATAATTTTTTCTAGTGTAAGTCTGTCCCATATATTGTTTTGTAGGCTCTGAATTCCGGATAAAAAATTAATAATTTTTTCTAGTGTAAGTCTATCCCATATATTGTTTTGTAGGCACTGAATAAATGGTGCCCCTGATCATTATAACCTTTCTCCAAGGGTCAAATTAAGAATAATGACCACAGTTTCTTGGCTTTTGTCCCTACCTGGGTACCCTCAAACTTTCCAGATGATCTTTCACATGTGTTCTTAAAAGAGAAACCTACTATTTCTTGCCAGGTTCCTCAATCTCCTATTGGGCATTGCTGCTACACTTTCAGGTACCCTTTCCTGGCATCCCCAGAGCTGAATGGTAGTTTTTGGTGAACTGGTGGAGAATCCCTCCCTTTCCTTAGTGATATATTACACTAGAAGACCATCAAAGAGTGTCATCTGAGTTCCAGTATCTTACAGGAAACCACATTGACCTTTTCAAATTTTGCTTAGAGGCTGTTACTCACCATAGGAATTCTAGATATATGGAGAGTAAGTTTGGAAACGTGGTGTACTGAGAATTATCCTTTTCCTTTGAACTCTAAGTTTTTTAATTCTTGTTTTTGTTTTTAGTTCTTTTTGCGTCTTTATTTCTTCCTTTAGGTTGAATTTTACCCCCAGAATCCAGAATGGTCCTTATTGCCTCATAATGGGATTCTGGGCAGTAGGGAGTGGACTGAGGGAAAATACTCCAGCTAGAACTTTAATGAGGATTCAGATATGTTCCAGGATGTCTTATGAACTGGATCAGAGCATCACTGGAAGTCATTTTGCTTTAAATTTTTTTTTTCCCAAAGAAAGGAAGATTTTGACCTGCTGCAAAGCAACGATGTAATGGAATAGTGTTTGTCTGTCTCAGGTATTGCCTCCATGACCTGGCTCGATGGATCCATATCCAATTCTGGGGAGAGAAAGTCAGCAGATGGTAGGTGAAAAAGCTTCCATGAGGGACTGAGTATATGGGCACAAGTGGCAGGCACTACTTGGGCCCAGGTGTCCAAGCATGGCACAAAGTGGGAACATGACACTTGTCCGACAACTTAAAAATTGGTAGCTCTAGAGTCATTGGATGGTAGTACCTTTGGCAGACATTTGGCAGTCATTTCATGGTGGGTACCAGTAATATGGCAAAAGCTAGAAATCCTTAAATAGACTTAAGGCAGTGAATATATTGGGTGGAGCAGGAGAAGAAGAATTTTAGACAGTGTAAGGTAAATGTATCTGGAAAACTGATTCATATTCAGATTTGAAGCATTCCTTGTTGGAGAGCACATTATAAGTTTAATGTTGTTATATTAGGTGATTATTTGGGGTTAATGTAATTGTAAAGAGAAAAACAAACATGGACACCAAAATTACCTTGTAGTATAATTGGAAGTCAAGCATTCAGATGAAAGGCAAAATGCTGAAAATAATTTTAAAAATTAACAAACTGAGGGCTGATGGAGGTGGGAGGGAGGGGAGGGTGGGTGATGGGTATTGAAGGGCATCTTTTGGGATGAGCACTGGGTGTTGTATGGAAACCAATTTGACAATAAATTTCATATATTTAAAAATAAATAAATAAATAAAAATAAAAATAAATAAACAAAAAAATTAACATGGGAATGCAGATACACGTTAAAAAAAAGTCTTATAGAAAATACCTGTTCAGACTCCCTGAGGCCATAGACCCAGTTGAGAGATACTGGTCTGTTCATTTCTGTCACTTCAGTCAGGCACATCTGAATCGGTAAATGCTCTGTAGTTATGAAGGACTATATCCCTTTGTGGTTACCTTTGTTAATGCTGATTGCTAACTTCCTTGCATTACTGCTTATTTTCTGTCAGTTCATTTTGGACTGAGTGTTTTCCAGTGTTCTTTCTCTCCACTATTTAGACATAGGAGATTTATTGTCTACCCACCAACAGAAGAATTTTAGATAACTGTTCACCTTTCTCGCCTTTTCCACCCTCTGGTACAATCTGGTTTAAACAGTTATTATTTGGGATCGAAAAAAGAGTCAAGGACCAGGTTGGGTCTCATAACTCTCTGTCCCATCACCTTCAATATAGCTATCTGTGGATAAGAATGTTGCACAAATTAATTATGCATATATAATTTATATTCCATAGCAATTATATGCATGTAATATGTTGTCCAGAGCCTGCGGAGCTGCTATGGCTAACCTAGTGAGCGTAGGATGTCAATTGCTTTTCAAATATGGTGCTATACCATTTGGTAATCTCTATACTTTGGTAACCTCTTCTGATATTGATGAACTGGTGATCCCTTTACCCAATGTTGAGATATAGTCTTTTTTATATTGGCTTTTTTTCTGGCTAATTGGTTATTATGGCACATGAACCAACACCCTTAGTTTAATTAGCATAATGTTTCCCAATTAAGTTAAGTGGCTTAGATATTTGATCTTAAAATGGCATTGTAGGAGAACATAAAAATGTTGTGGAGATATGAAAAAGTCTTTGAACATCAGGCTATTAGAATGTTATATATGTGTTCAATATGTCTAAGAGTCAAAGCAAAATATAGCAGCCATCTATTTAGAGGAGTAGAGGTACAGAGTTTATCAATGTCATCCTACTGATGGCCTGATAAGAAAGGTCTTATACAGTCAGATGGCTGGAATTAAAGGCCACATCGCCAGGATAAGAAAATTTGCTGAAAATGATGGTGTGTGAGATGAAATGATCATTTCCTTTGTGACAATTATGAAGTTAGGATAGTGTGGGAGGTGTAAGGGTTACAGAGAGGATTAGGTGTAAGAATAACAAGGCAGAGTGGGAGGATAGCATTTAGTACAGATGGCAATGCAATGTATTGTGGCTATATTGTAGGGCACATTAAATTGGCTAGAGATGGTTTTAAAGCTGGTGAAAATGAACATTTTCCAAATCTTTATAAAGAATAGATATTACCTTTTTATCAAAATAGAAATGGTTGACCCATTTATAAAATAAAACACATTTTGACCATATTAGCAAAATGAATGGATGTAATGGACATTTATGGAAGCCTACATAAAGTGTTTACACTTGTGAGTGAATCTGTGTAAATAGTATATACCTAAGCATGGTACTCATCTTTTAGTAAATATTGCTTGTGTGCCCTAAAAAAAAAAGGTAAAACAGATTGTTGAGGTAATTGAGTACCGTGCAGAAGAAAATGCAATTTTCTTAACTAAATTGGCAGTGACACCATATCACTGGGGTTTATACATTAGAAAATTTCCCCCATAGATTTAATGATTTCAGAATATACCTATACTGTCTACAAACAAGTGATCCATAAAAAAAGAAGCCTAAATGATCCACACTGATTGTTGCTGATAAAACATGCTTCAGAAGTATATTTATTCCCAGAAATATTTCATAATAAAGTATTCAAAAAGATAACTTTCTGCTTAAAGTCCACTCTTGTGACCCAAGAGCACTATATGTTTCCTTAACAAAATAGACACTCAAACATTTGCTGAATGAATGTGTGAATGAATGAGAATCGCACATAACCGGGTAATTTCATAAATAGGGTAGCAATAGTCATGCAAGTGAAGTCATTTGAGGGATTTTAAGAAGGCCATTATCTCCATAATCATTGTACTACTGCCCCAAATTGCATATTAACAATTCTTGCTGCTGGGTTAAAGCACTGCTTTCTGTAAGATTCCGTATTAAAATGAAAAAAAATCTTCAGAAAAAGGTAAATAAATATATCTAGCTCTCAGATTTACACATTAGAAAATTTTCCCCATAAAGACTGAAGGAAAGTAATGTGGGTGGGGTTACGGGTTTGCTTAGAAGGAAAGATAGAATAAGCATTTTGGTGGGTAGAAGAAAGAAATTCCCTTTGAAGTTTGGCTCCATTTATTATCTTAGATAGGAGGCATGAAAATTTGTAGCCCATAATGGAAATAGAAGAAGTGAAGAAAAATAACTAAAGAGAAAGATCTCTTTTGTTATTTTTATATTAGAGGAGAGTCCAGTAACTTAAGTGCCTATTATGTTTTCACAGAACATGAGGAAGATGGCCACAGGTGATTTTTTGAATGTAAGACTTCATGTTCTTTTTTAAGTTTATTTATTTATTTTGAGAGAGAGTATGAGCAGTGTGAGCAGGGGAAGGCAGAAAGAGAGGGGGAGAGAGCGAGAGAGCGAGAGAGACAATCCCAAGCAGGCTCCGCACTGACAGAGCCCGATGCAGGGCTTAAAACCATGAACTGTGAGATCATGACCTGAGCTGAAACCAAGAGTCGCATGCTTAACTGACTGAGCCACCAGACACCCCATAAGGCTACATGTTTTATGCCACGTGACTTGATGCTGTAGCCAAAAGAGACTGGGGACCAAGGATTGGTGCTCTAGCCAAGGCACCCATCTGGCTGCTTATTGGGTAACCTATCTAATTAGACACTCACTGTTGAATGATGGTTAACTCAGGTAAAGGGAGGGTTTCTTAATTCTAGGCACACAAAAACAGAGTCAGTAGAGAGAGGCAGACAGAGGGACATGGAGTCACAAGGAGTAATTCGTTATTAAAGAAATATTGGATCTCAACTATGTGTCAGGCACTATTTTAAGGTGTGAAAGATGCAGTAGTGAACAAAAGTTTGCCTTCATGAGCTTAAATTCTAATTGGGGAGACTTGCATTAAGTAAAGAATAATTATATAATATTATTTCAGGTAGTGATAAGTCCACAAAGAAAAATAAATCAGAGATGGGAATAGAGTTTTTTGTTTTTGTTTTTGTTTTGGATTTGGTGGTCAAAGAAGGCCTTTCTTAGGAAGAAGTAGTTGAACTGAGAGAGATCTAGAAGACATGAGGGAGAGAGCAGGTGGGGGAAAAGTGTTTATTGGCAGAGAAAATAGCATGTGGAAAAGCTCTGAGGCAGGAGTATGCCTTCATATTTTAAGGAACAGGGAGAAGGCCAATGTTGGAGCAGTGGGAGATAGGTAACGAGACTGGTAGCTAATGAGATTGGGATGTATCCAGGGATCAAATTATATAAAGTCTTACAAATTATGGTGAGGCACTTTTGTTTCAAGTGTGCTGGGAAGTCATTGCAGGATTTTGAACAGGAAAGTGATGGGACATGATGTGCACCTTAACAGCAACTTGGGCTGTCAGAGAATGGACTGAGGGAGAGAGCAGAAACAGGATGTTAAGTTAGGAGGGAGGGCATTGCAGGATGATAAGTCCAGGAGAGAGATGATGGTGGCTTGAAATGGTATTAGCTGTGGAACTCATAAGAAGTGGTTGGATTCGGGTTATATTTTGAATCTAGAGCAGTCAAGATTTGCCAGTGGTTTTGTTGTGACATGTGAGAAAGAGAAGACTGAATGATTATTTCATTTCCTCCCTCCCTTCCTTCTTCCCTCCCTTCCTTCTTCTTTCTTCCCTCCTTCCCTCTGTTCCTTTTCAAGTAGGCTCCACACCCAGTGTGGGGCTTGAACTCACAACCCTGAGATTAAGAGTCACATGCTCTACTGACTGAGTCAGTCATGCACCCCTGAATGATGACTTCAAATGGCAATGACTATGAGACAGGTAATAACATGTTTGAGACAGAGGAGATCATTAGATGAGCACGTCATCAGAGCCACTAGTTGGTTACTATAGCTGCTATTTGTGTTTTAAAACCGTTGTATCCTCACCAACAAGAAGCTATCTTTATATTTCTCAGTGTTGTCTGGTTGTGTAGCAGCTGAGTCAGTTTCTGCAGATAATTTCTTCTCCATGTGTTCTTCCAGTAAATTGGCATCACCTTGGTCTGTCTATATTCCTTACAACATGAAAGGCCCTAATAAAGTTTTGCTGAGCACTCCCCAGGTTCACATAAATATTACTGATATTTATAATGCTTAATCCAAAGTCTTAGCAGCATTTATCAAAAATTAAGCTTAACCTTAAAAAAACTCTGGTAGCTCAGTTTAATCCTAATTTTTCATGTCTTAATAGTGGTTTTACAAAGAAAAATTTAAAATGTTCGAAATTAAAAAAAAAAGCACTTGAAAAGAGGGATGCTATGACCTTTAAAAAAAATTTCGTTATTTGAATAGTTGTACAGTAAAACATGGGATTGTGAGTAACTTACTTTGCGAGTATTCTGCAAGACGAGCAAACATTTCTAATAAATTTTAACTTGATAAATGAATGATGCCTTGTAATATGAGTAGTATGTGATGCCAACTATCACATGATCACAACTAAGCCAATGGTTCTTCTGTCTCTCTCTCTTGCTGTGGGATTGTGGGTGATCGTCTCCCATGCTCAGATGCTTGGTTTCAGGTCACAGTGCTTGGCAGTAATCGGTGATTTTTCAGAACGTTGGAATGCCCACAACTGGCATTAGTGTATTTTTTGTTACTTCAAAGCACCTGTGGACAGTCCTTTGCTTTTCCATATAAGAATAAGCTTAGGAATGTTCTGTTTCATTCTAGGTTAGGCTGCCTGCAAATATAGGCCCTTTCCTTTGTTGTCTTATTGTCAGTTACATTAAATATAGCATATGACAAGAGTTTATTAATACTGTACTGTAGTCAACATGTATATGATGGCCCCCATGCAGAAAAATATTCCATCGAGCCAATAGATAGCAGTGATGCCATTAGTGATAGTGAAAGTTGTCTTACACAATAATGCTCCTATCTCATCTCCCTCACACCAGCCACGAAAGTTTTCAAAGGTAAGTGCAGGTTAATTTGTTTATTTCCCCTTATATTTTGTGTTTCCTTTACTATTTTTACATCGTTATATCATTATCATATCATTTTATATCATTTTATATGAATATTTTTGGCTTGTGGCACGAATCATCTGAGTTTCCATTATTCCTTATGGGGAGATTCTCTTTGATATACAAGTGCTTTGGATTACAAGCATGTTTCTGGAACGAATTATGCTCTAGACCAAGGTTTTACTGTATATTCAGTACTCTGACAACAGGGTAACCTCCTTGTGAACAAGATCTGTATTTATTCTCTGCTGTATTACTAGTGCCTTGCTTGGTGCCTGACAAACAGGAAGTGCAGCATCTCTTACATTAAAAAACATGAGTGAGTTGTTGTATATCAATACTTCATTTGTGCTGTTTAATTTGTGTAGAGAGACTATGACCTTTTTTCCCCTTTGGTATTCTGATAATTTTGGCACAAAACTTCTTTACAATTAATGTAGTAATATTTTTATTTTCATTTATTTTTATTTTTTTATTTTTTTTCAATATATGAAATTTATTGTCAAATTGGTTTCCATACAACACCCAGTGCTGATCCCAAAAGGTGCCCTCCTCAATACCCATCACCCATCCCCCCATCAACCCTCAGTTTGTTCTCAGTTTTTAAGAGTCTCTTATGCTTTGGCTCTCTCCCACTCTAACCTTTTTTTTTTTTTCCTTCCCCTCCCCCATGGGTTTCTGTTAAGTTTCTCAGGATCCACATAAGAGTGAAACCATATGGTATCTGTCTTTCTCTGTATGGCTTATTTCACTTAGCATCACACTCCAGTTCCATCCACATTGCTACAAAGGGCCATATTTCACTCTTTCTCATTGCCATGTAGTACTCCATTGTGTATATAAACCACAATTTCTTTATCCATTCATCAGTTGATGGACATTTAGGCTCTTTCCATAATTTGGCTATTGTTGAGAGTGCTGCTATAAACATTGGGGTACAAGTGCCCCTATGCATCAGTACTTCTGTATCCCTTGGGTCAATTCCTAGCAGTGCTATTGCTGGGTCATAGGGTAGGTCTATTTTTAATTTTTTGAGGAACCTCCACACTGTTTTCCAGAGCGGCTGCACCAATTTGCATTCCCACCAACAGTGCAAGAGGGTTCCTGTTTCTCCACATCCTCGCCAGCATCTATAGTCTCCTGATTTGTTCATTTTGGTCACTCTGACTGGCATGAGGTGATATCTGAGTGTGGTTTTGATTTGTATTTCCCTGATGAGGAGCGATGTTGAGCATCTTTTCATGTGCCTGTTGGCCATCTGGATGTCTTCTTTAGAGAAGTGTCTATTCATGTTTTCTGCCCATTTCTTCACTGGGTTATTTGTTTTCCGGGTGTGGAGTTTGGTGAGCTCTTTATAGATTTTGGATACTAGCCCTTTGTCCGATATGTCATTTGCAAATATCTTTTCCCATTCCGTTGGTTGCCTTTTAGTTTTGTTGGTTGTTTCCTTTGCTGTGCAGAAGCTTTTTATCTTCATGAGGTCCCAGTAGTTCCTTTTTGCTTTTAATTCCCTTGCCTTTGGGGATGTGTCAAGTAAGAAATTGCTACGGCTGAGGTCAGAGAGGTCTTTTCCTGCTTTCTCCTCTAGGGTTTTGATGGTTTCCTGTCTCACACTCAGGTCCTTTATCCATTTTGAGTTTATTTTTGTGAATGGTGTGAGAAAGTGGTCTAGTTTCAATCTTCTGCATGTTGCTGTCCAGTTCTCCCAGCACCATTTGTTAAAGAGACTGTCTTTTTTCCATTGGATGTTCTTTCCTGCTTTGTCAAAGATGAGTTGGCCATATGTTTGTGGGTCTAGTTCTGGGGTTTCTATTCTATTCCATTGGCCTATGTGTCTGTTTTTGTGCCAATACCATGCTGTCTTGATGATTACAGCTTTGTAGTAGAAGCTAAAGTCTGGGATTGTGATGCCTCCTGCTTTGGTCTTCTTCAAAGTTACTTTGGCTATTTGGGGCCTTTTGTGGTTCCATATGAATTTTAGGATTGTTTGTTCTAGTTTCAAGAAGAATGCTGGTGCAATTTTGATTGGGATTGCATTGAATGTGTAGATAGCTTTGGGTAGTATTCACATTTTGACAATATTTATTCTTCCAATCCATGAGCAGGGAATGTCTTTCCATTTCTTTAAATCTTCTTCAATTTCCTTCATAAGCTTTCTATAGTTTTCAGCATACAGATCTTTTACATCTTTGGTTAGATTTATTCCTAGGTATTTTATGCTTCTTGGTGCAATTGTGAATGGGATCAGTTTCTTTATTTGTCTTTCTGTTGCTTCATTATTAGTGTATAAGAATGCAACTGATTTCTGTACATTGATTTTGTATCCTGCAACTTTGCTAAATTCATGTATCAGTTCTAGCAGACTTCTGGTGGAGTCTAGCAGATTTTCCATGTATAATATCATGTCATCTGCAAAAAGTGAAAGTTTAACTTCATCTTTGCCAATTTTGATGCCTTTGATTTCCTTTTGTTGTCTGATTGCTGATGCTAGAACTTCCAACACTATGTTAAACAACAGCGGTGAGAGTGGACATCCCTGTTGTGTTCCTGATCTCAGGGAAAAAGCTCTCAGTTTTTCCCCATTGAGGATGATGTTAGCTGTGGGCTTTTCATAAATGGCTTTTATGATCTTTAAGTATGTCCCTTCTATCCCGAATTGTAGTAATATTTTTAAAAAGGAGATATAACTATAGAGGGTAGATTTCAACTTGTAGGAGTTGAGCCAGAAACTTATTTGGATTTAAAATGTCGATGTCATTTGTTTACTTGACAAAAAAAAACCCTCAAATTTTGTGTTACATAAAAATAAGCATAACTAGAATAAGAGGAGTTTTTTTATAACATCTGTGTACAAATTATTATTAGCACTGCTAATCTAAGAGCTTAATCATTGGCATGATACCTGTATCACCACCAGATGCAAGCTTTCTGAATCTAACAGTAAATAAATGGTTTTGAATAATTTTAGTATAATTTTAAAAAGAAACAAAAATGTAAACATTTTTTTTCCCAAAGCTAGCTCATTGGTCCTAAGGTAGCCCATTTATAAATGAATATTTAAAAAATGTGCCATTGTGTTTCCAAATTACAGTTTTCCTTTCATATAAAATAAAAATAGACATCCGTGAATAGTAGTTGTTATGAAAACAGAATTTTAGTGGATGCACCAACATAATTAGAAAAAAAATACAGAAAGATTTTTAAGCAAACTCCATCCTCAAGACAAGAAACCAACTTTTGTTAAAAATGGAAACCTACCACCAGCCACATCTGTCAATGAAATGTTTTGTAGACAGGTTTAGGAGAAAGTAGGTTGTGAAGACTCAGACTGAACTTGTAAAAGTATATTGAGTTACGAATATAAAAACTGCTGTATGGAGTTGGGCCACTATTTTTCCTGCCCCAAATTTAGTTTCCACTAGTAGAACCAAGGGATATGTTGTAGGAAGGAAGGCTTTCTCTTCTTTTTATTAGTTTCAGAAGGCTAGGCTTAAAACATTGCATATTTCCTTAAGTCATTATGACTATTGTATTTTACTTTAAATCATTTTGAAGTTATTTATCAGTTTGCACTTCTTCGGGGTGTAATAAATTCTGTGTATTTTGCTACGTCTTATTACTCTAAATTTTTCTTTTAAAAAATCTTCGTTACCATGAAAGATCCAGATTATCTTATACTTTGCCCTCTCTCTGAGTCTTGGTAGTAAGTTTAGTACTTTGTCCTAATTTTGAAATCTTTTGTATCAACTGACTTATTTCTGGAAATATTTTTATAAGCAAATATTTATAAGCAAAGTAGATGTTATTACCACTTGAACATGGTCATTGAACTTTTTTCTCCTTATATATTTTATTATGGCAAAATACATATAACATAAAATTCAGGATTGAAACCATTTTAGTGTCTAATTTAGTTACATGTATTAGTACATTGACAATGTTGTACAACCACCATCACTGTAGTTCCAGGACATTTTATCATCAAAAGGAAACTGCGTACCCTTTAAATAGTCACTCCCCTTTCTCCTCTCCCCGTAAATTCTGCAGCCACAAATTTGCTGTCTCTATGGATTTGCCTATCCTGGATATTTCATATAAACGAAACCATACAATATGTGGCTTTTGTGTCTGACTTTTTTCACTTAGCACAATATTTTCAAGGTTCATTCATGTCGTAGTATGTATTAGTACTTCATTCTTTCTTACAGATGAATAATATTGTTTTGTATGACCCTGTCATATTTTGTTTATCCATTCATCTTTGATGGCAATTTGGGTTGTTTCTTCCTTTTGGCTATTGTGGATAATGTTCCTAAGGACATTCATTACAAGATTTATTGGAATGTCTGTTTTCAGTTTTTCTGGATATATACCTAGGAGTGGAATTACAGGTTCAGATGATAATTTTATGTTTAAATATTTGAGGAACTGCCAAACTGTTTTCTACAGCAGGTGTACCATTTGACATTCTCACCAGCAAGATGAGTGTTTCACTTCTCTACGTCCTTGTCAATACTTATTTTCTAATCTGTCTTAGGTTTTGTTTTTTGTTTTAGCCATCCCAATGTATTTGAAGTGGTATCTCATTGTGATTTTGGTTGACATTTCTGTGATTACTAGTTGAGCATCCTTTCATGTGCTTTTGGCCATTTGTATATTTTCTTTGGAGAAATGTCTATCCAAGTCTTTTGCCCATTTAAAGATCTTCTGGGTACTAGACCGTTTTCCGATATATGATCTACATATATTTCCCCCCATTCTGTGGGTCGCTTTTTAAAATTTTTTTTTCAACGTTTATTTATTTTTGGGACAGAGAGAGACAGAGCATGAACGGGGGAGGGGCAGAGAGAGAGGGAGACACAGAATCGGAAACAGGCTCCAGGCTCCGAGCCATCAGCCCAGAGCCTGACGCGGGTCTCGAACTCACGGACCGCGAGATCGTGACCTGGCTGAAGTCGGACGCTTAACCGACTGCGCCACCCAGGCGCCCCAACATTGGTTAATTTTCTTATGTGAAACTACTATTGTATTCTTGGAATAAATCCTAGTTAGTTATGGTATATAATCCTTTAATGTGCTGCTGGATTTGGTTTGCTAGTTTTTATTGAAGATTTTTGCATCCATACTCATAAAAGATATTGTCCTGTAGTTTTCTCATGGTATCTTTGTCTGGCTTTGGTAATACTGGCCACAAGGAATATGTTAGGAAGTATTGCTTTCTTTTTCTTGAAAGAATTTGAATAGTGTTGGTGTTAATTCTTCTTCAAATGTTTGGTAGAATTCATCAGAGAAGCCATCTGATCCAGAGCTTTTCTTGTTTGGAAAATTTTTATTGTTGATTCAATCTGGTTACTTGCTATAGGTTTGTTCAGATTTTCTGTTTTTTCTTGAGACAGTTTTGGTAGTTTGTGTGTTTATAGAAATTTATCCATTTCCTCTAGATTATTTGATTTATTGATACACAGTTGTTCATAGAATTCTCTTACTATCATTTTAACTTTTATCATTTTGCAGTTAGTGTACAGTTTCATTTCTGATTTTGGTTATTTGTGTCTTCTCTTTTTTCTTACAAATGTGCTACAACAAAAAGAACAACAAGAACAACAACAAATGCGTTCTCACCTTAACTTTTTTTGACAGAGATTTCTTGGGAAGCTACTGTAGGTTGATGGGGTTGAAACAGTAGCTAGCTTCTGTGCCAGTCCTTTGGTAGTGTACTGCCAGGCAGATAAAAATACGTGTTATGAGTTTTGGAGTAGAGGGTCCCTGTTGACCACCTTGGCAACATCCAGCTGCATCAAGAACATGGGCTATTATCCCCATGGTTGCTTGACATATGATAGAAGGATAGGTAATAGCAGCTGCTATGAAAAACATTGAAATTTATAAAAACCTTACCAGCCTCTTCTTCATGAAGTATTCCCTTGAATATTTCAAGTATTTGACTACACTCTGGAGTTCCCAAATAGTTGGTTTGACTTCTTTTGCCAACTCAATAGTTGTCTCCATGGAGGTGCTGATTCCTGGAGCTTCCTACTCATCCATCTTCTGTCACATCACCCTGGGCCATGTTTTTTAAATCCATTATGCTAATTTTCTCTTAATTAGTATATATAGTTCATTTATATTTAAGATAATTATTGATATGATCTGCTATTTTATTGCTTTTACTTCCTGTTTTCATTCTTCTGTTTCACGCTCATCGCTTTCATGTTTGTTATTTGAAATTATTTAGAATTCCATTTTGACTTATCTTTAGAATTTAAAATGTTTTTCTTTGTATATATTTTTTGTGGTTGTTCTAGGCATTATGCTATATATACATAATTTAATCCAGTCTTTACTGGTGCTAACATTTGCTCTCATTTACGTCCTTTTATACTCCTCCTTTATAATATAGTTGTCTTAAATATTTTCCTTTGTATACATTGAGAACTACGTCAAATGATGTTATAATTTTTGCCTCAATTGTCTAACATAATTTAGAAAACTCAGGAGGATATGCTATTATGTGTACCCATATTTTTGTTCTTCTTTCTTTTTTAATGTTTGTCATTCTTTCTTAATTCCTGATATTCAAAATTTTCATCCTTCTTAATTTCCTCTGTTTGAAAAGCTTTTTTTAGCCATTCTTATTGAGTATGTCTGCTGGTGACACCTTCTCTTGCTTTCTTTTCTTTGAGAATGTCTTTATTTTCCTTTATTCTTCAAGGATATTCTAACCGAGTAAAGAATCCTGGAATGACACTTTTTCTATAAAACTAAACCTGGTCTAAAGAAGTTTATTTTAAAAAAGGACATAGATTATTACTAAACCAAAGAAATTTGTTTTGAAAATTGTTAATGGAGGGAAAGACTTTAAGCATCTGTGCTGTCTTTCCAGTAGGAACTATAATTCAGGGTAAACAAAAGAGAAATCTCTATCTTTACAAAATAATGACATGAATTTAGAAAAATCGTTAGAATCAGAAAATTACTATTTCACAATCCTTAATGACATTATTGTTTTAGACAATTAATTGGTGTTAAAACTATTGGATGAATGGTTGAAACTGAGCTGAACACTTGAATGGTGCTAAAATAATAGTACATAGATTCCCCTTTGAAAAATAGGAAGGGGAAATATGCAATGGAGGGATGGCATTGTTATCACCTGAATGCAGTGGTCATTGGTGGGAAATCAGATATTATATATCTCCATTGTGATGCAGTATGAACCACCGGGTCTCATTTATACTTTTTTTATGCCAAAAAATGTTTAATTTTAATCCAGACAAATCTTTGTTTTTTTAAATAAAAAAATTTTTTTAATGTTGATTCATTGTTGAGAGATGGAGTGTGAATAGGGGACAGGCAGAGAGAGAGAGGGAGACACAGAATCCAAAGCAGGCTCTAGACTGTGAACTGTCAGACCCACAGCCCAATGCTGGGCCCGAACTCATGGACCACGAGATCATGACCTAAGCTGAAGTTAGAAGCTTAACTGATTGAGCAACCCAGGTGCCCCCTCCGACAAATCTTTAGATATAACTTCCAGTTGATTTTTTTCAGGAAATTCAGGTTATAGGTAATAAACTAAATAATACCACAAGGGAGCGATCAGGTAAATCTAGAAGATGAGATATTGTGTGGGACTGGTGTCCCAATTACTTCAACCAGTTGGTGTCATGAAAAATGGTATGTAAAAAAGCCTTACTGGCTGAACAACTAGATGTAATGTGAGGTCCTGGGTTGGATCCTGTTTGAAAAAAACCAACTATAAGACATTTTGAGAGCAAGTTAGGGGTGATGGTTTATGAACTGAATATTAGATGATACTAAAGAATTTCTGTTATATTGTGAAAATGTTATCTTGGCTATATAGAAAAGTCTATATTAAGATAGCCTGCACAAAGATAGACAGGTTGACTGATAGACTAGAGAATCCAGAAACATACTGAATCATATGTGGAAACTTGATATAGAACTAATATGGCATTGCAGATCATTAGGAAAAAATGACCTATCCACTGAATGGTTCAAAACAATTGATCAATCATACAGTAAAATGAAATTGGGTCTGTATGTCATATAATATATAGAAATCAATAACAAGTGCATAAAAAACAAATGTGAAAGGCATAACTTTGAAACTTTAAAATAAAATGTAAAAGAGTGCCTTTATGACTTTTGTATAAGGAAGAATTTCTTAAACATAACTAAAAAATGTGAACTATATATAAAATAAAAGATTAAGAGCATAAAAAGAAACTGAAAAGACAAAAAATATCCTGGGAGTAGAAATTGACAAGACATAAAATTGGCATAGTGTTAGTATCTAGAGTATGCAAATACTTTTTATAATTTAATAAGAAAAGATAAACTTAAAAAAATAGATGGTGAACATTTCAGAGGCAAGTAAACCTATGGAAAAGATGCTAAAACTGATTAGATTTGTCCATTTATTATAATATTATGTAAATATCATAACAATATGTTATTGATTACAATGAGATACTATTTTATACCAATTAGTTTGGTACAATCAAGTCTTGCAGCCCAAAATGTTGGTAAGTGTATGGAAGAATAAGAAATTTTATATTCAGCTGATGGGAGTATACATCGATATATTCCCTTTGGAAACAAATTTTAGATTCAAAATTGAGCATATGCATATCCTACCTCCCACCTATTCCATCTAGGTATATGTTTTAGATATACTCTTGCACAAATATATTAGCATATGTGAACAAAAATATTTACGTAACATTGTTTGTATTAGCAAAAGACCTAAAATTAGCCACTTGTTATTTGACAGGAGAATGGATTAAGAAATTGTCATAGTGACGTAAGAGTGAATGTAATACACTTTCACACAGTAATATGGATGGATCTTGGAAACAGAGAGTTAGTGAAGAAATCAAGTCATAGATGACTACATACAGTATGATACCATTTAAAAATAATACTTTCAAAAAGGAAAAACTAAAGAATATGTGGTTTAGGGATTTATATACATGTGGGAATGAAAACATTCAGGATAGTGATTACTCTGAATGAAATAGAATCAGAGTGGAACACAGAGATAGTTTTAAAGCTATTGGTAATGTTCTCATTAAGATAAATGGTGGACTCATATTGTTTTATATGTATCATGTATCAAATATTTTACAGTAAATTCAATTATAAAATATTTCTAGTGAATACTAGACTGCATTCTTTTGTATGAATGTTTATTCACTAATAAGAATGAAAAATAATATTCTTACCTTTAAATTGCTTTTCTTTGATGTTGAAAGTAGTTTAATTGTTAAATTGTTGATATGGCACAATTTTTAATAGGTCTTTCATTGGGGAAAAGAAAAGGTGTTAGTTCTATTTCTCCATCTGAATAGCCTAATGAGCATTTCCTAATTTTTTCCCCAAGCCATTCTAAAATAGCATTGCCTCTGAGATTCCACATCTGATTTAAATGTCTTAATGGTCATTGAAGTGAACCTTGGTATAAATTTTGTTTCATTTTATATAGTAACTTAAAATTCATTATATAATACCTTAGGATAAAATTTTATGTAGGAGGTAATAGTGAGAGTATATTTTTTTAGTCCTTTATTACTGTTTCATAAAAGGTTTTTACATTTGACTTATATTTTAGAAGTGTGTTATTTTACAAGTTATGTGAATAAAATCCCAAGATACGATGAAGTTTTTTTCCTTCTATAATATACAGACCTAGAATTATTATAAAAATGTTCAAAACTGACCTACCCCTTATATAAAAACTGTGTAAATTCTGTTGATTTAATATAAAACACAGCTCAGAGAAGCAGCCACCAAATTTTTATATGGTACTCATTCTTTCATTTATGACTAGGTGTGAATTATGCATTACCACAAAATATGAGCCAAAAAGATAGTTTAGATTTTGTGGTGGCTCTCAATTTCTAATTGTGTCAGGGTACTGCGTAATATTAGATTATCCAAAATAAAAAAAGGATAGAGAAATTCTCTGTGTGTGTATGCCTGCACACAGGTGTGCTGGCTCTAGGCAAAATTGTAGAGTAGGCAAATTTGTCTTGAGTGTTACATGATTATTCCCTTTTTCTCACCCCTAATCTGTCTTTAAAGTTTGTTTACAATTTGTGTTAGTTTATGGTTAATTCTTCCAATGTTTCTTTGCAAATTAGTCAAATACATAAATGCGCACACACACACGCACACACACACACACACACACACACACACACACACACACTCTCTTGTGTCTCCTTTCTTACAAAAAGGGTAGCATGTTTTATGTCTTGCTTTCTTCACATAGTATATTCTGGAGATCACACCATCATAGTACAGAGAGATTTTTCTTATTCTTTTCTATGGTTGGATGGTATTTATCAATTTTGTGGATGTAACCTGTTGACCTGTTCAGTTAACCTGACATTTGAGTTGTTTTCAATTGTTTGGTATGACTAATAATGCTACATTGGACAACCTTGTATACATGCAGTTTTGTATTTCTTGAAGTATATCTTCAGAGAAGATTGCTGGAAGTGGGATTTTGGGGTAAAGAGTAAACACATTTGTATTTTTTTTTTATGATATCGACTTCCTTCTGAATAGGGATCACATCATTTTGTATTCCAACCACAAATGTTTGAGAGTGCCTGTTTCTCTACAGCCTTGAACAACAGAGTATGTTTTTAAACTTTTGGAGTTTTGCCAGTCTGATAGGTAAAAAATGGATCTCAGTGTAGTGCAATATGCATTTCTCTTATGAGATAAATAGACCACATTAGAAAAATGTTTATTTATTTATTTTGAGAGAGAGCAAGTGTGTGCACGCACAAGCAGGGAAGGGGCAGAGAGTGAGGGAGAGAGAGCATCCCAAGCAGACTCTGTGCTGTCAGTGCAGAGCCTGATGCAGGGCTGGATCTTACGAACCATAAGATCATAACCTGAGAGGAAATCAAGAGTCAAGGCCCCTTGACCAACTGAACCACCCAGGTGCCGCAGGTAGAACACATTTTAATTTGTTTCAGGGTTATTAGTATTTCTATTTGTGTGAACTGTTACTTTCCTATTTTTCTGTTAGATTTTTGGTCATTTTCATCATTTGTTCTAGGTTCTTTATATATATCTATACCTGTATGCACACATCTCTGTATGTGTATATTTTTGTCGTGCAAATCTATTTATGTTTATAAAGTCAAATTTGTCAATCTTTATTTTATAGATTCTGGATTTTAAGTCATGAAAAAGGCTTCCTCATTCCATGTAATAAAGGTATAAATTCTTCTAATATTTATAAAGCTTCAAATTTTTTCATTTAAGTAAACTCCACCCCCAACTTGGGGCTTGAACTCACAACCCTGATATCAAGGGTTGCATGCTCTTCAGATTGAGACAGACAGGTCCGCATCAATTGTTTTTTGAGTATAGTTGACAAACAATGTTATATTAGTTTCAGGTGTATAATTAGTGATTTGACAAGTTTTATACATTATGCTGTGTTCACTACAAGTATAGCTACCATCTGTTCCATTACATCATTATTACAGTATCATTGACTGTATTCATTATGCTCTGTTTTTTATTCGCATGACTTAGTCATTCCATAACTGGAGGCCTGTATCTCCCTCTTCCCTTCACCTGTTTTGCCTATCCTCCCACTACTCTCCCTTCTGGCAACCATTAGTTTGTTCACTGTATTAATAATTCTGATTCTGCTTTTCATTTGGTTAGTCATTTTTTTGAAGATTCCATTTATGAGTGGAATCATATTGTATTTTTCATTCTCAGTCTGACTTAGTTCACTTAGTGTAATACCCTCTAGGCCCTTCCATGTTGTTTCAAATGGCAAGATCTTCTCATCCTTTTTTATGGCTGTGTAATATTTTTATATTAGACCTCTGAACCATTTGGAGTTTATTTATTCTGTACTGCTCCAATTCTGTCTTTTTCCAGATGGTTATCCAATTGTCCCAGCATTATTTGGTAAAAAATTATTTTCCCCCAATCATTTAAGATGTCATTTTAATGATAAACTAACATTTGATATGTACTGGCTCTATATCTAGACTTTATAGTCAGTTCCATTGGTCCATTTATGTGTCAATAAATTATGGAGACGGGGTGCCTGGGTGACTCAGTTGGTTAAGCGTCCAACTCGGTTTTGGCTCAGGTCATGATCTCACAGTTTGTGAGTTTGAGGCCTGCATCAGGCTGTGCCACAGACTGCTTGGATTCTCTCTCACCCTGCCCCCTCTCTCTGTTCCTTCCCTGCTTGTGTTCTCTCTCTCAAAATAAATAAATAAACTTAAAAAAATACCTTTTAAAAATAAGTTATAGAGGCTTTGTAGGGTTTTTAAGATCTGATAGGCCTAGCCACCCCCACCCCCATTACTCTTCTTTATATGTAAACCTTATTTATTTACTTACTTTTAAATGTTAATTTATTTATTTTGAGGTGGGGCAGGGCCAGAGAGGGAGAGAGAAAGAATCCCAAACAAGCTCCATGCTGTCAGCACAGAACCCCATAGTCCTGTGAACCATGAGATCATTACCTGAGCCAAAATCTAGAGTCAGATGCTTAACTGACTGAGCCACCCAGACACCCCTTTATATATAAACTTTAGAATCTACATATCTAGATCCAAGAACTTCTTGGTACTTTTTTCCCCTTTTTGAGATGTGTTAAAATAAATTTTAGGAGGATTGATTATATCAGCAGCATGATTTTTCTGTTGTTCACATCTACTTTTATGTATTTAATGAAAGTTTTATAGCTTTTGGCATGTAGGTTTGCACATTTCTTTTTCAATTTAGGGGTTTTCTATTATTTTCCAATTGGTAATAATTTGTACATGAGACTATTGATTTATTTAATTTTCTATTCTGCTACTTCACTGAATTATCTTATTGTAGTTTTTCCATTGATTTTTCTGGGTTTTTCCAGTTACATCACTATGTCACCTGGAAATAATTTCCCTCTTCCTTCCTAATTTTATTTTGTTATTTTTTATTTAAGTTGGCAAAAATTTCCCATACAGCTTATGTAGTAACAAAGCTTTATTTGTGACTTTAGTTAGAATATAATTACCGTTCTTTTTCAGCTTCCCTAAGACTCCTGTATCCCACCAGGTCTAGATATCCTCTTTGCTTCAACAAGGTCTTTCTCACCCAACTTCTTAGCCTTTATCCCAATCAAAGTATGCTTTCCTTTGGCACACTTAATGAGGGCCCTGTTTTCCCTTCTCATTCACAATTTCGTAATGAGGAAAATTCCCTTGTATTCAGTTTTAGTCCTGCATCAGACAGCTTAAACCTAATTCCTACTGTTAGTTTTTTAGTAGAAGTGGACAAAGGAATAGTCCTACTAAGTATGAAAATTTTTCTCACGTTTTAATATTGCTGTTAGACTATCACTCTGTCCTAGCATATAGAGTAAGATGATGTATGTTTTCTGTGCGCAGTTATGATAAAATTAACAAATCATGCTTGCTATCTCTGATGGCTTTTGGCTAATCTTTTCTCACTGTCTTCTGTTTTGTCCCAAGCTTTATGCCAGCTGGTATGTGCCTTTAATCTCTGAAGTAGCCACTCTGTCTTATTGGTATTAACTTCTTTACTATATAGAAGATTGAACAATATGCAAAGCTATGGGACAAATCCTATGAAGTTTTTTTTATGTTTATTTTTGAGGGAGAGAGAGCGGGAGCAGGGAGGTGTAGAGACAGGGGGACACAGAATCTGAAGCAGGCTTTAGGCTCTAAGCTGTCAGTACAGAACCTGACGCTGGGTTTGAACTTGTGAACTGTGAGATCATGGCTTGAACCAAAGTCAGACACTTAATTGACTGAGCCACCCAGGTGCCCCAGTCCTACAAAGTTTGAAGAAAAATGGAAAAATGACTTTTACTATTGGGAAACTCAAATAATTTAAGATCGAAATTTAATTTTCTCTTTTAAATGTTTCACCTTAAGCCTAATGGGAATAGCATAACTGTTTTTATTCTTTAGCGATTTTTCCAAAGAAAATATTTTTTTACCGTGAAGGTTTATCACAATACAATATGGCCATATATATTTGACACAATTAAACTTTTGACACATGGAAGAATGTGAAATATCAATTCCAAACCACGTAAAGTCTATATCGGAGATGGCAAATAGGTCTCATCTCATGCCAGTTTTAATGGACTGGCTGTTTAGAAGATTATGTTAATAATGGTTCTGAGGTTGCATCTGGGTTTCAAGGAAAGAGTGTTGTGAAGTCTGCCAAGGGTAGGGGTGGAGAAATAGTGGCCTAAAGGCCTATTTGAAATATCCTATCTATATTTCAAAACTTTAGGTATATGGGATGTGTTCCAGTAAGTGATTCCTATGGAGGATAGTGTAGCTGATCTCTGTTAAATGGAAATGATGGAAAGCTATTACTCAGAGTTCACAAATTGACATTTATTATCTTGGGATCAAGCCCTGAGCTCAGCAGATTTAGAAAGTTAATTTTGATGGTAAATGCAATCCATATGTCGTGGGTGACTCATAACAATCAAGCTTATAAAGTAGATTTGTTAATTTATGCTGAGAACTTTAACTGGAACAGGTAGTGAGAAACTCTAGTCATCCTGATGAGCTCAGGATACTTGTAGTTAGGTTACTTGGGAAGCCAATATTATTGATTTATAAAAATAAATATAATTGCCATTAGAACCAGTATACTCAAATTTATGTAGGCTGGCCCACCTTTTCCTTGTAGGTGTATGTACCTGGGAAGTAAAATCATAATACTCTTTTTTTTGAGCATTAATTAGGACAAAGAGAATTAGATTAATTTAATGGTCTTTTCAGTGGGCTTTATTTTGGCCCACACTGATTTTCTCGTGTACAAGCGCTTGGGTGAATGCTGCCAACATGTAGCTTTCTGAGGCTTCTTTATCTGTATGTATTTGACTGGTCAGTTCCCCTTTTGATTGACATATTTAATAAAGCATCATCATATAATTAATCAAATAGCAGCCAAGTCTTACAGGCATGGTTTCCATTTGTCTTTTAAGGTGACTTTGCATCTTTACTCTTGTGTATTAGGCTTTCAGAGTTTTACACTCACAGGAGGATCTTCATTTCTCTAATTTTTTAGATTCCTGTGAGAAGCCTTAGTGGCTCATAAGTACTTAGAATGCATCTTGCTAAGGAATTGTATTTAGGTTTATTTTTAGTGAGTAACCTGAGAATTATTTAGTTATCTCAATTGTTTATATACAGATACTACAGAGTGAGGCAGGGGAAAGATGGGTAAAGGTTATGAGTTGTGTGCAACACAAAGAAAGTTTTTAATGGATGTTAATATTCGGTAAAATCTTTCAGAAGTGCACTGCTTTTCTCACATTTTTTTTTGCTGCATGATCTAGCTTTAGCCCTCAGACCTCCCATGCAGACAGCACATATGTTCCATGAGGCTGTGCTGTTAAAGTTAGAATCTAATGATATGTGCTATTAGTCTGTGGTAGTGGTCTTATGGAAGCTGAATTGGGCTCAGGATTGTATCCAAATAGTGCTGCCATGCTTATGAAAAATGTGTTTTGGTTTCTTTTTCCTATTTTGTTTGAGACTGTGTTCCTAAGATTTTTCTTCCTATTGGCCTCCACATTTCTCAAATTCTATTCTACTCAACCCTGGAAGACAGAAGCTCACCCCATCACCACGGTTTCATAGTCAGTGTATACTAGAAAGCTTTGCAGCAACACGTGGTCTTCTGCAGTCATTTCTGGTTGAGGAGCTCTAAGCATTTCATAAATACAGCTTTCTGGTCTTTCATTTAATTGAAATTGGGGATGGGAGGAAAGGGAAAATGGCAGGTTTTAAATTTACTTTAATTCTGTGGTCTCTATATGGTTTATGGGGCAAATCACAAGAGTTATAACTGATTGTGGTGACAACTTTTTCAAAAGGGAAATAATTTTGTGTGTGAAATTGCTATCATTGGAGTAGATTCACATATATGGATTCACATATATGGCTTAGGGACTTACTGCTTCTTCTATAAAGAAACTGGAGAGACTTACCAATCATTTTTATTTTGACTAGAAAAAGATCTTATGGTTATGTATTAAGATAAAACAACACCAAATAAAAAAAACCCCCACAGAAGTGCCGTTTTAAACAGTAGCCATTTCTGAGTTTGGGGTGGAAGGTGACCAAAGAAAGTCTGTTTTGTTTAAGAAAACTGTACTACACTTGGATCACATTTGTTATGCATCTGAAGACCAGTGGTGATGTCAAGAAGGAGATGAGGAACAAAAAGGTTCCAACCTTATTCCCTGTGGTTTGAACTTTGGGAAATCTTTCGGGGCTGGGCAAGGACTCTGACAGGGCAGGTTAGAGAGGGAAATGGGATGGGTGGACAGAGTGAGATGGAAGTGGGTAGACAGTGCAAGTGGTGGTAGTATTTCTGAATCTATCTATCTAAATTTATTGTCAAATTGGTTTCCATACAACACCCAGTGCTTATCCCAACAGTAGTTCTGAATCTTTGAGGAAGTCGGTTCTGCACCTGATTCCAATTCTTTGGGGACTAGTTTTAATACTTTTTTTTTATTTTAGAGAGAGAATGTGTGCACATGCGTGCATGAGAGAGAAGAGAGCAGGAAAGAGGAGCACAGAGAGAGAGAGAGAGAGAGAGAGAGAGAGAGGGAATCCTGAATACTCAGTGCAGAGCTTGATCCCACGACCCTGGGATCATGACCTGAGCTGAAATCAAGAGTTGGATGCTCAACTGACTGAGCCACCCATGTGCCCCTTTTGAAACCAGTTTTAAGAAGAGATTGTATGTATGAATCCAGAGCTGGGCCCAAAGAAAGAAAATGTTTGGCAGTTGGGCTTATTAAGAAATGACTTTCCCTCTGCAGAGCACAACTGGAGGGGCACCATTCTAACATTCCAAAAGAGGACTTGGGCTCCATTTCTGTGTTTCAGTCTTGTCCTTCAGGGATAGGTTTTCAACTTCAGGAAAAAATTTCTTAATTTAGGCAGCATTTTGCTTCCTTGAAATCTGTGTTTCTCAGTTCAGAGACTTCCTACAGCCTTTCTTGTAACAGGATATTGAGTTGAACTTTTCCTGTTGTCTAGAACGCAAAGCTGGAGACAAAGAGGCATCAAGTAGCTAAGAGAGCATGAAACAATTAGGGACTAGACCCTGCACCTGATTAGGATTTCTTAAGAGGTAAACAGGCTCTGCTACTCCTAATCTCCACCCTAGCACCACCCATATCACTCTCCCCCCTCTCCCTGCTCCCAGCTATATAAGCAAAAGACCAGAAGACTCGGGTGAAAGGAAGAAAAAGCACTGGGAAGGTCATCGTTAGCCTAAGGGGAGAGGGCTGTGGTTTTTCTTCTTTTATTGAGGGGAAGAAGAGGGGGTGCTCAACACCCCCAAGCCAAGAGATGGGGATTTACTTGTAAAGATATTTGAGTTCTGGTTTGATGTCCGCTTATGCGATAGACTTGCTGATCTGTCCAGTGCCTGTTCACCAGGAAAGTAGAGAATGGAGTGTGTGATGGAGGAGGGGCCATGTGGACAGCTTGCACTCCCATGTTAGGCCTATCAGGGATGTGTGAGTTTTTGGAGAGTCAGCTGGGAAGGTAGCTGGGCCTCAGCCATCTTGACAGAAGCCTACTCAAGACAACTTGCCTCCAGGCAAGTATGTCCTGGCAGAAAGAAGATGTGAAGTGAAGGGACCTCCAAGAGTGCAAACTGAGGGGCATTGGAAGAGGACAAGCTGGAGGCAGATTTTCTATCCCATGGAACCACATTGCTTAACGAAAGAGCCAACATTTGGATACGTGCCACACAGACCTCATCAATACCAGCTTTGGCCAAGAAAGGATAACAACAGGGATTAGATAAGAAAGAGCCACTTGTCTCATTGAAAACTCTTCCCTTCTTGCCACAAGCCGGGGGAAAGGAGCTCCAAAATAAGGCTGGCTGGGGAGGAGGAGTGAAAGATCACACCGTTTTCTTTGTCACTCTGTCTTCAAGGCCTGGACAGCACTGCAGAGGAAAGGATGCAATGATCTCTGAGTTGGAAGTTTCATTTCAGATTGGGCTATTTTATACCTTAAAAGTGATCTAGAAAGTTCTGTACTTTTTCTGAAAGGTTTGTAAGGGATAAGAGAGGGGACTTGAGCCAGTACAGCTGAAGGTGGTGGTGATCGGAGAAATATAAAACCCTTTAAGGCCTATATTCTATGTGGGTCAGACTGTTCTCCATTCTGGAGCTGCCTAGCCCTATGTGCTCCATGAAAGTCACTGTTACATAAAAGCCAAAACCCCTCTTGATTCAAGCCTGTGAGTTGACTGTCACCAGAACCTTTTCTGTCTTGACCTGAAGCACTGTGTGAAAGTGGTTGAGAGAGGGAATGAAAAGCACTATAATCCAGTGGGCCCTGTTCAACTTGATTGGGAGTTCTCTTCTTGACTAGAACAATGGAACTGAGATTCTAGAATAATTGCTACTACCAGTTCAAGGTGCTGCCTCAGCACCAATGGTTGCTAGAAGCAAGAGCCCTTGCTTTAGATTCTGGCTTTGGTCCCCACCTGCCACGGCCAGCTTTTCCCCAGTAGTAACACCCCTCTGTTACAGCCAGTGTACTGGTTTGGGATGGACCTCCTAGATTCTTTTCATGAAAATCTTGGGGACCTTTGGGTATACAAAGAAGAAGAGGTTTTATAGTTTTTTTATTAAAAAAATTTTTTAATGTTTATTTATTTTTGAGACAATGCGAGAGACAGAGTGCAAACAGCGGAGGGGCAGAGCAGACAGAGGGAGACACAGAATCTGAAGCAGCTTCCAGGCTCTGAGCCGTCAGCCCAGAGCCAGACACGGGGCTCAAACTCACGAACTGTGAGATCATGACCTGAGCCAAGGTCGGACGCTTAACCTACTGAGCCACTCAGGTGCCCCAAGGGCTTTTATAGTCTTGGGTCAGGGGTAGGCTGTCTTCTCAACTTCCTTATTACTAGTGTCTTAGGCAAACAGACGTTACACTCTAGGGATGTTTTTTGCACCCCAAATTGTTACTAAGTGATATTCTATATATATGCCATACGTTTTTCAATTTTTCCATGTAATTAACACAATCTTCATTATTATTAGACTACTACTACATAAACTTCTTCAAGAATACATATCATTATTTCCCCAATTTTGGATATTGAGATTTTTTTCTTATTAGAAATGTTGCTGTAATTTTGGTGTACCTGTTATTTTCCTTTTGTGGATTTTTAATTTTTCAATTTTATTTAAATTTTTTTGCAGGTTGAAATACCTGGGGAACTCAGTCAGTTAAGCATCTGACTTTGGCTCAGGTTATGATCTCACAGTTTGTGGGCCAAAGCCCGACGTCAGGTTCTGTGCTGACAGCTCAGAGGCTGGAGCCTGTTTTGGATTCTCTCTCTCTCTCTCTCTCTCTCTCTCTCTCTCTCTGCCTCTTCCCCACTCGGGCTCTGTCTCTTTCTTTCAAAAATAAATAAAAATTAAAAAAAATAATTTTTTTGTGGGTTTATTCAGCAGAAGAATTTATTGGTGTAAATGTTTAGACATTTTTAAGAATCTTGAACTATATCTGCAATACACATCCTTTTTTAAAAAAGCTTATTTTGAGAGAGAGCACAAGTGGGAGGGCAGAGAGGGAGAGAGAGAGAGAATCCCAAACAGGCTTTGCACTGGGCATGGCGCCTGATGCAGAGCTCGAACCCATGAACCACGAGATCATGACCTGAGCCAAAGTTGGACGCTCAATTGACTCAGCCACCCAGGTGCCCCTGCAGTATACCTTCTTAAAAAAATATTTTAAAATTGTCATCTGCCACCTTTAAACTTTCTGTGCCTCTCTGTCTGATTAATCTTATGGATACATTTTTTTCATATCAAGTTTTAATGGTTCCCATTGTCTCTTACTGTATATGAGCTAAAACTTTTTGACTTTGTTTTCCATTCCAGTCTGGTTCCAAAAATTCTTTTAATCCTAGTCAATTACCACTTTCTTATGTGAAATCTTTACTCAATCCAAATTGCTGTACTCACTGTCTCCAAAATACACTGCTTCAACATCTTTGCTCACACCATTCTAGCTATATGAATGTCCTGTCTCCACTTTTAGGTCTAAGGAGATTCTATCCATATAGTAATGGAACATACTATTTTTATACAGTTTTACTTGCTCACTCCTACCCTTACACATTTACTTTTCTCAGCTCTGAATTTTTAACATGCTTATTTCTTTGTGTTATTTTTTTACCATCATTAATTTTTCTGACTCGTATTATAACTATGAAAGATTGTCCAGCATGAAATGCCAAAGATTGAACAAACAAAAAACAATCCAAATGAAACAAGCAAGCCCCCCCAAACTTAGGAGAACCTAGGAAACTATGGTTTCAAAATGGAAGCAGTCTGCCTTGCAAGAAAAGATAGAGATTTGAGTAACTCTGTGTATAGATTTTTTATTTTGAGGAAAAACATTTGAAGGGATCCTTTAATTGCAAAGAAACTCCAGCAACAACATATATTTTTATCCTGTATGGTGACATAACCAGAAAAATATACAATAATATTGCTATCTTGAGATAACAAGACTCTTACATAATGATGAGTGGTATGGCTGAAAATCCTGTTCTTTGAAACTTGGAGTATTTATCTGTTGAATTATTTGGAAAATACCTAGAAGGGGCAGAGCATTATGCTGTTGTCTACAATGTATGCATGTCTCAGAAATGAGGTCTACGACTTGTGAGCATTGGGAGATTTCCAACATTAACCTAGACCCTTGTATGCAGGGTGCAGGGAATTTGCCCTATCCTTTCTCTCAAATGCTCAAGCCTGAATGGAACTTCTCTGGCATTAGCTTTTTATACAGTATCAGCTCAGCTTGAAACAATGAAAGTAGCATATCTGATCACAAACGGTTGATCCCCAGACATGTTTATTGATGGCACTATCAAGGAAAACAGCATACTGACATACAATACAAAGAAACTTGGCAGACTTTATAGTGGCAATTCAGTTTTGGCATTTATATTGGTAAAAACAGATTACAAGGCTTAGTGCAGCTCAAACCTTATTTAAGCTTGCAAAATGTCTGATTTGATCACTTGGCATTCCACTGAGAGCAACACCTCTATCTCTAGGAATTCCTCTTTCTGCAGTTTGTACTGGTATAACGCCTGTGCGTTACTTTGAGTGTATTATATAATATAATCTATTTCGTTTGTTTCTGATTGACCCCATTCAAAAGACTCTACAGTCATCATGCCCCTGTCAGTGCAGAGTTAAAATATTTAACTGAACAGTGACACTTAGTGGCTAGAAATATTCATTACAGTGCTCTTCTGTAGGAATCTCCATTAACACGTCCCATGGTAATAAAGTAAATGATACCAAAATTTCATCTTCTTGGCAAAGTAATATATAGTATTTGAAGTGTTGTTGGTTTTGCAGCAGCTGTCATTCCATACCAATCCATTTAGTTAAAAAGCAAACAGGTGGCTCACACATATTGTTTGTACTACATAAATTTTAAAATTTTCTTTAGTCCTACTGAAATAAATGAGGCATTTTTGCTGTTGATTTCAATTTACCAGAATATGTAACAATGCAGTGAAGATATTATTAATTAAGAACACCGTTCACAGTGCTTGCCTTCTTCTAAGCAGATATCCATTGACCTGAAACGTGAACAAGTATCTTAAGCTAGACAAGTAATTTACACTTCTACCTGTGAGAATGAGAAAAAAGCAAACCAGACAAAAGATTACTGTGTCCTTAATTAACCCCCTTTGTTTTGGTACTGTGGCATGGAAGAAGTTAAACGAGAGTGAGTTTTTCAAAAGTTTACTCCAAGATCAAGAGTTTATCCCCTTAAGGTCTAGGTTAAGTTTTCTCTCAGTTTTATTGCATTTATGGATTTATTTTTGACCTTTAAGGAAGATTTGGGGACAATAATTAGTGTTTTATTTTTCTGCAAAATGAAAGCATGCTATCTTGCCTGAGGTTAATGTGTTTTTAAGTCTCTTGAGGTGCTGTGATTGGAAAGCAATTTAGAATATTGTCTTCTGCCAGCTTCATATACAACAGAGAGATGAGTGGAAAATATCTGATTAGTGGGTGTGACAAAATATGGCATGCCAGTCGTGGAAAAAAATGTAAACCATGTCGCTTGAGTTACATATTGGGTTTTTAAGTATCAAAACAAATACAATAAAAAATTCTTTTGACAGAACTGATTTAGGGAGTGGGAGTAGGGGGAGGTGATACAGTAGTCTTTTACAAATAGTGAAAAGTCTTTTAAAAGTAAATCTATATAAAAAGCTGATTTTACAAAACAGATAAATTAGAATGTAATTATGAAATTTATAGAAGCATTTACCAAAGCTTCAATGTAAACCATGGGAGGGCCAAAATAATTGTTTTATTTAGTTACTTTCTTGGGGCACCTGGGTAGCCCTGTGGGTTGTGTCCGACTCTTGATTTCCGCTCAGGTCACGATTTCACAGTTGGTGAGTTTGAGCCCTGGGTTGGGCTGCACACTGACAGCGCAGAGCCTGCTTGGGATTCTCTCTCTTTCTCCCTCCCTTTCTGCCCCTCCCCCACTTACAGGCACATGCACGCGCGCTCTTTCTGTCTGTCTCTCTCTAAATAAACTTAAAATACTTTCTCAGTTGAGTAAATTGCATAAAAAACTCAATTCTTCACTATCTGATTATTTTATTTATTTTTTTATTTTAGAGAGAGAGCATGAGCTGGGGAGAGGGGCAGAGGGAGAGAGAGAGAGACAGAAGGAGTGAGAGAGAGAGAGAGAGAGAGAGAGAGAGAGAGAGAGAATCCCAAGTAGGCTCCATGCTCATCGAGGAGTCTGGTTATTTTGAATGCTTACTACCCCCCACTCCCCACCACCTTCCTACCTTCTCTCCCTTCCCAGTAGGAGGCAATCTCCCTCTTGTGCTCTCAGGGTATTATGGATGTACTCTTAACCTTTAACATACTGTATTGTAATTACTTGTGATTGTTTCTCACAGATGGCAAACTCCTTGAGGATTCAGATTGTGTCTCTTGTTCACTGCCTCTAGCATCTAGCATAATACCTGGCATTTAATAATTACTTAATCAATATTTAATGTTTTTAGGTTCCAGAATGCTGGAATACAGCTAGAAGGAAGATGCAAAGTAAAGTTCTTCCCTGGTCTCTAGGGGTCAAGGGAACTCCTTATTGGTGAGGATCTCTTCTGTGCTTGTCCAGGAGGGATGATGAGCTTCTAGGCTACGGATGTTTTTCTTTGCTGTGCTTTCTCTTTCCTGATAGTTTCCAGGGAAGGGTTTGGTGATCAGCCATCTTGTATAAAAGATGCCATTCTGTTCCAGAGAGTATGCAGTGGGAGTTCAGTTTCAGATGGTGTATAGCAGATTCCTTAAATAATTCTCCATATATACCTGTCAAGGAGACTGTCTTCACTCTTGGAGATGTGTAAATTAAAGTCTGTGATGGAAAGACTTTTGGACTGGTGAATGGGAACTTAGGCCTTGTTCACTACTAACTCTGTATTTAACCTTGACCTTACAATTTAATCTTTCTGGTCCTCAATTTCTTCTTTTACAAAATGGGAGGGTTGGATTGGGTGACCTCTAAGACTCCTTCTGACCTTTTATACTAAGCTTGCATAGCTCATCAGGACACAAAACAAAGATGTTGAGTTTAATGTAAAATGGTGCAACTACTCTGGAAAACAATTTGTCAGTTTCTTTAAAAATCTAAACATGCAACTACCATATGATACAACAATTGCAATTGTTGAGAGGTCAAGACAGGGCTGTTCACTAGATGAAGCACAGGCCAATAGGGATTGCCTAGTTACTCATTCATTCTTTGATTTAATACAGATGTTCAACATATGTATTTTGTTGAGCAGGGAGATAATTCTATTTCCTTCTTTTAGTTCTTTAAACAAATAAAAAGCTTTCTGAAAAAAAAACTTTTAATTTTGGTATCATTGTAGATTTGCTTACAGTTGTAAGGAATAGTACAGAGAGATCCCATGTGCCCTTTACCCAATGGTAACATTTTGTAAAATTATAGTATAATATTACAATCAGGATATTGACATTGATATAGTCAAGAGATAGTACATTTCCATCGCCACAAAGATCCTCATGTTGCCCTTTTATACCCATATCAGTTTCCTTCTGCCCTGATAACCCTAGCATGTTCCCCTTTTCCATTGAATCATGTAGTATGTAA
This sequence comes from Felis catus, assembly GCF_018350175.1. NCBI lineage: Eukaryota > Metazoa > Chordata > Mammalia > Carnivora > Felidae > Felis > Felis catus. The sequence goes on from NC_058375.1 coordinate 150,850,649, forward strand.
TCTTTTGGGATTGACTTTTTAAAATATCATTCTCTGGAGATTTATCCAGGTTATTGCATGTATCAGGAATTCATTCTTTTTTATTGCTGGGTAGTAGTCAGTGGTATGGATGTACCACAGTTTATCTAACTATTCACCTATGAAAGGGCATCTGGATTGTTTCCAGTTTTTGGCTATTATGAATAAGCTTTTGTGTCATAAACATTTGTATTCAGGTTTTTTTTTTTTTTTGTGACTATGTCTTTGAGACAAATGCTCCGGAGTGCAATTGTTGTGTCATATGGTAGTTGCATGTTTAGATTTTTAAAGAAACTGACAAATTGTTTCCCAGAGTGGTTGCGCCATTTTACATTCCTACCAGCGATATATGAGTGATCTAGTTTCTGTGCATCCTCACCAGCATATGGTTTTGTCACTTTTTAATAATTTTAGCCATTCTGTTAGGTGTGTAGCGGCATTTCATTGTACTTTTAATTTGTATTTCACTAATGACTAATGATGTTGAACACCTTTTCATGTGCTGATTTGCCATCTGTGTATCTTCTTTGCGAATTTCTATTCATGCCTTTTGTCTATTTTCTAATTGACTTTTTCAAAAACTGTTAAGTTTTAAGAGTCCTTTATATATTCTAGACACTAGTCCTTTCTTGGATATGTGGTTTTAGAGTTTTCCTTCCTTCCTTCCTTCCTTCCTTCCTTCCTTCCTTCCTTCCTTCCTTCCTTCCTATTATCATCTATCTATCTATCTATCTATCTATCTATCTATCTATCTATCTAATCTTTCTGGGATTTTGATAGGAATTGCATTTAAAGTGTATACCAATTTGGAGAGAATTGGCATCTTCAATATATTGTGCCTACCAACCAATGAACAGGGTATATATTTCCATTTATTTATATTTCTGTTGATTTCTTTCATCAGCTTTGTATAGGTTTCAGCATGCAAATCATGAATATGTTTTGTTAGAATTACATTAAGTACTGTATTTCATTTTGAGTGATTATAAATGACATTATATTTTAAATTTCAGTGTTTATGTTTTCATTGCTACTGTACAGAAATGCAATTAATTTTTGTATGTTCATCTTGTATCTTATGACCTTGCTGAAGTCAGTTATTAGTTCTAGGAGGTTGGTTTTATGTGTGTGTGTGTGTGTGTGTGTGTGTGTGTGTGTATTCTTTGGAATTCTCTATGTAGATAGTCATGCTATTTGCAAACTGGACCATTTTATTTCTTCTTTTTTTCAATCTGTATGTCTTTTGTTTCCCTTTTTGTTTTATTGCAAGAGATTTCAATATATATCTTATCACAATAATTGGTGTTATTTTAGCAGTTTGTATGAAGTTTAGAAACCTTACTTCCTTTGATGGCCATTTACCTTCCTCTGTTTATAATATAATTGTCATAAATATTTCCTCTACATACATTTAGTACCACATAGGACAGTATTGTAAATTTGCTTGAATTGTGTAATGGAAGTTGGGAAACTCCAGAAGGACAGCCTATTGTACTTAACAATACTTTTTGCTTACTTGTTCTTTTTGTATTTCTGATGTCCCAGGCATTCTTTTTCTTATCATTCTTTTTCTGTTTAGGGAACTTCCTTTGGCTTACTAGTATTAAATTCTCTCAGTTTCTCTTCATCTGAGAATGTCTTTATTTCTTCTTAATTTCTGAAAAATACTTTCACTGGATGTAGGGTCCTGGGTTCTTGGTTGATATTTCTTTTATTTCAGGACTTGAGATATATTGTGCCACTTCTTGTCTGGCCTCCAAGAATTCTCATGAGATATTCATGTCATTCAAATACTTTCCCCTCTATAGGTAAGATGTCATAGCTGCCCTCAAGACTTTTTCTTTGGCTTTAGTTTTCAGGATTTTAATTATAGTATGTCGTGGTGTAGATTTCTTTGGGTTTATTTTGTTTGGGTCGTGTTCAACTTTGTGATTCTGTAGGTTTATATCTTTTACTGAATTTGGGAAGTTTTCACCACTATTTCTTTAAATGTTTTTCATCTCTGCCCTGTTTCTCCTCTCTTTCTAGGATTCCAAGGACACAAATATTAGATCTTTTGTTATAGTCCCACAGGTCCCTGAAGCACTATTCTTTTTATTCTTCTTTTTTTCAATCTCTATTACATACATTTAGATTTGGTAATTTCTATTGTGTTCTCTTCCAGTTCACCTTTCCTTTCCTCTATCTTCTCCATTCTGCTATTGAGCCCATCCACTAAGCCTTTTAAATTTTGATTATTGTCTTTTTCAGTTCAGTTCCAAAATTTCCATTTGGTTCTTCTCTATATCTTCTCTTTCTTTGCTGAGGCTTTCTAATTTTTATTTGTTTCAAGTGTGTTTGTAATTGCTTACTGAAGCATTTTTATAATGGGTTTTACAAAAATCTCTGTCACTTAATTCTAGCTCTTTTGTCATCTCTTGTTGGCATCCATTGATTGTCTTTTTCATTCAGTTTGAGACTTTTCTGGTTGTCAGTGTGGCGAGTGATATTTTATTAGCAATGTGGACATGTTCTTACTATATTATGAGATTTTACATTTTACTTAAACTCTCCTTTTTGATTGAGTTTATCTGACACCACTCTGGCAGTGGAAGGAGGGGAAGAGGTATCACCATGTTAATATTATGTGGAGTAAGAATATTAAGTACATTGTTGGCACTTGAGTGGAAGGGACTCCTTATTGCTGCTGGGTGGCAGTGGGGACTGTCTCTATTGACCCTGTGGTAGGTATGACCTTAAATACCACTGAGTGATAGTGAGAGTCCTATTCTGCATTAGGCTTCCTCTGACACTCCCCTCATGGGAAGGGTGCCTTGTTGCTGGGTAGGGAAGAAGTCCTGGCTCCTTTGTGTCCTCCACTGATGCTGCAGGGAGGGGGAGATCATATTACTGGCCAGCAGGGATAGAAGTCCCAGTTTCCTATTTGGATGCCTTTGAAACCATTCTGGTGAGGGTGTTGGAACACCTCATTACTGTCTTGTGAGGGTGGATGTCTAGACTCATCACTTGGCCTTTGCTGGTATGGTTGGGAGTGGAGCCACAGTTTTTCTTGTGGTGTTTGACTAGAGTTGAACAACTATTGTCTAAAAGTTTTCTGTCTCAATAGGTTGACTTTTCCTTGGTCCTTTGGTTAGATAGAGCAAGCCTTTGTTGGGGCTATTTTTATGACTGTTGGTGTTTCCAGGTTATTGGCTTCTTCAGCAGTAAGTCTGGGTTGTGTGAGGCAAGAAAACCCAAGGGCACACCACCATGTTGTTCCTTGGGTTTTGATGTCCCTAATCAGTCTGCCTTCTTCTCTCCACCTTCCAGAGTCTAGGAACTTATTTTATATATAATGTCTAGGATATTTAGTTGTACCTAGTGGGGGGAATATGGAAAAATTTATCTACTTTATCTTTCTGAATAATGTGTCTTTTAATGTCTCAAAATAGGGAAAATCTTTTATTTGCTGCTGAGGTTAGTAGTTGCTATGAACAAGAATGGGGCGGTTTTGGGCAAAGGAAGAAAATTCCATTTTAGTTAATTTATAGTGTTGTTGAGTGTTTGAGGAGAGGAAGGGAAAACAGATTCTGTCATTCCTAAAAAAGATCTATGAGTCCTGATTGAATGTGTTCATTCATTCATTTATTCATCATTCTGCAAACATTTATAAATCAACACTGATGCCTGGCAGTGTGATTGGTGCTAGGAATACAAAAATAAGTAAGATTATTTTTGCCTATTAGGAGCTCAAAATCTAGTCTATTGGAGCTTGACACCCAAATAAAAAATAATACTATCTCATGGTAAGTGAACTGACTCCTGAGAGATGAGTAGAAGTTCTTTAGATGAACTGGAAGATGATGATCTAGGCAGAAGACATGGCTTGTTTAAAGGCTCAAAAGCACAACATTTTGTGGTCCTAGGAGAATGGCAAGCATTGACGTGAGGAGTAAGGGGCTCATATCAGTGCGTGGTGGGAGACTAGGCTGAAAATACAGGTTGGGTCAGATTGTGGAGGGCTTTAATATGTTATGTAATGCTAAAGAAGTTTGACACTTTCTGCAGGCAAAGGAGGGTAATCTTTAAACTATTTGAGCATTTAAACATTATTTTCATTATGTTTATAACTGTCCATATGAATCCTTTTATATCTTTTTACATGTGTGGATATAAGATTTGCCATTCTGTCTTCATCTTCCTTTCTTTCTGCGTCTACCTTTCCCTATATGATCATCTGTGGACAGAAATGGGGGTGGGGGGATAGAAATGTTCACTTAAACATCTAGAGTTACTAGATAGAAATGTGTAAATGTAACAGATGCACAAGAGCAGCTCAGGATGAAGCTATTGTTTCAAATCTGTTCTCCCAGATAGTTCCATTTTCACTAGTTGTGAGTGTGAGTGCATGGGTTTAAATATAGTAGCACCAGTTAATCCCAGTGGTCACCTCACAGCCCCTCACCCCCCTCATAGTCATTTCAACCTACTTGACAACAGTGGTTTCTTCACAGGATCTAGTAGAATTGTACACTGATGGGGCTATCTTACTTTTAGGAAATGAAAAATCCACATTTTCTTCAAGAAATGAGAATGTATGATTCTAGCTCATTATGTTAAAATAGATAAAATATTCTTTATCATGCAGAGTGTTACATTGATTTTTTTATTGTTTTCTTCTTAACTATCTACATTTACAGTCACTATCTCTTCATGTCTTTAGGTATATTCTGTTAGTATCTATAAACTCTTTTCCTCTTTCGTAATAACATATATTCAAACCTTATGGTATTTCTAATGTATTGGTATATTTTTAAAAATCCCATATACAATAACACTTTATTTTTATGCTGTCTAAATCTTTTATTTAAAGACATCTGGTACGTTTGGCTCAGCGGACAAAATATGACAGTGCTGAAAAGTAGTATTAGCAATTCTTATGACTTCTTACATATTTTAAGATGTTTATAGAAAAAATTACATACTGTGGTGGATAGAGTAGCAGACTAAGAAAAATTTATCACTGATATGCAATTGTTTACTTATTTGCAATCTGGGAGAAACCAGTAGCTTTTCCTATGGGTCTGATTTATTAACCACAATTTTATATTGTAAAAAAAGCAAAAATTGCCCAAAATATCTGCAAAATAGGAAGACTGAGATTTTAAACACAAGTCTGTTTTTTTTTTAAACCTGGCATAATGCTTTGCTACTGTTAATGGTTTCAAAGTGGCTGACTTAAATGCGGTTTCTTCAATGGCTAAAGACAAGCCTTTTGTAAGGCTAGTGATAACTTTTTGGTTTGAACTTCTATGTGAATTATAAATGAAAATATAAATAGTGAATTGTACTTCTACTTGTTACAGAAATTCTTTAGATTTTCAAGTCTTTTAGATATTAAAACTGAATTAGTATTAATCTAAATTTGAAAAATTGTTATAAAATTTCAATTATGTTTTACTGGTTACCGTTTTATTTCAGAGATACTAACTGATAAAACACTATCTCTGTAATGAGACCATGATAAATCACGCTATTGTGTTAGAGATGTCTAAGAACCAATTTATAGTTTGGTATTTCAGCTTGTGTGTACTGTCCTCTGCTGGATAGAAAACGTCATCCTAGTTCAAATGCACAGCACCTTGCTGTCTTACTACTGATTTATTTTGCTTAAACTTTGAAAGTCTTTGTGTTACACTTGCTGAGGCTAGGATGAAGAAACTTACAAGCCGAGACCCTCAGATATGAGTGATTTGGGGAAGTTGTTTGATTTTTGAAATAATTTTATTACAAATTTTTCAATCATCTGGGAAATGGATTAAAAAGAGGAACTTAATTTAATTACTACGGTATGTCTCTATGTACCTTTTTTTTTTTTGAGGCTGAAAACCAAGATTCAGCCAAACCAGGGAACTAGACAGGCCGTGATTATTGGAAGTTTTGTGTATGGTGACTGACATTGTGAATTTTGTGCATTTCTTTTTCAGACTGAAGTTATTTAAAAATTGTACATGCTTAGTAGAGGTGCATGAGAAGAATGCTGGATTTTGATCTGATTCACAATACACATGCCAGATATATTTTGCTTTCCTGAAAAAGTTGTACTATCTTTACTCCTTCTCTAAATCTGTTGCCTTTCTAAGCATGATACCAAAGGCAAATATCCTGAAGGAAAGAGTGATAGATTTTACTACAGAAAATTTAAAGCTTCCGTCTGCCAAAATCTACTATAAACAAGATTGAAAGGCAAGTGACAACTGGGAACAATGGCTGCAACACATATGGTGAACAAAGGGTGAAAATCCTTCTTATAAAGAGCTCTTGAAATATAAAAGAGTGGCCATCATTTCATCTGGTGAGCTAGGTACTGTTATCTTTATTTTACAGATGCAGAAATTAGGACTTGGAGAGGTCTTAGTGTTAGTGATGGATTAGGAATTCAAACCGAGATGGTCTGACCTCAGAGCCTGTGCTCGCTTGCTTGCTTTCTTTCTTTCTTTCTTTCTTTCTTTCTTTCTTTCTTTCTTTTCTTTCCTCTTAACCACTGTGAGACACTACCCTCCATTCCACAGATAGGAACAGGCAATTCACAAAGAAAGCTGTACAATAGACGATAGACATATACCAACTTACTTACTCTTTTCAGAAATCAAATAAATCCAAATGAAAATAATGAGAAAACATTTTTGTTTATCAAACTGATAGAGATGTAAAAAGAGTGGTCATGTTCATAATTGGCAAGATACAGAAAACCAGACAATTGATAAATCCTTTCTTTTAGAAAATCATCTTCGAAGCCCCTAAACTTTGTATGGTTTTCACACTGTAATTCAATTTTCAGCTTTTTTTTCTGAGAAAATAGTCATTTATATATATATATATATGGGATATATATGGGATTTATATATATAAATATGCATATATATAAAAATCCCATATATACATATATGTATATATGTATATGTATACATATATGTATATTTTTATACATATGTATATATGTATATGTATACATATATGTATATATTTATACATATGTATATATGTATATGTATATATATGGGATTTAGTTACAAGTTAGTTTCAGAACTCAGTGTCTGTTTATGATAGCTAAAATCAGGAAACAGCCAACATTGGTTAAAAAAATTAGTGTACATCTATAAAATAGAAGCCGATAGATGTTTAATATGATATTTTAAAAGACTATTTAATGACATTTTAATATATACACTGTATATTAAAAGAATAAATCAGGTCATTAAATCACTAGGATTTCATTTAGAACTTGTAAATTTTTGTATTGATGAAAGACCGGAAAAGTTTACACCATAATATTAACAGGGATCATTTTATTAGTCCCAATAGTGTGACTATAATTTGTGTTCTTTTAATTAAAAAAATTTTTCTACAATAAATAGACATTTTAATTGTTTAAGAAGAAAAGGTTACTATGAAATTTCCTTTAAATTACCTCTTGTTGCATATAAGATATTTGAAAGGCTAGTCACAGGTTTGCAGAAAGGAAATTTTGATCTCTCCATCCTTTTAAAATTTCCAAGGAATACATGTGGATCATTATTTTGATTTTAAAATGGATAGTTGTCAGTAATGTTATTCCCAGCTGAACTCTAATGAGGTAATTTTATGCATAATTTCCAGGTGAATTTTTCTTAGCCTCACTTGCTGGCCAAATTTTTATTTTATTTTCTTTAACCTCTCCACATTTATATTTGCATTCCTATTCCTTTTTTTTCTAATTACTTTCTACTTAATAATGCTTTTCTTATTTTGATATTTCTTCTTTTGTAACACAATTTCAGTCTTCATTCTTCAAATCTTTTTCCCACACGGTGAAATTTTTGAAAAATTGGTGTGGAATTTGTTGTGAGAAGTGGAAGATTGCCTGCTTGCTTATTTTGTCTCATGTTACTTAACAGAATTTAGATTATATAACCTAGTTCCCAATAATCGGTGGTTTAATTTCAGCATTTGTTTATAAACTTCCGTCAGTGTTTCTATTTTCTGTTAATGTGGGGCTGTTAGTTAGGTCTTATTCCTGAATGGCTGGATGCTTTTTTTCCTTCTGAGCAAGTGATCTCTCTCTTCTATGCTTTCAGTAAGTCCATTTATATTTGGAAACATGGCACAGTACTAGATGATTCAAGCAGAGAAAGGAGAAGCTAAGATCTCTGGCACTCATTTTCCACTTTCTCCTCGTCAAAGTTCCAATGGGTATCTTTTATATGCTGGAATTTTCATCTTGCTCATATGTATCGGACAGTGTGAAGCAGGCAGGGATTTGAGACCTTGAATTGATGTCTTTAAATCCAGAGTAAATGTTTTGAGGTTGCTAGGATAGACTTGGTGGTTTGATTTGCTGCAATTCTGTGATTTGAACACTGAGTGGCACTAAAGCCTAGGTCACAGACAAAATATTGCTGATTCAAATTCTAAGATTCAGGGGTCTATTGATGGGTATGTCTTTGAGAAAGTGCAAAAAGGATTGGTAAAAGATACTTTGAGCTTAAGAAAAGAAAGGAAAGTTAGTTTGACAATAAGTTATATTGGGAGCTGGAAGTTTAACCAAACTCTGTTGTTGTTATTTGTAAATTATTTGAAAACAAGAAATAAACTGCTGTTAAAATACCAAAGATGCCTAACCTCACTGCAACCTATTCTTGAAATCTTTCCCCTTTTCTTTGCAGAGAAGGAGGAATTCATACTTAGAAGAACGTTCGCAGACAGAGTGCACTCATATGTATGTTGTTAAGCTCCTGTGCCCACACAGGTTGCAAGACCCATAGGAAACACTACTTCTGAACTCAAGCATCTGTAGAGACTATTTATTTATACCTGTAAATGTGTGTTTGTTCATACATTTGACCGAATTTAGAAAATATCAGTGTCATTCCAGTTTGAAAAAAAATTAGAATTTGGTTATTTTGCTGGAGGAAGAAAGTCATTCTTACTTCTCTTGTTTCTCTAAACTTTAAATTCTTTATTTTCTTCTGCGAATATTCCGTTGGTATATTCTTATATTTGAGAAAAGGCATATTCTTATAGCTTACTTTCTTCTAACATCTATTGGAGTTTTAGCTATTCTTCTTTGGATTATTTTAAAATTATTTTTCTCTTAAATTATTTTCTCTAGGATTGTAGCACACATCCTCAACTTTACAATCTATTTAGAGTTAATATTATACTACTTCATTTAAAACATAAGAATTTGCAACCATAATATTCCATTTACCTGCCTTCTATGATTATTACTATAGTTGTCATCTTTTATAGAATTAAAAAGAAAGGGTAATCTTTGTATTTATTCAGACATTTGCTATTTCTAATGCTCTCAATTTCTTTCCAAATGTCTGACTTTTACTCTGGCATCCTTTTTTTTTCAGCCTGAAGACTTTCCTTTATCATTTCTTATAGTCCAGGCATCTTGACAACAAACTTGCTTAGTTTTCTTTCATCTGAAAATGTCTTCTCTTTGAATTCATTCTTGAAGAATATTTTCACTGGGTATAGAATTTTGGGTTGCCTTTTTTTTTCCCTTTTAGAACTTTTTTGTATTGTTCTACTATCTTCTGATCACTATCATTTCTGATGAAAAGGCAGTATCCCTGTGAATCCTTATTTCCCTGTAAGTACTTTGTAAGGTTTTTTTTGTTTTTGTTTATGTTACTTGGGGGCACGGGTTGTTTTTAAGACTCTTCTCTTTATATTTGGCTTTCAGAATTTGGACGATGATGTGCTTAGATTTATATTGCTTGGATTTTGCCAAATTATTGAAATTATACATTTACATCTTTCACCATTATTTCTTCCATTCCCCCCCCCCCCCACATATTCTTTCTCTTCTCTGATTCCTGGATTCCAGTTACACATGTTAGTGTTTTTTATATTTTTCTATGGATGTCTGAGGCTCTGTTCATTGTTTTAATCTTTTTTTAAAATCTGCCTATTCATAAGATTGGATAACTTCCATTGTTTACCTGCAATTTCATTGACTCTTTCCTCCATTAACACCACTCTGCTGTTAAGACCATACAATTAACTTCTGCTTCAGGATTTATAGTTTTTGTTTCTGCAATTTAGATTTTTTTATACTTTCCATTTGTTAATAGAGATTTCTTATCTTTTCACTCACTGAGAGCATATTTCCAATTATTTCATTGAGTAAATTTGTAATGACTGCATCAAATTCTTTGTGTGCTTGTTCTAACATCTTTACCATATTGGAATTGGGCTTCATAGATTATTTATTCACTTGAGAATGGGTTATTTTTTTCCTGATTTTTTCACTTGTTGAATAATTTTGAATTAATTTCTGGAAATTGTGACTATTACATTGTAGATCATTTCTATTACTACAAGGAGTGCTGGTTTTTTTTTTTTTTTTTTTTTTTTTTGGTTTTAGGAGGCAATTTTCCTGGTTGAATTCAAAGTACTGTGTTTCCTGAGTGGCAGCTCCAGTCTCAGGTTAGTTGTTAAAATCTTTGATGGGCTGCTTTGTGTCTGCTCATGCATGCGAGATGCGGTGAGCCCTCAGAGATCTGGGCAGATTTTACACACAGAAGCTGGGCCTTTCCATCTCTATTTTTGGAGATTTCCACTGCATTGCCTAGTAGAAGTGATGGTCCTGATCTTTGTCCTTTGACTCTTAAGACCTTCAGAAAGGTTATGGGCTAAAGGCCAAACAAATGAAGAAATTCATTCTGTGCTATTCACCTTCTCCAGGTTTTGATTTCCTTCCATAAACTGTATTCTTTTGTTTATTCTCCAGTGCTTTAGGATTGTTTTTTGGTTTTGGTTTGTAAATTTTCCAGAAGTTATTGTTGTTCTCTGTGTGAGGGCCATCCTAGTATGAGTTTATTTGCCATGCTGGAGTCAGAAGTTTCATATCACTCTTGACTCAGAAATCACCAGTTGAACTCTGTTAACTCCAGAAGAAAAAGTCCTACCTCCTTATCCTGGCATTGTTGGATTTTCTTAGTATAACTGTTTTTTCACCCACATAATTCTGCCTTCTCTCCCTAGTGTCACATCCATTTACCTATTCTATGAATTAGCTACAACAAAAAAATTTCTTTTTGTCACCTCAACATGCTTTTTTTTTTCCCAGTTCCCTGTCTTTTTCTTACAGCTTCCAATGCTATAAGGATGTTAATATACCTTTCTATCTGGTCATCAAGTTCTTACTTAGTCTTCAAGGACCAGTTAACATATCATTTACTCTGTAGTAGAAGTATTTTTCTCTCTTCTGTGCTTCTATTATAATTTGTGCATTGTAATATTTATAGAGCTAGTTAATTGTATATATCCATCTGTCCAGCTTGATTTTGTGCTACTTTAACCAAGAATTGTCTAATTTGAAGTTTTAGCAGATATGGGATGTAGCATAATAAATAATTTTGAATTAAAAAAACTAGTGAAATTTCCTTGTATATATATTCTAATTATATTTTAATTAGTGTTCTGTGTGTTCTGACTTAGAGTTCTACTAATTGTACTATAGCAAAACAATACCTTGGTAAAAAACAAATATAATAATGTTCATATATATTAATGTCTAAGTACATAGATAATATTCTTTTTAATATTTTCTATAACTTAATGACATTGAGTTTTTTCAGCTATTTATTTATGTTCTTTTTAAATTTTTTGTTGTGTTAAAATACACATGACATAAAATACACCATCTTAACCATTTTTTAGGTGTACCCTTCAGAGGTATTAAATATATTCACATTGCTGTGCAGTCATCACTACCATCCATTCCCATAACTCTTTTCATCTTGTAAAACTGAAACTTTAACTATACTTATAATTTCCTCTTCACCCCTTTCCTCCCATCCTCTGGAGATCACCATTATGCTTTCTATTTTTATAGTTTTGACTAAGCACCTCTTATAAATGGAATCATACAGTATTTGTCTTTTTGTGACTAGCTTATTTCCTTTAGTGTAATGTTGTCAAGGTTCATCCATGTTGTGGTATATTGCAGACTTTCCTTCCTTATTAAGGCTGAGTCATATTCCACTGTGTGTGTGTACCATATTTTGCTTATCTATACATCCCTTGATGGACATTTGGAGTGCTTCCACAGCTTAGCATTGTGAATAATGCTACCATGAACATGGGCATACAAATATCTTTTTGAGACTTTGCTTTCAAATCTTTTGAGCATGTACTCAGCAGTGGAATTGCTGGTTCATATGGTAATTCTACTTTTAATATTTTGAGAAACCTGCATCCTGTTTTCCACACTGGTTGTACCATTTTATATTCCCACCAACTGTGTATGAGGGTTCCAATTTCTTCACATCTTTACCAACACTTGTTTTCTGTTTGTTTGTTTTTGTTTTTGTTTTGACAGGCCATCCCATTGGGTGTGAGGTGGTGTCTCATTGTAGTTTTGATTTGCATTTCCTAAATGATTAGTGATGTTGAGCATCTTTCAAGTTTTTTTTCCCCATTTTTATTTAAATTCCAGGTAGTTAACATACAGTGTAATATTAGTTTCAGGTGTACAATATAGTGATTTAACACTTACATACAACACCTGATGCTCATCCCAGCAAGTGAACTCCTTAATCTCTATCACCAAGTTAACTCATCTTCCCACCCAACTCCCATCTGGTAACTATCAGATTGCTCTCTATAACCAAGTCTGTTTCTTGGTTTGCCTCTCTATTTCTTTCCTTATGCCCATTTGTTTTGTTTCTTAAGTTCCACATATGAGTGAAATACGGTATTTGTCTTTCTCTGACTGACTTATTTTGCTTAGCATAATACTGCTTAACACCATCCACTTTGTTGTAAGTGGCAAGATTTCATTATTTTTTATGGCTGAGTAATATTCTATTATATATGTACACCATTTCTTCTTTATCCATTCATCAACAGTGGACATTTGGGCTGTTTCCATAATTTGGCTATGGTAGCTAATGCCACTATCAGCATTGGGGTGAATGTATCCCTTTGAATTAGTGATTTTGTATTCTTTGGGTAAATACCTAATAGTTAAATTGCTGGATTGTAGGGTAGTTGTATTTGTTTTTAAGTATTTTTTTTATTTTGAGAGACAGAGAGAGCATGAATGGAGAAGGTTGCAGAGAGAGAGGGAGAGAGAGAATCCCAAGCAGGCTCCATGCTGTCAACACAAAGCCTTAGACAGGGTGCAATCTCAGTTTCATAAACTAAAAGATCATGACCTGAGTCGAGACCAAGAGTTGGACACTTAACCAAATGAGCCACACAGGCACCCCAGAGTAGTTCTATTTTTAACTTTTTGAGGAACCTCTATATTGTTTGCAAAGTGCTTATTGGCTATTTGTAGATCTTCTTTGGAGAAATGCCTATTCAAGTCCTTCACCCACATTTATGTATGTATGTATGTATGTATGTATGCATGTATTTACATCGAAGTTAGTTAGCATATAGTGCAGTAATGATTTAACGGGTAGATTCCAGTGATTCATCCCCTATGAACACCCAGTGCTCATCCCAACAAGTGTCTTCCTTGATGTCCCTTACCCATTTAGCCCATCCCCTCACCCACAACCCCTCCAGCAACCCTCAATTTGTTCTCTGTATTTGAGTCTCTTATGTTTTGCCCCCCTCCTTGTTTTTATATTATTTTTGCTTCCCTTCCCTTATGTTTATCTGTTTTGTATCTTAAATAAGTCCTTCACCCATTTTTGAATTGGGTTTTTGTTGCTGTTGTTGTTGAATTTTAGGAGTTCTGTATATAATCTGAATGTTGATCTCTTATCAGATACATGATTTTCAAATATTTTCTCCCATTGTGTCAGCTACCTTTTTATTCTGTGAATAGTCTTTTGATATACAATTTTTAAAAATTTTTATGTAGTTCAATTTGTCCATTTTTTCTTTTGTTACCTGTGCCTTTAGTGCCCTATTCAGGAAATCACTGCTAAATCCAATGTAATGAAGCTTTTGCCCTCATTTACTTCTAAAAGTTTTATTGCTGTAGATCTTAAATGTAGATCTTTGATTCATTTTGAGTTGAGTTTTGTGTATAGTATTAAGGTTAGTGTCCAACTCCATTCTTTTGTGCATGGATATCCAGTTTTCCCAGCACCATTTGTTGAAAAGACTATTCTTTCCCCCATTGAACGTATCTTAGCACCAATGACAAAAATCATTTGACTTTACACATGAGGATTTATTTTGGGCTCTCTATTCCAGTGGTCTATATGTCTGTCTTTATGCTGATACCACACTGTTGTGATTACTACAGCTTTGTAGTAAGTTTTTTGAAATCAGGAAGTGTGAGATCTCTAGTTTTGTTCTTTTTCAGGATTGTTTTTGTTATTCAGGCTCCATTGATACTCTATATACATTTTAGAATGGGTTTTTATATTTCTGCAAAAGAAATCATTGGTATTTTAAAAGGGATTGCATTGAATCTTTAGATTGTTTTGGGTAATATTGACATTTTAACAATATTAAATCTTCTGATTAATAAACATGGGATGTGTTTCCAGTTATTTATGTCTTTAATAATTTCTTATAGCCATGTTTTGTAGTTTTATTGTACAAGTCTTTAATCTCTTTGGTTATTTCCTAAGTATTTTATTCTTTTTAATGTTATTGTAAATGGAATTGTTTTGTTTTTTTTCAATATATGAAATTTATTGTCAAATTGGTTTCCATACAACACTCAGTGCTCATCCCAAAAGGTGCCCTCCTCAATACCCATCACCCACCCTCCCCTCCCTCCCACCACCCCTCATCAACCCTCAGTTTGTTCTCAGTTTTTAAGAGTCTCTTATGCTTTGGCTCTCTCCCACTCTAACCTCTTTTTTTTTCCCCTTCCCCTCCCCCATGGGTTTCTGTTAAGTTTCTCAGGATCCACATAAGAGTGAAACCATATGGTATCTGTCTTTCTCTATATGGCTTATTTCACTTAGCATCACACTCTCCAGTTCCATCCACATTGCTACAAATGGCCATATTTCATTCTTTCTCATTGCCACATAGTACTCCATTGTGTATATAAACCACAATTTCTTTATCCATTCAGTTGATGGGCATTTAGGCTCTTTCCATAGTTTGGCTATTGTTAAGAGTGCTGCTATAAACATTGGGGTACAAGTGCCCTTATGCATCAGTACTAGAATTGTTTTTATAATTTCGTTTTCAGATCATTCGCTGTATAGAAATGGAATTTTTTGACACATTGACTTTGTATATATATTTGACACATTGACTTTGTAGCCTGCTACTTTGATGAATACATTTATTAAATCTAATATGTTTTTTTTTGTGGACACTCTAGAGGGTTTTTTTGTTTTGTTTTGTTTTACCTATAAGATTATATTGTCTGCAAACAGATAATTTTATTTCTTCCTTTCCAATTTGGATGGCTTTTATTTCTTTTTCTTGCCTATTGCCCTGCTACCTTGCTAATTCTGTTTGCTAGTATTTTATTGGGGATTTTTCCATCTATATTCATAAGGAACGTGGGGATTTTTGCTTCAATATTCATAAGGTCTTATAATGTCTTTGTCTGAGTTTGGTATCATAGTTATACCCTTATAACTATGGCCATAGTTATGGCCTTATGGAATGAGGTAGGAAATTTCTCCTCCTCTTTAATTTTTTGAAAAATTTGAGACGGATTGCTATTTGTTCTTCTTTAAGTGTTTGGTAGAATTCACCAGTGAAGCTATCAGGTTTGCAAATTTTATATTTTTAAAAAACCTGGTTGATTTTTTTCTATTGCTTTTCTGGTCTCTATTTCATTTATTTCTGCTCAGATCCTTGTTATCATCTTCCTCAGCTAACCTTGGACTTATTTTTTTTTTCCTAGTTCCTTCAGGTATAAAATTAATTTATTTGAGATCTTCTTTTTTTTATGTTGGTATTTATCACTATAAACTTTCCTTTTAGAACTGCTTTTGCTACATCTCATTAATTTTTGGTAAGAAAAAAAAAAGATCCATAACCTTGCTAGAAAACTGGAAAGGAGCCATGACTGGGTGAGAACACTTGAGGTTTGGAGGTCAAAAGCTAATGGGATCAGGAAAGGAGAAAATCAGAGCAGAGCAACCATAACCCCATGTAGATGCAGCTGAGGGCTATTGCTGAGATAACACCCTTAAAGAATTCTCACCTGAGACTTAACAATAGGAACAACCCGTGTCAGGTTCCTTACGTCTTAATATACACTGAAGGATCTCAGGTCTTATAATTTGCATTTTAAGAATTTGCATTTCAAGGGGCACTTTGGTGGTTCAGCTGGTTAAGACTCTTGATTTCAGCTTAGGTCATGATCTTGTGGTTGGTGAGTTTGAGCCCCACCTAGGGCTCTGCACGGACAGCGTGGACCTTGCTTGGGATTCTCTCTCTCTCTCTCTCTCTCTCTCTCTCTCTCTCTCTCTCTCTCTCTCTCTCTCCCCACCCCTCCCCTGCGCTCTCTCAAAATAAATAAATAAACTTAACAAGAAAAATAATTTGTATTTCTAGTAAGCTCACAAGTGAAAACAATAATAAATGGCTGTGAAACTAATTATTTTCCAAGCAATACTCTAAGAGCTTTATTATTTAATTCTCAACTGTTAAATGAGGTAGGTACAATTTGTATCCCCATTTTAAAGTGAAGAAACAGACGTTCAAAGAGAATTACAGATTTGCCTAAGGCAGTAACTAGTTGAAGTCAACACTGAAATCCAAGCCTGAGCTGTTTTAATCACCATGCTAACTATTCCATAATTAGAATAAGCAGCAGTTCTCATACTTTTGTTTGAAAATGTGCATTGGAATCACCTGGAAGTCTTATTGAGCTATAAATTGTAGGGCCCCACCTTTTCTAATGTGTTCCCAGGTGATAGTAACAATGTTGGTACAGGGATCACATTTTGAGAACGTGAATAATGAGAAGGGGCAAGCCATTCAAAGATCTGGGGGAAGAGAATTCTGGTGTAAAGTAAAAATCTGGCTAGTGAGACAACTGGCTAGACATTTTCTTTTTTGAAACTTCTTTAAAAAAATTTTTTTTTAATGTTTACTTTTGAGAGAGAGGGAGGGGAGAGGCAGAGAGAGAGAGAAAAAGAGAGAGAAAGAGAGAATCTGAAATAGGCTCCAGACTCTGAGCTGTTAGAATAGAGCCTGACATGGGGCTCAAATTGACCGGCGCGAGCATGACCTGAGCCAAAGTCTGACACCAAACGACCGAGCCACCCAGGCACCACGAAACCTCTTTATGTTTTAAACATTTTAATTTTTTCCAGCTTTACTGAGATATAATTGACATATAAGATTGTGTAAATTTAAATTTTATAATGTGATAATGTGATACATGTATGTATATATTGCAAAATGGTCACCACAGTAAGGTTAGTTAACACTTCCATCACCATCACCTGGCATAATTTCTTTTTTTTGTAGTAAAAACATTTAAGATTTATTCTCTTGAAAGTATAGAATTGTTGAATCACCATGTTGTATACTTGAAACTAATATAACACTGTATGTTAACCACACTGGAATTAAAATTAAAAACAGATTTACTTTTGGGGCACCTGGGTGGCTCAGTTGGTTAAGCGTCCGACTTTGGCTCAGGTCATGATCTCACGGTTGGTGAGGTCGAGCCCGCATCGGCTCTGTGCTGACAGCTCAGAGCCTGGAGCCTACTTCGGATTCTGTGTCTCCCCCTCCCCCTCCCCCTCTCCTGCTCACACTCTGTGTCTGTCTCTCAATAGTAAATAAAAACGTTAAAAAAAATAAAAACAGATTTACTTTCTTGAAAGTTTACTAGCAACTTTCACGTATATAGTGCAGTATAGTTACCATGCTGTACATTACATGTTCAGAATTTATTAATCTTATAACTGGAAGTTTGTACCCTTTAATCAATATCACCCCATTATCCCCTTCCTGCAGTCCCTGGTAAATGCCATTCTACTCTTTCTGTAAGTTCGGCTTTTTTAGATTTCATTTGTAAGTGAGATCATATAGTATTTGTCTTTGTCTGACTTATTACTTAGCGTCATTCCCTTGAGCTCCATCTGTGTTATTGCAAATAGCAGCATTTCCTTCTTTTTTTTTTTTAATAGCTGAATAATAGTCCGTTGTCTATATATCCCACATTTTCTTTATCCACTCATTCATTGATAATTAGGTTGTTTCTGTGTCTTGGTTATGGTGAATA
Organism: Felis catus; assembly: GCF_018350175.1. Lineage (NCBI taxonomy): Eukaryota > Metazoa > Chordata > Mammalia > Carnivora > Felidae > Felis > Felis catus. Next base: position 150,868,827 of record NC_058375.1, read on the forward strand.
ATGCTGCAGTGAACATGGGGGTGCAGGTATCTCTTTGAGTTCGTGATTTCACTAAGATAAGCTATATATCCAGAAGATGTATACCCAGGTTAAGATGTATACCTAGAAGTGGGACTGCTGGATCATCTGGTAATTCTTTTTTTTTTTTTTTTTTTTAATTTTTACAGCAAGCTGAGGAGAGGGGCAGAAGGAGAGAGAGAATCCTCTAAGCAGGGTCCACACCCACAAGCCACTGAAGGTGCTCAACTGACTAAGCCATCCAGGTACCCCTGGTAATTCTATTTATAATTTTTGGGGAAACTCCATAGGGTTTTTGTTTGTTTATTTTACCCATAATGGCAGCAAAGAGTTCTCTTCTGTTTTCTGGAAGAGTTTGTGATGTTATCATATTAATTCTTTTAAATGCCTTTTTATTAAAAAAAAATTTTTTTTAACGTTTATTTATTTTTGAGACAGAGAGAGACAGAGCATGAACAGGGGAGGGGCAGAGAGAGAGGGAGACACAGAATCTGAAGCAGGCTCCAGGCCCTGAGCTGTCGGCACAGAGCCTGACACTGGGCTCGAGCCCACGAACCGTAAAATCGTGACCTCAGCCGAAGTCGGACGCTCAACCGACTGAGCCGCCCAGGTGCCCCTTAAATGCCTTTGTAAATGTTTGGTAGAATTCACCAGTGAAGCTTTCTGGATCTGGGTTTTTCTTTGTGGAAAAGTTTTAAATTACTAATTTCATATTTTATTTGTTTTAGATCTGTTCAGATTTTCTATTTCTTCTGATTTCAGTTTTAGTAGTTTATGTCTTTCTTGAAATATATCCATTTAATGTAAAGTATTTAATATGTTGGCCTATTATTCAGACATAATATTCATAATAACCCCTTATAATTCTTTAAATTTTTGTGAAGTCAGTCATGAGGTCCATATCTCTAACTAAAATGATTACTTGTTTCTCTACCCTTTTGAATAATGGAATATAATTATAGTAATTGTTTTGCTTTGTCTACTAGTTCTATTTATCTGCCTATTTCTAGGTCTGTTTTTTCTTGGTTGACTTTTTAATCCTTTTTAGGGGCTGTGTTTTCCTTCTTTATGCATGCCTGACAATTTTTTATTAGTTGCTAAATATTGTGCATTTTACCTTGTTGACTGCTGGATATGCTTTTATTCCTGTAAATGTTCTAGAGCTTTTCTTTTCCAGGACAGAATTAAGTTATTTGGAAACACTTTGATCCTTCCAAGCTTTGCTGTTAAGGAACAGACCAGCCTTTTAACTAGGGCTAATTTTGCCTCACACCTGAGGCAATACATTTCTGAATACTCTATCCAATGCCCTGTGAGTTTTGATGTTTCCCACTCTGATGGGAAAATGTAGTATCCCTGGCTCTGTTTGACTTCGGAGAATTATCCCTCTACTCCTTTCAGGTGTTGTTGTTGGTTCCCTTTCCCACGTGCCTCAGGTAGTTTCTTCACACACGTGCTAAATCATTATCCAGCTGAAGACTTGAGGAGGCCTTCTACCGGTCTCCCTCTCTGTGTAGCTCTTTCCTCGGAGGTATCTGCCTTGCCCACTCTGACCACCTTGATCTGTCTTGACTTCCAGCCTCATCTCTTCAACGTAAGGAGACCATCAAGCTCTGCCTGGGTCCTCCCCTTCCTGTGCTACAGCCGTTCTCGAAACGGTAAGCTGGGGTATTCAGGGGGCTCATTTTGTTTCTATCTCTCTGGGATCCCTGTCCTGCATTGCCTGATGTCAAGTGTCTGAGAACTATGGTTTCACATATTTTGTCCAGGTTTTATGTATTTCCATGCAGAAGAGTAAATCTGATCACTCGTATTCTATAAAGGTTAGAAGGGAAAGTGGAGCTTCTATTTCAGTAGGGAAAACAGCTAATAAGTTAACAAGAAGACGATTATGGGAAATTCAGATTTAAGCTCTTTAGAAGGACTGTTCAGGGAAAACACCTCTGAGGGTGGATTTTAGCTTGCGACCTGAGTTTTGAGAAGGAGCAAGCCACTCAAAGACCTGGGGGAATGGGCGCCAGGGTGGCTCAGTCAGTTAAGTGTCGACTTTGCCTCAGGTCATGATCTCATGGTTCACGGGTACCAGTCCCCCAGAGCCCCCACCTCGGGCTCTGTGCTAGCTCAGAGCCTAGAGCCTACTTCAGATTCTATCTCCCTCTCTCTGCCCCTCCCTCCCTCTCTCTCTCTCTCTCAAAAATAAAACAAACATTAAAAAAAACCTACAAAGATCTGGGGGAAAAGAATTCTGGCTTAGGGTAAATATCTGGCTAGTGAAAATGCTCTGAAACTGGAACAAATGATTTTACTTAACCCTGCCTTTTAGGGGACGCCTGAGGGGCACTTTGGCTTAGGTCATGATCTCCTGGTTCTTGAATTCAAGCCCTACCTCAGGGTCTGTGCTGACAGTTCAGAGCCTGGAGCCTGCTTCAGATATTCTGTCTGCCTCTCTCTCTGCCCCTCCCGTTCATTCTCTGTTTCTCTTAAAAAGTAAATAAACCTAAAAAAAAAAAAAAACCTACCTTTTTAAACCTTATGACTTGCAATTGCCCAATTACTCTCTTATTCAGCCAGTCTGAGCTCTTTTCAATCCCCTATCACACGGATGATTTTCCTTCTCATGCCATCTCTTCAACTTAAAATTCTGTGTTCCTCTATTTCTACCTCTGGAAATCTTATTCTCTTGCTAGTTGAGGCCAATTCAACCTTTTTTTTTTTTTTTAAGTTTATGTATTTATTTTGAGAGAGACAGGGTGGAGGGGAACGGGGAGAATCCAAAGCAGATCTGTGTTGCCAGTGCAGAGTCCGACGTGGGGCTTGGTTTCACAAACCAAGAGATCATGACCTGAGCTGAAACCAAGAGTCAGACGCTTCACTGACTGAGCCACCCAGGGGCCCCAATTGCAATCTTCTTTACTGAATCTTCTCTGATAATCTTAGTCAGAAATGATATTTTTTTCCTCTGAATTTCTATACCACATTTTTTGGGGGGTGCCCAGGGCCCTAAATCTTAAATAAGTATGAAAATCGGTACTTATTATAGTCTTCTTTTTTTTTTTTTTTGTATTTTATTTTCTTCTGTATTGTCAGAGCCTAGAAAAGCTACTGGTATAGAGTAAAAAATTAATAAATGTTTGTTGGGTGAATGGTATGTTATACTTGTGTGTATGTTTTTCTCCGAATCAGCACATTTGGATATAGTCAATCTGAGGTCACTATTTTGGTATATGTATATTGTAAAAATACTTTTTAGAATTAATTATGCAATGAGACTGACTTTTATCCATCCCTGAATCTTACCTGTGGTTTTCTTCCATCCAATTCCTGACCCCTAACCAATCCTTCACCTTGCTACTAAACATTATTTCAAAATTATGCTTTGCTAGGCTTAGCAATGGGTTAAAAAATATCTTTTGCACACATTCCTTGGTTGTTATAAAATCTTGTTTTAAACTAAAATTTCGTTTAACAACATTTATTTCATTTTACTTTAAAAGCTTCTCAAGCATGGTTAATATGCATTAATTGTTTCATCTCCCAGAGAATTTAGCACTTTGGTACTCAAAATATGGTTTGTAGATCAGCAACATTGATATCACCTGGGAGCGTGGAGAAGTGCAGAATCTTGGATGGCACTTCAGACCTACTGAACCCGAATTTGTATTTTAACAAGATTCCCAAGTGATTCATTGGCACAGAGCACTGGCTTAGTGGTTTTTTGTTCCCCCTCCAACCCCCCAACAGTTGTCACACTTAAGTATTTCTTGAGTGAATAAAAAGCTTCCAGGTCAAGTATGAAGTGTGCTACCAGTCCATTATTAACAAATTATGTTAAACAGACACTGAATGTTATGTAAGATTAGTCCATTTGCTAGGTAAAGTAGTTCTGCAAACTCTTAACCCATCAGTTATCAAGTGTTTTGGGTATATTTCATAAATATTACAGTAAATGTCAAGATGTCCATGATATAGTGATTTCAGCATAGTGTTTAGTGAAGGGACACTGGTTTTAGAATTGTAAGAGACAGAAACCTAGTTTAAACTAGCTTTGGAAAAAAAGGGTTATTTGCTTTAGTAATCAAACCACAGGAAGGGTTGGACTACATCTAGGGTAAAGGATAATTATTATTTGTCACTCATTACATGTCTCCTTGATAAATTTTTATGATTTAGAGTCATTCTCCCCCAGGTTTTTTCTTTTTTTAAAAAAAAAATTTTTTTTCAACGTTTATTTATTTTTGGGACAGAGAGAGACAGAGCATGAACGGGGGAGGGGCAGAGAGAGAGGGAGACACAGAATCGGAAACAGGCTCCAGGCTCTGAGCCATCAGCCCAGAGCCTGACGCGGGACTCGAACTCACGGACCGCGAGATCGTGACCTGGCTGAAGTCGGACGCTTAACCGACTGCGCCACCCAGGCGCCCCACCCCCAGGTTTTTTCTTATGGTGAGAAGCATGGTCTCTGTCAGCCCTATAGCCTCACATTTCCTCCACCAGACATGATGCAGGCCAGGTCCGTCTCATATTAAGTTTAAGAATCCAGGGGAAGCATACTGATACTGATTGGCTCCTATTGGACCAATATCAATAGGACCAATCAATTCTAGCCAAAAGCTTAAATAGGACATTTTCCAGATGAAGGGGAAGGGTACTTTTCATGACAGGCAAAACAAAAAATTTCCAACACAGTATTGAAAAACATGACTATAAATGTCCATTGCATACATAGGGTAGTTGAAATTTTTTCCTTACTAGTTTCTTTTACCCAATTAATGTCTGGGACTACTAAAGGAATTTTTCTGTTTTGCTAATCTGTCTTGGTGGCACTTTATGCCCTCCACCAGTTGTTCATACTCTGAATGATTTTATTCTAGGGATGTACTGATGAATAAAGACAGTATTGTAGTTCTCTAAGCTATTTTTCCCCATATCAATTTGCTCCCAAATGGCATCATGTTGTGCAGCAGGCTTGATCCCCACCAAAGAGAAGTCTGTAGGAATCCCGGACTCAGAGCCTTTTTCATGCCCAGTCTAAGATATGCCCCAGGGTGACTGACAGAAAGAATCATCTGTTTCTTTTAGGCGAATGCTTACCCCCACCCACAGGTATGGTCTAGTCTCTATTACTCAGACAAGAAAATAAAAATATTGAACAGTATATTTCTAAAAGTGTGTGTAATTTAGTCATAAATGATATCAATATGCTAAGTGGGAGACATTAATATATAGGAAATCTTAAGATATAAGAAATCTTTCTTTTGTTCTAGAAGGCCACAGTCAGGCTAAGAATTAATCCAACTCATATTGTTTAAACAGCATGCTTCTGAATTCTCCACACCAGCATTCATATTTATGGTGACTTCACAGATTTTTTTTTTTTTTTTTTGGTGTTTCTCTCAAAATAAAGGTAGTCTTACTTTTAGGAATATTACCTGTTAGAAACTTCTAGTACTTCTAAAACAAACAAAGCCAAATTAAGTTTTTCTTTAACTGACACCACTGTGAAGTTAGGAATAGTATTTTGTTTGGTTAATCAATAAAGATAACATGTGTAGTCTTTAAAATGTTCTATATGTGTGGTTAGAGTTAGGTGTGGTGGGTTTTATTAGATAAGACCCTAATTGTAATACATTGTCTAACATACGGTTTGGGTGCTGTTCATTCATTTATTCATTTAATTAATTCTTTCATGATTTCATTCATTCACTTGTTCACCCAGAAATATTTATTGATTCTTATTATGCATCCAGCACCAAAACAGACCTCGAGAAAACAACAGGGAACAAGACAGACTTAGTCCATACTGTTATGGAGCGTAGACTCTGGTGGAATCTTTTGAATGAAGCCCTAAATCAGTATCTTTTTTCACTCATTTCAAAAAAACAAAAACAAAAAACGTCCATGCCCTTATGAAGAGAGCCACATTGTTGTTATCCCTGATGTCCTGACCTGACTCTGGAAATTATAGTTTACCTCAATGATTCATTCATTCATTCATTCAGCTGAATGGCATTCTTTGCTTCCTGTCTCCAGCAGATCTACGTCTACCAGACAACAGGAATTAAAATTTCATGGTGAGAGAACTGATACTATGATACACTTTAAAAATATTTGTGCTCTTCTTATGTAATCAGGGATTTTAAGAAAGGAAATAGCCCTTATTTATTGCTGATCAAACTGCCAAGCTCTCTTCCCACTGAATGTTCCACCTCCCTTTCTGATAAAAAAGATTTGTTGCCTATTTTGTACGTGTTTTTGCAGTCAACTTGTTTCAGATATTGTTATACTGTTGTAATTAGACTAGAATAAGTCCAATTACTTCACTGTTTTACTAACTTGCTGCTCACAAGGAAGGAGGCAAAACAAAAACCAAAAAACAAAAAAGCCACGAATGGGATATGGTGAAATGCTTTGAAAAGACGTGGTGTTTACTTTCACTTTGCTGGTCTAGTTTGCAAGGTAAATAATAACTGATTTCCTCTGTTGAGCTTACTTCTCCCTCCAGCTCTTGCCTTTGTCCTTTGCCTTTCTTTTCGAATCGTCGGGAGTTATTGTTTATTGTCTCTACTCCAATTTTTCTTCCCCTTTTGTTTATTAAGTTGCCTCCTACCACTTCATGAATGGCTCTTGTGAAAGTCTCCAATAACTTCCTCGTTACTAAATACAAGTGAAATTCTCAGTCCTCATCTGTCATAGGTAAAGAAAATGCTGGTCCTTCTTGTTCAGGCTGAAAACCTTGCTGGCATCCTCGACTTCTCTTTTTCATCCACATTTCATTCTTCAGCAAATACTGTTGGCTCTGCCTTCAGAAATCCACCATGTTTCATCTGGTTCAAGCTATTATCCTCTTTTGCTTGACTCACTGCAAAAACTTCTTATCTGGTTTCTCTGCTTCCTTCCCTGCTCATTTCCTATCTATTCTTTGCACTTGTTCTCTTTCTCTAGAAAACGGATTCACCCAAACAGCTTCGTGGTCCAGTACCTCACTTCATTCAGGTCTCTATTCAAATGTCACATTCTCAGTCAGGTCTTCTGTGGTTACCATTAATTAACATTGGAGATCCAGACACTCATTCTCCTTGCTTTCTTTCCATTTCTGCATTGTGCTCATCATCATCTCGCAAATTGTATGTTTTCCTTGTATATCTAGTTATTCTTTGCCTTATTCTTTCCCTTTCCATCAACCCGTATTTTTGAATGTTTTATTTCCCTGCCATATCCCCAGTTCTTAGGACAGTGAGTATTAAGAATCTGCACATAAAAGTACTCAATTATTTGTTGAATAGGGATAAATTTCGTTATAACTAGGATAACTTTCCACTGGGTCAGTGATAGTCTGAAAAGACTTGTTTTCTATAGACATAGTTTACTGAAAGGGAGAATATTAAGCTTTTATATTAAATCTAATTTTTAAAATAAAAAAATATTCATTAAAACAGTGAAGTATTGTATAAGCACTCTTCATTGGTTTGTGTGATTTTAACTTGGCTTTGTATAGTTCAAGGTTCATTTTTACTTTTACTTTTTTAAAAAGTATATTTGTTTATTTTGAGAGCAAGAGAGAGCAAGAGAGTGGGTGCGTGTGAATGGGGAAGGGGCAGAGAGAGAAGGAGAGAGTGAGAATCCCAAGCAGGTTCTTCACTGTCAGCACAGAGCCTGATGAGGGGTATGAACCCACAAATCATGAGATCATGACCTGAGCCGAAATCAAGTGTGAGCTGCTTAACTGACTGAGTCACCCAGGAGCCCCTCCAGGTTGGTTTTTAGATCATTTTTTTATTCGAGCATAGTTGGCATACAATGTGACGTTAGTTTCAGCTGTACACATTAGGGATTTGACAAATGTACCCCCACCCCAAGTGCAGCTACCATGTGTCACCTTACAGATCTTTCTTTTTACTGATGTGAGAATTGTTCTAGAATGGCACAGTGCAAATAAGCTTCTGATCTCATAAAATTTTGGCAGGCATCTAAGTAAGTAGAACATTGACCTCTTGGGGTATGATAACTAATCACTTTTTAACCCAGCGGTTCCCTGGCCTTTACTCATTATTTTCATTGTCTCATTTGTTGAATATTACAGCATCATTATTATTGTTGTTATTATTATTATTATTATTATTTTGAGAGTAAGCATCCCCGTCTTTGTGATTGCCATTTCCTCAGGTCTAGAAAACATCATTATATTTCCTCAGGAAGCTCTGGAATCCTCTCTTATTCTGTATAAAGAAGAAAGGAAATATTAATAAAGACTTCTTGAGAATTTAAGTAATTGAAGACATTAAAATTGAAACACAGGCTACTAGATTAGCATGTAGAACTCTGAGATTGTGGCAGTGCCACCAGACTGACGCTAATGGACAAGGACCTTTAAAACCCACTTTTGGTCACGTTTTTTTTTTTTTTTCCCCCTGAGACTAACACTGCTCATGGGTCCCACTAGCTCTTAAACAGGAGTCAAAATTGTACATGAACATAAAAATCATTAATATGATTTTTTTCCATCATATGTGGGTGCTATTTGTGTGTCAGTGAAGAAATGCTTTAGTATATATATAGCTCCAGAGGGTCTTCTAGGATATTACAGTTTTCTAGGGGAACTGAAATGGGCAAATAGAACATCAACACAGATTTATACAAATAAAAACAATAATTTGAAGAATAGATTGAGTACAAAAATACTTCTGAAGGATTGGGAAATGGTTTGATTTATTGGAAAAGTTTCTAGAGTTATACACTGGGACTCAGTAGTAGTTTTGAAACAAATATTTAGGATAATGAATGGATCAGTGAAACATCTGGAAGACTTTTAAATATTGGTGTTTACTCAGCCATCCATTCACTGAGTTTTCCTAAGTCCACATAACCTTTTAAAGAAACCTAATCCGGTTAGGGGAGGGGGAAATGGGTGATGGGCATTGAAGAGGGCACTTGTTGGGATGAGCACTAGGTGTTGTACGTAAGCGATGAACCACGGGAATCTACCCCAAAAACCAAGAGCACGCTTTACACACTGTATGTTAGCCAACTTGACAATAAATTATATTAAAAAAAATAAACATAATCCATACTCAGACTTTTTCATGGTCCCAAACCCATATTTCCAACTTTTTTTTTTTTTTTTTGGGCAGAGAGATTGCTTTATTTTTTTTTTATTTTTTTTATATATATGAAATTTATTGACAAATTGGTTTCCATACAACACCCAGTGCTCATCCCAAAAGGTGCCCTCCTCAATACCCATCACCCACCCTCTCCTCCCTCCCACCCCCCATCAACCCTCAGTTTGTTCTCAGTTTTTAACAGTCTCTTATGCTTTGGCTCTCTCCCACTCTAACCTGTTTTTTTTTTTTTCCTTCCCCTCCCCCATGGGTTCCTGTTAAGTTTCTCAGGATCCACATAAGAGTGAAACCATATGGTATCTGTCTTTCTCTGTATGGCTTATTTCACTTAGCATCACACTCTCCAGTTCCATCCATGTTGCTACAAAAGGCCATATTTCATTTTTTTCTCATTGCCACGTAATATTCCATTGTGTATATAAACCACAATTTCTTTATCCATTCATCAGTTGATGGACATTTAGCCTCTTTCCATAATTTGGCTATTGTTGAGAGTGCTGCTATGAACATTGGGGTACAAGTGCCCCTATGCATCAGTACTCCTGTATCCCTTGGATAAATTCCTAGCAGTGCTATTGCTGGGTCATAGGGTAGGGCTATTTTTAATTTTCTGAGGAACCTCCACACTGCTTTCCAGAGCGGCTGCACCAATTTGCATTCCCACCAACAGTGCAAGAGGGTTCCCGTTTCTCCACATCCTCTCCAGCATCTATAGTCTCCTGATTTGTTCATTTTGGCCATTCTGACTGGCGTGAGGTGATACCTGAGTGTGGTTTTGATTTGTATTTCCCTGATAAGGAGCGACGCTGAACATCTTTTCATGTGCCTGTTGGCCATCCGGATGTCTTCTTTAGAGAAGTGTCTATTCATGTTTTCTGCCCATTTCTTCACTGGGTTATTTGTTTTTCGGGTGTGGAGTTTGGTGAGCTCTTTATAGATTTTGGATACTAGCCCTTTGTCCAATATGTCATTTGTGAATATCTTTTCCCATTCCGTTGGTTGCCTTTTAGTTTTGTTGGTTGTTTCCTTTGCTGTGCAGAAGCTTTTTATCTTCATAAGGTCCCAGTAGTTCACTTTTGCTTTTAATTCCCTTGCCTTTGGGGATGTGTCGAGTAAGAGATTGCTACGGCTGAGGTCAGAGAGGTCTTTTCCTGCTTTCTCCTCTAAGGTTTTGATGGTTTCCTGTCTCACATTCAGGTCCTTTATCCATTTTGAGTTTATTTTTGTGAATGGTGTGAGAAAGTGGTCTAGTTTCAACCTTCTGCATGTTGCTGTCCAGTTCTCCCAGCACCATTTGTTAAAGAGGCTGTCTTTTTTCCATTGGATGTTCTTTCCTGCTTTGTCAAAGATGAGTTGGCCATACGTTTGTGGGTCTAGTTCTGGGGTTTCTATTCTATTCCATTGGTCTATGTGTCTGTTTTTGTGCCATCCAACTCTTTTCTTATCATTTGCCTTCACACAATGTCTAACCACCTCAAAGTCAATGGAATAATGATAATAGCCACTATTTGTTTGAGAAACGACCATTTGCTTGCTAATATTCTAAGTGCTTCATATGTGTTAGCTGATTTAATCTTCAGAACAATTCTGAGCTGGTTCTTTTATTACCTTAGTTTTATAGATGAGGAAACTGAGACTTTAGGAGTTTAAGAAACTTGCCCAAGGTCACACAGATATTAAATGACACTCCTGAGTAGAAAGCCTATGTTCTTTTTTTTTTTTAATTTTTTTTAATGTTTATTTTGGATACAGCAAGAGAGACAGAGCCCAAGCTGGGGAGGGGCAGAGACACAGAATCCAAAGCAGACTCCAGGCTCTGAGCAGTCAGCACAGAGCAACACGGGGCTCGAACCCACAGACAGTGAGATCATGGCCTGAGCCGAAGTTGGACGCTTAACCCACTGAGCCACCCAGGCGCCCCAGAAAGCCTATGTTCTTAACCACTGTTAATACTTACAAACTTAAAAAAATTTTTTTTTAATGTTTATTTAGTTTTGAGAGAAAGAGCGAGTGCTTGAGAGAACATGGGGGAGGGGGCAGAGAGAAGGAGACAGAATCTGAAGTAGGTTCTGCACTGTCAGTGCAGAGCCCAACACAGGGCTCGAATTCACAAGATCATGACCTAAGCCGAAGTCAGATGCTTAATTGACTGAGCCACCCCAGGCACCCCATTACTCTCCAAATAGAATTCCTTAGTCATTCCCGCAAACTACATCTTTTACTGTTTTCTATATATTGTTGAATATTATCACTATCCAGCCAGCCAGAATGCTAAGCATATTTCTATTCTTCATTTCCTGCATCTGAATATGTTGTCAGTAAGTCATATCTATTTTTCCTTTTGCACATCTCTTGGAACTCTTCCCTTTTATTCATCGTTACTGGAGCTATCATAGTTTGGGTTCTTATCCTCTCTTATCAGCTTACTAACTGGTCTCTTTGCCACTAGTCTTGCCCCGACATTTTCCATGTTATAGCTTAAGTGATTTTTTTTAATGTTTATTTATTTTGAGAGAGAGAGAGAGAGAGAGAGAGAGAGAGTGCACATGTGTGTGTGAGTGGGGGAAGTGCAGAGAGAGAGAGGGAGTGAGAGAATCCCAAGTAGACTTTGTGCTATAAGCACAGACCCTTACCCAGGGCCTGACACAACGAACCAGGAGATCATGACCTGAGCCGAGATCAAGAGTTCGAGGTCCAACCAGCTGAACCACCCAGGTGCCCCTTAAGTGATTTTTCTAACTGGTTGTATTATCATATCACTCTTCTGCTCAGGATCCTTAGATATCTTTCTATCACATGTGATATAAAGTCCAATCTCTTGTGTATGACAAACAAGACCTTTCATAATTTGGTCTTTGTCTTCACTTATGTCCTTTTTTCCTGCCTCTTCCTTTTATACATTCCATGTTTCAGCCATATAGGACTTGTTAGAGTCTTGAACACATACTATTCCTCCTATGTGGAATACTTTTACTCTCCTCTCCCCTAGAGCCCATTTCATACCTTTATTGTAGTGGTTATCATATGGGATGCTAAACAAATGTTTATTTTTCCCCATTTCCAAGTACACCGTAAGCTTTCTGAGAGTTTGATTTATGTTTCAGCTATCTTTATATAGTCTTATTTACTTAGCACATAACGTATTTTATAATTTATGGTACATAATGTACTTATTGATTTTAAGCCCTGAATCATACAACAAATGGATGGATGGTTGGATACACAAATAAACACCATTTATGTTTTGTTTCTCAAGTGAGGGAACCCTCTTTAAAGACTGAGTAGTTGAGGAAAGTAGGAGAGATGGCTGTCTAATTGGATTGGTTAACATAGCAGCATGGAGTTGGAAGAGCTTCCTTTTTTTGTATTAAAATTTTTTTTTCATGTTTATTTTTGAGAGGGAGAGAGACAGAGTGCAAGCAGGAGAGGGGCAGAGAGAGAGGGAGACACAGAATCCGAAGCAGGATCCAAGCTCTGAGCTGTCAGCACAGATTCCGAGGTAAGGCTTGAGCTCACGAACTGTGAGATCATGACCTGAGCCAAAGTGGGACACTTAACCAACTGAGACACCCAGGCACCCCATAAGTTTGATGTTTGAAGATTTATGAGTATATGGCATATTTAGAAACCCTAGAAATTATTTTTAGTAATAACATGCTAAATGGTTTGGATCCTGAGGCTTGGAGGGTTGATTGATTTACTTAAGGTTTTTCAACCAGTTAGTTGCCAGGCTTGCATTTGAGTCAGAGTCTTCAATTTTACCTATTTTAGTATCTGTAGGTGCAGAATATATACTACATTTAGTCCAACCCTCTTATTTAACCAGTAAGGAAAGTACTAGGGCAGTAATCTGTCCATGGTTGCAGAGCTACTTAGGGACAGAGATTTCTAATCCCGTGCTTTCCCCACTGTAAGAAGCAGTGTGGTGTGGTGGTCAAGAAGCTCAGTAAAACCAGCCTGCCTGGACTTAAATCTCAGTCCTGCCATTTACCAGCTTGGTTTGGGAAAATTCAGTTATCTTATCTGTAATATGGGGGAAAGTATCCACATCATGGAGTTAATGTGAAGGTTAAATAATATAGTAAAGCCCTTAGATAGTAGCTGCCACATAAGTCTTCTGTAGAGAGACTCATCATTTTTTGATAAAAAGGGCAACAATGCTTTCCCCTCCCCTGTGTTCCCACTGAGTTTACATAGTAGAATCTATCATGCTGTATTGTCTCATGCTTGCATCTCCCTCTAAACTGGAATTCATTGAAAAATTTTGAATTGTCATGTCTATAGAAAAGATAGTGGAAAACATGGAGAAAGTATATGTTCTTTGGCCAAAGAAATACTTAAACTACCTGGTTAGGGGCATCCCCACTGTAGGTCTTCTCATCCTGATGCAATAGTTACCACCTCAGTTATTTTTTGTCAAGACCTAGGATCACATGCTTTCCCGAATAACCATGGCGAAGCCTAACTATAAAGCATCACTTGTATGCGAAGTATGCATAGAAATATTTCATTTTTGGCTTGACCAGGTTCATTCTTTTAAAATTTGCTGACTATAGTACCAACTTTGAGTTTGGAACTGGTGGTCTTCTTCTTTTTGTTTGGGAGCAAATATTTTATCTGGCCAGGTGGACAAATTAGAGATCAGTTATAGCATGATACCGAAAGTAAGTGCTCTGGGGACAAATAGCCTGGGTTGCATTTCTAATACTGATGCTTAATCACTGTGTGAATTTCAGCAAGCTATTTAACTTCACTCAGCTTCAGTCTTCCCATATGTAAAGAGTTTAACGCATGCATCTTGGTGTTAATATGAGGAGTAAATTAAATAATTGTACAAAATACTTGGCATAGTACCCGACATGCAGTAAACATTAATGAATGGTAGGTGTTTTTTTAAAGTTTTTATTTTAATTACTGTTAGTTAAAATACAGTGTAATATTAGATTCAGATGTACAATGTAGTGATTCAACACTTCCATACAATGGTAGATGTTTATTTTTTAATGGTGGATATCACATTAGCTCATTTAAGACCTATCCTAATACTCTATAGTGCTATGTGTTGTTTGCTAAATAATTACAGATATTTAAATCATTTTTTTTAAAAAAGGGCTATAGTTAGAGTAACAAAGTAAGGAAATAAAATTTGGAATAGGTGGTGTACAGACATCTGTATCAGAATTTCTTGTTAAAAATACAGGTGCCATGTTCTCAACTGAATTTGCGGTTAAGAATCTTTGGAGATGGGACCTAGGCATCAAATACTTTCAGAAGCACCCCAGGAAGGCTATTTTGATGTAAATTGCCCATAGATAAACTTTAAGAAATATTTATTTACAAGGTATGTGTTTTCTTGAGAATTGTTAACCGATTTAAATATTTCATTTAAACCAACACTGATGATGCAGTAAACGGAAAATTTCTTACTTTGTTTGTAAGTACCTGAAGTTATAGGATCTGTATTTTCTAGGTAGTATTTGAAGATCATAGGAAAGGCATTCTTTTTTTTTTTTTTTACTTTATTTTCATTCCATTGTAGTTAACATACAGTGCTATATTAATTTCACGTATACAATATAGTGATTCAACACTTCCATACAACACTAGGTGTTCATCACAAGTGCACTCCTTAATCCAAGTCACTTATTTTACTCATTGCCTGCCCCACCCCCGCCATGTCCCCATCAGTTTGTTCTTTATAGTTAAGAGTCTGTGTCTTGGTTTGCCTCTCTTTTTTTTCCTTTGCTCATTTGTTTCTTAAATGCTACATATGAATGAAATCGTATAGTATTTGTCTTTCTCTGACTTATTTTGCTTAGTGTTATACTCTCTAGCTCCATCCATGTTGTTGCAAATGGCAAGATTTCATTCCTCTTTATGGCTGAATAATATTCCATTGTGTATATGTGTGTGTGTGTATATATATATATATATACATATATATATATACATATATATATATATACATATATATATATATACATATATATATATATATGCCACATCTTCTTTATCCATTCATCTATCGATGGACACATGGGCTGCTGAAAGAATTTGGTGTTCTTTCTATTTCTTTCATGTATCTGATTTGGAATGTCTGATTATTTGTCTGTCTTCCAAACTTTGAGTTCCTTGGGGTAGAGACTTTGGATTTCTAGTGTCTAGCACAATATTGGGCCCACAGGAGGTATTTAGTACGTGTCTATTAAATGAATGAATTTTATGTATCTTTCTTGATTTATGAGATAATTCTGTTCTTGAGAGGAGGCATTGAATTCAAACACTTAAATAAAAATTAATTTTCATACCAGAAATAGAAGAACAATGTTCAGTTGTTCAGTTTTGCCCTATTTTATTAATGTTGAAGTAAGATAATTTTTTTTATCTTAATCAAGTTTTCCCCCCTACATTTACTTAACTGCCATATATTTCTTAATGTATTCATTGGGATTTAATGTCTCAGGAATGGATGATGCAATAGAAAAGCCAGTTTTAAGTTTCAGAAGTCTAACCCCACGGTGTATACAGTATCTAAATAATAGCATTGTAAGGAAAGATGAAAAACTAGTCTGTCCTTAGCAAAAGATTCTCTGGAATGGAGGAGGGGAAGAATGGGGGAAGGAACAAGGCTTTAGTTGCCAGTGTGCACCCTTGAGAAAGGGCTGTGTGTTCTTTCTCCATTAATTGTGGTCTAGTTTGAGGTTGAGGGAGAGAGAAAAAATGATAAATAATTCAGATAATTATATTTAATGTTATATGTCAATTATACCTTAATAAAAATTAATTAACTAAACATATAAAGAATTGACCATGTACTAGAAGTTATACAGGACCAAATAAGACATGAACCCTACACTTAAAGAGACCATAGTTTAGAAGAGAAGAAATATAGTAATCATATGATAAGTGCTTAAGTAAAAATATGTCCAAAAAACAGAGGTAGACCAGAAGACAAAATGATTAATTTCTTTTAATGTGTTTTTATTTTTGACAGAGACAGAATGCAAGTGGGGAGGGGCAAAGAGAGAAGGAGACACAGAATCTGAAGCAGGCTCAGGCTCTGAGCTGTTAGAACAGAGCCCAATGAGGGGCTTGAACTCGTGAACCAGGAGATCATGTCCTGAGCCGAAGTTGGCCACTCAACCAATGAGCCAACTAGGCACCCCCTCGAAATGATTAATTTCTTTTTCATTTTTTTAAACATTTTTCTTTTTTTTTAACATTTATTCATTTTTGAGAGTGAGAGAGACAGAACATGAGCAGGGGAGGGGCAAAGAGAGGAAGACACAGAATCTGAAGCCAGGCCCAACATGGGGCTCAAACTCATGGACTACGAGGTCATGACCTGAGCTGAAGTCAGAAGCTTAACTGACTGAGCCACCCAGGCACCCCCAAATGATTAATTTCTAATAGCACTTCTCTCCCCCTTATGATAGAGATCTAGAGATCTAGAATCTTTAGGTTATTTATTTTTGTGGAAGAAAAGCAAATTTTCCTTTACTTGTTATGTAAGCTGGAAGTATATGCATGCTTCAGCTTACTACGTCTTCAATTATCAGCATTTAAGACTAGTAATCACTGTCTTTGTTAAATGGTCTTGAATGTATCATCTCTATTCCTAACCTGAAAATAATCAATGTCACACTTATTACAGAGTTAATCTTGTAGCTAAATAATCCTTAATTTGTCCTTTTTCTACACCATCTTATGAAGAATTGCAACAAAATAATCATTATTTGCAGTGTCCCATGTTTCAGGCATACAGTATAATGATTTAACATTTGTATATGATCATTACAATAAGTCTAGTTACCAACTGTCACTATACAAAGCTATAATTTTTTTTTCTTGTGATGGGAACTTTTAAGACTTCCTTGCTTAACATGTTACAAATTTGCAATACAGTATTATTGACTATAGTCACCATGCTGTACAGATTACATCCCCATGGCTTATGTGTTTTATAACTGGAAATGTATACTTCTTGATCCCCTTCACCAATTTCACTCCCCTTTCCCCCCAGTGTGTATTGAATTGAGTTAGATTGGGTTAAGATGCTGTATTCTAGTTCTCAATCTACAGAGTAGGCCTTTTTTGGGTGTCCC
Source organism: Felis catus (assembly GCF_018350175.1). NCBI lineage: Eukaryota > Metazoa > Chordata > Mammalia > Carnivora > Felidae > Felis > Felis catus. Next base: position 150,886,069 of record NC_058375.1, read on the forward strand.
TGTGTGGGTAAATTGGAGCAAAGAGTGAAGATCAAGTCTTTGGTTTTTCCAATCCTGAAAATTGAAACAATCATGAACTAAGAGAAATGGGACTTTTTTTGATAGTTGATGACCAGAATCATGCCAATCAGGTTGGTAGCCAAAAACATATATAAAAAGGAGTAAGATTTGCCACCTTTCAAATCTATTGTTCTACAATGAGTTTCCTTCTGATAGGCCACATTTGGGAGTGGGCATTTTTCTCCCTCTCCTAAATGGTCAGATGTCATCATTTTTTAAGTTGTCAAGAAATAACAGTTTTGGGGCGCCTGGGTGGCGCAGTCAGTTAAGCGTCCGACTTCAGCCAGGTCACGATCTCACGGTCTGTGAGTTCGAGCCCCGCATCAGGCTCTGGGCTGATGGCTCGGAGCCTGGAGCCTGTTTCCGATTCTGTGTCTCCCTCTCTCTCTGCCCCTCCCCCATTCATGCTCTGTCTCTCTCTGTCCCCCCAAAAATAAATAAACGTTGAAAAAAAAAATTAAACAAGAAATAACAGTTTTGATATTTCTTGAATTAGTCAAATTCAACTAAACACTTTTAGATTTGACAAATTTATTAAATATACATAAGGTACTTTAAATTGTTTAGGACATTTGTATAGATCCCAAAGGATAGAAGTAAAAGGAGATAACATTTAAGTAAATGATATGAACAGTACTGACACATTTACACATGTGAAAAATGACGGTTTGAAAATATTAATCTTGAGTTAATATTATCAACAACATAGTATTAATGTTCAGAATATATTTCTGATCTTGTTGCCTAACTAAAATTCAGCGCTTTTATACTGAAAAGAGTCAGTGCAAAAGACTTTCAGATCTAAGCCAGAACCCAATATTACCAGGATGAAAAAGTGTTTTCTTGAAATAATAGTGTTGGCAATAACCTTTAGAGTCCAGTGCCTTCTTCAGGTACAATTAGATGTATCAAATATGATATTAGATGGCCTCTTCTCTAAGATAAACATTGCATTAATGTGCATATCTTAACCCCCAGGGCTTAAAATAGCAAAAGGAGGTAGGAACTGAAAGGACATTGGCTCCATGCTGACTTGCATACTTGGGGGATTAGTAAAATTTGAGGTCAGCAAGAGTCCCAGGATGCAGGACAGATCAAGGAAGGAAGCACACCATGGTGGCTGTGTTCCTTTTCTATTGGCCGCTACATGGGCAGCTGGAAAGGAAGGTGGCTCTTCTGTTTAGTGCTTTCTGTAATTCCCCTTTGTATGGTTGGCTTGTGGCCGATTGCTCCTTTTATTTCATTCTTCAGAGAGGAAAATTCCACATTGATATTGCGCAGTTTGATGGGAAACAGCATCAGTAACACAGTGCCGCACACATAGTAGGACTGACTGAATGAAAACTGGACTATTGTCTCATTCCAGTTAGATGTTTGAAACATTCAGTTCCTTGGACAAATATAGCCTTTGCAATACTTAATGTTATGTTTGAAATTATGGCTGTCAAATTGTGCTAATGAAATCTCACCAGATTTCTAAATAAAAACAGGCTGAGGAGGAACTCATTTTTAATCATCTAGGATCCAAGGAAACTTGACTGTAGTGGAAGGGCTCTGGACTTGGAGAAAGAGAAAAGTTACCTGGGGTGTTTTTCAAAATGTATATCCCAGCTACTTCCTCTCCTAGCCTCCACCAAGGACATATCAGGATCTCCAAGGTGGACAATACATAGTTGGAAAAACAAGCTGCTCATACAAGTTGGATTTTCTCTTCCCTAACTTCTGTTCTTTTCACTTTCTGAGTTTGAAGATGAATGGAGAAGTTGGTCTCCATGGGCCTATCTGTAAAATTCTATGGTTTTGTTAGTGAAAAGTCTACTCCCTAGTGATGATTTTTTTCCCTAGAAGTTATCAGTACTTCTTCATTAACACTTACTTAGGATGTGGCTATATTTTCCTATGATATGGGCCTTAATTCTGAAGTCTTTAGAGTTGTAAAATAGAAGTAGTGTGGATTAACTGAGGATCCCTTTCTTTCCCCACTTTCCTTTTTACTAAGCTAGCGTTCATTTCATTATCTTGGATCAGAGAACTTCAGAGATATGGGCTTCCTTGCACTCTAGAAGTAGAACATAGTCTGTTGAAACTCTGGCTAAGTCCTGTTACACCGATAGGAATAGTAGTTCTAGCATATAGTGAACACTCAGGAATAGTTGTTCCAGCAAAGTAGCTATATGGTTTATCAATATACATTATAGGAAAGTATTGCTTAAAAGTCATTTAAAATACATACTATCTTATTTTTATTTTGGCTCTTGGAATAAAGAGTCAGATGTTTTCCTAGTTATATTTGAATTCTTTTTGAACAAATATGAACTGGATGACTTAGAATTTCCTAATGAGATAGAAATGATCTGTCTAGAGAGGTCACCACTTTTATCCTAATAAGTTGTTTTGATGCTTTATTATGGTTATGTGAGTGGAAAGGGAGCTTTTATTTATCAGTCCATGGTAGAAAGTCAAGTTGGGCCCCAAATTAGCAACTTGCCAGTCAATGTCTTGTTATTTAAGTCCTTAGAATCATCTCTACGTGTGCACAAAACTGTCACTCAAATATATTAATCTTTCTAGTTTATAAAACAAAATATTTTCTTATCAAGGTAAGAGTTTATTATAAAGATTTGTATTGAGACGGTAAACAGATAAAAGGTAATAATAATTCCACCTATCAGGAATGTTGTGGAAAATTTTGGTGTGTTGCTGAAAATAATTTAATATTCACTCCTGCCGATTAATGCTTTTAAAATCCGGTGAAAAATTTCTTATCTCAGATAAGCTATCTCAGTAATTGTCACTCATACTCTACTAACCCCTCTGCATTTGTTAACCTTTGTACTCAGTCTGGGATTCAGTGATACGTGGGCTTCATTACTTAAAATACTCTAGATTTATAATCAATTCTAGGAAATATGTAGTCACTAACAACCATTATCAACTTCTTTTCCCTACAAAAGACCTCCTCTCACTGACACATCTTCTCCCATGGATTAGTTAGAGAATTTTCTACCCCTTTTTTGTTGATACTTTTAAGGCAAAAGGGTATATGCTTTTTGTCAGATTCATTGTCTCTTCAGAATGCTTTAGTATTTTAATAATTGCTACTATCAAAATACTTTCCCTATTATTTGTTGGGAAATCAGAGAAAAATATATTTTAATTTGTGATAGCGTGTGCCTTGCCTAAGTTTCTCAGAATTAAAATATTGAACGTATCTGTATGACCAATTCTTGGTGAGTCAACAATGACTTTAATGTCTGATTTTGTTAATGCGTAGTTCAATCTCACTAAGGCATATCAGTTTCAATGTCATCTTACCTGTTTTTAAAGACCCCATGTACTCACAGCAGGACATCTAGGACACCTTATTAACATCTTCTTGTTTGACTTATGTCTCCCATGGGGATCTGGGAATGAAGTGAATTGCCTCGAAGTGTTAAAATCTGGCTGAGTTGGTTGGAGTCCACCTTGGACTAGTCTGATAAGAAGTTAGCATCTTAGGTGAGATTCTTAACGTCCATTAGACTTGCAGCACTGCAGGCTGTATTTTATATCAGCAGCCAGGTGTGGGCAGTGACACAGGGCTGGGGAGATCTCTCTTACCGGCCCAGGGATCCAAGGCATTCAGTGCAAAACCTGGCCAGCAGCCCGAGCGAGTAGGAGCCATGTGACTCTGGTGAGTTGGAGTGTGCAATTGCCTCCTGCTTCAGAGCTACCTGATCCGAATACTAAGCAGAGCGAGTGCCGGGCTGAGTGTAGGACATTGAAGACACTGCAGAGAAAGGTGCTTATTCCAGAGGCGTTACAAAACATGGAGATTAAAGACCAGGGAGCTCAAATGGAGCCGCTGCTGCCTACGGTAAGAGACAACCTGCTGTCACAGATTAACCGCGTTTGCTGCAAATCCTGTCAGGCAAGTGGTCGGCTGGCTAGATGCAGTGAACGTACTTTTGGGGTGGTGGATAGCTCCCACGACATATGGACAGGGGTCTCCTCCCATCTCGGGTGACTGAAATGCATAACGCAAAGCACATGATTTTTTTTCCCCCTTCTCAATATGGATGCACTACGGTGATGAAATGTCTCATGTTTGCTGCTGTTTGAAGAGATGGCTAGGTTTTAGCAGCAGGGACAGCTGTGTGTCTCTCTCCCAGCCCGTTTCTGCCTATCTCTGTTTCTTAGGCTGTACAGTGGTGGCTGAAGACCCTGCAGAGAAGCCCCCCTCCCTTTTTATCATATTCCATTCATGATAAATTTCCTCCCTATGCCTCATCCCCCTGGCAGTGAGGTAAGGGGATCTGCTGCTGTTGCAGCTCTAGAGATTTAGTATCTGCAGAAACCAGGGGAAAGGAGAACAGGAGGATTGTGTGTGTGTGTGTGTGTGTGTGTGTGTGTGTGTATTTTGTCAATCTCTCTTAAAAGGAAATATGTCATGGTTCACATACAAAGAAGGTATGCATTTTGGGGGGACAGGCTGACAATTCAGCTTTGAATATCTGAAAGGTTCATGAGTTGTCATTTAGAAATGTCCTGCTTATTTCTGGGTCTTAAGCCAGATCTAAATCTTGGGTAAGTAGTTGGTTTCCCTATCCTCTCCACAGTCTCTGGGTGGCTCACAGACTTTGTAGCTCTTCAGGCAACATCTTTCTCAGCCTGGGGCAGCTGATGTTACTGTGTTCAAGGAAAAAAAGAAAAATAACAATAACAACAACAACAACAACAGTATTTTCTTGATGCAACAGAGATGCCAAATGCAAACTTCCAGCTGTCTATCAGCACTATCACAGCTCAGAACAGCAGAAATCTCCTCCCTGCTCCAAACCAGGAAGAGGGGCTGCTCTCAGCTCTCTGTTACTCAGGTTGGTGACCCACCTTGCAGAATAGGGACTGAGAGCAAGCTGTCCACTTCCACGTCCATTTCTAGGCTGTGAACACGTCTTTAAATCAAATGATACCTCGGGGAGTGGGCAAATTCTGGGCCACTGTATTTTTAGGGCCTTACCTCTCCTGCTGGGCTCAAAATCTGCAAAAGATGCCAGTTTGCATCCCGGAATTGGCTGTGGCTACTGAGCATGCTCAGTTCTCCTCAGGACGCTAGATTTGGGCTGGGAGGGAGCAGGAGGATGGGAAGAACGCAGGCGTCACTACCAAGAATGGAGCCTAAATAAAGGGCGGGGGCTGTGAGGGGAAAAAAGGAAGCATATCAATTAGCCTGCCTGCTTAAAAGTAGAAACATTTCTCTGTGGATCAAAGTGGAGTTATTTTATAAAAATGAGAATAAAATATTTGTCTCTCTTCCCTAACTTGAATAGATAAATAAATTAGGATTCTGTGGGTACTCAGAATAAAGGATGTCAAGAATGTCAGAGAGAACTATCATTCCTTGGATGAAAGGAAGGGACTATACACAGGAATTGAAGGATGGAGATTTAGGAAAGGTTAAGTTATATGGAAAAACCCCCTTTTTTAGGGGGAAGGGGTTTGGAAGTTGGCCTAGAAAAGCACGCTGAAGTCAGTTTGATGTGGCATATGAGTTGTCACTTCTGGGAACACTTACAGGGTTTAGGACCAAGTGAGAATTAACTGGAAGACTTTAAAAGAGGATAGCATTACTTGGTTAGATGGGCAATCAGTGTATGGCTTAAAGGAGCAGAGAAAATAAAAGTTTGGCTAGAAAACAAGGTCTATCATCAGTCTGATGGAAATTTTTGAGGAGTCAAAGGTTGCATTTTATGTGGATAATGGCCAGTACAGAATAGTTACATAGTTACATAGTTTAATGGCAAAAGAAGATCATGTTAGCTGTTGATTATATGAAAAATAAACTTGAGAGGCTAGAATGGATGCTGAATTACTGGCCTACTTTTATACTTCTATAGTATTTTCAGCTTCAATTGCTTTTATGACTTGTTTTTTAGTTTTCAAAGCAGTCATTTTAAGTAAAGCAGATTTTATTATTTTAATTTTAAAAATGAGAAATTGAGGCATAGGGACTTGGAATAACTTGTCTAAGGTCACACAGTATTGAAGCCAGCACTGGAATATAGGTCTTCTAAAACTAGTTCAGAAAGAAAAGCACTATTTTTTTTTAACATTACATTATTAATCAGGCTTATCATAATCAGATCCTGGACTGGAGTTTTTATACTTGGAAGAGGGAGGAAGAAATAGCTTTTGACTCTGCTTTAGAAAATTAATCAGATGACTTTGCAAATAATTCTGTAAATGGCAATATGGCATAATATTTAAAAACACAGTCTGGTAGGTCACAGCACTGCTATTTTCATGCTTTATGATCCCGGGGAAGTGATAAGCCTCAGTTTCTTCAACTGAAAAATGGGAAGGGAATGGTACATATGTCTTGGGTTTTGAGAAGAGTGAATCAAATAACGTATGTGAAATATCTGTCATTTAGTAAGTGCTCAATAAAAGTTAGCTGCTAATAGGGAGGAAAGGGAGTAAAAGTTTCTTTTTAAGCTTCCAAGGTTTACCTTCATTTTAGTGTATATAAAGTACATTTTAAGGGTGTGAGTGAAGGAGGTCCTGACATGTTTCCTTTTTTTCTCAGTCCTCCTTAGGGAGCTTTACAGATAATTTTCTTTTGCTGAACGAGGCATCATAGCATTTATTGGCCCTCATCACTCTAAGGGTTAAGACATTCAGCAATTCTAGGCTCAGAGTATAGTCTGGCTTTGATAGCACCTGACCGATACATCTGAAGCTATGGATCAAGCCGTGTTCAGAAGATTCCTTCATTTATTAAAAGCCTACTTTTGGCCAAACATGTTCGTGGGGCTGAGAATATAGCAATGAACAAGATAGACAAAAACCCTGTCCACATGGTGCTCATAGTCTCTAGCTAGTCTAGAGATAGAGCTCAATTTAGCTTTTAGAGAAAAACTGCTATTTTCTCCTCAAATAATCATTGTCATAAGTTTGAGATGGGTAAATATGAAGACTATTTGTGATAGTAATGAGGGTGGTATCCCTTTAGTAAAGATGGAATTAATCTTTTGAAAGTATGAAGCCAGAAATTTAGGACTGCATAGGACTTCAAATTTGTCCTTGACACTGAGTGTTGAGTTTGCTTCTAGGAGTAAATTACTAGACCACGGAAGAGACTTCTAGGAGAGTAGTTTTATAACAAGTATTTCTATCTCATGCCATTTAATATTGGGTGATATTTTAGTGGTTCCATGTTGGATCCCTTATAAAATTCTGATGTCCTAAAAGGAGCTAATTTTAAGTTGAACTTGCTTGTAAAACTGCCCTGAGGTATGGAACTAGAGTAAAGATCACTTTTTAAAGGTAATTTATTGGTGGAATAGAGCTCCTTTTAAAATGGTAATTCTAGATTCCCAAATGGCCCAGTTTATTGCTTTATTTGTGAAAAGAACCTTATGAAAAATCTTCTATGTTATTAAATGAGGGAAAGGGGGACTAAAATGTCAAAGTAATGAAAAGAATATGTAAGTTGGCTAAGTAATATTGGTATTTATATTTTATTTAAATGGTGATTTAGATTATAGTACTAATTTAAAAAAACATACTCACATAGTAATATGTAGGAAGCAAAATGCAGTATAAGAAATCCTCATTTTCCCCTTTATGACTTGAAGTTTTACTCTACAACGGTGAGTGACTATAAAAATAAAATGTACATATGGGATGCCAAGGTTGCTAATGAGTGGTAGAATCTAAAGCCTACAAGTATTGTTTATGGTAAAAATACTGAAGGCAGATGAGGAAGTGAGATAGTCTTTGATGGAGGCTTAGAAAATATCTGGGTAAAGGTCTGGAACTCAAATAGAGTTAGTGAACATGGCCCAAAATAATCACACTTCCAATGTATCCCAATAACCTTGGGATGATGATTAATTCAGAAGTATAAATTGGGCATAGACCATAGTGCATTGCAAGATACTTCAAGTGAATGGAGAAATGTGGGTGCCACTCTCAACACTGCTTTGTAGAGAAACTCCACCCTTCCCTTCTCCTACCTCATAGGATACATGACACGTGATCATTTGGCTTTCTGTGAGGATACCACTCTCCATCTATATAGTAATATTAGTTAATTTTTATTTATTGTAGTTAAAATAAGTGTAAATTAAAGTTCTAATATATTGTTCCACTTAAAAGAGTTGTCTCAGATACTCTTTGAGGTTATGTTGCTCTTATTTAGAAAAGGGGAGTAACTAGTATTTAATGCATCTGTTTTGTGGAATCATAAATGTTTTGGTCTGAAAAGGACTACTGAGCTCAATTGCAGGTTTTGGACTAACTCATTAATTTACTTAAATGCATGATGAAACTGAACAACCAAGAGATAAGAAGATGTATTTAAGGGTATGCTGCTTACATTAGTTAATGGCAGAGCTTGGCCTAGAGTCCAAACCTCTTTATTTTTTCCATCGTTGTGTAGTCCCGCTTCTAGCATAGAGTAAACATCTGAGTGCTAAGTTAAATATGATGATGGTAATTAGACAAGTTTTATGAAGTAATAATAGGTATTGTCTCAGGCTCACTCTAAGCACACACATCTTTAGTCTTCATGATAATCCTGAAAGGTTGCTAATGTTATCCAGCCTTACAGATAAAGAAACTGAGGCTGAGAAGGTCAAGTAAGTTACCCAGGTTCCCATAGCTAATAAGTACTGAGTTACCATTTGAAAATATTACATCTAATTAAAAAGTGACTCTGTTCTTTTTAATTAGAGCCAATTTAAAAAAAGGAATACCGTTATAATATGGACTTTTTCATCTACCTCTTCAAAAATGAAAGTACTATGATATAAGATGTTATAAAATGTAAGGCACTGCAGGCCACATCTTACATGATTCCACTTATATGAAAAGTTCAGAATAGGAAAATCCTTAGAGACTAAAGTAGATTAGTGGTTGCCAAGGCCTGGGGCAGAATTGGGGGAGTGATTGCTAACATCTATTGTTTTTTTGTTTGTTTGTTTTCAGTGTTGGAAATATTTTGGAGTTACATCGTGGTGTGATGGTTACATAACACTGTGAATTATACTAAATTGTATACTGCAAAATGGTGAATTTTACCTAAAAAGTATTGCAAAAAAATAGGCAAGTTATTTAACCTTTATCACTAACAGGGAAAAAGTTGAGGATCTAAACAATTCTTATATCAGTCCTATTTATATAAATCAAGAAAAGAGCAAATGAAAAATTCGTGAAGATTCACAACACACACACACACACACACACACCCTAGATCATGTCTACCACAAAATGTATTCTTTTTGTGAAGACAGTGCTAAGGCTAGTCAGGGTTTCACTGAACTATTTGCAGACCTAGAGGTCTTTGGGAATATATCCTCAAAGCTGAGTTAAGAGAGTATATAGCATATCCTATGTACGAGAGAGGAAGAGAACTATTTCACTTGGGTCAAATTGTTATTTTTTTTCTCCAGAGCATTTTTCTGAACTTTCTCTTGTTATACATTAAATTTTAGCATAAGGAACATCAAAACAACTAAATTTCTAGGAAAATACTTTTTTCCCCATTATACCTCATTTTGTGTGACCAACATTTTTTAAAGGTCATTGTTGGTTTAGCCTCATACAGTATTATGTTACTGTATGGTATAATAAGTCAAAATCCAAAGGAAACAGATTAATTATCAATCATATTATACTGATTTTCAAAGTATGTTTCTTGTAAGATCTTATGATGCTTAAGGAGATTTTTTACATATCATAATAAATGCACCATATATATATATATATAATTTACATGTCATAAAATTCTGTTGCAAGTGTACAATTCAGTGATTTTCAGTAAATTTATAGAACTGAGCAACCATCACTGCAATCCAGTTTTAGAACGTTTCATTGTCCCAAAAAGCTTTCTCCAGTCCACGTGTAGTCAATATCCACTTTTGACCCTAGGCAATAATTAATCTACATTTTGCTGATTTCCTTTTCGTCTCTGTAAATTTGCCTTTTCTGGACATTTAATATAAGTAGAATTGTACAATAGACAGTCTTTTGCATCTGGCTATTTTCACTTAAGTGAAACATTTTTGAGATCCATTCATATTGTAGCATTTATTAGAAGTTTGTTCCTTTTTATTGCTGGAAAGTATTACGTTATATGGCTAGCAGACCTTCTTTTGTTTATTGAGACTTTAGTCATTTGTATAGTTTCTAACTTTTGGTTCTTATATATGGTGCTATTATAAATTTTCATTTATAATTGTTTCCATGTGGGCATATATTTACACTTCTCTTGGGTAGAGTCCTATGAGTGGAATTATTGGATCATATAGTAAGTTTATATATAATGTTCAAAGAAATGGACTCTTTTTCAGTGAGACTGTGCCATTTCACAGGTACCATCTCTACCATAATAGAAGGGTTTAGCTTTCTCCACATTTTCGCCAACACTTGATATTGTCTTTTTGAATAGTCATTTTAATGAGTATAAAATGGTATGCTGTTGTGATTTTGATTTGCAATCTCATAATGACTTATTTTCTTAGTCCATTTGTGTTACTATAACAAAATATCATAGACTGGATGGCTTATTAACAACAAAAATTTATTTTGTGCATCTTTGGAAGCTGGGAGGTACAAAATCAATGAGTGGTATGTTTGGTATCTGATGAGAGCCCATTTCCGGTTAATAGATAGCCATCTTTCAGCTATGTTCTCAGATGGCAGATGGAAAGGGGAGCTACCTGGGGCCCTCTTTTACAAAAGCCCCAATCATTTCCCAAAGGCGGCTCCTCCTCCTCCTCCTCCTCCTCCTCCTCCTCCTCCTCCTCCTCCTCTTCTTCTTCTTCTTCAAGTTTGTTTATTTATTTTGAGAGAGAGTGAGAGAGAGCTTGTGCATGTGTGAGTCAGGGAGGCACAGAGAGAGAGGGAGAAAGAGAATCCCAAGGGGGCTTCACGCTGTCAGTGAGGAGCCCAGTGCTGGGCTTGATCTCACAAACTGTGAGATCATGACCTGAGCCTATCCCAGGAGTCGGCCACTTAACCAGCTGAGACACCCAGGTGCCCCAGAAAGGCCCCATCTTCTAATACCATGACTTTGGGGGTTAGGTTTCAATCTACTAATTTGGAGTATGTGTTTGGGGAAACACATTTGGTCTATAGCACTAATGATGTTGGACATCTTTTTATGTGCTTATTAGCCATTTGTATATATTCTTTTACGAAATGTTGATTAAAATATTTTGTCCATTTTCAAATTGATATTTGTTGTCTTGTAAGAGTTTTATATATATATATATAGTACATATATTGGATATAACTTTTTTGTCAGAAATATGATTTGCAAATATTTTCTGTCTGGCCTTAACTTTCTTGATGACTTTTGGAATACAGAAGTTTTTAATTTTGACAAAGTGCAATTTATCAATTTTTTCTTTTATCAATTGTGCTTTTGGTGTTGAATCTAAGAACTCTGCCTAAACCAAGCTCATGAAGAGTTTTCTTCGTATGTTTTTTCCTAGGAGTTTTATAGTTTTGGTTCTCACATGTAGATCAATGATCTATTTTGAGTTAATTTTTGTGTATGGTGTGAGTAAGAGTCTAAATTCTTTGCATATAGATATCTAATTGCTCAAGCACCGTTTGTGAAAAAGGCCACCTTTTTTTCCATTGGATTTTCTTGGCAGCTTTGTTGAAAGTAAATTGATTATCAATAGAAGGTCACTTTTTCTGGGCTCTAAGTTCTGTTCTGTTAATCTATGTGTGTTTCTTTACCCTAATACTACATTGTCTTATTATTGAGACTTTATAGTAAAATTTGGTATCAAGTATTATAAGTCCTTCCACTTTATTCTTTTTCTAAATTGTTTTGGCTATTTTAGGTCCTTTGAATTTTAGGATCTACTTATTGATTTCTACAAAAACCCTGCAAAGATTTTGATAGGGATTGTTTTAAATTTACAGATCAATTTGGGTAAAATTGCCATCTTGGCAATACTGAGTCTTCCAAAACATGTACGTGGACTGTCTCTCGACGTATTTAGATCTTTAATTTCTTATGGCAGTGTTTTGTAGTTTGTTTTTTTTTTTTTTTTTAGTGAGGACTTCTATGTATACAAAATGACACAAAAATTTCTGGATGCCATGTATATATGCGTTCCTATGTTAAACTTAGGCCATTTTCAAAGAGTTTAGGACTCCAGAAGTCTTCCAAGAAAATGGAAATAGAGATTAATCTACAGACTTAGTAGGGTAGAGTGAGAATGTATTACAGCCAAGGACTTGGTATGGTTTTGATCTAATGATGAAGTCCTCATAAGAGTATCATCAATACTTGATCATTTATCATGAAAATTATGCTCTAAGGATTTAATAAGCAAGTATTTTTTAGAAGAATTTTCCCGTTGCATATTGAATGTGTTAGGTTGCTGGAGTGCCTCCAACATTTATTTTTACCTATGCTTATTCTTGCTTATTCTGAGAAACCAAAATTATTTAGAGAAGGCAATTGCTTTCTAATGACTTTTTTTGACTAATGAGGCTTTGATATCAAAGGTGATAACCTAGTCACATTCCAGAAAGCAGGTGCCATAAAAAGGAGTTAGGTATATAATAACTACTGGAAGGAATCAAAACATAGCTCTGCTTATGAAGCACATTTCATTTTTGTTAGATTCACTCTGCTCCTTTCATAAATACAGAGGTGATTTCCTGTTGATATTTAAGCTGCTTTTGGAATAAGCCTATCAAAAGTCTTCTGATTTGTTCAGAAACAAGACTGTGGTAATAAAATGGAAAAACATGCAGACATCAGGACCTAGAACTAATGTATAATTTGTTATTTAAGTGTATATAATGTACTTTGTGTTTTATTAATGAATAATGTTATGATATAAATACCTATAAAAATCTGATATTATATAATTTTACAGAGCATTTCTAAGAGATATTATTATTATTATTTACAAATAAAGGGATTATTATTGAAACTTCACACTCAAGAAGCACCTGTATCAGAATCATCAGGAGGGCTCATTAAAAATGCAGGTTCTGGGCCTTGCTACTCAAGTATGAAGAATATCAAGGGGATGGAACCAATAAACAAGCAATATAAAGAACTCTCTAGGTGATTCTCATGTACACTAAAGTTTGAGCATATTTACCTTAAAAAATTAACTGAAAAATTATAGTATGTCTGAGTTATTTTAGCTGTGGGAATGCTAGAAGACCAAATCTTGCAAAAAAAAAAATAAATGGGGATATTTTTTATAGATCATAATGGATTACAAAATTGCTGAGTGCTCATTTTACTCATTTAGCATTGATTACATATTACATATCACTTTGTAATTTATATGTGTATATAAAATTATTTTTACTCATATATAAATACACATAGATATGACTTGTTTCCTTGATTAGAGTGCTAGATTCTTAAAAGCAGAGTCTATTGTTTCACAGAATCTTGTACTACTTTCTAACAGAGCTAAGTGCATGCAAGTCCTTCTTAAACATATCATGGGTAATACATTAAGCAGCAACACTAGTCGACCTCAGTTGTCAAGAGCTTAAACTTTAGAGTCAGACAGTTCTAACTGTTCCAATTAAGTATGTATGCCAGCTTTGGCAAGTTTCCCAGCTGTTCAAAGCCTCACTCTTCTTATCTATAAAATAAGAATTATGACAATAATAGTAACATCTACCTTGCAGGCTTGTGAGAATCAATTATGTATATAATTATGTACATACCTTTATATATGAGTTATAGTGTTTGGAGTAATTACTCAAAAATTATAGCTATCATTGTTGTTATTACTATTGGCATAATATTTCTCTTTGATTGAAAATAATTTCACCAAAGATTTTTATACCCCATATGCATAATTAATTTGATAATGAATTATTGATTTAATAATTCTTATGTAATAACTTGATTTATCCATTTGACAGTAATAAGATGCAAGCCAATAATATATCTGGTAAATATAATACGTTCCTTTTTCCTAATTATAAAATTAATACTTATATTTTAGCATAGTTTAGAAGCATAGAAAAGGACATATAAAAGAAAACATTCATTTTGTTATTTTTTGGCTTTTTATTTTGAGATAAATTTTGCACTTAACACAGTAATTGCAAAAATAGTACAAAGAGTTCCCATATACCTTTCATTTGCTTTGCCATAATATTAACATCTTACATAATTAGAGTTAACAATCAAAACTAGGAAATGAACATTAGTACAATTCTATTAAATAAACCACCGTATTTATTAGGGTATCATATGTCATTTTTCTGTTACAGGATCCCATTTTGTGTTTAGATATCACTTCTTTTTCTTTTATTTATTTTTTAAGTTTGTTTATTTATTTTTAGAAAGAGAGCATGAGCAGGGGAGGGCAGAGAGACAGGGAGAGGAAGAATCCCAAGCAGGCTCCACGCTGTCAGTGCAGAGCCTGCTGTGGGGTTCAAACCCATAAACTGTGAGATCATGACCTGAGCTGAAATTGAGTCTGATGCTTAACTGATTGAGCTACCCAGGTGTCCCAATGTCTTTTTAATCATCTCCATTTTGTGAGTTATTCAGTCTTCTATCTTTCATGACCTTGACACTCTTGAAGTGTACGGGGCATTTTTTTTTTTTTGTAGATTATCTCTCCATTTGTGTTTCCAAGCTTCTCAATGAGATTGAGGTTATGCATTTATTGTCAAGAATACCACTGAAGTGACGTTTCCTTCTCAGTGAGTTATATTAGGGGATAGATGATGTCATTTCTGGGTATGTTAACCTTGATTATGGAGGTGTCTGCTAGGTTTTCTATCTGTAAAATTAAAAATTTCCCTTTTGTAGTAATGAATATCTTGGAGGAGATACTCGAAACTATAGCAAACATCCTATTTTTCCTCAATCGTTTGCCCACAAATTTTAGCATTCATCAGTTACTATTTCCTGTTTATTATTTATTTATTACTGTGGTATTTGCCTAATGGTGATTTTCTGTTTCTTTCATTCTTTCTGCATTCAGAAATTAGGATTTTTCTATAGGGAAGAGCTGTCACTTCTCTTCCATTTGTTTATTCAATTGCCTATTTCAGTATGGACTCAGAGATATTTATTTTACTCTATGGGCCATATCCCAGCACTCTCAATTCCAGTTTTATTGTTCAGATGGTTTCATCTTTGGATATTAGGAGCTCCTTCAACTGGTTCTCGTCCTTTCAACATGCTTTCATTTGTTTTTGAGCACTTCCTTAGTATCTGACCCCACAAGATTTTCCAGGGTCATCCTGTATTTTCTCTGCCTCAGCCCTGGGATGGGTCATTTCTTTAAGGAACTACTAGGCTAATTTTTGAGGCTATTTATAAATATTGTCAAAATTCTTTCCAGAATGATTGTATAACTAGGTTAGATTTTCACTAGAAGCCTCACAGGTATTTTTAAAATGTTGGCAATTGGAAACATTTTGCTAACACTTTCTTTTGTATTCCATTTCCAACTTTGCTATAGGTAGTGTTTCTCTATGAAGTGGGGTGTTTTTTTTTTTTTAAATCACAGTTCAGAAGAATGTCGAATGATTTGGAAAATTATCAAATTATTACCAAAATGCTGCTTGTGATTACTAGCCTATCTTTTTTATATTTATGCATGGCTTCTTTATACAGTGAAGATATGCATGGCTTCTTTATACAGTCTGGCCCCATCATTACAGACCCATACTAGATACCTTTTTGGCCGTGAAAATTTTCAGTCATCTTCAAATGCATGAAATCGTTCCTCTTCAAAAACCACAGACATTCTTTAAACGTTTTTTTTTTATGAATGAAGTTTGGAGAGGTCCAATTCACAAGGCATTTCAATGTTTTTATCCTTCTTCTCAGCTCTACTGTTTATTAGTTTTTTTTTTTAATTTTTTAACGTTTATTGATTTTTGAGAGACAGAGCATGAGCAGGGGAGGGGCAGAGAGAGAGAGGGAGACACAGAATCTGAAGCAGGCTCCAGGCTCTGAGCTATCAGCACAGAGCCCGATGTGGGGCTCGAACTCACTGACTATGAGATCATGACTTGAGCCGAAGTTGGATTCCTAGCCGACTGAGCCACCCAGGTGCTCCTGTTTATTAGTTTATAATAGGCACAGGTTACATTTGCTGTATTAAGACGATTCTTATGTACAGCACTTTCATCTTTATCACTCTGTAAGAAGAGAACTGTCATTCTTATTTGAACCATCTAGGACCTTTCATGTCATCAGAGCCATGTTCAAGAAGTAACTGAAGATCCTGGTAGATGACAAACTTGACAAAAGTAGTATTCTAGACCTTCCAATAGGTTGTCACTTACGTAAAGCATGGTAGTTTGAACTGTGCTCATAAGTCTGATTTAATATTTTTTTTTCTCCTTATGTGGCTTGAAAAATATAATTAGTTCTTAAGAATGGAGATTAGGTTAATCTACTTTTAAATCAAATAATCTGGTAACAGTTATACAACAGTAATTGTTTTATGTTTGTCTTGGTATTGTAAAGTGGTACTTTCTATTTAGTCTTTGACATAAATATCCATTTAAGTGGTTATCATAAGAGCTAAACAACAACAAATCCTGAACATCCACTCTCTTAGCCCGATATTAGAAAATTTTCAGATACCAGTGCTAGTGTAACAAGGAGCTGGAACCTCCAGTACAGACCATTTCTGTGATGTAAGGTAATATAATATTTTGCCAAATCTTTGCGAGGACAAAAATGCAGAAACGGTGAACTTAATATCGCCTTTGTCCATTTAAAAAATCAATGAAGCTTTCTCATAATTCAGGAAATTCTAACTGTATTCATTTAAAACATTCTCAATCTTGAACACAGCTTTAAAAAGATCAACCTTTCATAAAATTACATTAAGTAGCTTATAATTTCACTTGTTCTTTTTTATGATTTAAAAACCATGTCTTTGTAACATACTTAAACTTCATTATCTCTCTTAGACTAGGAATACTGAATTATATGACTTTCTCATCTAAACAGATTTCTCCCATCTTTAGAGATGGTTGCATGATCTGGCATAAGTTATAAAAGGGCTTATATCTTTGATTCCTTAGGCTAGTGATATATCTCAATGCAAAATATCTAGTAATCTCAGTTCTCTTGATTTCCAGTAGGTCAAATATTTTAGAATGAATTCTACCACCTTTCACGGTTACATTGAAACTTTTGACATTAAAATCAGTTTTTCTTGGAAAAAATATACTTTCCTGGTGTTTCTCTTGGTTCAGAAAATATCTTGAAGAGGGAATGAAAAGACTTTAAAAGTTTATTGAATCTCTGATTGTTCCATTAAACAATAATTTGGTGATTGTGTTTCAATAATTTATAAACACATATTTATATTTATCTCAAAAAATAACCTGCATCTTTAGAAAACAAGAAGCAAGAGTGCTTAACAAAATGCAATTGAACTCTAATACAAACATTAGTATATGAATGGCTCATATTTTAATGAATCTAAAATTTTAATTAATTCAGTTACATTAATTACCTTAATGGCAACCTCCCTATTAGATGAGAATGGAGGAGGTAAAGAAGGCTTTCCTGTCTTTTAAGAAATGCAGCAAAGATTCCATCCACATGGGAAGGTATAGTAAACTGTGCCAATCATGGGCTTAGGAAACATTGTGCACTGTTTTGATAATAATGTCTGTGCAGACAGTCCATGTAAAAGGGAGAATAAGATCAGTACAAATAAGACTCAAAGGTAATTCAGATTATCTTTTTAAGTCAATAGTTTCAGTATTGCCCTTTTAGGAGATGGTCAGTCAGGTGTGGCCACAAGAGGAGACACAGGAGGACCTGAGGAAAACAAAAATGTCCATTCGTATTGACCATTCTTCAAAGAAAAAACAAAGACACAAACTAAACAAAATAAAATTTATTAAAGATTTTGGGGACTTTTTGGACTACGGTTTGAAATAACAACGAGGTTACAATAAGATCAGAATAGATGGATCTTAATCCATCTAACGTTTCACAGTGAGTGATTTAGGCTTGAGAGAGTTAGAGACCATTTGATTTTCAGAAGTAATAATTGAATACTCAGAAACAATTGAGGAGGACATAATGCTAAGTGAAATAAGCCAGACACAGGAAGACAAATACTGCATGATCTCACTTGTATGTGGAATCTAAAATAGTTGAACACTGGGGCGCCTGGGTGGCTCAGTTGTTTAAGTGTCTGACTTCGGCTCAGGTCATGATCTCATGATTTGTGGGTTTGAGCCTGGCATAGTGCTCTGTGCTGACAGCTCAGAGCCTGGAGCCTGCTTCGGATTCTGTGTCTCCTCTCTCTCCTCGCCTCTCCCACTTGTGCTCTGTCTGTCTGTCTCTCTTTCAAAAATAAATATTTAAAAATAAATAAATAAAATAGTCAAACACCAAGAAGCAGAGAGTAAGAGAGTGTTGCTAGAGGGTGGGGAGGAGAGGGCGTCTGGAGGTGTGGCTCAAAGGTACAAAAGTTTTAGTTACGCAAAATAACACAGGGGAGCCCAGGAAAGCCTCATTATACTGACAGGTCTCTGGAGAGGAAGTCGCTAGTGCTGTGCAGGATCAAGGGGAAGCTATGGCTTTTGGTCAGATGGCAGAAGACAGGTTTCGGAAGGTGAAGAAGAGCAAGGACAGGTTTAGGCCGGAGCCTTTATTGGGAAAGGCAAGGCAGGGTGAACACTTTAGAATTGTCTAATTTGAATAATTCCTGTGGGCTTTTGGAAGCGGTCTCTGGTCGCCTGGTACTTGGCTCTGAGATGATTTAGGTTTGGTTGGTGACTTAGATGAGGAGGAAGTTGGTGGTATAGATTTGGGGTTGGTTAGTTTGCATGTGAAGAGTATGTTTGTAGGCAAGGTGTTAATTATCTTTGGGATTTAGCTAGCCCTGAAAGGGGCAATCTCTCCCTGGGTCTGTAAGGCCCCAAATGCCAAAGCACCAGTAATATAGAAAATAGGAAAATATAGTTACTATACTTGGTTCTGTGATGAATGGATGCCAAGTAGATAAAAGTAGAATCTACAAAAAGATAGAACAAATGGATATCCTGTATCAATCTATAAATTCTCTTTAAAAAGGAAATGGAGAAAGAATCCCTGTTGGGCTAGATGTGACCACCCACTTTATCTGTGTCCATGTATAGGAAGGATTTTGGCAGTTCCCTGTAACTTTTTCTCTCATAGTTTTACATGCTCCCATGAAACTATGGGCTTTAATGGAAATTTGATTAAAAATTGTAGATATACCTATACTATTTTTTATAACACACAACCTCTTGTGATAATATTTGCCCATAGCTAACATATAGCTGCTAAACAAAATATAATAATGAGAATATGTATAGGGAAGACAACATATAATTCTCTTTTTTAATGTTTTATTTATTTTTGGGGCACCTGGGTGGCTCAGTTGGTTAAGTGGCCGACTTTGCCTCAGGTTATGATTTCATGGTTTATGAGTTCGAGCCCCCCATTGGGCTCTGTGCTGACAGCTTAGAGCCTGGAGCCTGCTTCAGATTCTGTGTGTCTCAGTCTCTCTGCCCCACTCACACTCACTCTTTCTGTGTCTCTCAAAAAAATGAATAAACATTAAAAAATTTTTTTTAAAGTTTTTATTTTTGAGAGAGAGTGCATGTGTGTGAGCAGGGGAGGGGCATAGAGGGGGACAGAGGGTGTGAAGGGGGCTCTGTGCTGACAACAGTGGATGTGGGGCACCAACTCACAAATGGTGAGATCATGACCTGAGCTGAAATCAGATGCTCAACTGACTGGGCCACCCAGGTGCTCCGAAAACATGTAATTCTTATTAGCCTCCCCCTGATTTTTCTCCCCAGCCATTTACAAGTACATTTGAAATTATTGTATGTTGGTCTGACTTTCCATTTACAGATTCCTTTCTGATAAGCCACTGCCGTGGTTTTATATTATATGAATAAAGATACAAGTGTTCACCTTTGATTATTTTGGATAAAGCCTGTACAAGAAAACACAGTATTGTTTGGACTTTGTTATATTTTCAAGAAGTTAAGATTTTTATAAAATGTAATATTCCCAAAGAATTTAGTTTTGGCTGAACATTCAAGTTGAAAACCAAGTAAGGGAATTTTACATAAATCTGAGAGCCAGTCAAAATAAAGAGCAGTGAACATTTATCAAATGCAGAGAATGTGTTTGGAAACTTTTAAAATCTTACTCATTTTTGTTCACTTGAATTATATGCAAAATTCCCTTTAATATTAGGAAGGATTTACCTTTGGAAGAGGGAAAGAAAATAGCCTAAGGAAAAGGTGATGATATAATTCAATAGAGATAACTTCTTTTAATGTACCTGACTATTCTGTGAATTGAATCAAAGTTTTAAAAAGTTTAACAGAAGCTTAAAGTTCCACTGAATGTAATAGTTAACTATATGTAAAATTTACCGATTGCCCCATATCTTGTAAAAGTTATAGTTTTATAAACTAGTTTCTAGTGCTAGTGGCTTTTTTGAAAAGTGTATGTAATTCTGTGATCTGTTTATAATCACAGCTGGTGGCTAAACAGATAAACTGATTATGTTTCCATAAGAGGTTCATAATCAGGGTAGCAATGCATTTTTTTAATTTTAATTTTTAATTTTAATTTATTTTTTTAAACTTATTTTTTAAATTCACATCCAAATTAGTTAGCGTATAGTGCACCAATGATTTCAGGAGTAGATTCCTTAATGTCCCTTACCCGTTTAGCCCGTCCCCCCCTCCCACATCCCCTCCAGTAACACTCTGTTTGTTCTCCATATTTATGAGTCTCGTATGCTTTGTCCCCCTCCCTGTTTTTATATTATTTTTGTTTCCCTTCCCTTATGTTCATCTGTTTTGTCTCTTAAAGTCCTCATATGAGTGAAGTCATATGATATTTGTCTTTCTCTGACTGACTAATCTCACTTAGCATAATACCCTCCAGTTCCATCCACGTAGTTGCAAAAGGCAAGATTTCATTCTTTTTGATTGCCGAGTAATACTCCATTGTATATATATATATACACCACATCTTCTTTATCCAGTCATCCATCGATGGACATTTGGGCTCTTTCCAAACTTTGGCTATTGTTGATAGTGCTGCTATAAACATTGGGGTGCATGTGTCCCTTCAAAATGGCACACCTGTATCCCTTGGATAAATACCTAGTAGTGCAATGGCTGGGTCATAGGGTGGTTCTATTTTTAGTTTTTTGAGGAACCTCCATGCTGTTTTCCAGAGTGGCTGCACCAGCTTGCATTCCCAGCAATGCGTTTTATAATTAGTTGGACATGAGTCTATCTCCCAAACTAGACTGTGTCTGCATCATGTCTATATCCCCAGTGCCTGGTACAGGAGCTGGAATACAGTAGAGATACTCTATAAAAAGGTGTGTTGAGTCTAAAAACATGTATGGTTTTCGATTGTATGGTTTATGGCTTATAATGAAAATTTGGAGTACTCTCTGTTTAGGCCCTTTGGCTTAATCCCATTAAATACTAGTTGCATTTCTTTGTGATGTTCTTCCATTTTAGTAGTTAAAATTTAATAATTCCTTTAAACCAAATTGACTCTTAGGATGCTAAAAATGAAAAATGCAGACGTTTCTCTTCAACATGTTTTTATCAGTTTGAATTTTGCATCAAAAATATATGGGAAATATATCTGCTGTAAAGCTAAATTAGGCTAAATTAATAGTTTTCACATTATAATTCCAGGTTGTGTGGAAGTCTATAGCTACCTATTGGAGCTCAAAAATCATACTTTTACAGATCATTAACTGATTTTGAAGTTCTATATGGGAATCAGAAGAGATTGGAAGATATGTTTTCAAATGTCTAAATAAGTAAATATATATTTTATAATCAGCATTGCTGATAATGCTGTAAAATTTTATCTAACAAATGCTTTCTTCTTTGTAAATTAAATTAGTTGCTTCAAAATTAGAAGTAAGCAGATATTTTTATCTTTGGTATATTGACAAAAGCTTATGGAAAGCCTAGCTACTATGATATAAAACCTTTTTACATTTGTTGAAATTCTTCCTTTTGCCTAGTTTTTATAAGTATTGTTTTTGGAATTTTCAGTATCTTAGGTAACAAGAGTTTTATGACAGCATAATTTCTAACTTCTTCCTCACTTATTCACAGTTCTAAAATAGGTACCATTCTTTTAGGGCTTACATGTCTTTTATGCTCAGAGATTTTAGAGCAGCTTTTTAAAAATCAACTTTTTCTTTTTCTGGAATGATTATACAGGATTTTCTTAATTGAAGACTGTTACCAAAATCTATTATGGTTTGTTCTTTCATTTGGAGAAATCAAATTACTCTGATTTAACTTTGAAACTAGGTAGTTCTTTAAATGTCCTTGTAACCAAGTAGTTAGCAACATTTACATGCCTATCATGTTTAATAGTGTTATAATTCTTCAAACAATTAAACAAACTAATTTCAGTTATTTCAACATCTGTTAGGATTATTGTCAAGGAACATACTTATTTTCATGTGCAAATTAGAGGTGATTAAACCATGAAGAATTTGAAATATTGATAATCAAGTTGATATGTCTAAATCAGTGTACAAGTCTCATTTTTATGTACATGATTATAATAAAAGGAACTTCTGGATATTGTTTAATCAGTATTTGAGAACATGTAACATAGACTAATTTGTATTTTGAACTAGATAGGTATTCCTCAAAATATAACATTAATTTCAAAGCCAGTTTAGAATAAATGTATAAATTAATTTTTCTAAGAAAAGAACTAGAAAAGAACAACATAGTTATGGGAATGATTAGTTATCTAATGTATTCCTGTTAGAGAAAAAAGGGAAACCTAGGTTGATTGAGCTAAAAATGAAAGTATTAGTGTGACATTACTGAGTTTTATAATAATTCTCTTTTAAACTATTTTTTTTTAGATTTAGTTTCTTTAAAATTTGAATATAGGTAATTTCTATTTCTGGATTTCATACATTGTAAAACTTCTTTCCATTGTCCAGATGTCATATAGATTAGACGAGTTGGGTTAGAGCATTGGGTCTAGTGCCATGGACCAGTTCACTAATAGTACTTGGGGCAGAGCAATGATGATATGAGCCTAGTTAAACAGTATTATGACTTATTTTTAAAAGCTCTTCGGTTCTTTTACAATAGCATCCATGCATTTTTCAAAATATTACATATATGATCTCATGTCTTTTTTAAAAGATTTTATTTAAATTCTTGTTAGTTAGCATGTAATGTATATTGGTTTCAGGAATAGAATTCAGTGATTCACCACAAGTGCCCTTCTTTATACCCATCACCCATTTAGGGCATTCCCTGCCCACTGTCCCTTCAGCAACTGTCAGTGTATTCTCTAGACTTAAATAAGAGTCTCTTGTTATTTGCCTCCCTCTCTTTTTCCCCCTTCATCTGTTTTGTTTCTTAAATTCCACATATGAATGAAATCATATGGTATTTGGCTTTCTCTGACTGACTTATTTCACTTAGCATAATACACTCTAGCTCTATCCATCATTGCCAATGGCAAGATTTTTCTTTTTGATGGCTGAGTAGTATTACATTATGTATATATACCCCACATCTTCTTTATCCATTCATCAGTCAGTGGACACTGGGCTTTTTCCATAATTTGGCTATTGTTGAAAATGCTACTATAAACATTGGGTGCAGGTACCCCGCCATATCAGTATTTTTGTATTCTTTGGGTAAATACCTACTAGTGCAACTGCTGTGTCTTAGGGTAGTTCTATTTTTTTTTTAATTTTTAACGTTTATTTATTTTTGAGACAGAGAGAGACAGAGCATGAATGGGGGAGGGTCAGAGAGAGGGAGACACAGAATCTGAAAAAGGCTCCAGGCTCTGAGCTGTCAGCACAGAGCCCGACACGGGGCTTGAACTCACTGACCGTGAGATCATGACCTGAGCCGAAGTCGGCTGCTTAACCGAATGAGCCACCCAGGCGCCCCACGGTAGTTCTATTTTTAACTTTCTGAGGAACCTCTGTACTGTCCTCCAGAGTGGCTGCACCAGTTTGCATTCCCACCAACAGTGTAAAGGGTTCCCCTTTCTCTGCATCCTTGCCAACATCTGTTGTTTCCTGTGTAATTTTAGCCATTCTGATGGGTGTGAGGTGGTATCTCATTGTGGTTTTGATTTGTATTTCCCTGATATTGAGTGATGTTGAACATCTTTTCATGTGTCTGTTAGCCGTCTGGATGTCTTCTTTGGAAAAACATCAATTCATGTCTTCTCATTTTTCACTGGGTTATTTGTTTTTTGGGTGTTGAGTTTGATAAGATCTTTATAGATTTTGGATACTAACTCTTTATCTGATATGTCCTTTGCAAATATCTTCTTCTATTCCATAGGTTGCCTTTTAGTTTTGTTGATTGTTTCTTTCACTGTGCAGAAGCTTTTTATCTTGAAATCCCAATAATTCATTTTTGCTTTTCTTTCCCTTGCCATTTGAGATGTGTCTAGTAAGTTGCTATGGCCGATGTCAAAGAGGTTGCTGCCCGTGTTCTCCTCTAGGATTTTGATGGTTTCCTGTCTCACATTTCTTTCATCCATTTTGTATGATATAAGAAAGTGGTCCAGTTTAATTTCTATGCATGTTGCTGTCCAGTTTTCCCAACACCATTTACCGAAGAGGCTGTCTTTTTTCCATTGGATATTCTGTCCTGCTTTGTTGATGATTAGTTGATCATACAGCTGTGGGTCAATTTCTGGGATTTCTATTACAATCACTTTTCTGTTTCCTCCCTCCATCTCTCTCTGCAGTCATTAGCACAGGCAACATTATTTTTTAGAAACTATGATCAACAAATTCAGGTTCAGTTGGATATTTGACCATTATGAAATAAGTTAATGGCAG